>NC_037357.1:92762100-93362100 GCF_002263795.3 Bos taurus
TTTATGGCTTGCGGAATGTGTGCAAGAGCTTAAAGTTTCCCACATGTCATAAAAATCAGAAAGGCTACAAAGAATAAGATTTGATATCCTTCCATTAGACCATCAAAGCCCATCTAAAGTCTTGATCCACATGTGTTGCTTCATTTTGAACCCTGTGCTGCTTCTTGTGCACACTACGTCCTGACACTTCCATTGAGCAATCAATAATTTGCATTTTTTTCTTCTTTTTACTTCAGCTTCTTGTTATTTAAATCTCTCTCATGACAAGGAACTGTATTTTTTTATAATAATAATTCTTTGCAGAGAAACCACTCACTGAATGCCTCTGAATGGGCCAGGCACTTGCGCAGAGCAAAAAGGATGAAACCCCAGCCTGACATTGTGCTGCTTCACCAAAGTGGTTTAATGACTTCAGAAGTATGAATTTGAACTGCACTATGTTTAGAGAGCTTCATAGCATTATAGTGAGAGTCATCTTTGATGTTAAAATAAGTGGGGTTTAGCGTCTCTTGTGTGTCTTGGCCATTTTCCATATCTTCCTATATATCATTTCCTTGTGTTATACAAATGTAGCGACCACGAGAGTTACTGGACTTGGGAAAAGAAAATAAACTCGTCCTGCGGTCACAAGATAGTTTGAGAAGCAGCAGTCTGGGACTTTGTCGAAGATCAGCTGATTTATTTTCCATAAACTATATGCCTATGAAGCAGGAAGGCGATTAGGCCTGGTATGGTGGTGTACGTGGAGGCGGACACAAGTTAGATGACTTCAGCTACTCCCTAAAAACTATCTAGTTAAGACAACCAATGGTGGGAGGCAGTGTCTCACTTCAAACTTGCTATAGTTATATCTCAAACTGCTGGTGCTCCATTGTGCCTGGCACTTGTTTATCTTATCCGGATTCAGAAGCTACTGATTACACCAAATCGCTGGCAGCTACCCTCCACCTCATAGGCATCTTGATGGACAATGCTGCTGTCAGGACCAGCTCCCACGCCAAGCCTTTATTACAGTCGCTTGCAGGCAGACCTGTGGAAGCATCTTGAGGAGCTAGCGTCTGCCAAAAGGACATAGTTTCAAAGCATGCAAACTAGAGCAACTGTTTGAAGGGAAAACAGCAGTAGATAGGATACTAAATAAGTCATTTGCAGAAGAGGCGGCACCTAAAAGGATTGATCACCTTTCTGGGTCAGGGCTACTTGCGAAGGGTAGAAAGTGGGTTCTGTGCCTTAGAAGGAGTACCTCTATAAACATTAAGCCTCCCTCCACCTCTGTGTCCCCTGTGCCCCAGTGCCCTCCCTTTCTTCTTTTTCCTTCTTGCTCATGGAATCTAGAGCTCATTCTCACTGGACTCAGATCAGCCATAAGGATATTCTCTTCCTGGATCAGGCGGACCCTGACCTGAGACCCAGTCCCTTTTCCTTTTCCATGTGAAAAGAAGCTATTATCTAGCTCAGGTACTACCCTGCAAATGGGGCTCCGGCCTCACAGAAAAGCTCATTCCCTGCGGGTTGTATCATATGCGGATCTTTGCCAGACAGGATTTTGTAGGGAAGTGGACATCAGATATTGAAGCTGACTGGAGGAAGCCCCATGGAGAAACAAGATGACCTGAGCCTGCACACGTGTGCGTGCCATGCGTCCGTTGTGTGTGTGTGTGTGTGTGTCCACTTGTCCAAGAGTCTAAAGTATAGTGTCCCAAATGGCACAGTGGACAGAGTATGATCAGAGTTGTTAATGTCCCCAGGAAGTTTCCTGTCCTGGCTTGGACTGGCAACAGCCTTCAGGTAGTAAGATGCACTAAGAGTCAAGGAGAGGCAGCTCTGAGGTTCTGGGATGTCTGTTCCACTTGGAGCTGGACCAGCCTTGGCAGAGGAGGGGTCTGCTTTAAGCAAGTCAAGAATCACAGGGCTTCTGCCACTCAGCCTCAGACTGGAACGGAGCTCCGTTGCTGAAGTAGTAGTGTCATACAAGAAACTAAGGCTGATGCTCTGACATAGCGGGCTACTGTGTGGTCATTTGAAGCTGCAGTGGTTCACTGGGGAGGCTTGTTACCAGTGTAAGGGGCACAAGAGTAACTCCACACTGAGACTTGTCAGTAGGGTCTGAGCCTATGGTTATAAGACTGTCTTGAGAGTCAGACTGGGCTCAAAACTTTACTCTTCCATCGTTTGCTAACTGCTCTTGGCCAGTCCACCTGACCAACTTACATAGCACATCTCTAACTTGTAAAATGGGGATCCACGATATAACCTCCATTAGTGAATTGTTTGGAGTATTAGAAATTATGAGGTGCCCTGAAGTGCATCTGGCACATAATAGATGCTCAACACACGTGTGGGTTCAACAAAATTGGCAGGTACCTGACCTCAGCTAGGGAGTTCAGGCAGGCCAGAAAGCCTCACTGACCTCTACCCGACCCAGTAACAATATCATTCGCAACTCCTTGTGCTGCTCAGCCCTCCTCTTTAGGCAAGGGCCATGCAATCCCCTTCCTGTTCAAAGTACTGCTCCAACAGTCCTCTCTTGCTCCCTGTGCTGTTGATTTCACTCCTCTCTGCAATGCTACTTCTTCCATCTGAAGTAAATCTTCTCATGACTCTTCTTACTCCACCAGATGCTGCCCAATTTCTTTGCTCCCCTTTGCAGCAAAACTCCTTTCAAGACTTGTCTATTACTCACTGACTCCCCCACCTTCCATTCTCTTAAGCCTGTCCAAAAGCAGGTTTTATCATCTACTCCTTCCTGAAGCTGCCCTCATCAAGAGTTACTAGGGACTTCTGAATTGCTAATTTCAGTGGTCAGTTTTCCTCTTATTCACCTGGCATCAGCATTTTGAGCATAGTTGACCACCGCTCTCCCTTGATACACTTTGCTTCACATAGCTCCCAGGACACTACACTCTTAGTGTGTAGTGCAGCCAGCCACTTCTCACTCAGACTCCTCAGCTGGTGCCTCCTTGCCTCCTCTTCTCCCTGATCCCTTTATGCCACAGATCTCTGTCCATGATCTTCTTCTCTTCTGTACATACTCTCACCCCTTAGCCAATCTCAAATAGTCTCATGGCTTTCTAATACTGTATATACAGCTTATACACAACCTTTCAGACACACTCCTGACTTCTGTGCAACTGAATTCTGTGCAACTTCCTACTCAACCCATATGAGTGTCAAACAGACATCTTAATTCAATATGTCCAGAACTGAATTCTTGATATCCTCACTCTCCTATAAAGCCTGTTCCAACTAGGGCATCCCTTGTATCAGTTGGCTGCCACACCATTCTATTAGCTGCCTGGGCAAAAAAACTCTCGAG
The DNA here is from genome assembly GCF_002263795.3 of Bos taurus. Taxonomy (NCBI): domain Eukaryota; kingdom Metazoa; phylum Chordata; class Mammalia; order Artiodactyla; family Bovidae; genus Bos; species Bos taurus. The sequence continues at coordinate 92,765,417 of NC_037357.1, forward strand.
TCAGCCTCAACTCCTCTCTGACACTCTACATCTAAACCATCAGGAGTTCTGTTAGATCAGTCTCATAGTGTATCCAGAAAAGGAAATGGTTCTCCATCATGTCTACTGTTACCAGGATGATCCAAACTACCACCATCACCTCCAGTCTGACTTATAGCAATAGCTTCCTACCTGGTCTTTCTGCCCCACCCTTGCCTGTTTTCTCTCTATTCTCAACATAGTAAGTAATCAAACTGATCCTTTCAGAAGGTGAGTCAGATTGTGCTACTCCTCTGCTCAATCCCTTACTGCCTCCCACCTTCTGTCTCCTTCATATTTCACTGCAAACAAGAGCCTAGTTCCTTACAATGGCCTACTAGGCCCTACATGATGTAGGATTTGGTTCATCTCTCTGACCTTATCTCCAATTCTTGTCCTTTATGCTCACTCCACACCAACCACACTGGCCTCTCCATCCTTCCCCAAATATGTTAGGTGCTCCCAGGACGTGTGCTGACTGGTCCTTCTGCGCTGAACAATACTTCCTTTATGTGCCAGCAAGGCAAACCCCCTCGCCTTCTTCATTTCTTGGTCAAATGTCACCCCACCAATGAGGACCACACTGCTCACCCACTGTGTTGAAGTGACTGCTCCCTTTCTTTCCTGGCATGTCTCCTTCACTTTACCCTGTTCTGATCAGCTTACCACTACTCCTGCCCCCACCAACCACAGAACTTACCACCGTCTAGGTCCAGTATAATCTGTGATTTTGAAGGTTTACCTTCTATTTTCTGTTTTTGTGCAAGAGAGCTCATGATTTGTTCATATATGTTTCTCAGGTGACTGGCACAAGTGGACCTTTGTAAATACTGTAGAGTGAGTGAATGGATGAATTGTTAAATAATCACAACGTCCAAAATAACGTAAGCCCAGCTATTCTTGAGAATTCACAGGCTGAGAATGAATCAGAATGATCATTCAATGAACTTTGAATGATCAGAGTTACAGGACGGATTTCAGGCACTTCTCATGTGTTGCCCATTTTGAGATAACATTTGCAAGAGCTTCTCTGCTGGCTCAGACAGTAAAAAATCTGCCTGAAACGCATGAGACTCCAGTTCAATCCCTGGGTTGGGAAAAATGCCTTGGAGAAGCAGTGCAACCCACTCCAGTATTCTTGCCTGGAGAATTCCATGGACAGAGAGACCTGGTGGTCTACAGTCCGTGGGGTCCCAAAAAGTCGGACATGACTGAGCAACTAACACACTGTGTTACAGCTCCTATAACACATTGACACAGGAACTGAGACACAAGCTGACCAGTCAAGAAGTGGGCCTGATTTTCACCAGCTATTGGTGGACTCTACCTTCTCCCCCCAAGTCACCTTGTGTGAGCTTTATTGCCTATTGGTGATAAGCAGTACAAGCCCAGAGTCCACTTTTCCTCCCAAAACCTGTTCTCCAAACCCTGGATTGCTCCAGAGTTATTCTTGTAAGCTTTGGCTGAGCTGAGACTCTCCTTTTGTGCAAGTGTCCTCACACAGATTTTCAAAGAAATTCCGTTAGCTCTTTGATGGTTTACCCATTTCACGGCCTGTAAGGCCTAGAGAGTAACCTGTGAACCAGTCTCAGTACATCTTCATACAAATCATCTTTCTCTACTGCCTGCATGCTCTCCTCCCCTCTCCCCGTGTCCATAAGTCTATTCTCTATGTCTGTTTCTCCACTGTTGCCCTCTAAATAAATTGTTCAGTACCACTTTTCTAGATTCTGTATATATGTGTTAGAATACGGTATTTATCTTTCTCTTTCTGACTCACTTCACTCTGTATAATAGGTTCTAGGTTCATCCACCTCATTAGAACTGACTCAAATGCATTCCTTTTATGGCTGAGTGATATTCCATTGTGTATATATACCACAACATCTTTATCCATTCATCTGTCGATGGATATCTAGGTTGCTTCCATGTTCTAGCTATTGTAAATAGTGCTGCAATGAACAATGGGACACATGTGTCTCTTTCAATTTTGGTTTCCTCAGGGTATATGCCTAGGAATGGGATTGCTGGGTCATATGGTGGTTTTATTCCTAGTTTTTTTAAGGAATCTCCATGCCGTCTTCCATAGTGGCTGTATCAGCCTCTTCAATAAATGGTGCTGGGAAAACTGGACAACTACATGTAAAGGAATGAAATTAGAACACTTCCTAACACCTCCAAAGTACACAAAGATAAGCTCAAACTGGATTAAGGACCTAAATGCAAGACCAGAAACTACAAAACTCTTAGAGGAAAACATAGCTTGAAGGATTTTAAGCATACTCTTGCTAGCATGTGAGAGGAGTACAATTGTACAGTAATTTGAATATTCTTTGGCATTGACTTTCTGTGAGATTGGAGTGAAAACTGACCTTTTCCAGTCCGGTGGCCACTGCTGAGTTTTGCAAATTTGGTAGCATATTGAATGCAGCACTTTATCAGTATCATCTTTTAGAAGTTGAAATAGCTCAGCTGGAATTCCACTTCCTCCACTAGCTTTGCTCATAGTAATGCTTGCTATGCCCCCACTGTACTTCACACTTTTGGATGCCTGGCTTTAGGTGAGTGATCACACCATCTTGGTTGTCTGGGTCATTAAGAGCTTTTTTTTTGGTATAGTTCTTCTGTGTATTCTTTCCACCTCTTCTTAATCTCTTCTGCTTTTGTTAGGTCCTTGCCGTCTTCATCCTCTATTGTGCCTATCTTTGATGAATTGCTCCCTTAGTATCTCCAATTTTCTAAAAGAGATCTCTAGTCTTTCCCATTCTATTGTTTTCTTCTATTTCTTGGCATTGTTCACTTAAGAAGGCTTTCTTATCTCTCCTTGCTATTACACCATGATAAAGGTTGATTTATTCCAGAGATGCAAGGCTGGTTCAATATTCTCAAATCTATCAAGTCATACACCACCTTAACAAAAGGAAGGAGAAAAACCACATAATCATCTCATAAGTACAGAAAAAGCATTTGAGAAAATTCAACATCCATTCATGATAAAATTTTCCATCAACGTGGGTATAGATGGAACATAGCTCAACATAATAAAGGTCACATATGTAAACCCACAGCTAACATCATACTCAATGGTGAAAAGCTGACAGTCTTCCTTATAAATTCAGGAACAAGACAAGAACATCCACTCTCTCCACTACTATTTTCCTAGTCATAGCGATCAGAAAAGGACATCCAAATTGGAAGGGAAGAAATAAAACTGTCATTATTTGAACATTTGTTCAGTCACTCAGTCGTGTTCGACCCTTTGCGACCCCACGAACTGCAGCACGCCAGGCTTCCCTGTCCTTCACCATCTCCCAGAGCTTGCTCAAACTCACGTCCATTGAGTCAGTGATGCAATCCAACCATCTCATCCTCTGTCGTCCCCTTCTCCTCTTGCCTTCTATCTTTCCCTACATCAGGGTCTTTCCCAGTGAGTTAGCTCTTCACATCAGGTGGCCAAAGTACTGGAGCTTCAGCTTCAGCATCAGTCTTTCCAATGAATATTCAGGACTGATTTCCTTTAGGATTGACTGGCTTGATCTCCTTGCAGTCCAAGTGACTCTCAAGAGTCTTCTTCAACACCACAGTTCAAAAGCATCAACTCTTCAGCACTCAGCCTTGTTTATGGTCCAACTCTCACATCCATACATGACTACTGGAAAAACCATGGCACACCATTTGGTACTTTATATGCTTGGGCTCAGTCGCTCAGTCATGTCTGACTATTTGCAACCCCATGGACGGTAGCCCTCCAGTCCCCTCTGTCCATGGGGCTTTACAGGCCAGAATCCTGGAGTGGGTTGTCATTTCCTATTCCGGGGAATCTTCTCGATCCAGGGATCAAACCCAGGTCTCCGATGTCTCCTGCATCAGGTTCTTTACCACTAGCACCACCTGGGAAGCCTGGTACTTTATATGGAAAACCCTAAAGTCTCCACCCCAAACTATTAGGACTGATATGTGAATTTAGTAGCATTGAGGATGTAGGATTAATAATATGTAGGAATCAGTTGCATTTCTATACACAATAATAAAATATCAGAAAGAGAACATAAAATATTCCATTTAAAATCACATCAAAAAGAATAAAATGCCTAGGAATAAATTTATCCAAGAAAGTGGACGACCTGTCCTCTGTAAACTATTACACTGCAATGAAGGAAGTTGAAGATGTAATGAAATGGAAATAGATCCCATGCTCTTGGATTGGAATATTTTGTATTATTAAAATGGCCATACTGGAGGACTTTCCAAAATGGTGGAGAAGTAGGAGGATGGGGAGTTTATCTCTACCCACAAACACATCAAGAATAGATCTACGAATGGAGCAATTCTCATCAAACACCTGCTAAACAGTGGCAGAGGAACTTGGACACCTGAAAGGACGAGTGGGGTCCCCAGGTAACCAGATAGCACCAAAGGGAGAATAAAGGAAAAGGAAGAGACAGGAAGCAGGACAAGACCTGTGTCTCTGGTGGGGTGCTGCGGGTAAGGAGAGGCTCTCACATCTGGGGAGACACCCCTCACTGGCGACGAGAGCAACTGGGACAGAGTGGGTGCTTCAGGAGGCTCGAAAGAGAGCCCAGTGGCTGGTTAGCTGCAGGCAAGCACAGTGAGACGTACACAGGTGGTCCGTGCTACGGCCCTACGCACCTCAGTCTGAGACGGGTGTCTGCTGGTGAGCATGGGGACAAGGTGCTGGAACTTGGGGTTGGGAGGATGGACCCAGAAAGGGGCCTGCTGTTGATTGTGAAGAGACAGCCTGAGGGGTTGGAAATGAGGAGCTGTGCAAACAGGAGTGTTCATGGAGGAAACCTAGACCACCACAGAGGGGAAACACGATTGTTGAGTGATGTGCAAGGGGCGGGGCCACTACTGCAGCCTCTCTCCTAATGTGCCAGCCCCTGCCTCCATGGGCACTATGGAGGGCTCCCCCCAGAGCCAGAACATGTGTCCCTACTATCACCTCTCCTACACTCTCGCCTTCCACCTGGGCAACATACTCACCCCAATCACTGACTGCCCTGGCTCCTTCCTGGTTGATGGGATCGTGTGCTATGCCAAACTCTGGAGCAGACTCTGGTGGAAGGAACACATACAGAGGTGGGGCTGAAGCCACAGCTGAAACCCAGGGGCCATGTGACTGAGAAGAAGAGCTGAAAACTCTCCTTGCAACTGCACAAACCACTGAATTACACCTCCACTGATGGCTTCCTAAATTCAGTGTCTGAAAAACATCCAAAAAGGGCAGTAAGTGTTCCTGCAACTGGAATGGATCTTGTTCTAGTTTCTGTGGGCTTTATGGGCACATATAAACAGGATTTTGGCCAGGCCAGAGCCTGAACTGCCCCCACAGCATGCAGAGAGGGTCCAGGTGCATGACTACTGAAGTCCTGGACCCTGACAGCAGTGGATCCGCACTAGTAAATGTGAAGACAATGCCTGAGAGTCACCAGGGCCGGTTGCTAGCATACCTATAGTTAAGGTGGGACCAAGAGCAGTGTGTTTTGTGAGTCCACACAGTGGGTGAAAGGGGACAAAACAAAGCACATTCACAGGTGAACAGCTCCAGTGGAGGAATGCTCAGTGGCTTCTTTCCCAGTGGGAGTGTTCCAATCCCACTTACCTTGCAGCACAGATCAGAAATACAGATAAGTAATAGATCTGGGGCTATCTATTCCAACAATTGGGGAGCTGACCCCACCCCTGACAGGGCAGTGACAACCACAGAGTAAAGGGGAAGAGCTGTTCAATATCCAGGTCAGGCTCTAGTCCCCAAAACACCAGTCAAACCCCTTATCAAGGGGATAACAGCACAAGCTTCTGGACCAACCTTGCCCACCAGGGGGCAGGCACTAGAAGCAAGAGGAACCATGATCTTTCAGTCTGTGGAAAGGAGGCCACAAACAAAGTAAGTTAGACAAAATAAGATGAAAAGAAGTAAATTGCAGACCAAGCAGAAAGATAAAAACCTACAAGAACAACTGAATGAAGAGAAGATAGGTGATCTACCTGAAAAATAATTCAGAACAATGATAGTAAAGATGATCCAAGATCTCAGAAAAAGAATGGAGGCACAGATTGCGAAGATGCAAGATGTATTTAACAAAGACCTAGAAGAACTAAAGAATAAGCAAACAGAGATAAATAATACAATAACTAAAATGAGAAATACACTAGAAGGAATCAATAACAGAATAACTGAGGCAGAAAAATGGATCAGCGAGCTGGAAGACAGAAAGGTGGTGTAAAGTTTAAAAATAAAATAAAATTTAAAAAAAAGAAAAAAAGAAAGGTGGAAATCACTGCCATGGAACAGAATAAAGAAAAAAGAATGAAAAGAAATGAGGACAGTCTCAGAGACGTATGGAACAACTTTAATCACACAGACATTTGAATTACAGGAGCCCCAGAAGAAGAAGTGAAAGGGAAAGGGCCTGAGAAAATATTTGAAGAGATTATCGTTGAAAACTTCCCTAACGTGGGAAAAGGAACAGTCATCCATGTCCTGGAGGCACATGGAGTCCCATACAGGATAAGCCCAAGGAGGAACATGCTGAGAAATATATTAATCAAATTAATAAAAATTAAATACAAAGAAAAAAATATTTAAAAGCAACAATAGCAACAACAACAACAAAACATACAACAGAAGCCCTATAAGGTTATCAGCTTATTTTTTCAGCAGAAACTCTGCAGGCCAGAAGGGAGTGGCAGGATATATTTGAAGTGATGAACGGGGAAAACCTACAGCCAAGAATACTCTACCCAGCAAGGCTCGCACACAGATTTGACAGAGAAATCAAAAGCTTTACAGACAAGCTAAAGCCAAATGAATTCAGCACCAAATTCAAACCAGCTTTACAACAAAATTCTAAAGGAACTTCTCTGGGCATGAGAAAAAATAAGGCCACAAATAGAAACAAGAAAATCACAAATGGGAAAGCTCACTGGTAAAGGCAAACATACACTAACAGCAGGAAATCATTCATACACAAATATGATATCAAAACCAACAACCATGAGAAGAGGAGAGTACAAATACAGGAAATGGGAATGCATTTGAAATTAAGAGACCAGCAACTTAAAACAACCTTGTATATATAAAGCCTAATTTTATAATCAAATTCATAAATCTTAACTTACATTAGAAAAATGTAGCAACGAGCACACAACAAGAAAACATTAAAGCCTATTAAAGTTATTCACTATTATGTTACGACTTCCGATGGCAGGATCTATATTGAAGTGGAACGGGGTAAATACCTACAGCCAAGATACTCTCACCCAGAAGCGCGCACCCTCCTAGATTTTACAGAAATCATAAAGCTTACAGTAAATGCCTAGCCAAATGTTCAGTACAATATCAAAAACCATCAAAAAATTGCATAAAGAACTGATGTACGAATAAATACACGGCATCAAATAGAAAAAAAGCACAACAGGAAGCTTCGAGTGTAAAGGAAAAATAACCAGAAATCATCATACACAAATATGAATCAACAACAACCATGAGGAATTGATGGAAGTGAAAAACAGAACTGTATATGAGTTAATTATGAAGACCTCGCCATGACTAATCAACAACTTGTATATACTAAAGTCCTACATATAGAACATGGCATAATCAATAATTACCTGAAATGCAAATAGATTAAATGCTCCAACCAAAAGACATAGACTGGCCGAATTGATACAAAAACAAGACTCACACATATACTGTCTACAAGAGAACCACTTCAGACCTAGGGAAACATACAGATTTAAAGTGAGGGGATGGAAAAAGATTTTCTATGCAAATGGAAATCAGAAGGCAGCCAGAGTAGCAATACGCATATCAGACAAAATAGATTTTAAAATAAAGGCTGTTACAAGAGATAAGGAAGGACACCACATAATGTTCAAGGGCTCCATCCAAGAGGATATAACAATTGTAAATATATATGCACCCAACATAGAAGTACTTCAGTTCATAAGGCAAATACAACAACCATAAAACAGACACTGACACGATAAGAGTGGGGAACTTTAACACCTCACTAACACCAATGGACAGCTCACCCAGACAGAAAATTAGTAAGGAAACACAAGCCTTACTTGACACATTAGACTAGATAGGTTTAATTGATACTGATAGCACATTCCATCTGAAGCAGCAGAATACACCTTTTTCTCAAGTGCACACAAAACATTCTCCAGGATAGAGAATCTTGGGCCACAAATCAAGCCTTGGTAAATTTAAGAAAATTAAAATCATATCAAACATTTATTCTGACCACAGTGCTTTGAGATTATAAATCAAGTATAGGGGAAAAAAAAAAAAAAAACCAAAACTGTAAAACAGACAAACACATGAAGGCTAAACAATATGTTACTAAATAACCAATGGATCAGTGAAGAACTTGAAGAGGAAATCAAAAAATACCTAGAGACAAATGACAATGAAAACATGATGATCCAAAACCTATGGGATATATCAAAAGCAGTGCTAAGAGGGAAGTAAGTAGCAATATAATCTCTACCTCAAGAAACAAAAAGTCTCAATAACACCTAACCTTACACTTAAAGCAACTAGAGAAAGAAGAACAAACAAAACCCAAAGTTAGTAGTAGGAAATAAATAATACAGATCAGAGCAGAAATAAATGAAATATAGAGGAGAATAGCCAAGATCAATGAAAGTAAAAGCAGATACCTTGAGAAGATAAACAAAATTGATAAATCTTTAGCCAGACTCATCAAGAAAAAAAAAAAAAGGAGAGAGAGAGAGGACTCAAATCAATAAAATTATAAATGAAAAAGGAGAAGTTAAAATGGACAGCACAGAAATAGAAAAGATCATAAGAGACCACCACAAGCAACTATACACCAATAAAATGGACCTCCTAGAAGAAATTGACAAATTCGTACAAAGGTACAAACTTCCAAGACTGAAACAGGAATAAATAGAAAATATGAACAGATTAATCACGAGTATGGAAATTGAAACTGCGATTAAGTCTTCCAACAAACCAAAGTCCAGGACCAGATGGCTTCACAGGTGAATTATATCAAACATTTAGAGAAGAGTTAACACCTACCCTTGTGAAACTCTTCCACAAAATTGCAGAGGGAGGAACACTGCTATGCTCATTCTATGAGGCCACTGTCACTCTAATACCAAAAACAGAACAAGATGATCATACACAAAATAATCACTGGCCAATATCACTGATGAACATAAATGCAAAAATAGTCAATGAAAAACTAGGTTACTGAATCCAGCAGCACATTAAAGGGGTCATACACCATGATCCAGTGGTATTCATCCCAGAGATGCAACAATTATGTGCAAATCAATTAATGTGACACACCATATTAGCGAACTGAAGAATAAAAAACATATTATCATCTCAATACAGGCTAAAAAAGCTTTTGACAAAATTCAACACTGATTTATGATAAAGACTCTCCAGAAATGGGGCATAGAAGAAACCTATCTCAACATAATAAATACCATATATGACAAACCCACAGCAAATATTATTCTCAGTGGTGAAAAAACTGAAAGCGTTTCCCCTAGGATCAGGAGCAAGACGCGGATGTCCACTCTGGCTGCTATTATTCAGCATAGTTTTGGAAGCCCTGGCCACGACAATCAGACAAGAAAAAGAAATAAAAGGTATCTAAATTCGAAAAGAAGAAGTAAAACAGTCATTGTTTCCAGATGACGTGTTATATAATACACAGAAAATCCTAAAGAGGCCACTAGAAAACTATTAGAAAACTAATCAATGAATTTAGTAAAGTTGCAGAATACAAAGTTAATACACAGAAATTGCTTGCATTCCCGCACACTCACAACAAAACATCAGAAAGAGAAATTAAGGGGGGAAATCTCAAATACCATTGCAACAAAAAGAATAAAATGCATAATATAAACCTACCTAAAGAAGTAAAAGATCTATATACCAAAAACTATAACACACTGATGAAAGAAATAAAAAACAACACAAACAGATGGAGACATATACCATGTTCTTGGATTGGAAAAATCAATATTGTAAAAATGACCCAAAGCAACCTAGAGATTCAATGCAATCCCTATCAAATAAGAAATTTTTATAAAATCTTGGTAGGATTCAAGAGGATTGTTTGAAACTACATTGTTCAAATCAAAGTTGCTGAGACTTGATGTATTTCTTGACATACTGTAAAAAGTACAATTGTTGGTAAGATCTGACAGAATCAGCTCTACACCATAAGGAATCAACACATCTGTGATCAGACTTTCACTTGTACTCGTCTACCTTTTGGTCACAGTCTCTGAATCTGGATATGTAACTTTTCTCAGCTTCATAGAGAGGTTAAGGTAAGGAAATGATAATATCTATTGGTTCGGTGTGATACGCCCATGGTATTTCAGCAGCCTCAGTGTTCAAATGGACACTAGTGGCTTTTTTATAAGTCTTTGGATTCCTTTCACATCCCCATTTTCCACCATGCCTGACACAAAATTCTATTCTACATTTTGTGTACTATGTTCAATTTGAGTCATTTATTTCTGTAATCCATCTTCCACATGTAATTAAAAAAGAAACACATTAAGCCTTCATTGGGGTCATGAAGGCATTAGTATTGTAATTAACGTCATTTTTTATTATTTGACTCTTAGAAAATGTGATTCCAGTATATACAATACTAAAAATTCAACTAGCACTATCTTACTCCTTGGAAGGAAAGTTATGACCAACCTAGATAGCATATTCAAAAGCAGAGACATTACTTTTCCAACAAAGGTTCGTCTAGTCAAGGCTATGGTTTTTCCTGTGCTCATGTATGGATGTGAGAGTTGGACTGTGAAGAAGGCTGAGCGCCGAAGAATTGATGCTTTTGAACTGTGGTGTTGGAGAAGACTCTTGAGAGTCCCTTGGACTGCAAGGAGATCCAACCAGTCCATTCTGAAGGAGATCAGCCCTGGGATTTCTTTGGAAGGAATGATGCTAAAGCTGAAACTCCAGTACTTTGGCCACCTCATGCAAAGAGTTGACTCATTGGAAAAGACTCTGATGCTGGGAGGGATTGGGGGCGAGAGGAGAAGGGGACGACGGAGGATGAGATGGCTGGGTGGCATCACTGACTCAATGGACGTGAGTCTGAGTGAACTCCGGGAGTTGGTGATGGACAGGGAGGCCTGGCGTGCTGCGATTCATGGGGTCGCAAAGAGTCGGACACGACTGAGCGACTGATCTGATCTCAATTCAAATAACAGTTGATGTACATTCAAAGTATAAACAGACTGTTAATACTCAGGATTACAACATGGACCACTTGCACAATTCCTTCATATAAGATATTTTAGTTATTTTCTTCTGTTTGTCATCACTATCAACAATGCAAAGAATATACATGTACAAGATCACTTCCACCTCGGTGTGCCTAAAACTGGAACAAATACCTGGAAGTTTATTTGAAAGCTGCTTCCCGGGTGTCTACTGAATTCCAGGCTGGGGCCTCACGCACACTCAAGTTGTCTCACACAGTGATGCAACAACCCATGACCCATTAATTGTGAACCCCAAATCATGGTTGGCAATATCAATAGTCAGAGGGTAAAAGAGCCACAGCAACTAGTTCAGTTCAGTTCAGTCATTCAGTCATGTTCAGCTCTTTGTGACCTCATGGAATGCAGCACGCCAGGCTTCCCTGTCCATCACCAAATCCCAGAGCTTGTTCAATTTTTTCTATGGAAATACAAATTTAAATGTGTATGGTCTAGTTCATTTTATGGCAGCAGTAAAATAAAAATTGAGCCTCCTAGAGTTTTTAAAACTAACAATGTATCTTAGAAAGCAATCCACAACACAACGTAAAGAACTACAAAGTTGCAGTTGTGCAGTTGTGTAGGATGAATAAGTGTCGAGACCTAATGTACAGGATGACTATAGTTAATGATGTACTGCATGGAATACTGAACATTTTTAAGACAGTAGATTTCATGTGCGCTCTTCATACAAACAAAAATGGTAAATACGTGAGGGGATGATATGTTAATTAGTTTCAGTGTCGTAATCATTTCAATATGTATATACGCATTCAATATGTATCGCATATCTTTTTGCCTTTTCATACTGTTATTGGGTTCTCAAAGCAAGAATGCTGAAGTGGTTTCCCGTTCCATGCTTTGTTAGAGCTGTCCACCATGACACGTGCATCTTGGGTGGCCCTTCATGGCATGGCTCACAGTTTCTTTGAGTTACACAAGGCGGTGATCCATGTGATCATTTTGGTTAGTTTTCTGTGAATGTGTTTTTCATTCTGCAGGCCATGGGATTGAAGTTGCTGATTCTTCTGTCTGCCCTCTGATGGATGAGGATAAGAGTTTGTGCAAGCTTCCTGATGGGAGGGACTGACTGTGGGGAAAACTGGGTCTTAACTCTGGTGGGCAGGGCCATGCTCAGTAAATCTTTAGTTCACTTTTCTGCTGATGAGTGGGGCTGTGCTCCCTCCCTGTAGTTAGGCCTGAGGTGGCCCGGTCCTAGAGTCTGCACTCTCTATGGTAAGGCTATAGGCTCTGTGGTTGGGCTATGGCAACCTCCTTCAAGAGGACTTATCCCAACACTCCGTGCCTCGCAGGACTGCTGCTGCCAGTGCCCCTGACCCCACAGCAGACCACTGTCGACCCACGACTCCACTGGAGACTCCAAAACACTCACAGGCAAGTCTGGCTCAGTCTCCTGTGGGGCCACTGATCCTTTCCCCTGAGTCCTGGTATGCACAAGGTTTTGTTTGTACCCTCCAAGAGTCTGTTTCCCCAGTCCTCTGGAAGTTCTATAATCAAATCCCTCTGACCTTCAAAGTCAGATTTCCTGGGGATTCTCAGTCCCATTGCCAGATCCCCAGGTAGGGAAGTCGATTGTGGAACCTAGAATCTTTGCAATGGTATGAGAACTTCTTTGGTATAATTGTTCTCCAGTTTGAGGATCACCCACCTGGTAGGGCTCATGGTGACCTCCTCCAAGAGGATGTATGCCACATGTTGTGCCTCCCAGGACTGCTGCTGCCAGTACCCCAGTCCCCGTGGCAGGCCACTGCTGACCTACACCTCCACAGGAGAAGCTCAGACACTCACAGGCAGGTCTGGTTCAGTCTCTTGTGTAGATCAGTGCTCCTTTCTCTGGGTCCTGGTGTACATAAGGTTTTGTTTGTGCCCTCTAAGAGTCTCTGGCAGGTATGGGGTTTGATAATAACATGATTGTGCCCCTCCTACCATCTTGATGCAGCTTCTCCTTTGTTCTTGGATGTGGGGCATCTTTTTCGGTGGGTACCAACATACTCCTGTCAATGGTTGTTCAGCAGCTGGTTGCAATTTTGGTGTTCTCCCAGGAGAAGATAAGTGCACATCCTATTGCACCACCTTGGACATCTTAGACCATGAACAGTATAAAAAGAGAAAAAGATATGACACTGAAAGATGAGCCCCTCAGATCTGTAGGTGTCCAATATGCTACTGGGAAGAGTGCAGAAATAGCTCCAGAAAGAATGAAGATGCTGAGCCAAGGCAGAAATGACACCCAGTAGTAGATGTATATGGTCGTGAAAGTAAAGTCTGATGCTGTAAAGAGCAATATTGCATAGGAACCTCGAATGATAGGTCCATAAATCAAGGTAAATTGGAAGTGGTCAAACAGGAGATGGCAAGAGTGAACATCAACATCTTAGGAATCAGTGAGCTAAAATGGACAGAAATAGGCGAATTTACTTCAGATGACCATTATATCTACTGCTGTGTGCAAGAATCCCATAGAAGAAATGGAGTAGCCCTCATAGTCACCAAAAGAGTCCAAAATACAGTACTTTGGTGCAATCTCAAAAACAACAGAATGATCTCGGTTCATTTCCAAAGCAAACCACTCAAAATCACAGTAATCCAAGTGTATGCCCCATCCACTAATGCAAAAAAAGCTGAAGTCGAATGGTCCTATGAAGACGTACAAGACCTCCTAGAACTAACACCAAAAAGATATGTCCTTTTCATCATAGGGGACTGGAATGCAAAAGTAGGAAGACAAGAGATACCAGTAATAACAGGCAAGTTTGGCCTTGGAGTACAAATTGAAAGTGGGCAAAGGCTAACAGAGTTTTGCTAAGAGAATGTGCTGATCATAGCAGACTGTCTCCCAACAACACAAGAGATGACTCTACACGTGGACATCACAAGATGGTCGATACCGAAATCAGAATGATTATATTCTTTGCAGTCGAAGATGGAGAGGATCTATACAGTCAGCAAAAACAAGACCTGGAGCTGACTGTGGCTCAGATTATGAACTCTTTATTGCAAAATTCAGGCTCAAATTGCAGAAAGTAGGGAAAAAACCACTAGACCATTCAAGTACGGCCTAAATCAAATCCCTAAGGATTATACAGTGGAGGTGACAAATGCATTCAACAGATTAGATCTGGTCGAGAGAGTTCCTGAAGAACCATGGACAGAAGTTTGTAACACTGTACAGGAGGCAGTGACCAAAACCATCCCCACGAAAAAGAAATGCAGGAACAGTTGTCTGAACAGACCTTACAAATAGCTGAGAAAGGAAGATGAGTGAAAGGCAAAGAGAAAGGGAAAGATATACTGAAGTGAATGCAGAGTTCCAAAGAAGAGCAAGAAGAGGTAAGAAAGCCTTCTTAAGTGAACAATGCAAAGAAATAGAAGAAAACGATAGAATGAAAAAGACTAGGGAACTTTTCAATAAAATTGGAGATACCAAGGGAACATTTCACACAAATTGGGCGCAATAAAGGACAGAAATGGAATGGACCTAACAGAAGCAGAAGATATTAACAAGAGATGGCAAGAATACACAGAACAACTGTACAAAAAAAGGTCTTAGTGACCCGAATAACCATAATGGTGTGGTCACTCACCTAGAGCCAGACATCCTGGAGTGTGACCTTAGGAAGTGGACCTTAGGAAGCATTCAGTTTGGTTCAGATCAGTTCAGTTGCTAAGTTGTGTCCAACCCGTTGCAATCTCATGGACTGCAGCATGCCAGGCTTCCCTGTCCATCACAAAAGCCCCGAGGTTACTCAAACTCATGTCCGTCGAGTCGGTGAAGCCATCCAACCATCTCACCCTCTGTTGTCCCCTCCTTCTCCTGCCTTCAATCTTTCCCAGCATCAGGATCCTTTCAAATGAGTCACTTCTTCGCATCAGATGGCCAAAGTATTGGAGTTTCAGCTTCAACATCAGTCCTTCCCATGGATATTCGGGACTGATTTCCTTTACAATTGACTAGTTGGATCTCCTTGCACTCCAAGGGACTCTCAAGAGTCTTCTCCAACACCACAATTCAAAAGCATCAATTCTTAGGCGCTCAGCTTTCTTTATGGTCCAACTCTCACATCCACACATGACTACTGGAAAAACCATAGGTTTGACTAGATGGACCTTTGTTGGCAAAGCAATGTCTCTGCCTTTTAATATGCCGTCTAGGTTGGCCATAACTTTTCTTCCAAGGAGCAAGCGTCTTTTAATGTCATGGCTGTAGTCACCATCTGCAGTGATTTTGGAGCCCAAGAAAATAAAGTCTGTCACTGTTGCCATTGTTTCCCCATCTATTTGCCATGAAGTGATGGGACCAGATGCCATGATCTTACTTCTCTGAATGTTGAGTTTTAAGCCAACATCATAGCTCTCCTCTTTCACTTTCATCAAGAGGCTCTTTAGTTCTTCTTTGCTTCTGCCATAAGGGTGGTGTCATCTGCATATCTGAGGTGATTGATATTTCTCCCGGCAATCTTGATTCCAGCTTGTGCTTCATCCAGCCCAGAATTTTGCATGACATATTCTGCCTACAAGTTAAATAAGCAGGGTGACAATATACAGCCTTGACATACTCCTTTCCCAATTTGCAACCAGTCTATTGTTCCATCTCCAGTTCTAACTGTTGCTTCCTGACTTGTATACAGATTTCTCAGGAGGCAGGTCAGGTGGTCTGGTATTCCCATCTCTTGAGGAATTTTCCAGGGTTGTGATCCACACAGTCAAAGGCTTTGGCATAGTCAGTAAAGCAGAAGTAGATGTTTTTTTATGGAACTCTCTTGCTTTTTTGATGATCCAACAGATTTTGGCAATTTGATCTCTTGTTCCTCTGTCTTATCTAAATCCAGCTTGAACATCTGGAATTTCACAGTTCACGTACTGTTGAAGCCTAGCTTGGAGAATGTTGAGCATTCCTCTGCTAGCACGTGAGATGAGTGCAATTATGAAGTAGTTTGAACATTCTTTGGCATTGCCTTTCTTCGGGATTGGAATGAAAACTGACCTTTTCCAGTCCTGTGGCCACTGCTGAGTTTTCCAAATTTGCTGGCATATTGAGTGCAGCACTTTCACAGCATCCTCTTGTAGTATTTGAAATAGCTCAACTGCAATTCCATCACCTCCACTAACTTTGTTCATAGTGATGATTCCTAAGGCCCACTTTACCTCACATTCCAGGATATGTGCCTCTAGGTGAGTGATCACACCATTGTGGTTATCTCGGTCATTAAGATCTTTTTTGTATAGTTCTTCTGTGTGTTCTTCCCACCTCTTTTAAATATCTTCTGCTTCTGTTAGCTCCATAGCATTTCTGTCCTTAATTGTGCCCATCAATACATGAAATGTTCCCTTGGTATCTCTAATTTCCTTGAAAAGATCTCTAGTCTTTCCCATTCTATTGTTTTCCCCTGTTTCTTTGCATTGATCACTGAGGAAGGCTTTCTTATCTCTCCTTGCTATTCTTTGGAACTCTGCATTCCAATCGGTGTATCTTTCCTTTTCTCCTTTGCCTTTCACTTCTCTTCTTTTCTCAGCTATTTGTAAGGCCTCCTCAGACAACCATTTTGCCTTTTTGCATTTCTTTTTCTTGGGGAGGGTCTTGATCACTGCTTCCTGTACAATGTCTTGAACCTCCGTCCATAGCTCTTCAGGAACTCTGTCTATCAGATCTAATCCCTTGAATTTATATGTCACTTCCACTGTACAACCGTAAAGGATTTGATTTAGGTCATACCTGAATGGTCTAGTGGTTTTCCCTACTTTCTTCAGATTAAGTCTGAATTTGGAAAAAAGGAGTTCACGATTGAGCCACAGTCAGCTCCCGGTCTTGTTTTTGCTGCTTGTATAGAGCTTCTCCATTTTTGCCTGCAGAGGATATAATCAATCTGACTTCGGTATTGGCCATCTGGTGATGTCCATGTATACAATCTTCTCTTGTGTTGTTGGGAGAGGGTGTTTGCTATGACCAGTGCGTTCTCTTGGCAGAACTCTGTTAGCCTTCGACATGCTTCATTTTGTACTCCAAGGCCAAATTTTCCTGTTACTTCAGGTATCTCTTGACTTCCTACTTTTGCATTCCAGTCCCCTATAATGAAAAGGACGTCTTTCGGGGGTATTAGTTCTAGAAGGTCTTGTATGTCTTCATAGAACCGCTCAACTTCAGCTTCTTCAGCTGGTTGGGGCATTGACTTGGTTTGCTGTGATACAGAATGGTTTGCGTTGGAAACGAACGGAGATCATTCTGTTGTTTTTGAGATTGCATCCAAGTACTGCATTTCGGACTCTTTTGTTGACTATGATGGTTACTCCAATTCTTCTAAGGGATTCTTGCCCACAGTAGTAGATATAATGGTCATCTGAGTTAAATTCACCCATTCCAGTTCATTTTAGCTCACTGATCCCTAAAATGTCGACCTTCACTCTTGCCATCTCCTGTTTGACCACTTCCCACTTGCCTTGATTCATGGACCCAACATTCCAGGTTCCTATGCACTGTTGCTCTTTACAGCATCGGACTTTACTTCCATCACCAGTCACATCCACAACTGGGTGTTGTTTTTGCTTTGGCTCCATCTCTTCATTCTTTCTGGAGTTATTTCTCCACTGATCTCCAGTACCATATTGGGCACCTATCGACCTGGGGAGTTCATCTTTCAGTGTCCTATCTTTTTGCCTTTGCATACTGTTCATGGGGGTTCTCAAGGCAAGAATACTGAAGTGGTTTGCCATTCCCTTCTCCAGTGGACCACGTTTTGTCAGAACTCTCCACCATGACCCGTCCATCTTGGGTGGCCCTACATGACATGGCTCATACTTTCATTGAGTTAGACAAGGCTACGGTCCATGTGATCAGTTTGGTTAGTTTCCTGTGATTGTGGTTTTCATTCTGTCTGCTCTCAGATGGATAAGGATAAGCGGCTTATGGAAGCTTCCTGATGGAAGAGACTGACTGAGGGGGAAACTGGGTCTTGTTCTGATGGGCGGGCCCATGCTCAGTAAATCTTTAATCCAGTTTTCTGTTGATGGGCGGGGCTGTGTCCCCTCCCTGTTGTTTGACCTGAGGCCAAACTATGGTGGAGGTAATGAAGACAATGGTGGCCTCCTTCAAAAGGTCCCATGATGGCACTGCCACACTCAGTCCCCCCGACCCTGCAGCAGGCCACTGCAGACCCACACCTCCGCCAGAGACTCCTGGACACTCACGGGCAAGTCTGGGTCAGTCTCTTGTGGGGTCACTGCTCCTTTCTCCTGGGTCCTGGTGTGAAGAAGGTTTTGTTTGTGTCCTCCAAGAGTCTGTTTCGCCAGTCCTGTGTAAGTTCTGGCGACTCTATGGTGGGTTTATTGGCGACCCCTTCCAATTTAGACCTCAGCCGCACCCAGTTCTGCTGCACCCAGAGCCCCTGCCCCTGCGGCAGGCCACTGCTAACCCGTACCTCCACAGAAGACACTCAAACACAGTTCTGGCTCAGTCTCTGTGGGTTCTCTGGGTCGTGGCGTGCACAAGGTTTGCTTGAGCCCTCTGAGCATCTCTGGCAGGTATGGGGTTTGATTCTAAATGCAATTTCGCCCCTTCTACCATCTTGCTGGGGCTTCTCCTTTGCCCTTGGATGTGGGGTGTCTTTTTTTGGTGGGATCCAACATTCTCCTGTCGACAGTTGTTCAGCAGCAATTTGTAATTTTGGAGTTCTCACAGGAGAAGATGAGCACATATCCTTCTACTCCACCATCTTGTAGCCAAACATTCATAGGAAGCATTACTATGAACAAACCTAGTGGAGGTGATGGAATTCCAGCTGAGCTATTTCAAATCCAGCAAGATGATACTGATACAGTGCTGCCCTCAGTATGCCAGCAAGTTGAGTTGTCAGCAAGTTGGAAAAATTTGCAGTGGCCACAGGACTTGATAATGTCAGTTATCATTCCAATCCCAATGAAGGGCAATGCCGAAGAATGTTCTTACTGACTGGTAATGGTGCTCATTTTACGTGTTAGCAAGGTAACAGTCAAAAGCCTTCACGCTAGGCTTCAGTGGTATGTGAACCAAAAACTTCCAGATGTACAAGCTGGATTCAGAAAAGACAGAGGAACCAGAGATCGAGTTGCCAAAATCCGCTGGATCATCAAAAAAGCAAGAGAGTTCCAGAAAAGCATCTACTTCTGCTTCATTGGCTACATGAAAGCCTTTGACTGTGTGGATCACAATAAACTGTGGAAAATTCTTAAAGAGATGGCAGTACCAGACCTCCTTACCTGCAGCCTGAGAAACCTGTGTGCAGGTCAAGATGCAACAATTAGAACCGAGCATGGAACAAAGGATAGGTTCCAAATTGGGAAAGGGGTATGTCAAGGCTGTATAATGTCACCTTGTTATTTAAATTATATGCAGAGTACATCATGCAAAATGCCAGGCTGGATGGAACACAAGCTAGAATCAAGAAATAGGAGAAATATCCATAACCCCAGACATGCAGATGACATCACCCTGAGGGCAGAAATTGAAGAGGAACTAAAGAGCCTCTTGATGAAGGTGAAAGAGGAGAGTGAAAAAGCTGCCTTAAAACTCAACATTAAAAAAACAAAGGTCCCATCACCTCATGGCAAATACATGGGGAAAAAATGGAAACAGTGACAGACTATTTTCTTGGGAGCCAAAATCGTGGCAGATGGTGACTGCATACATGAAATTAAATGACTGGTTGCTCCTTGAAAGAAGAGCTATGACAAACCTAAAGCAGAAACATCACTTTGCTGACAAACGCCTGTATAGTCAAAGCTATGGTTTTTCCAGTAGTCACGTACAGTTGTGAAGGCTGAGTCCAAAGAACTGATGCTTTCAAACTGTGGTGCTGAAGAAGATTCTTGAGAGTCCCTTGGACAGCAAAGAGATCAAACCAGTCAATCTTAAAGGAAATCAACCCTGAATATTCATTGGAAAGACTGTTGCTGGAGCTGAAGCTCCAATACTTTGGCCACCTGATGCAAAGAGCTGACTCATTGGACAAGACCCTGATTCTGGGAAAGAATGAGGGCATGAAGTGAAGGGTGCTACCGAGGATGAGATGGTTGGATAGCATTGGCAACTCAGTGGACATAAATTTGAGCAAACTCTGGGGGATACTGAAGGACAGGGAAGCCTGGTGTGCTGCAGTCCGTGGGGTCGCAAAGAGCTGGGCATGACTTAGGTACTGAGCAACAAATATATAATTTCAAACTATCATGCACTACACTTCAAATACATTCAACACTTATTTAGCAATCATTCTTTAAAAATTGCACTTTGCTGATTATTGTTTTAAAAATGAACATAAAAGGGTTGCCTTATATTTCAGTGGTTGCATAATGTTAATGACTTGATAACTCTGAGTTGCTTTATGGAAAATATTTTGGTTATTTTCTTCTGTTTGCCATTACAATCAATGATGCAAAGAATATACTCGTACAAGATCTTTTCCACCTCTGTGTGCCTAACACTGGAACAAATACCTGGAAGTTTATTTGTAAGCCGCTCCCTGGGTGTCTACTGAATGCCAGGCTGGGGCCTCACACACATTCAAGTTGTCTCACACAGTGATGCAACAACACATGACCCATTATTGTGGACCCCAAATCATGGTTGTCAATATCAACAGTCAGGGGATAAAAGAGCCACAGCGACTAGGGAAGGCTGTAATTCATTCCACAGTAAAAGCACTGTTGCTTTCAGCCCCTATGTGGGGGTGGGGTCTCCATGCAAGTTCTGTACTTCTCCCCCAACCTTCTGCATCCATCTGTGAAACCTGAAATTTTTCGTGTCCCAGGGAGATGTTTTCCGGGACACAGGGATTTTGGCGTTAAAACTGGGATAGTCCTGGGCCAATGGTCAGTTTTCAACTGTCTCAATCAAAGAACTTTGTAAAATTTTACTTAAAATGTGAAATTTGGAAGGAACACCATCTGAATCAATTTACCAAACTATACTGTCTGTGTCTGAGAGAACGGAGTTAATGAGAAAACGCTCAGATGAACATGTATTGCAATTTGAAAAGGTGTTACCAGTGTAATGCCTGGAATTCTAGCCCACCTGACAGATAATTTCCCAGATATTTTACTCTGGTGATAAGTCATCGCTGGCTGGTGCACAAAAAGATGTAAGTGTTCCCAATATTTTCCAATAAACTTTATGTTTACCACCTTACTTGAACTAGCCATCAGAGTGAATTGACATTCTGAAACTCGACACTGGGATGCTGAAAAGCGGACGAATACTTGGACCTCGAGAGGCTACATATACGATGATCGAGCTGCACAAGAGTTTAGAAGTCATATCGAGTAACGTCTTCTATACACTTTAATAGATATTGGTTGTTAAACTACAGCTTCCATCATGTGTCAATGCTTTTATCATAAATAGTTTATTTGGGGACAAAAATGAATATACTTATGATTTTCTCTTATACAATGATGTATGTATTGGTGTAAATGACCATACCATTTGTACATTATTTTGAATATCATTTCTACGTGTAAGTAGTCTCAGGTTTCTTTCCCAGGCAGGCCTTCTTTTAGAGGAAGAAGAGGATAAAATAAGGATAGATTATCTTCAGCTCTCAGTCACTTCCCTGATTCTTCATTAGGATTTATTCTATTGCAGCTGTTTCCAACTATCTTGAGTGCCCCAGAAGGAGGGGTTGGCCCACTGTGTATGAGCTGGATGGTAAAAAGGGCAAGTTACCTACAGTGGTAGGTGGTGACCCTAGACCATCTTCTTTTCTTCTCCTCCTGCTAACCCCCACCACACACGTTGCCAGCAATCGAGAGACTTGAGGCTTCCTCCATCTGCCACGAGTCAATCAGACCTATGGAGATCAAATTCTGTGGATTTTCAAGGTCAGGTCTGATTACATCTATTTTTGCTTCTTTGGAAACTGCAATTTGAATAATGCATGGGCAAATGTGATTCAATTTCCACATCTTTATGAGGACTGATATACCTATATTTGCAAAGCAACATAAAGTCAAGTCAAAAAAACAGGTCATACTATACTGTAACACTCCTATTTATAATAGTATGATTTCAGTCATCTAAAATACGCACATGCACAGAATATAAGAGGGGAGGAAATATATTACAGTATATAAACAGTGGGAATTTATGGTGATAGCATTCAACTTTCTTTCCTCTTTGTTTCCACAAGCTGTTGTCATGTGCCTATGATATATTGCCATGATGGAAAGATTGCGGCCCCCTGTCTCAGGGAAATGAACACCCGGGGACAGAGGATACCCTAGGCAGAAGTTCCTAAAGAGTGCAAGATTCCTTTGCTATATTGCAGCTGCTTTGCAGATGGTGCTGAGTTTGGTTAGAAAGTGCACCCTTGGTTCTGACCCCTAGAAACCTCTTTGCACCTTAATGATTTTCTCTACCAAGCTTACATACTATATATGAGAGAGTTAGTAAGTCCTGTCACCTGGTTTCTGTTAGGTAAGAAAGGTTCAAGCACACCACCCTCAGCATCCTTACCAAAGGCACATATTATTATGTACATAATTTGTTTATATATCCTTCAACAAGAACAAAAAATAAGTGATTTTTAAAAAAATAAGGTACGTCTGAAAAATCAGGAAGACATCACCTTTTATTCAAAGTTCTTTCTCTGGGTAAATAAACATTGCTTCAGATTGCAGAGCCATTTCCAGCACTCTTTGTTTGAGACTGGTTTATAATCTGCAAGAATCTACAGTTGGCATGATGGTCCATGAATTTTTGACTGGTATTTCACAGACGTTTTTCGTATTTCACTTGCTATTGTTCTCTTGAGCATAAGTATTTCTTTCTTTATTTCTTTCTTTTTTTATGTTCCTCATCTCTTGCCCCCACATTACCCTCAGTAATTCAAGCATTTCACTTTTTATTTTTAGCTTTTTATTATAGAAAATTTCAAATACATAAAAGCAGAAAGAATAGTACAATGCATTCCATGTGCCCATTAAGTTCAGAGTCATCAATTTCAACAATCATTAACTTTCTTCAATCCTTTATTTCATCTATCCCCCATCACACTTAAACATTTTTTTTTTTTTCTGGAGTACTGTGAAACAAAGTGTAGACATCAGTTCACTTCATCCGGAAATCCACTCTAATAGGTAAGGACCAGTTTTAACATAACTAACCATGACACGATACCATACCCAAGAATGTGACCAAGTTTGCCTTAACGTCATCTACTACCTGATAGCTTTTCCATCTCCCTCGTTGTCTCATAAATGTATTTCTACAGTTTATTTGAGCAAATCAGAATCCCCAAAACTCCACACCTTACATGTGGTTGATATGTCACTTAGAGTCCTTTAATATACTACATTTCCCCTCTTTTCTGTGCCATTTATTTGCAGAAGAAAACATAATCTGCTCACTTCTTGCCAGGGCTGGAAAAATAGAGGGGCCCTGGTTTAGAAGCCTGGTTAGGGCACAATGACAGTCACGGTTTACCTGGTCCTTGGGTCGGAGGGTTGGGTCTGGACAGATCTTCCTTCTTTTTTCTATTTAAAAAATTTTGCTTTTACAATGAAAATAGAAGCAAAGACCCTTAATCAGATTATGTGACTTGGTTTTTATTGTCATTGTGGAATGGCTAAATACTCTACATTCCATTCACAGGAATTAGGGCTCATCTCTCCATGTCAGTTTTTGACCCACATACAACACTCCAGTCCAGGGAACTGTGTGTCTAAGTTACATTCGCTCCCTCGTTTTAGTGTACCTGAAGAACTGCAGTGAATCTTGGCAGGATTCCTTGGAGCGTTTGTTCTCCTCTTCCCAAGAGGAAAGAATCTTAAACATGCCCCCACATATTCCCAGGAAACAAAGGCCCCTTGGACCCAGTCCATTCAGGTCTTACTAGGTTCTCCAGGGAACAGTAGTAGAAATTGGACACTAGTGTGTCAACTACCTCTTCACCTTTGGGACTCCCTGCCATCTCCTCTTTGTTTTCTATTCAAGAAAGGAGCAGTCCCACGTGACACTTCTCATCTAAATAGGCTCACTAGTGGTGGCAGAAGCCAAGGGTAGTCTGCATGATGGTATCACCATCTGTTGCTTTCGGTGTTGGCTACTTTCCAAAAGCAAACTTGTATATGGGGATATATTTGAAATAATAAATGTAAGTATTTGCCATTACGTTTACGATAAGTATTTTACCTCCTAGCAGTCACAATGGCCCTGGGATGGGGGAAAGTGTCTATGTCCCCTTGAGAAGAAGGATGCCATGATATGAGAGTTAGGTCAGTGATTCTTGAATAGAAGAAATAAAAAATAGTGTTTCCTACTCAGAAGTGTGGGAAAGGGGAGAGAGAGAGATTGGGTGGGAGAAGGGGAGAGGAGAGAGAGAGAAGAAAATCAGTTAGATGTGTGTGTCCTGACACATTCCAAAAAATCCTGTAAGTAATGACATTAGATAGATGGGAAAGCTGGGTACAGAGGTGGCATGTGCCAACAGCACTGGGCCCATTATGATGATGGGCAGATGAAAGATTTTCCCCAGCCTGTGAAGACACTTCATTCAGAGTGGATAGCGAGAGAACAGACCTATGTCTGCACTCCTGAACCTTCCTCAGCTCCCATTTGCTTTAGAAGAGATCAAGAATATCTCACCAGTGTCATGGAAGGGTGCAGGAGGCAGTTGCATGTTTGTTGCTGAGCACAGCAGAATCCCTCTCGTGGGGATGAAGGGATATCGGAGCACGTTGGTCTACAAAGTGGGGTGTGTGCACACATACGAGGCAGCTAAAAAGAGTTATTGAGTTGTCAGAAGGAAACGTTAGAAAATCTAAGCATATAAAACTCATATTTTTCAATTTATAATATTAGTATATGTTTTATGATGAGTATTGCATACTAATATGGTGTCAACGGTATGTAATTTGTAAATTGATATACATATATTGGAGGTATGTGCTCAAAATCTTTTATTACTGGTGCATGTATTATATTCTCAGGCTACTGTAGCAAGTCACTGCAAACAGTTGGTGAGAACATCAGAAATATGCATTTTCTCACATTTCTGTAGGCTAGAAGTCTGAAGCGTGGTATTGGCAGGGCCAAGCTCCCTCTGAAGGTTCCAGGGCAGGGTCCTTCCTTGCCTCTCTCTATCCTCTGGTGGTTGCAGCAATCCTTGGTGTTCCTTGGCTAGTGGACATTTCACTCCAATCTCTGCCTTTGTCTCCACACGGCATGCCCCTCCATGTGAGTCTCTGTTTTTTATGAAGACAAGAGTCATACTCGATTTAGGGTCCACCCTAACCCAGTGTGGCTTCAGTTTAACTAGTTACATCTGCAAAGGCCCTTCTTCTAAGTAGAGTCACGTTCTTAGGCTCTAGATAGACATAAATCTTTGGGGGCACACTATTCATCTGAGTCAGTGTGTAATGAAAAATGATTAGAGACTATTGTTTCAGCAATTATTACACTGGGCACCCTCATTGGAGTCAACGGTAAGTTGCCACCAAATCTCAGGGGGATCCATATGTCTAGCAAGACAGCAGTCCAACAAGAAATCAGCGTTCATGTTGCAGAGGCACATAAACAGAATCCAAAAGCAGCACTCAAACTCTGGGTAACTCTGTACTGCCCCATGATACAGCTTAAGTGCAATCATTCCCACCAATCGCCAGATATCATTTTATAGAGGAGAAGGGGAGATAAGTAGAATTTAGTATTGACTCAATAAGTGCTGAAATGAAGCAGCCAAACTGGAAGAGCCTGAAGAATCTTTAATTGTGAAATGTAAGTGGCCATCCCACTGGAGTGTGTACTCAAAAAGCAGGATTATTTGTGGGGAAAAAAGCTGTCATTTTGTTTTTGCACAACAGAGCATACCGTATTAAATTTTTTGATTCTTTTAACAGATAGCCTGTGAAAGTGGGCCTCCCTCGTAAATTATGGTGTCTATATCCCTCTAGCGGTTTCAAGCTTCACCTAAAAATTGGCACCTCCCATATTATATGCATTTTGAACCAGTGCACAGATGCCATTTAATAGGGACCTTGCATGGCTCTGCATAAGCTTCTCTGAGCTACCTAACTTCTCTGAGTCCCAGTCATCTCATCTGGAAAATGGGGGATTATAAACCCTATTACATAGGGTTGTCCTGAGGGTGAAAATTATATAATACAAATATAAATACATGCTTAGAACATAAAAGATTCTCACTTACTATAAGCTGTAGCTATGGATTACATTCCTTTCCTATTCAGGAATCTGTCCCAGGATCAGGGAGAGAATCCTGTACCACCTTCGGGGCATCCTAGCAACTCTCCTGGCTGTGCTACTGTGCAATTTA
Source organism: Bos taurus (assembly GCF_002263795.3). Lineage (NCBI taxonomy): Eukaryota > Metazoa > Chordata > Mammalia > Artiodactyla > Bovidae > Bos > Bos taurus. Next base: position 92,792,050 of record NC_037357.1, read on the forward strand.
CCCTTAGCTTAATGTTTCACCACACGTGCCCCCTAAACTTTGGTGATCTTCATATTTTAAAATAATGCCTCACTCATCTTCATTTAAAGAAGACGACTGTCGACTGATTCTGCTCTCGACTGATTTCCCTGTGGGAGCACCTCAGTAACTTAAACGTTTACATCATCACTATCATTGACATCTTTTTCACTAGCTGTTCAACAATGTTCATTCACTCACACATCTAATATTTTTGACCATTTATTATGCATGAGGTACTGTTCTAAGAACCTGGGATACAGCAGTGAACTAAGCAAGCAAGCAAGCAAGCAAACAAACAAAATCCTGATCCCATCCTAGTAAAATAATGACGAGAGGATTGACCTGTGGACAATCCCTCTGGCCATAGACTCTGCAATGATTTCCAGAGAAATCAGATAGGAAAGCTGCTGTGGCCAGCACAGCAGGTTGGGATTGAAAGTGGTCAACGCACAGTTTGGGGAAAAGGAACTAGAGACAGAATTAAAGGTTTAAAAATGGGACCGAGAGACTCAAGGCCTCTTGGATCAAGAGCCCTGTTCCTCAGAGCCACATCACTTTTGTTTAGTGTCTTGGCACACAGAAAGTATCTGTTGTGCTACGATAAAATCAGCCTCTTGTGTCCCGGGTCATGTCTCTCATTTTACTGATTACTTTGAGCTATCTTTGTTATCTTCTTGTACAAGAGGTATCATCCAGCTGGAGGTCATAGACCCACATACACTTCGGGAAAACTTCTTGGTGTGTGAACAAGCAGCGTTCTGAACTTGCGCTGACCTGGCATTCCAAGGTCCACACTATGCTTTTCCTTAGCTTAGCAGGGCATGACGACCCCCAACTAATCAACCTGATGCACTTTTGTTTAGATTATACTGTATTGTTATATTTTGCTTTTATTCTTTTCCCATGGTGTTTTTCTCACGGCTTAGCCAGAGCAACAGGTGGCTGATTATTAACCCCTGCATTTCCCCCTTTTTGTTTTTGTAGCAGACAATGTGTCAATCTCACGACTTCTTTCTTCTTTAGTTCTCAGAGGGCTTTTTGCGTGCATCTGAGGACTAAGCAGAAGATTATAGTGAAACAGCTAAATACAGCTAGTGTTCCAATGAGACCACCTCCCACACCTTTGATCCACTCGAGAGGATTCAATGAGTTAAGGCCCTCTGCTATCCCTTGAAGTGTATCTGTATCTGGTAATAGACTAAGAGAAGCATGCTTCATGTCAGTGATTCTTGCTTGTAGCTTTTTAATATCTAGAGTAAGGTTATCAGCCATATGGCCCTGCAAGTGCCATCTAACATTTTCCCAGGTGTGTTCAGATTGGTTATATTCCTGGGGGGTTACACAGAAAGTAGTAATGTTCCAAAATTTAAGATTTTGTACTTCTTCTCCTCAGAGTAGCACTGTGTTTTCTAAACCCACCAACCTGTTGTTAATCTCCTCATCTATATGGGTTTGGAACTGGCATTTTTATGCCACTCCAGCACAAAAGTGGTGGTTTGTACCGTCTGTTGGAGAGCTACTCCCGCCACTGCCGCTGTGGTAGTGATGGCAATAATGCCCATTATGGCGGCAATAAGGAGCCCAATAAAACATTTGGATCTTTTCAAAATAGAATTTAGTAGCGTGAGCAAAGTATGCATGTCAGGGAGAGTTCCCAAGGACTATTTTGAGTTACTGGCAGCCAAACTCCTAAACGTCTGTGCAAAATCACATAGGAATGGTTAGAGTTGAATAAGGAACTGTTCAAGCAGGTACATAGTTTGCAATCCTAGCAGGTTACATTCCTTTCTGTCTCATTAATAGTTATAGTGCCAATCATAATCACATGTAGATCCCTAACACAAGCTTAAGTATAAAATGTCCAATTTGTTGATGTGTTGAATGACAGAGTATAATTCGTGGAATGAGAATAATTTCCATCTCAAATTTGATATTTTTTCAGGCTTTAAGCCAACTTCGGTATTTCCGTTTGAGCCCTACCTAATTTGAGCTGTGGCTGTGGCAGAGACATGCCACTGCCATGCCAGATAATGGGATATTCTGAATGTGCAGTGATATTAGTGTGATTGTATACAGACACATGCCAATGCAACTTCTTATAAGGATTGCAGGATGAGTTATGATGTGAGCAATTAGAGACTGCATACCCGTTAGGGGACCAATCCCAGACAATTCCATAGGAACCATTAAGTAAGATAACCCCTCAGTCCCGTGACAATTATCCCAGTGTATTTGATCTTGTCAGTTGGCCCATATGCATCTGCTCTCACACAAGGGTCTATCCGGCTTGATTAGATTATTTAGATCAGTCTCTTGATATACAAAGCTCAATCCAGAAAGTAAATGCAGCTGGGCCTTAGTGTGATTTCTATTCAAAGAATTTACAGAAAGTCAAGCCAGCATTGATAGATTTGCCTGGTCAGCACCCAGGCAAACAGGCCAAGTGTCAAAACCCAAAGTACTATTGAAGGGGATCCCCTCTTCCTTTTTATGAATGGGGAAACGCTTGTCTTCTGGACCAGGGATCCAGGAGGGGTCATTAACATAAACAGGGATAGATACGTCACCCTAATTAACAGGTCTTAGCAATGGGGGATTAGGTACATAGGCCCAGTAGGTATAATTCTTGGCTTCTGCCGAGCCAGGGGTATACTCACTGTAATGGTTATCATGGCAAACATAGCCATGGTCAGGTTGCCTGGAGTCACTGTTTCTGCTCGGTTTCACTCTACGAGCTGGAATCCACATAGGTTCTAGACCTTCACCTGGAGAGAGACAAGCAAACCCTCTTCCCCATGTAATTAACTTCCCCGGTGACCAAGCATTTGTTAGTAGATCTTGCCACCAAATCACAGGCTTAGTTGTATTTGTGGATGTATCCTGAAAATGTCACTCAGCTGCAGCTTCCATAATTTGTGCCAAAATATTTTAAAAATTGAGAGTAAATAAAGCTTTATTCGATATTGTTTGTTGTCCTATGGCATCTCCCCCTTTTTGTTTTTGTATCCTATGTTTAAGTGATTGATTAGCCCTCTCCATTATGGCCTGTCCTTGTGGATTATAGGGAATGCCAGTAGAATGTTTTATAGGCCAACTTTTAAGAAATTGTTGGAATGCTTTACTGGTATAAGCAGGGTCATTATCAGTTTTTATAGCTTTGGGTAGTTTTATAACAGCAAAACAGGCATATAAATGTCTTTGTACATGTTTTGCAGTCTCACCAGATTCAGTAGCGGTCCATATAAATTGAGAGAATGTATCAATAGTCACATGTACAAAAGAGCACTTACCAAAGGAAGATATATGAGTTACATCCATTATAACTATGGATTTTATGTGAAACTGTATACCATCAGTATCCCAGTCACACATTTGATAATGTAGGGGACAACACCTTTTGCTTTTTTTTGTATAGGCCATATATATATATACATATATACATACATATGCTGCTGCTGCTGCTAAGTTGCTTCAGTCGTGTCCGACTCTGTGCGACCCCATAGACGTCTGGCAGCCCACCAGGCTCCCCCGTCCCTGGGATTCTCCAGGCAAGAACACTGGAGTGGGTTGCCATTTCCTTCTCCAGTGCATGAAAGTGAAAAGTGAAAGTGAAGTCGCTCAGCCATGTCCGACTCTCAGCGACTCCATGGACTGCAGCCTACAAGGCTCCTCCATCCATGGGATTTTCCAGGCAAGAGTACTGGAGTGGGGTGCCATTGCCTTCTCCGATATATATATATTCATTTATTTTAATTGGAGGCTAATTACTTTACAATATTGTATTGGTTTTGTCATACATCAACATGAATCCACCACGGGTGTACACATGTTCCCCATCCTGAACCCCCCTCCCACCTCCCTCCCCATACCATCTCTCTGGGTCATCCCAGTGCAGCAGCCCCGAGCATCCTGTATCATGCATCGAACCTGGACTGGCGACTCATTTCACATATGATATTATCCATGTTTCAATGCCATTCTTCCAAATCATCCCACCCTCGCCCTCTCCCACAGAGTGCAAAAGACTGTTCTATACATCTGTGTCTCTTTTGCTGTTTCGCATACAGGGTTATTGTTACCATCTTTCTAAATTCCATATATATGCGTTACTATACTGTATTGGTGGGATTTTTTTTTTTTTTTTCTGGCTTACTTCACTCTGTATAACACCTTTTGAAACAGGCAATATAGAAAACAATATGCTGCTGCTGCTGCTAAGTCGCTTCAGTCGTGTCCGACTCTGTGTGACCCCATAGACGGCAGCCCACCAGGCTCCCCCGTCCCTGGGATTCTCCAGGCAAGAACACTGGAGTGGGTTGCCATTTCCTTCTCCAGTGCATGAAAGTGAAAAGTGAAAATGAAGTCACTCAGTCGTGTCTGCCTCTTAGCGACCCCATGGACTGCAGCCTACCAGGCTCCTCCATCCATGGGATTCTCCAGGCAAAAGTACTGGAGTGGGGTGCCAAGAAAACAATATAGCTAGCAGTAATAGTAAAATCATAAGTAAGAACTTAAGTCAAGAACTTCCATTAAGTATAGCCCAGTAAGGTTTGTTAAGTGCCTGTTGTTAATCTCCTGGTTGTAGATCTTGAAGCATCTGATCTTCATTCAAAGACTGTTTACCGAGATAAGCTTTAGAAACAAACTCAGAGTGTCCTTTTAATGAGGGACCTTTCTAATTTAACTTAATGAATGTCCTTTTTAACTTAACTTAATAAAGCCTCTTAGCAACGTAACATAACCACAAGGAACTATCTAAGAAGTGAGTCTTAGTCAATACAGGCCTTAATTAACAAAACTAGAACTTAGGATTCAGTGAAACATATAAGATGTCATAGGTCTGACATCAGTTGGGTGGATATTTCTTTTAGAGCTCCCCAGTATGCTCTGAGATTTTTGTATATGTCTGGAGACAGTCTTTTTTACCTTGATGAGGCTTTCAGAACCCAAATGTCTCCAATTTTTGGAGGGATGAGGCAGAGAGAAAAGAAAAATATTTTAATTTTACCCACAGTTGTAAATCACTAAATTGTTTTAAACCATCAGTGACTTGAGGAGAAGAGCTTTTTTATATTTGAAAACAAAAAATTAGAAGCCTGTAATACGTCAGACAGAAAGTCATGAAAATTGTGGTCATATTTAGCAGTCTGTTCAATCTCATGTAACCAGTCCCTTTGTTTTGTGGCCCTTGCCTGATGACAAAGGACATCAGTGAAAGTGATAGTCTCCAAGAAGCTCATGAAGTTTTTGCCAGTGTCTGTATGACCTGTTCACTAAAGTGGGTGCCTTGGTCACTGGAGATCGCAGAAAATGCATTTTAACCATTTATCTTTCACTGTGAGATATTAACCCTGCAGCCAGGAAAGGCTTTATCCTATCAAATAAAAGTGAGGTTTGTCAGGGAGCCGGGAAAAGCCAAGTGGCCATCTTGGATTTCCCATAGCCCTGACTGTTTGGTTTATAGCTATTATTTATCCATCTTAAATTTCCTGATGAGGGGTTAATTTTGTAGAAGCAGAATGAGCTTTGTCTATGTGTGTCATAGTCTCCATAGATCATTGTGAAGTAACGCTCATTCATTTTATCAAAGTAACAAAAAATTTTAAAAGCAAGTATGAATCACTTAAAGACAAATTTACATAGTCTGTTATCAAAAGCCATATTCCTGTTCTTTTAACAGGAAGAGAAGACCAAATTCCAGACTTGTACCAGCTTATATTCACTGTGAAACAATAGCTATTTACTTAGTCAAAGCAACAATAAGACTTCCAAGGCAGTTTAATGTCTTAAGAAACTTGTACCATGCACAAAGCTCTTTTTTCACTTGTCATAAACCTTCTTTTTTTTTCACATTTTCTGTAGTCATCACTTCATGTATCTGTTTAGAAAATAGCCACCTATAAGTTTACTTTCTTTTCTTCTTAATAGACTGTAATTTCATTTCTCATATCTTTTTTATTAAAAATATAAATCTTATTTTCCTTAAGCAACCATGAACTGTCTTTTATATTAGCATTTTGTAGATTGGTGAACATAAGTATCAGTTTTAATTTTTAAAAAACATTTTTTTATATGTACATAGAGACAACATCTCAGGATGGCACCAAATACATTTATTAATAGTCCAAAGTCTCTTTAATTTCTCTGTTAGTGTTCAGTAATTAGTGGTTCAAAATCTTATTTTATTTGGAAATTACCTAGCTATTTAATAAGCTTTTATCATTTAGTTTAGTACAACCTTAGAAATTTAAGTTACCCCAATCCTCAGAGATTATTTTAGATACACATTTCTAAAATATAATTATTTTTAATAGAGTTTATCTAAAAGTTTTCATCTCATTTACATATATATATATATGTATATGTATTTTTTAAAGTTTTTTTCCACTCAAGTTGCTTTCCTTGTTGATAAATTTAGCTTACATTAAATCTAGGTACAATAAAAGTATTACACAATGTTGATGACTCAAGACGTCTTAATCAGATTAGCAAAAAAAATTAATGTTAGATATTTAATGTTGGATATTTTTCAGTTCACATGAACCTGAAATTAAATAGAGCTCATTTATAAATTAACCTCATATTATTCAAAAACAAAGACATACACTGAGACACAGATAAATTTGGACAGACAGAGATCTCATAGTTTTCCATTTGAAATTTAAAATGTCTCTTTGCCCCTTCTTCTTCTTCTTCTTTTTTTTTTTTTTTCTTGGTTTGAGTTCTACCAATTTGTTCATGGCTGGAGTCCCAGATAGAGTGGACTGTGTATTCCAAGCACATGATAAGAGTTAACCTCAGGTTTTTGTTTTTGTTTTTTTTTTTCTCCCAGGCCTGTTTTGGTTTCTCAGGCAGAATTGGAGCTCCCAAAAAGTATTTTAAAGCCAACCTTTTCTTAATTGCATGTGCAGGAAGAACCAGTTTTGCAATTTGAAAAAAGACTTTATTTTAACCAGTTTTCTCCACAGTCTAAAGAATATCATGGCCATTCAGTGTCAAAAATGTCATCTCTCTTTTTTGTAGTCATAGTTTCATAGCATAGCTAAAAATTAAACCAGGAAATGTTCTAATTGGCTCTGATGACAGGGGTCGCCCAACTGCTCAGATGTTGTCCCAGCAGGGATTGTCTCTCTGGGGAGCTGAGGTCTTCTCTTAAAGTAAAGAAAGACTGTCCTTTAACCTCTATTTTCTCCCAGGCTCTTACGCAGTATCGCCTCACCTGTTTTATAGCCTGATCTTCCATAAGCACTCGATCTTGAATTCTCCCCCAATTTCCACTGCCTCTCAACTGATCTAAAGAGATGAGGATCTGTGTGGCTTGGTTATGAGCCACCAAAATCAAATGGGAACCCTCAGCTAGTCCCTGCACTATTCCCAAGTTAAAAGGAGAATTTATTCCATAGTTCTGAACAGCTTGCTTAAGTTCCTTTAGTATTCTGAAGGGAATCTTGCAAGTGAGTGCAGAGAAAAAGAGAGCAAGCCGGGCAGTCAGGCAAGAAAAGGGAAATTTATTACAGGGAAAAGAGAAGGTGACTGGCCCTTAAGGAGAACCAGCATCCTCCCTTTCTGGGGTATCTTTCTTATACCCCACCAATGAAAAGTTCTCTGAAGGGATGGTTAATTTTTAGCCTGTAGTTGAGTCCTGTGGTCACATAGCCAGAGGTCTGGAATCTAGTGGTCTCGCAGCTTTGAGTAGATAGGCGCTAGTAAGAAAACAGAATGTTATTTGGGCAATTTGGTCAGTCTCAAGGATCACTGTGATTTTATTCTTTGTTTGTGAGGTCAACATAATGAGCCATCTTAACAATGAGACCCCATGTGGGCCCTATCATTCCAACCTTTTTGATTTAGGATAAGGGGTGAAGGTCAATCTTCTGTAACTGCTTCCTGTGGGACAGGGGCATTGTGGGGGTAAGATAAGAAAAGCCTGGAATGTGGGTCAAGGGGATTTGTGTGGGGTCAAAGTTTTTGATAATCTGAGTGAGTTAGAAGTAGCTCATGGATAGTTCGGTTGGTGAAGGCTTGTAAGGGGTCCTGAAGAAATTTTGAAAAAAGACGCATTAAACATGGGCCAAAAGTTAGAATGAGTGTAAGCAGGAGAGGGCCTAGAAAAGATAGAACCCAGGGCGTCCAATTCCAATTGCTTAACCAGTTTTCCCATGAATTACTGAGGTGTTGACGTAGTCTCGAGGCCCTGTTTGTCAGATTTCTGGCTGCTTCCTTTACAACACCTGATTTATTGGTGTAGAAGCAGCAGGCTTTCTCCAAAAATAGGGATAGGTCTCCTTTTTCTGTTGTGAGGAGGCCTAATCCTCTTCTGTTTTGGTGGACCATGGCAGCCAGGGAATCTAGCTGGTTTTGGATAGTGATAAGGCTGTTAGCTATTTATTCTAGGCTGTCAGTGAGGTCTTTAGAAAGGCTTTGATGGTAATTTAAAGAGGTTGTGAGTCCTGCAGTCCCTGTCCCAATCCCAGCCACTATTCCTAAACTGATTAATAGAGAAATGAATTGAATTGCCTGTCTGGGTCGGTTATGAGTTAGTGGGATAGGAAGGGTCTGATTGTTAGGAGGAATAGAAATATCTGGGGCCAGATATCTGGGGACAGACATATCTGGGGCCAGAAGTATCTGGGGCCAGGTATGGTGGTACAGTTCCTAGTTGGGGGTAAGAATTGCTCATAAGAGTTTTGTCTGGAAAAACAGAAAGGAGCCTGTTGTTGTAGACAAACGTCAGAGGTGGTGGGTCCTCCTATAGCTGGTCCTTTATGGGTAGAAGTGAGATCTGTAAGGAGGGAGGTCAGTATCTTGTCGGGATAGTGAATTTGATCAATTGAATATAAATAACGTATGTATGATAAAAAGAGAGATTCTCCTCTATATGTGTGATAAAGAGAAGTGTTTATGTGAGTTCATTTATCTGTGCAAATGGGGAGTGCCGATCCTCCAGGCAAGGAGATGGATAAGCAAATCCAACAATCACTGGCCAGGGTCGGGTTTGAGGTATTGAGTAAATTATGAGTCAAAATTAGAGTTCTGAATAGGTAGGCAAGGTTTGGGGCAGGGTGAGTTATAGATCAGATCAGATCAGATCAGTCGCTAAGTCGTGTCCGACTCTTTGCGACCCCATGAATCGCAGCACGCCAGGCCTCCCTGTCCCTCACCAACTCCTGGAGTTGACTCAGACTCACGTCCATCGAGTCAGTGATGCCATCCAGCCATCTCATCCTCTGTCGTCCCCTTCTCCTCTTGCCCCCAATCCCTCCCAGCATCAGAGTCTTTGCCAATGAGTCAACTCTTCACATGAGGTGGCCAAAGTACTGGAGTTTCAGATTTAGCATCATTCCTTCCAAAGAAATCCCAGGGCTGATCTCCTTCAGAATGGACTGGTTGGATCTCCTTGCAGTCCAAGGGACTCTCAAGAGTCTTCTCCAACACCACAGTTCAAAAGCATCAATTCTTCGGTGCTCAGCCTTCTTCACAGTCTGACTTTCACATCCATACATGACCACTGGAAAAACCATAGCCTTGACTAGACGGACCTTTGTTGGCAAAGTAATGTCTCTGCTTTTCAATATGCTATCTAGGTTGGTTATAGCTTTCCTTCCAAGGAGTAAGCGTCTTTTAATTTCATGGCTGCAGTCACCATCCGCAGTGATTTTGGAGCCCCCAAAAATAAAGTCTGACACTGTTTCCACTGTTTCCCCATCTATTTCCCATGAAGTGATGGGACCAGAGGCCATGATCTTAGTTTTCTGAATGTTGAGCTTTAAGCCAACTTTTTCACTCACCACCTTCACTTTCATCAAGAGGCTTTTTAGTTCCTCTTCACTTTCTGCCATGAGGGTGGTGTCATCTGCATATCTGAGATTATTGATATTCCTCCTGGCAATCTTGATTCCAGCTTGTGTTTCATCCAGTCCAGCATTTCTCATGATGTACTCTGCATATAAGTTAAATAAACAGGGTGACAATATACAGCCTTGATGTACTCCTTTTCCTATTTGGAACCAGTCTGTTGTTCCATGTCCAGTTCTAACTGTTGCTTCCTGACCTGCATACAAATTTCTCAAGAGGCAGATCAGGTGGTCTGGTATTCCCATCTCTTTCAGAATTTTCCACAGTTTATTGTGAAGGGTATTAATGTGAAGTTTGGACTGTAAAAGAAGAGGAAGTAAGAGTAAAATCACAATGTGGTGTCTCATGTCTAAGGGGAGAAAATGATAAAAATAAGAATCCAGCTGTAGAAATCAATTTGGGTTGGTGTGAACTCTATTAAATCTCCCTGGAGTCAAAGATCTGTTATAAATAGTCAAGGAGTAAAAGGAGATCAGTAACAGTGGTGTTTCCAGGAAAGGTAAGGGCTTGTGTTACTATGTGAAGGAGAGTAGATAATGAATTCAGCTAGGCTGATCACAGTAAGAAGAGGGCCACGCCCCCCAAAACAAGAACTATAGAGAAGTAGGTAAAACAGAGGGAAAGCTTTAGAATTGATAGTCCACTCAGGGGGAGACACAGAGTAAAGTCTTATTGTGAATAGGGTAAGTAGGGGAAATCCCAGTCCAATTAGTAACCAATACATCTGTTTTTGTTTTACTTATTGATATTTTGTTTTTGGCTGTTCTATTTCTTCAGGAACTGAAACCAGTCGAAGCCCGGAGGGTCGCAGAACAGTGCTGGTGTAGCGAGGAGAGTCTGAGTGGGGACTGTTTCTTGGCAGAGATGAAAAGTCTCCCCGGGCCCACTTTAATCTAGAGATATGAAAACAAGAGGAATGACTTGCTAGTTTAGCATCTGTTGATCCAGTTGAGCTATTTCAAATCCTGAAAGATGATGCTGTCAAAGTGCTGCACTCAATATGTCAGCAAATTTGGAAAACTCAGCAGTGGCCACAGGACTGGAAAAGGTCAGTTTTCATTCCAATCCCAAAGAAAGGCAATGCCAAAGAATGCTCAAAACTACCACACAATTGCACTCATCTCACACGCTAGTAAAGTAATGCTCAAAATTCTCCAAGCCAGGCTTCAGCAATACGTGAACCGTGAACTTCCAGATGTTCAAGCTGGTTTTAGAAAAGGCAGAGGAACCAGAGATCAAACTGCCAACATCCACTGGATCATGGAAAAAGCAAGAGAGTTCCAGAAAAAAAACATCTATTTCTGCTTTATTGACTATGCCAAAGCCTTTGACTGTGTGGATCACAATAAACTGTGGAAAATTCTGAGAGAGATGGGAACACCAGACCACCTGACCTGCCTTTTGAGAAACCTATATACAGGTCAGGAAGCAACAGTTAGAACTGGACATGGAACAACAGATGGGTTCCAAATAGGAAAAGGAGTACGTCAAGGCTGCATAATGTCACCCTGCTTATTTAACTTATATGCAGAGTATATCATGAGAAACGCTGGGCTGGAAGAAGCACAAGCTGGAATCAAGATTGCTGGGAGAAATATCCATAACCTCAGATATGCAGATGACACCACCCTTATGGCAGAAAGTGAAGAGGAACTAAAAAGCCTCTTGATGAAAGTGAAAGAGGAGAGTGAAAAAGTTGGCTTAAAGCTCAACATTCAGAAAACAAAGATCATGGCTTCCGGTCCCATCACTTCATGGCAAATAGATGGGGAAACAGTGGAAACAGTGTCAGACTTTATTTTGGGGGGCTCCAAAATCACTGCAGATGGTGATTGCAGCCATGAAATTAAAAGACGCTTATTTCTTGGAAGGAAAGTTACGACCAACCTAGATAACATATTCAAAAGCAGAGACATTACTTTTCCAACAAAGGCCCATCTAGTCAAGGCTATGGTTTTTCCTGTGGTCATGTATGGATGTGAGAGTTGGACTGTGCAGAAAGCTGAGCGCCGAAGAATTGATGCTTTGGGGTTTGTTTGTTTGTTTTGAATTTTTTTTAATTTAATTGTATTTTTTAACTTTACAATATTGTATTGGTTTTTCCATATATCAACATGAATCTGCCACAGGTATACACGTGTTCCCCATCCTGAACCCTCCTCCCTCCTCCCTCCCCGTACCATCCCTCTGGGTCGTCCCAGTGCACCAGCCCCAAGCATCCAGTATGGTGCATCAAACTTGGACTGGTGACTCGTTTCATATATGATATTATACATGTCTCAATGCCATTCTCCCAAATCATCCCACCCTCTGCCTCTCCCACAGAGTCCAAAAGACTGTTGTATATATCAGTGCCTCTTTTGCTGTCTCGTATACAGGGTTATTGTTACCATCTTTCTAAATTCCATATATATGCGTTAGTATACTGTATTCGTGTTTTGCTTTCTGGCTTACTTCACTCTGTATAATAGGCTCCAGTTTCATCTACCTCATTAGAACTGAATCAAATGTATTCTTTTTAATGGCTGAGTAATACTCCACTGTGTATATGTATCACAGATTTCTTATCCATTCATCTGCTGATGGACATCTAGGTTGCTTCCATGTCCTGGCTATTATAAACAGTGCTGCGATGAACATTGGGGTACATGTGTCTCTTTCAATTCTCGTTTCCTCAGTGTGTATGCCCAGCTTTTGAACTGTGGTGTTGGAGAAGACTCTTGAGCGTCCCTTGGATTGCAAGGAGATCCAACCAGTCCATTCTGAAGGAGATCAGCCCTGGGATTTCTTTGGAAGGAATGATGCTAAAGCTGAAACTCCAGTATTTTGGCCACCTCATGCGAAGAGCTGACTCATTGGAAAAGACCCTGATGCTGGTAGGGATTGGGGGCAGGAGGAGAAGGGGACGACAGAGGATGAGATGGCTGGATGGCATCACTGACTCAATGGATGTGAGTCTGAGTGAACTCCGGAAGTTAGTGATGGACAGGGAGGCCTGGCGTGCTGCAGTTCATGGGGTTGCAGAGTCGTATACGACTGAGCGACTGAACTGAACTGAACTGATATGGTTAGAATGGCCTCAAATGGACCAGTCTGCTGAGGCTGAAGGTCCTTATGGTGTAAGGTTTTAAGCAGGACTCGATCCCCCGGTTATGAGTGTTAAGTCAGCTGAATTGATTTGATCAGGCTTTGGGAGAGAGAGCGATCTGCATGTTTTCTCATGTGGTGTCTAATAAGGTTAAGGGTGGGAAGATAATCTCCCAGCAAGGGGCTGGCATTAGGGAACTGACCTAAGAGAAAAGGGTGTCCATACATGAGTTTAAAAGTGAAAGTGAGGTGAAGTCGCTCAGTCGTGTCCGACTCTTTGCGACCGGTGGACTGTAGCCTACTAGGCTCCTCCGTCTGTGGGATTTTCAAGGCAAGACTGCTAGAGTGGGTTGCCATTTCCTTCTCCAGGGGATCTTCCCAACCCAGGGATCGAACCCAGGTCTCCTGCATTGTAGGCAGATGCTTTACCATCTGAACCACCAAGGAAATGTTCAAAAGGACTGAGGAAAGACGGGGCCCCTGGAGTAGCCCTAATGCGAGCCAAAGCCATGGAAAGGAGTTTGGTCCACGGCCTTTGTAGTTCTAGAGAGAGTTTGGTTAGGTGTGTTTTGAGAACAGAATTTGCCTTTTCTACTTTTCCTGAGGATTGGGGTCTGTATGGAATATGTAGTTTCCAGGTTATGCCAAGGGATGGGTTACCTGTTCAGTGATTGGGGTGATAAAAGCTGGCCCATTGTCCATTATCGGATCAGAGAGAGAGAGTGGGAGGCCAAAGCGAGGGATGATTTCTCCTATGAGAAACTGTGTTACCTCTGAGGCAATTTCTGATCTCATAGGGAAAGCCTCAATCCACCCTGAAAAAGTGTCTACTAGAGTGAGCATGAGTTTTATTTTTCGTGTTGGAGGCATGTGAGTGAAGTCAATTTGGCAGTACTCTCCTGGGATATGTCCTCGAGCCTGATGTGTTGGGAATGAGGGCATAGGCTTTAGGGCTCCCTGCGGTGAGACTGAGGAGCAGATGATACAAGAGTGAGTGATTTGTTGTAGGAGTGAAAGAAGGTTAGGTTAGGTGATAAGAGGTCTTAAGAGATGATAAAGAAGTTTAGTGCCTACTTGTAGGGCCTAATGAATGTCTGTAAGAATCTGGGTGGCCTGAGATTGGGGGAGGACGTCAGTTCAGTTCAGTTCAGTTCAATTGCTCAGTCGTGTCCAACTCTTTGCGACCCCATGAATCGCAGCACGCCAGGCCTCCCTGTCCATCACCAACTCCCGGAGTTCACTCAAACTCATGTCCATCGAGTCAGTGATGCCATCCAGCCATCTCATCCTCTGTCGTCCCCTTCTCCTCCTGCCCCCAATCCCTCCCAGCACCAGGGTCTTTTCCAATGAGTCAACTCTGCGCATGAGGTGGCCAAAGTACTGGAGTTTCAGCTTCAGTATCAGTCCTTCCAATGAACACCCAGGACTGATCTCCTTTAGAATGGACTGGTTGGATCTCCTTGCAGTCCAAGGGACTCTCAAGAGTCTTCTCCAACACCACAGTTCAAAAGCATCAATTCCTCGGTACTCAGCTTTCTTCACAGTCCAACTCTCACATCCATACATGACCACTGGAAAAACCATAGCCTTGACTAGACGGACCTTTGTTGGCAAAGTAATGTCTCTGCTTTTGAATATGCTATCTAGGTTGGTCATAACTTTCCTTCCAAGGAGTAAACGTCTTTTAATTTCATGGCTGCAATCACCATCTGCAGTGATTTTGGAGCCCCCCAAAATAAAGTCTGACACTGTTTCCACTGTTTCCCCCATCTATTTGCCATGAAGTGATGGGACCAGATGCCATGATCTTCGTCTTCTGAATGTTGAGCTTTAAGCCAACTTTTTCACTCTCCTCTTTCACTTTCATCAAGAGGCTTTTTAGTTCCTCTTCACTTTCTGCCATAAGGGTGGTGTCATCTGCATATCTGAGGTTATTGATATTTCTCCTGGCAATCTTGATTCCAGCTTTGGACATAGCGGCCCTGTTTTTGTAACCAGTCTCCTTGTGGTTGTGCTCCCTCTTGTAACAATCGTGTTTTTCTTTGTGGAGGTAAAGCGGCTTTATGTTGGGGATTACTATAAGTTGTCGAGCTGATGATCAGAGTGAGGCTTCTTTTGCTTCTCTGTCTGTGGCATCGTTGCCCCGTGAAATGGGGTCTGAGGCCACCTGGTGACCTCAGCAATGTATGATGCCTACTTCAACTGGCATGTTAGCTGCTTTCAAAAGTTGGAGTATAGGTGGGGCGTTAGTTATGGGAGAGCCTTTAGTAGATAGGAGCCCTCGTTCCTTCCAAATGGCAGCATGTGAGTGGATGATGTGAAAAGTATATTTAGAATCAGTGTATATGTTTTCTCTCTTGTTAGCTGCAAGGGTAAGGGCTCTAGTTAATGCAGTAAATTCTGCCTTTTGGGAAGAGGTTCCCGAGGGGAGAGGTTGGGATTCAATAATTTTGGTGTCAGAGACAATTGCATATCCAGCTACGTTTTTTCCTTCTGATGTCATGGAGCAGCTGCCATCGAAATACCAAATAAAGTCAGAATTGACTGCAAAAAATAAGAATAAAGGTTATTTCCTGATCCACCCCCCCCAAAAAAAAAATAAACAGGTTGAGGAAATAAATGGGGTTGGGAGAAAGGGGACATCAGTTTTTCTAATGCCTCTTTGCAAGTATGGATAGGGGGCTCAGAAGACTTAGGGATAAGGGTGGCAGGGTTGAGAGTAGGACAGCATTCCAAGGAGAACTCGGGAGATTCAAGAAGGGTGACATGAATTAGTTGGATGCGTGAAGGGTCATGGATTTGTGAGAAAGTAAGTCCTTAAAGTCATGTGGTGAACAAATGACAGTGGGTGCTCCAAAAGTAAGTTTTTCACTTCCCTGAGTGAGGAGTGCAGCTGCTGCCAGAGCACATATAGGCAGGCTGGCCATCCTTAAATTGTGGTATCTATTTGCTTTGATAGATAAGCGACAGGGGTGAAGGAGGGGCCTGATTTTGTCCCAAAACTCCTAGGGCAATTTTGTGTCTCTCAGTAACGTAGAGTATAAGGTGGGGAGAAAGGTCCGGAAGTGTTAGAGCTGGGGCTGAGAGAATGGCTTGCTTAAGGGTGTTAAAGGCTGAGCAGATATTTGATTTTAGCTCTAGGGGTTCTGAAAGATCTCCTCGGGTGGCTTGATATAGGGGTTGCACCAAGAGAGCAAAATTAGGAATCCAGAGGCTTGGATGTCCAGCTAACCCCAAGAAGGACAGGATCTCTGTTTTTGGTGTAGGGTGTGGTAGGGTGGATATAAAGGACTTTCCACCAGTAGTAATATATCTTTTTGTTGGTGTTATAAGGACTCCGAGATAGGTGACTCTAGGAAGAGAGAGCTGAACTTTGGCAGGAGATACTTGATAGCTTCGATCAGCTAGAAAATTGAGGAGTTATTTAGTGTGCTGTTGAGAGTGTGTAAGCGAAGGACTACACAAAGGAGGAGGTCATCCACATATTGGAGGACAGTACTCAGAGTAAGGTCAAGAGAGGTTAGGTCTGATGCTAGAGCTTGGCCAAAGAAATAAGGGCTAGCACAAAAGCCTTGGGGGAGGACTATCCATGTCAGCTGTTGGGAGTGATGATTGTCTGGATCAGTCCAGGTAAAGGCAAAGAGGTCTTGAGAGTCTGGGTGTAAAGGATAGCAAAGAAGGCATTTTTGAGGTCTAGAACAGTGAAGTGGGTAGTGGAAGAAGGAATGAGAGAGAGAAGAGTATAGGGATTTGGAACTACTGTGTGTATGGGGATAACAGCCGCATTGGTAAGTCTCAGGACCTGGACCAGGCGATAGGAGCCATTTGGGTTTTTGACAGGTAGGATAGGGGTGTTATAGGGAGAGTGAGTTGGGCACAAGAGGCCCTGACATAGGAGTTTAGTGACGATAGGCTTTAACCCTTGTTGATGTTTTTGGGAGATGGGGTATTGTGGTTGATTGGGGGATTTAGAGGGGTCTTTGAGACAGATATGAATTGGAGCATGGTGAGAGGCAACAGATGGGTTATCTGTATCCCAAACTATGAGGTTTAGGGATGAGGAGGGCAATGGGGCAGGGGAAGAGAAGGTGGGGTTGAGGAGCGGTAGCCAGGCTAGATCAGAGGGTGGGCTTGGGATAGTAATAGAGGCTTCAAATTTTGAGAGAAGGTCTATCCCAAGGATAAGAGTGGGGCATTTGGGAAGTATGAGAAAAGAATGGGAAAATGGGGTATTTTGAAGGGTGCAAGGCAGAGGCTCAGTTATTCGTGGTGTAGATACTAAACCGTCAACCCCCATAACAGAGACCTGAGAGACCTTGGTTTTTCCAGAGTAGGCAGGCATAGCAGAGTAAGTGGCTCCCGTGTCAATGAGAAAGGAGGTCGGCTTACCTGCCACTGTAAGAGTTAAGTTACCCTAGTCTCCGTAGAGGTGGTGAGAGTGGGGGCCTGGGGCCCTGGGCACCTTCAGTCTTTAGCAGAGGGTCCGAGGAGGCTGGGCAGAGCTGGGTCAGAGGACTCCTGCTCAGGACCAGGAGGGGATGTCTGGATCCCTAGAGGGGGATGTGGGCAGTCGACCTTCCAGTGTCCCTTTATGCCACAGGTGGGACATGGACCTGGAGGGGGCCTTGACTTTAGGCATGAGGGGGCCCAGTGGCCTTCTTTGCCACATTTGAAGCAGGGCACACATGGCTTCCTTTCTTCCTTCCTCCCTTTCGTTCGTTCCTTCCTTCCTTTAGCCATGTAAGGCAGTGGCTAAAAGGTGGTATTTGGCGTGATCTCATTGGGCCTTCTCTAGCTTTGCCTCTTCTTCCCAATTATTGAAAATCTTAAAGGCTATATGTAAAAGGTCTCATTGAGGGGTTTGAGGGCCTTCTTCTGCCTTTTTTTAGTTTCTTTCAGATATCTGTGGATGACTGGGAGATAAAATGGGTGTTAAGGACAATGAAGCCCTCTGCTGAAGTGGGGTCTAATTTTGTATATTTTTGTAGGGCTTCCGTTAACCTGCCTAGACATTGTGCCGGGTTTTCATCTAGTCTTTGAGTTATTTCCCAGAGCTCATCAAAGTTGACAGCTTTATGCCCTGCCTTTTAAAGGCCCACAATGAGGCAAGCAACCATATGATTACGGGCTGCTTGTCCAGGTCTCTCGGCCTGATAATCCCAGCTGGGATCACCTGGGGGGACAGCCATTGCCCCTATAGGCTTAGTGTTCTCTGTCCTGTGTATCTCATCAGCATGCACCTGAGAGGCTTGCCATACTCGTGTGGAGGAAAGTATGATGTAAATATCATGCCAGGTTAAATCATAAGACTGGGTAAGGTACTTGAATTCTTTTAGATAATTATCAGGGTCTGAGGATAAGGAGCCAAGATGCTTTTCAGCCTGAGATAGATCGGTGAGGGAGAATGGGACATGAACCCGAATAATGCCTTCTGCTCCAGCTACTTCCCATAAAGGGAGGAGTGGAGCAGGGAAAGGAGCAGGGTCTTGCGGTGAGGTTTCCTGTTTTAAAGTTGTTCAGGACTGGGTACGGGGAGGGGATCTCGGGAGGGGATCTCGGGACCCTCGGGGTAGAGGGTGGGTCTGAGGTCTCAAATCTTGCACAGGCAGGGGAGGGGATTGGGAGCTGTGCGGTGGCAGTGGCCTGCACTTGAGAAGGCGGGGGAGGGAGGAGGGGATGTAAGATGGAGGTTGTGGAACTGGATCTGGAGCAGCTGTAATGGGATTGGGAGCGATAGGGGGTGGGCTGTGGTCGGAAGGGTCAAAGGAAGAAGAAGAAAAATCTGAACAGGGATCAGGAGACATTGTATTAGGAGGATGTGGCCCAGAGTGGGCTAAGAGTATTTGAGGAGTAGAACAGGATTCACAGAGGGAGGGTGGAGCGCGAAGAGCAAAGAAAGCAGGAACATAAGGGAGTTCTTTTTTTTTTTTTTTTTTTTAAATTTTATTTTATTTTTAAACTTTACATAATTGTATTAGTTTTGCCAAATATCAAAATGAATCCATCACAGGTATACATGTGCTCCCCATCCTGAACCCTCCTCCCTCCTCCCTCCCCATACCATCCCTCTGGGTCGTCCCAGTGCACTAGCCCCAAGCATCCAGTATCGTGCATTGAACCTGGACTGGCATCTCGTTTCATACATGATATTTTACATGTTTCAATGCCATTCTCCCAAATCTTCCCACCCTCTCCCTCTCCCACAGAGTCCATAAGACTGTTCCATACATCAGTGTCTCTTTTGCTGTCTCGTACACAGGGTTATTGTTATCATCTTTCTAAATTCCATATATATGCGTTAGTATACTGTATTGGTGTTTTTCCTTCTGGCTTACTTCACTCTGTATAATAGGCTCCAGTTTCATCCACCTCATTAGAACTGATTCAAATGAATTCTTTTTAATGGCTGAGTAATACTCCATTGTGTATATGTACCACAGCTTTCTTAGCCATTCATCTGCTGATGGACATCTAGGTTGCTTCCACGTCCTGGCTATTATAAACAGTGCTGCGATGAACATTGGGGTACACGTGTCTCTTTCCCTTCTGGTTTCCTCAGTGTGTATGCCCAGCAGTGGGATTGGTGGATCATAAGGCAGTTCTATTTCCAGTTTTTTAAGGAATCTCCACACTGTTCTCCATAGTGGCTGTACTAGTTTGCATTCGCACCAACAGTGTAAGAGGGTTCCCTTTTCTCCACACCCTCTCCAACATTTATTATTTGTAGACTTTTGGATCACAGCCATTCTGACTGGTGTGAAATGGTACCTCATAGTGGTCTTGATTTGCATTTCTCTGATAATGAGTGATGTTGAGCATCTTTTCATGTGTTTGTTAGCCATCTGTATGTCTTCTTTGGAGAAATGTCTACTTAGTTCTTTGGCCCATTTTTTGATTGGGTCATTTATTTTTCTGGAGTTGAGCTGTAAGAGTTTGCTTGTATATTTTTGAGATTAGTTGTTTGTCAGTTGCTTCATTTGCTATTATTTTCTCCCATTCTGAAGGCTGTCTTTTCACCTTGCTGATAGTTTCCTTTGATGTGCAGAAGCTTTTAAGGTTAAGTAGGTCCCATTTGTTTATTTTTGCTTTTATTTCCGATATTCTGGGAGGTGGGTCATAGAGGATCCTGCTGTGATGTATGTCAGAGAGTGTTTTGCCTATGTTCTCCTCTAGGAGTTTTATAGTTTCTGGTCTTATGTTTAGATCTTTAATCCATTTTGAGTTTATTTTTGTGTATGGTGTTAGAAAGTGTCCTAGTTTCATTCTTTTACAAGTGGTTGACCAGTTTTCCCAGCACCACTTGTTAAAGAGATTGTCTTTAATCCATTGTATATTCTTGCCTCCTTTGTCAACGATAAGGTGTCCATATGTGCGTGGATTTATCTCTGGGCTTTCTATTTTGTTCCATTGATCTATATTTCTGTCTTTGTGCCAGTACAATACTGTCTTGATAACTGTGGCTTTGTAGTAGAGCCTGAAGTCAGGTAGGTTAATTCCTCCAGTTCCATTCTTCTTTCTCAAGATCGCTTTGGCTATTCGAGGTTTTTTGTATTTCCATACAAGTTGTGAAATTATTTGTTCTAGCTCTGTGAAGAATACTGTTGGTAGCTTTATAGGGATTGCATTGAATCTATAAATTGCTTTGGGTAGTATACTCATTTTCACTATATTGATTCTTCCAATCCATGAACATGGTATATTTCTCCATCTATTAGTGTCCTCTTTGATTTCTTTCACCAGTGTTTTATAGTTTTCTATATATAGGTCTTTAGTTTCTTTAGGTAGATATATTCCTAAGTATTTTATTCTTTCCGTTGCAATGGTGAATGGAGTTGTTTCCTTAATTTCTCTTTCTGTTTTCTCATTATTAGTGTATAGGAATGCAAGGGATTTCTGTGTGTTGATTTTATATCCTGCAACTTTGCTATAGTTTATTCATTGATTAGTTCTAGTAATTTTCTGGTGGAGTCTTTAGGGTTTTCTATGTAGAGGATCATGTCATCTGCAAATAGTGAGAGTTTTACTTCTTCTTTTCCAACTTGGATTCCTTTTATTTCTTTTTCTGCTCTGATTGCTGTGGCCAAAACTTCCAAAACTATGTTGAATAGTAATGGTGAAAGTGGGCACCCTTGTCTTGTTCCTGACTTTAGAGGAAATGCTTTCAATTTTTCACCGTTGAGGATAATGTTTGCTGTGGGTTTGTCATATATAGCTTTTATTATGTTGAGGTATGTTCCTTCTATTCCTGCTTTCTGGAGAGGGATTTCTAACCACTTGCCGTCTGGGCAGCAGAAGTTACCGAGGTCCCATAGAGTATTATAATCGAGAGTTCCGTTTTCTGGCCATTGGGACCTATTATCAAGTCTGTATTGTGGCCAGACAGTGTTAGAATAGTAAATAAGTCTTTTTGGTCTTATCTCCCCTTGGAAGCTCAAGTCTTTTAGGTTTCAGAGAAGGCATCCTAGAGGAGTAGATTTTGAGGGCTGGGATTGAGAATTTCCCATTGTGGCCGAATAGGGAGGTTAGACAAGGGCGAGAGAAAGTGAGGAGAAAGGTCCAAGAGAAAAGGCATCCCCGGTCTCAGGGCTTTCTCAGAGAGTAGTAATAGTCTGTTTTGAAACAGGCATCCCCTATTTCAAAGTCAGATGGGGCACAAGGCTGAGGGCCCGAGGGCCACTGGGACATGGGGATCTTCCTGCCTAGCGCTAGGACTTGGAAACTAGGGGGAAGAGAGAGAGAGGGGAGGGGATCTGAGGGAATGGGATTTCTCTCATCCTTGTAATCAATGGATAAAATGTGGGCCAGTTTGTGGATGTCAGTCCAGCAAGGCAAGTGGAGAGTCCCATCCCCATCCCGGAGCTCACTTCAGTTTCTTGGCAAGATCCAAGGGAGGGGACCACTGGAGCTGGAGGAGCCCACCCAGTTGCGGTGGATCTTCCCTTCCAGGTTTCAGCACCACAATGTAAGGCGAGTGCAGAGAAAAAGAGAGCAAGCCAGGCAGTCAGGCAAGAAAAGGGAAATTTATTAGAGGGAAAAGAGAGGGTGACTGGTCCTTAAGGAGAACCAGCGTCCTCCCTTTCTGACGGGGTCTTTCTTATACCCCACCAATGAAAAATTCTCTGAAAGGATGGTTAATTTCTAGCCTGTAGTTGAGTCCTGTGGTCACATAGCCAGAGGTCTGAAATCTGGTGGCCTCGCAGCTTTGAGAAGATAGGGTCCCAGGGAGAAAACAGAATGTTATTTGGGCAATTTGGTCAGTCTCAAGGATCACTGTGATTTTATTCTTTGTTTGCGAGGTCAATATAATAAGCCATCTTAACAATGAGACCCCATGTAGGACCTATCGAATCTGCCTGTGTACAGCCTCATACATCCCATTAGGATTATTAAGATCGGTCCCAGGAGCTATCCGTTCATGTATTGTCACTGGAAATGCCATAGTCATAGCCTCCAAGTCACCCTCCTGTCCAGCCCACCTTTCTGGAAGGGTGACAGAACTGATGTCTGTCACAAGGAAGGAAAAGCTTGAGCCGCTCCAGTGGTTAAGAGAGGAGGGGGAGGAAGAGGAGGCAGAGGAAATCCGTCTTCCCTAAACAAAGACGAAGAAGGAACAGCAGCTCTAAGAGCCTCCTGCTTTTTTTTGCTCTACCCCCTCGGGCTCTGCATATTCAGGTCCTCCCTTTGATGGGGTTTCACATTCATCTTCACTTCCTTCTGAGCTTTCTGGGGTCTGAAGAGGTTCTAAAATGGATTTTATCAGTGCCCAAGTTGACCAGATAGATACAGGCAAAGAAGTTTCTCTAATTCACTACTTAACCTTCTCCCATGTTCCTAAATCTAAAGTACCAAGAGAAGGGAACCATGAGCAACGTTTCTCAACGGTTTGTAAAAGCTCCAATAGCTGGCCCTCACTTATATTTGTTCCCCTCGCTTTTAAAAGCTACCTTAAGAGGCATATATATGGCCGGTATTGTTCCGAGCTTTCTGAATTTCCCATGCTTAACCCCGGCTTCAATGCCTGAGAGAGTGTTACTTACTGCAAAGGGGGATTTTCAGAGGCCTCACTCCACTCTTCCTCAGGACCGTGCGCCAATATTTCAACTTTAGCTTTGCTCTCTCGGCAATCCTTCACTTTCAAGCCCCACTTTGGGTGCCACTTGCTGTGACCAGCACAGCAGGTAGGGATCGAAAGTGGTTAACGCACAGTTTGGGAAAAAGGAACTAGAGACAGAATTAAAGTTTTAAAAATGGGACTGGGGGACTCAAGACTTCTTGGATCAAGAGCCCTGTTCCTTGGAGCCACATCACTTCTATTTAGTGTCTCAGCATGCAGAAAGTATCTGTTGTGCTATGATAAAATCAGCCTCCTGTGTCCCAGGTCACGTCTCCCATTTTATTGATTACTTTGAGCTATCTTTGTTATTTTCTTGTACAAGGAGTATCACCCAGCTGGAGGTCATAGACCCGCATACACTTTGGGAAAACATCTTGGTGTGTGAACAAGTAGCGTTCTGAACTTGTGCTGACCTGGCGTTCCAAGGTCCACACTATGCTTTTCCTTAGCTTAGCAGGGCATGACGATCCCAACTAATCAACCCGATGTACTTTTGTTTAGATTATACTGTATTGCTATATTTTGCTTTTATTCTTTTCCCATGGTGTTTTTCTCACGGCTTAGCCGAGCAACAGGCGGCTGATTATTAACTCCTGCAGAATGACAAGCTTTTTTCCCCCCTCCTTGGTGGGAGTGTGACCAGCTTCCTAGTACACTTTCTTATCTATTCTTATATTTAGCAATGATAAGAAGAATAATATTTGCTCAGCTCCTCCTCACCCCACACTTTACAGAGCAGCTGCATACACTGCACATCATTTACTGTACCTCATTTTGTTGAGTAGGTATTATCTTTGTTACATCCATATTACAGTGGATGCAGTTGATGATGTTGAGACTCAAAGAAATGAAAGGCTTTGTGCACAGTTATACAGCTCAGTGAAAGTGAGGAAGCCAATCCTTCTGATTCCAAACCCCATTCTTCTCCCATGGGTGGAAGTAGTACAAGCAGCCCCAACCCATACGGATTGAGAAAGTGGATGATCATAAACTGGAGTGCACAGGGCAAAGTGTGTGTGTGTGTGTGTGTGTGTGTGTGTTGTGTGTGTGTATTTTCACCATAAGAGAGTGTTTATCAAGGGATGAGAGGCAATTGCCTTAGTGCAATTAGTGATGTTTCTGCAGCCCTGTGGGTTGGTACCCACAGCCAAGCAATTGGTACTAAACCTGATGGCCTGCTGGTTGACTCTCAAGTCCTCCACCACAATGTCTAACCCACCTGAGGCTTACTCTCGCTGTCCCGAGACCTCAGTGGCAGCAAGGTGCACACTCTTGATCACATGGGACAGGAAAAGATAGCCATTTCCTACCTATATCCTTATTAAGAGATGAACACCCTCTACAGTCTTCCAGAGCTGGGGTGGGGTTGGGCGTAGATACAGAGAAGTGAGCTCAGCTGGCACAGCCAGTCCAGACTTTACTTCTCTGCCTTAGGAGAGAAACGACAGCACAGCAGCTGGATTTGCATCCACCATTTGGTGTCCAAAAGCCACAAACATGACTTTTGGCTGGTGATTCCTCTTTACAATAAAGCAGTACACAATGGCGGTACAGTGGAGCGGGAAAGTTACCTGGCGTGGTAAAAATGATGCATCCCACCAGTTCTCCCATGGCTTTCTCATCTCCACTTTGGTGCCAACTGCACTTATAGAACTGTGTCCAGCCTGCACGTGGAAGCACAGAAGCTGATGTGGATAGACTGTGGGCTATATTGATGAAAACTCTAGCACAGCAGTATAATTGGGGTCCTGCCCTAGGTACAGCTTCTTCCACTCTCCTGGCATGTCCACTTCTGGCAATTTTCTTAAAACTGATGATTCAGAGGCATTTTTTTTTTCTGCCTCAGAATTAGAAGAGAAGGTTCTGATTGGAAGCCTGGATGAAGAATTTTTGGCATCATGGTTTTCCTGGTGCTTGGGGCCTGGTGCTAGGGTCTGGCCTGGATGGCCTCACTCCCAGCTGCTGAGGTTCTGTACCTAGCCCTGTGAGATCCTTCCGAGAGATGGCAGTGGGCTTTGAGGGTATCAGCCACGTGGTGAGGAGAAGGAGGAGCCATTTCTCCTCTACAGGCAGTATGAGATAGATGACCAGGGCCCTGTGTTGAGGCCCTCTGCTGTTGATGATCTTCAGAAGTTTTCACACAATGTATTTCTTAGCTATATGAAGCACAAGCTGGGATCAAGATGGCCGGGAGAACTATCAATAACCTCAGATAGGCAGATGACATCACCCTTATGGCAGAAAGTGAAGAGGAACTAAAGAGCTTCTTGATGAAAGTGAAAGAAGAGAGTGAAAAAGCTGGCTTAAAAGTCAACATTCAAAAAACCAAGATCATGGCATCTGGTCCCATCACTTCATGACAAATAGATGGGGAAACAATGGAAACAGTGAGAGACTTTATTATTTGGGGCTCCAAAATCTCTGCAGATGGTGACTGCAGCCATGAAATTAAAAGACGCTTGCTCCTTGGAAGAAAAGCCATGACCAACACAGACAGCATATTTAAAAGCAGAGACATTATTTTGCTGACAAAGGTCCGTCTAATGAAAGCTATAGTTTTTCCAGTAGACATGTATGTATGCGAGAGTTGGACCATAAAGAAAGCTGAGCACGGCAAAACTGCTCATGATGATTTTGAACCTTGGTGTTGGAGAAGACTCTTGAGAGTCCCTTGGACTGCAAGGAGATCAAACCAGTCAATCGTAAAGGAAATCAACCCTGAATATTCATTGGAAGGACTGATGGCAAAGCTGAAGCGCCAATCCTTTGGCCACCTGATGCAAAGGGCCAACTCATTAGAAAAGAGCCTGATGCTGGGAAAGATTGAAGGCAGGAGGAGAAGGGGATGACAGAGGATGAGATGGTTGGGTGGCATCAAGACTTGATGGACATGAGTTTGAGCAAGCTCCAGGAGTGGTGATGGACAGGGAAGCCTGGCGTGCTGCAGTCCATGAGAATCTAATACATAGATTCTCATAGATTCTCTGGCTACTGTAACAAGTTACCGCAAACGGTTGGTGAGAACATCAGGAATATGCATTTTCTCACATTTCTGGAGGCTAGAAGTCTGAAGCAAGGTATTGGCAGGGCCAAGTTCCCTCTGAAGGCTCCAGGGCAGGGTCCTTCCTTGCCTCTTTCTACCCTCTGGTAGTTGCAGCAATCCTTGGTGTTCCTTGGCTAGTGGACATTTCACAGATGAGAATACAGTGTATAGGATTTGAAGAGACAGTTCTATAAATGTTTGAAAGTGGAAATCACAGTAAAATATCTGGCCATAAGTGGAAAAAAATAAGACAAAACACCATATATATAGTCTTCCTATGGTCACTAAGCTTGTTGAAAAAATATTGACATTTTCAATGGTTTTGCTTCTTTACTGCAAACTATACAAAAAAAGTAAAGGCTAAATGATGAGGACACCTTGTCCATTTATGGACCACCAGTTACGGGTGAGGCACCAATGTAGGATCTGGGGATCCACCCCATCTCGTCAAAGCTATGGTTTTCCAGTAGTCATGTATGGATGTGAGAGTTGGACCACACAGAAAGCTGAGTGCCAAAGAATTGATGCTTTTGAACTGTGGTGTTGGAGAAGACTCTTGAGAGTCCCTTGGACTACAAGGAGATCAGACCAGTCAATCGTAAAGGAAATCAACCCTGAATATTCGTTGGAAAGACTGATGCTGAAGCTGAAGCTCCAATACTTTGGCCACCGGATGCAAAGAACTGACTCATTGGAAAAGACCCTGATGCCAGGAAAGATTGAAGGCAGGAAGAGAAGGGGATGACAGAGGATGAGATGATTGAATGACATCACCGACTTGATGGACATGAGTTTGAGCAGGCTCTGGGATTGGTGATGGACAGAGAAGCCTGGCATGCTGCAGTCCATGGGGTCTCAAACAGTTGGACACGACTGAGTGACTGAACTAACTGATTTCTTAGTTGTAGATCCCAAGCCTCATTACCAAAGGTCAGCGTGCCTCAGTCCATGACTGAGGTTTTCTCAGGGACTCTGTCTGATTTTATGGAGCTAGAGGGAGAAAGGGGGTGCGGGTGATCCCTTGGGAGTTCTGAGGAAATGTTCATTGTGTTGGGAGCTCGGGGTCACAGGGTAAGATTGGCCAGCCTTCCCTCATCACCCTTCTTTTTCCTCCCGGATAACTATTTTTGCATTGCATGATGATCTCCCATTCCCTAATCTGACATATGGGTCGTTTGTACTCCTTCAGCACTCCTTGCACAGCACACTCTGTCTTCTTTTAGGGGGCGGGATTCTTGAGATGAATATTTGAAGAGAATAGCAGATATACCTGCTTTCTGCTCACAGCTACCTTCCTAGAGGGTCATGCCAGAGGGGAGGGCAGCCTCAGAGCAGGGAGAGGAAGGAAGCAGGGAAAAGTGAACAGAAGGAGCTGAGAAACAGGCTACCATGTCTCTGGCCTTTGAAGCTATCCAGGGTGGGTATCAGGAACTGGATTCTTCTGTGCCCCAGGGCTCCAGAGAGGGTGTAAATGCCACCTCCTCATGGTAATGGCTGCTCAGGGCCTGGAAAAGTCTTAACATTTTTGTGGATGATGATGATATATGTGTGTGTGTGTGTGTGTGTGTAAGACAGAGAGAGAGAATGTTTGTGTGCATAAAGGTGTTTGTATGTGTGAAAGAACGTATGCCTGTGTGTGTGACAGAAGATGAGATGGTTGGATGGCATCATCGACTCAAAGGATGTGAGTTTGAGCACACATAGTGAAGATAGTGAAGGATTTGGAAGTGCCGAAGTCCATGGGGTTGCAAAGTGTCGGACATGACTGAGTGACTGAAACAGCAACAGTGTGTGTGCTTGTGTGTGTTTGCGAGATAAAAAGAGAGACACACACACAGAGAAAGAGACACACACACACTTGCATGCATGCTAAGTCACTTCAGTTGTGTCTGGCTCTTTGGGACCTTATAGACTGTAGCCTGCCAGACTCCTCTGTCCATGGGGATTCTCCAGGCAAGAATACTGAAGTGAATTCCCTGGATTCCCCCAGGGAATCTTCCCCACCCACACAGAAACTGAAAGCCTGTTAGATCATTAGCTTCACATCTATGTACTCTAGGCCTGGGGAGACTGAAGAACCAGACTTAGAAATGCATCTTTAACCTTTCTTCTTTCTCAAAATTTGGGTACTTTTGGTATATATAACTTGCTTCTGCTTCATGTGTGTGTGTGTGTGTGCCCACATAGGTGTGCGTTTGTCTTACTGAGGATACTTTCTTTTGGTAATGTGTGTTAGTTGCTAGGTATCTGCACATGTGTACATTTCTGGGTGTCATATCCCCCTGCCCAGAGATTTTCTCTCTCCTTGTGTGGATATATACATGCGAAGGAGGGAGACTGGGACTACAAGTTGCCTATGTATTTTAGATAAACTTGTGGGCATTGAAGTGTATGTGGCATGCTTCTGGACTGTACATATGCTGAGTGGGCCATGTGTACCAGTGTGTACACCTGGGTGTGTGTTTGCCTGCCTGGGAATGTAAGCACACTCTCAGAAGTAATGATTGGGTTGACGTCCCATCTAGGAGAGTGTGGACACGTGTGAGGCGGCTGGCTGTGGGTATGGGGGTATGTGTGTGCACTTTTCAGGCGTGGTTGATGTCCTTATCTATGACTTGGGAGGCAAGGTGGAGTTGTCACCTGCTGGAGGGAAGAAATATTTACTTGATCAATTTTGGGGCCCAGAACATGCCTGTCAGAACCTGGTCAATGAGCAGAGAATGTGACCTGGGGCTGCTGAAACAAGAAGAGATAGCAGAAAGGTCAGGAGGGCCAGAGGAACATATAAAAATAGGAGTAGTCAGAGAGACTACCAGTACTAGGAGCACAGCACAATCATGTCAGGAGCAAACGTGAGGGTACTAGAACAGCTCATGGTATGCTGGCTTCTGTGAACTGCCTCGGGGAACGAGGTGAGAGGGACAGCCCAGGTGAAATATCAGACATAGGCAGTAGCCAACAAGAAGATGTTCTGAAGCCAAGGTACAGAGGAGCATGGTGGGAGAGTGGGCCCTAACAGAGAGCAGGAAAGGAAACAGTTTCTGAGGAAAGGGAGAACGCCCCCCCCCTCCCCTGACACTCCGTCCACCTCCAAAAGGCTGGGCTCTTCTGCCACCTTCCACTTACCTCAACCTGACGGTCAAACCTTCATGGACTAGCCTAAGCCAAGCCCTGGAGTCTGTGTGACTGAGAGGTTCACTAGCCAATGGTGGTATGTGTATCAACTTTGATGATCAGCCTTGGGACAAAGAGCAGTTCTATCTATCTAATGGTTGTAGGGTCTTATTTTGCTTATTGTTTTGTCTTTCCTTTTGCTCCTTAGTACAAGGCAAGGAAAAAGGAGGCAAATAATAACTTTGTCCCATATGACCTGAGAAGTGAGGTGATTCCTCCACAACAAGGGTGGGGAGACCAGAGTTCAGAAACAGCCAGCTCCTCTGAACTGCCCTGGGTGCACAGTCAGTGGCAGCTGTGATCAATGTCCTCCCTCGAACTAGGCAGTTCCTCCTCAGCAATGCTGAATACGTATATTCATGAGAATTCAAGTCGTGTGTGTGTGTGTGTGTGTGTGTGTGTGTGTGCACGCACGTGTGCACGCTCACTGAAAACTGCCCAGATAAGGGTTTTAGAGCTTGTAACTGCCTGGCACATTGTTTTGAGAGACTGGGGACTTGTTTGCAGATAACCTTGCTTGATTGGCAGGAAAGAGGTGAGGGAGACTGGTATTCTGAGAGGGGCAGTGTGGGTTTGGCAGAGCTGTTCAGAGTCCACATTCATGTGCAGCGCTGGGGCTCAGGACATGTCATGCATCCCCACTCAGAATGCAGCTTGGCCCTGGCACCTGGGTCCTGGCAACTGTGTGAACTGCTTGAGGAAAATCTCAAGGATCATTATCGAGGATCATCATCTTACTTGGAGGCTACTATGAAGCTCTCTCAGTGAACTTCAAGATTGCTCATTGGAGACTATGGTGAACAGATAGGTCTTGATAGCATCTTGCATCACCCTTTCAAGACTCCCAACACAACAACTGTGGGAATCTTTGCCATGGTGGCTGATGAGTTCACTAGTGATAATAATGGCTCTGAGTCAGAGTAGTTGTTTGTATCGATACACAGAAAACTTCATGTTTATAAATAAAACTTCATGTTTATAAATATGTGTATGTGTGTGTGTGTGTAGTATTAAGAATGTGTACCTATATATAGCTGTTACTATAATTTTTATCATATTCACTATCATTATCAGCTTCCTGACTAATGCACTGAAAGGATACTCACAAATGTTAGCACAGGCAACATCTGGATGGTAGGATTAAGGCTAAATATTTCCCCAAAGCTTCATACTTTTATGGCTTGCGGAAATGTGTGCAATGAGCGTAAAGCTTTCCCACAGTCATAAAATACAAAAGGCTACAAAGTAAGTTTGATCCTTCCTTGACCATCAAGGCCCATCAGAAGTCTTGACCACTGTGTTGTCTTCATTTTGAACTCCTGTGCTGCTTCTTGTGCACACTACGTTCCTGACACTTCCATGAGCAATCAAATCATTTGATTTTTTTCTTCTTTTTACTTGCAGCTTCTTGTTATTTAATCTCTCTCATGACAAGAACTGTATTTTTATTAATAATAATTCCTTTGCAGTAGAAACCACTCACTGAATGCCTCTGATGGGCCAGGCACTGTGCCAGAGCAAAAAGGATGAAACCGCAGCCGTGGACATTTGCTGCTTCACCAAAGTGTGTTAATGACTTGCAGTAAGTACGTAATTTGACTGCACATGTTTAGAGAGTTCTATAGCATATAGTGAGAGTCTCTTTGATGTTTAAAATAAGTGGGGTTTGGTCTCTTGTGTGTCTTGGCCATTTTCCTTCTTCCTATTAATTCATTTTCCTTGTGTTATACAAATGTACTGACCCGAGAGTTACTGACTTGGGAAAAGAAAAATACTCGTCCTGCGTCACAGATAGTTTGAGAAGCAGCAGTCTGGGGACTTTGTGAAGATCAGCTGATTTATTTTCCATAATATGCCTATGAAGCAGGAGGCATTAGGCCTGGTATGGTGGTGTACGTGGAGGCGGACACAAGTTAGATGACTTCAGCTAGCTCCCTAAACTATCGTGTTAGACACCATGGGTTTGGGACCGGCATGTTCTCACTCAACTTGCATAGTTTATCTCAACTGCTGGTGCTCCATTGGTGCCTGGCACTTGTTTATCTTATCCGGACTTCAGAAGTACTGATTACACAATCCTGGCAGCTACCCTCCACCTCATAGCATCTTATGGACAATGCTGCTTCAGGACCAGCTCCACGCCAGCCTTTATTACAGTCGTTGCAGCAGGCCTGGGAGCATCT
The DNA here is from genome assembly GCF_002263795.3 of Bos taurus. Lineage (NCBI taxonomy): Eukaryota > Metazoa > Chordata > Mammalia > Artiodactyla > Bovidae > Bos > Bos taurus. The sequence continues at coordinate 92,823,527 of NC_037357.1, forward strand.
TGGAGGAGCTAGCGTCTGCAAAGAGGGACATAGTTTCAAGCATGCAAACTAGAGCACTGTTTGAAGGGAAAACAGAGTAGAAGGATACTAAATGTCCATTTGCAGAAGAGCGGGCACCTAAAGGCCTTGATCACCTTTTCTGGGTCAGGGCTACTGGAGAGGGTAGAAAGTGGGTCTGTGCCTTAGAGGAGTACCTCTATAAAATAAGCCTCCCTCCACCTCTGTGTCCCCTGTGGCCCCAGTGCCCTCCCTTCTTCCTTTGTTCCTTTCTTCTCATGGAATCTGAGCTCATTCTCACTGGCTCAGATCAGCCATAAGAGTATTCTCTTCCTGGGATAGGCCTGGACCCTGTGACCTGAGACCCAGTCCTGTGAAAAGCTTTATCTAGCCTCAGGTCTACCCTGCAGATGGGGCTCCGCCTCACAGAAAAGCTCATTCCCTGGGGTTGTATCATATGGGATCTTTTGCCAGACAGATTTTGTAGGGAGTGGACATCAGAATGAAGCTGACTGGAGGAAGCCCCATGGAGAACAAAGAGACCGTGAGCCTGCACACGTGTGCGTGCATGCGTCCGTGTGTGTGTGTGTGTGTGTGTCCACTTGTCCAAGAGTCTAAAGTATAGTGTCCCAAATGGCACAGTGGACAGAGTATGATCAGAGTTGTTAATGTCCCCAGGAAGTTCCTGTCCTGGCTTGGACTGGCAACAGCCTTCAGGTAGTAAGGATGTACTAAGAGTCAAGGAGAGGGCAGCTCTGAGGTTCTGGGATGTCTGTTCCACTTGGAGCTGGACCAGCCTTCAGAGGAGGGGTCTGCTTTAAGCAAGTCAAGATCACAGGGCTTCTGCCACTCAGCCTCAGACTTGGAACGGAGCTCCGTTGCTGAAGTAGTAGTGTCATACAAGAAACTAAGGCTGATGCTCTGACATATGCGGCTACTGTGTGGTCATTTGAAGCTGCAGTGGTTCACTGGGGAGGCTTGTTACCAGTGTAAGGGGCAGCAAGAGTAACTCCACACTGAGACTTGTCAGTAGGTCTGAGCCTATGGTTATAAGACTGTCTTGAGAGTCAGACTGGGCTCAAAACTTTACTCTTCCCATCGTTTGCTAACTGCTCTTGGCCAGTCCACCTGACCAACTTACATAGCACATCTCTAACTTGTAAAATGGGGATCCCGATATAACCTCCATTAGTGAATTGTTTGGAGTATTAGAAATTATTGAGGTGCCCTGAAGTGCATCTGGCACATAATAGATGCTCAACACACGTGGGGGTTCAACAAATTGGCAGGTACCTGACCTCAGCTAGAGGAGTTCAGGCAGGCCAGAAAGCCTCACTGACCTCTACCCGACCCAGTAACAATATCATTCGCAACTCCTTGTGCATGCTCTAGCCCTCCTCTTTAGGCAAGGGCCATGCAATCCCCTTCCTGTTCAAAGTTACTGCTCCAACAGTCCTCTCTGTGCTCCCTGTGCTGTTGATTTCACTCCTCTCTGCAATGCTACTTCTTCCATCTGAAGTAAATCTTCTCATGACTCTCTCTTACTCCACCAGATGCTGCCCAATTTCTTTGCTCCCCTTTGCAGCAAAACTCCTTTCAAGACTTGTCTATACTCACTGACTCCCCCACCTTCCATTCTCTTAAGCCTGTCCAAAGCAGGTTTTATCATCTACTCCTCCCTGAAGCTGCCCTCATCAAGGTTACTAGGGACTTCTGAATTGCTAATTTCAGTGGTCAGTTTTCCTCTTATTTCACCTGGCATCAGCATTTTGAGCATAGTTGACCACCGGCTCTCCCTTGATACACTTTGCTTCACATAGCTCCCAGGACACTACACTCTTAGTGTGTAGTGCAGCCAGCCACTTCTCACTCAGACTCCTCAGCTGGTGCCTCCTTGCCTCCTCTTCTCCCTGATCCCTTTATGCCACAGATCTCTGTCCATGATCTTCTTCTCTTCTGTACATACTCTCACCCCTTAGCCAATCTCAAATAGTCTCATGGCTTTCTAATACTGTATATACAGCTTATACACAACCTTTCAGACACACTCCTGACTTCTGTGCAACTGAATTCTGTGCAACTTCCTACTCAACCCATATGAGTGTCAAACAGACATCTTAATTCAATATGTCCAGAACTGAATTCTTGATATCCTCACTCTCCTATAAAGCCTGTTCCAACTAGGGCATCCCTTGTATCAGTTGGCTGCCACACCATTCTATTAGCTGCCTGGGCAAAAAACTCTCGAGTCAGCCTCAACTCCTCTCTGACACTCTACATCTAAACCATCAGGAGTTCTGTTAGATCAGTCTCATAGTGTATCCAGAAAAGGAATGGTTCTCATCATGTCTACTGTTACCAGGATGATCCAAACCACCACCATCACCTCCAGTCTGACTTATAGCAATAGCTTCCTACCTGGTCTTTCTGCTCCCACCCTTGCCTGTTTTCTCTCTATTCTCAACATAGTAAGTAATCAAACTGATCCTTTCAGAAGGTGAGTCAGATTGTGCTCCTCCTCTGCTCAATCCCTTACTGCCTCCCACCTTCTGTCTCCTTCATATTTCACTGCAAACAAGAACCTAGTTCCTTACAATGGCCTACTAGGCCCTACATGATGTAGGATTTGGTTCATCTCTCTGACCTTATCTCCAATTCTTGTCCTTTATGCTCACTCCACACCAACCACACTGGCCTCTCCATCCTTCCCCAAATATGTTAGGTGCTCCCAGGACGTGTGCTGACTGGTCCTTCTGCTTGAACAATACTTCCTTTATGTGCCAGCAAGGCAAACCCCCTCGCCTTCTTCATTTCTTTGGTCAAATGTCACCCCACCAATGAGGACCACACTGCTCACCCACTGGTGTTGAAGTGACTGCTCCCTTTCTTTCCTGGCATGTCTCCTTCACTTTACCCTGTTCTGATCAGCTTACCACTACTCCTGCCCCCACCAACCACAGAACTTACCACCGTCTAGGTCCAGTATAATCTGTGATTTTGAAGGTTTACCTTCTATTTTCTGTTTTTGTGCAAGAGAGCTCATGATTTGTTCATATATGTTTCTCAGGTGACTGGCACAAGTGGACCTTTGTAAATACATGTAGAGTGAGTGAATGGATGAATTGTTAAATAATCACAACGTCCAAAATAACGTAAGCCCAGCTATTCTTGAGAATTCACAGGCTGAGAATGAATCAGAATGATCATTCAATGAACTTTGAATGATCAGAGTTACAGGACGGATTTCAGGCACTTCTCATGTGTTGCCCATTTTGAGATAACATTTGCAAGAGCTTCTCTGCTGGCTCAGACAGTAAAAAATCTGCCTGAAACGCATGAGACTCCAGTTCAATCCCTGGGTCGGGAAAATGCCTTGGAGAAGGCAGTGGCAACCCACTCCAGTATTCTTGCCTGGAGAATTCCATGGACAGAGGAGCCTGGTGGTCTACAGTCCGTGGGGTCCCAAAGAGTCAGACATGACTGAGCAACTAACACACTGTGTTACAGCTCCTATAACACATTGACACAGGAACTGAGACACAAGCTGACCAGTCAAGAAGTGGGCCTGATTTTCACCAGCTATTGGTGGACTCTACCTTCTCCCCCAAGTCACCTTATGTGAGCTTTATGCCTATTGGGTGATAAGCAGTACAAGCCCAGAGTCCACTTTTCCTCCCAAAACCTGTTCTCCAAACCCTGGATTGCTCCAGAGTTATTCTTGTATAGCTTTGGCTGAGCTGAGACTCTCCTTTTGTGCAAGTGTCCTCACACAGATTTTCAAAGAAATTCTGTTAGCTCTTTGATGTTTACCCATTTCAAGGCCTGTAAGGCCTAGAGTAACCTGTGAACCAGTCTCAGTACATCTTCATACAAATCATCTTTCTCTACTGCCTGCATGACTCCAAAATCATTTCCTTCAGAAAGCTGGATTTCTATGCTTCTGCCAAATGAAAGAGACAAGAGGGATCCTGACTGCTTCCCATCTCACAAGGGTGAATGTGAGCCCCAGCAGAAGGCGCACCTGTCTTTCACCATGACCGTGGTCTGCTGTGCACCTGACTGATGAGGCCAGGGCCATAACACTGGGCCCAAGGAGAATGTCCTCCAAGGACAGCCTTTTTTTTTTTTTTGGCATGTGCAGATACTCATTGCTTGCTGTGTCTACTCCGGCACTCTATTCTGCTCAAGTTAAGAAGTCCTCATGGTTTATTTTCCCTTTCAGGTTGGAAACAGCATCAGTGAGCAGTGTTGCAGGCCAAGAAAGGATGCTGCTTGGTTGGTCCACTGTGTGACAGCCAGGACCTAGGATTCGAGGATTTATGGAGTGTTCAGTGTGGCGAAGTTTATGAGCCATGAGTTGTGCCAGGGAAGACACAATTGTTTTGGATGAAAATACTCATTCTACACATAGCAATGCCTCAAAGATACCTGCCAGTTGGGGCCATAACAAATGAGAGTAAATGGGTGCTCACAGCTACTCCCCAAATGGCTTCTTAAACTTACTTTCCTGTGTCTCCTCACTCTACTCCAGCATGCTCCTCACTTTTACCCAGGGTTGTGGTGAAGTCTTAAGACAAAAGACTTCCCCAAGGCTGGGTGGAGCCCTAGATGTGCTGGTGATGATGCAGTCTGTCTGCCATTTTCATGTAACAGTCTGGGCTTTAGACTTGGCCCATGCTGGGTCATTTGCAGGGCAGTCATTGACCAACCAGGTTTCCCTAGTAACTTGCTTCTGGTAACTGATCCTAAGTTTGTTCCTCTGTAAACTTGTCTTAGTGGCCCCTACCTTGCCAGACTGTTGCAAAAGTTAGAGATAATCTATGAAAACAGCAATCAAAGTTCCTGGCACAATTTAGCCACTCAGGAAATGGCAGCTGCCCCTCTCGCCATGCATGGAGGACTTTTGGGCTCTTTACCTGTGAGTTCCCTAAACAGCTAGATTTTCCTAGGACCCAGAAATTCAATCCACTTCAGAGGCATCTTGGCAGCTGAAAGTGCAGCTTCTCCACTCACTTTGTGGAGACTCAGTTGGGGTGGGGTAGGCTTAGGTTGCTGATTTATGAACACAAAGCAAGAGGCCCCAGCCTGTGTCTTATCTTGATACTGCTCAAAGCTGAAAGAATTCAAATAACTGAAAAAATGAGTAGTTTCTTTGGCTCACCATCTTCCAGAGGCCCCTTTCCCTGCTTCTCCCTCAGCACTGTCATTCATTTCACAGCCAACAGAAATCCTGCCCCTGTTCAGTGTTCACCTGAGCAAGTGTAGATTAACTCTGCAGTACCAGTGTAGTGTGTTGGGAATGGGGAGGGGTGGGAGACTCACTAAACTTCCAGGCCAAGGTGGGGACTGAGCCTGGACCATTTGTTGCTCCCTTACTGGGCTGGGGAAGGTCAGCCATTCCTTGGCACAGCCCCAGGGAGCCTCCTACCCAAGACCTTTCAGCATTCCAGCAGTCATATCTCTTATAGTACAGCTTGTGGTGTACTCCCACTCTTTTCTCTCTTTATCCTGGGCACTGCTGATTCCCTGACTGAATTCAGCTTCTTGGCCCATACTTGCAAATAGGCATTTTAGACAACTGGATGATTATTCCCACCAGGGCCAAAGAAAACATGGACTCAGACAGGTTTTGGAATGACACTATTTCTTTCCCTGAGCGAGCTGGCACTTGCTGCAAAACGGGGATGGTGCTGGTGTCACTGACCTGACAGAAATAATGTGTGGCAAGCCCCCAGTACAAAGGAGATGCTCAACAAATCTTTGCCCTGCACGTTTTCCCACTTACTAGTTGACTAACCTGGAGCTGACTGACTTCTCTGGGTCCCTTCCTGTAAAAGGGGGAAGGTTTAAGTCAGCCTTTCCACCCAAAGCATTTGAGGCTACAGTTGGGGTTACTGAGGACTGTCCCACTGAGTTCATATGTTTCTTTTGAAGACAGTGACTTTGTGAGTACATTGGCAGGCAGAGAAGGACAGCAGGATAGCCTATAGGGAAACACTCTGGATTTGCTGGGAGTGGACATGGGGTGTTGTCTAGCATCTGTCACTTGCTACCTCTGTGGTTTTAGACCGGAAAGTCATTCATCAATGACTGATGAACCTCAGATTTATACCTTGTCTACCTCTGGAGCCACTGTGGACAAATATGGCCCATCCAGGCCCCAAAACATGCCTTTTGATCTTTTGCAGCCCAAGTGCCTATCACACTGCCTGAATCATAGAGGTTTCCACTATTTTCTCATTTGCTGAATGAATTTCAAGCTGCTAAGGGGTCATGCCTCCTACTTTTTGTCTTTGCCAGCAGGCTGATGTCTGTGGGTCCCTAGGCCTTTGCCAGAAAATCATTTGCTAGCTTACCCTGGCCCCAGTGACTTTACCTTGCACACAGGTGGAAGCAGGGTAAGTCTGCCTGAGGCAAAGAAAGAAGAAGTGCCCTGGCCACTCTTTTGTGTGTGACAGCTGCTCCCTCTGAGACCCAGGAGGTTAGGTGAGGCACTCTTTCTTAGTGCTCCCTATTAGGGGATGTAGTTCTTACTGTGTTTAGCTCTCTGGGTAGTGCGGTTGTCCTTGGGGGTGGCCAGACCTTCTTATGCATGTAGCTGATTTGAATATGAGGGATGACTCCCACCTCTCCAGATGTGCTGCAGGACAAGGCAGAGGATTCAGAAGCCCCTAGTGACAGAATGGATGGGAAGAGCATTGAACTCCTTTGCACAGTGAGGAAAGAAAGTGTGAAAGCTCCGGAGGTGGAAAGAAACCTGATACCACAAGACTTCCTACACCATGGGCCACCATGCCAGGTAGTCCTCTGGACTTAATACACTGGCTGAAGGAGAGAATCAAAGTGCTAACTTTGCCCTACTGCTCCCTTCCCCTGCCAACACACACACACACACACACACACACACACACACACACACACACCTTTAAAACCACTTGTGCACCTTAACAAGACAGCTCCTCAGAGAAGTACCAGTTGACCTTTCAGAGAGCCCACAGATCAACTCCTTTCTTTGGTTTGTAGAAGCTCTGTTTTTAAGAAGCCTTTTTCTTTTCATTATTCCAGGATTATTATTAATATTAACCATTTTTGGCCTCATTAAAATTAGTCATAACTCCTACTCTTTGGGAATCTAGCCCCTCCTCCTCTCTTCCCCATCTCATTCCTTTTTCTCCACTTTCCCCATGACATGACCCTAATACGAATTTGTGCTCAGTTGCTCAGTCGTATCTGAGTCTTTGCGACCCCATGGACTGTAGCCTGCCAGGCTCCTCTGTCCATGGGATTCTCTAGGCAAGAATACTGGAGTGGGTAGCCATTCCCTTCTCCAGGGGATCTTCCCCACCCATGGACCGAACACAGGTCTCCTGCATTGCCAGCAGATTCTTTGTGGTCTGAGCCACTGGGGAAAGAATTTGTTTCTTCCCCAATGTTCATGCTGCCTTTAGTGCCTCAATTTTTACTCCTTTCCTCATCTCCAATATTACTTTCAGACCTCAGGTTTTCACTAACCACGAATTTTCTGACAGTCCCATCTTTTGAATGTCTGTAGTACCATACAATCTCCTTTTGCCTGCCACCATCCCTTTCCCCTCTGCCCTCCTCTCACACTGATTTAAATGCATTTTCTATTTCCACATCACCCTGTGATGTGTCCTTCCCTTGGCCATTGCTCCTTCCCACAAGGTGGATTAAGTTTCAAAAAAATACTTAATACACAATTTTTTCATAGTATGCTCTAATGCCCCTTTCAGACTCCCTTTTGACATCTGTCTGACCACTTTCAATTTACCTTGATTCATGGACCTAACATTCCAGGATACAATGCAATATTGTTCTTTACAGCATTGGACTTTACTTCCATCAGCAGTCACATCCACAACTGGGCACTGATTTTGCTTTGGTTCTGTCTCTTCATTCTTTCTGGAGCTGTTTCTCCACTCTTCTCCAGTAGGATATTGGGCACCTACTGACCTGGGGAGTTCATCTTTCACTATCATATCTTTTTTCCTTTTCATACTGTTCATGGGATTCTCAAGGCAAGAATACTGAAGTGCTTTGTCTTTCCCTTCTCAAGGGGACCATGTATTATCAGAACTCTCCACCATCCTGAGTGGCCCTACACGGTGTGGCTCACAGTTTCATTGAGTTACACAAGGCTGTGATCCATGTGATCAGTTTGGTTAGTTTTCTGTGATTGTGATTTTCATTCTATCTTCCCTCTGATAGAGAAGGATAAGAGGTTGTGGATGCTCCCTGATAGGAGGGACTGGCTCCTTATTAGAAAATTTTGGCTTATAGTAAAGAAAGTAGGAAAAACCGCTAGACCATTCATGTATGACCTAAATTAAATCCATTATGATTATACAGTGTAAGTGACAAATAGATTCAAGAGATTAGGTCTGATAGACAGAGTGCCTGAAGAACTATGGATGGAGGTTCATTGCATTGTACAGGAGATGGTGATCAAAACCATCCCCTAGAAAAAGAAATGCAAAAAGGCAAAATGGTTGTCTGAGGACATTTTACAAATAGCTGAGAAAAGAAGAGAAGCAAAAGGCAAAGGAGAAAAGGAAGGATATATCCATCTGAATGCAGTGTTCGGAAGAATAGCAAGGAGAGATAAGAAAGCTTTCTTAAGTGATCAATGCAAAGAAATAGAGTAAAACAATAGAATGGGAAATATCAGAGATCTCTTCAAGAATATTTGAGATAACTAAGGGAACATTTCATGCAAAGATGGGCACAATAAAGGACAGAAACAGTATGGACCTGACAAAAGCAGAAGATATTAAGAAGAGGTGGCAAGAATACACAGAATATACAGAAGAACTATACAAAAATAATGTTAATGACCCAGATAACAAAAAAAAAAAGGTGTGATTCTTTACCTAGAGCCAGACATCCTAAAATGTGATGTCAAGTGGGCCTTAGGAAGCATCACTACAAACAAAGCTAGTTTATAGGTATTGGAGGTATTGGAATTCCAGCTGAGCTATTTCAAATCCAAAAAGATGATGCTGTGAAAGTGCTGCACTCAATATGCCAGCAAATTTGGAAAACTCAGCAGTGGCCACAGGACTGGAAAAGATCATTTTTCATTCCAATCCCAAAGAAAGGCAATGCTAAAGAATGTTCAAACTATCACAATATTGCACTCATCTCATACGCTAGCATAGTAATGCTCAAAATTCTCTGAGCTAGGATTCAACAGTATGTGAACTGAAAATTTCTAGAAGTTCAAGCTGGATTTAGAAAAGGCAGAGGAACCAGTGATCAAATTGCCCACATCCATTGGATTATGGAAAAAACAAGAGAATTCCATAAAAACATCTACTTCTGCTTTACTGACTACACCAAAGTCTTTGACTGTGTGTGTCAGAACAAACTGTGAAAAATTCTTAAAGAAATGGGAATACCAGACCACCATAACTGCCTCCTGAGAAATATGTATTTAGGTCAAAGAGCAAAAGTTAGAACCTGACATGAACCAATGGACTGGTTCCAAATTGGGAAAGGAGTGTGACAAGGCTGTATATTGTCACCCAGCTTATTTAACCTATATGCAGAGTACATCATGCGAAATTCCAGGCTGGATGAAGCACAAGCTGGAATCAAGATTGCTAGGAGAAATATCAATAATCTCAGATATGCAGATGACACCACCCTATGGCAGAAAGGGAAGAGGAACGGAAGAGCCTCTTAATAAAAGTGAAAGAGAAGAGTGAAAACGCTGGCTTAAAACTTGACATTCAAAAAATGAAGATCATAGCATCTGGTCCCATCAGTTCATGGCAAATAGATGTGGAAACAATGGCAACAGTGAGAGACTTTATTTTCTTGGGCTCCAAAATCACTGCAGTTATGAAATTAAAAACACTTGCTCCTTGAAAGAAAAACTATAGCAAAACTAGACAACATATTAAAAAGCCAAGACATTATTTTGCCAACAAAGGTCCAGCTAGTTAAAATTGTGGTTTTTCCAATAGTCATGTATGGATGTACATGACTTTATTTTCTTGTGCTCCCAAATCATTGCAAACTGTGATTTTAAAAGATGCTTGCTCCTTCTAAGAAAAGGTATGACAAACCTAGATAGTGTATTAAAAGACAGAGACATCACTTTGCTGATGATAAGTCCGTATAGTCAAAGCTATGTTTTTTCCAGTAGTGATGTAGGAATGTGAGAGTTGGACCATAAAGAAAGCTGTGTGCTGAAGAATTGATTCTTTTGAACTGTAGTGTTGGAGAAGATGCTTGAGCATCCCTTGGACTGCAAGGAGATCAAACCAGTCCATTCCAAAGGAAATCAGTCCTGAATATTCATTGGAAGGACTGATGCTGAAGCTGAAGCTCCAATACTTTGGCCACCTGATGCGAAGAACTGACGCCTTAGAAAGACCTTGATGATAGGAAAGATTGAAGGCAGGAGGAGCAGGGGACAACAGAGGATGAGATAGTTGGATGGCATCACCGACTCAATGGACATGAGTTTGAGCAATCTCTGGGAGTTGGTGATGGGCAGGGAAGCCTGGTGTGCTGCAGTCCATGGTGTCTCAAAGAATCAGACACGACTGAGCGACTGAACTGCACCGATTCCAATAAGACCTATACCTTAATGTTAGAAACACAGTTCCAAATATCAACACCAAATGCATTGTTCTTTCCTCCTCTCTTTTTCCCTTTGAAATCATTAATACCCATTGCCCTGTTGCTCTTCTGCTTCCTGCTCCTCACTCAATGAAGGATATGACACTCTTTAGGATATTTCACTAGTACTTTCAATATCATTTAAATTTGGTAGCAAAATTAGGACTTTTTCTGTCATTTGCAGAGGCTGGAACTCTATTGTGGGCTCAAGCTGGAAATCAGTCACTGCTTTTTGCTTTGGCTCTGGCTGTTACTTCCTGTTTCTCAACTTCACTGTATTGCAATGGTTAGTTCCAGAGATCTCTGCTATAGTCTTTGTGAAGTGCAAAATTTCCATTTCTTTATTTCATGATCTACTGTGAATTCTCAGAAAAAAAGTATTCTCCAGTGAATTTAGTGGTTTATTCTCTAGGTAACCCTGCCATACAAACTTTTGTGTGATTACTTTCTTCACATTTTAGATATTCAGTACTTCTTCAGCTGCACCCCTAGCTTCTGCAGAATGTCTTTTATGAGGTTGTCTTTAGCAGAGGTGTCCACCACAATAATAATGCCTAGCTCATAGTCATAAGAACCTTTTTAAAGCTCTTCTATATTTTGATGTTGTTTGGGGACCTTGAGATTCCCTGAGATTTGTAGGTACTCTGATACCTTGAAATTCTTTGTTTCTGAGAGATACTTTGGGCCTCTGAGGGACTAGGGTTCTCTGAAGTACTGAGTTATCTTTGATTCCAGTAGCATCTGAGATACTCTTAGATATGATCAGAGACTTCAATTTATTGGGATTTGGAAGTGTTTGGAAACTTCTTGTTACTCCAGGCCTTCAACATGCTTAAAGCTTCTGAAGTACTAAGGGTCTTTAAGGTGGTGGAGACCTCAGAGTTGCTTGGAACTTTTAATGTGTCAGGGGCTTTTAAGATGGTGGGAACCTTTGAAGTTCTTGGAATATTTGGAGTACTATCTCTAAGGTATTTGGAATATCCAATGTGCTAAGGACCTTCGAGGGACTTGAGAATTCAGAGATGCTGGGGACTTTCAAAGTACTTGGAACTTCAGAGATTCTGGGGGACTTTGAACTGCTGAGGTTCTTAAAGGTGCTAAGAGCCTTTAAAGTTATTGGGGCCTCAGAAATGCTAAAGGACCTCGAGGTGTTGGGAGCCTCATAAGTCCTTAGGACCTTAGAAACTCTTGGGGTCCTCAAAGTGCTGGGATACTTTGAAGTGCTGGTAGCCTCTGGAGTAGTGGGATCACTTGATATACTTAAATATTTGAATTTGCTTTGGTTCCTTGTGGCTGGAGCCTGTTGAGCACTGGAAGTGTTTATGGCCTCACAGTTGTTCAGATCTTGTGATGTGCTTTGGGCCTCCAAAATACTCAGGCCCCTGAAAGTACTTGGAGTCTCTGTGATACCCAAGCTTTGTGAAATACTAGGAATCTAAGAGATACTTAGACTCCTAGGAGTGCTCTGACTCTGAAAGCTGACCCAATTTTGAAAATTGCTCCAGTCATTAGAGCTGCTGTAGCTTTGGGAGTTACTCTGACTCTTTAAAGACTTGGACCCTAGAAGTTGCTTAGGACTCAAGATGGGCTTGAGACCCACATGGGGTTGGGAGTCTCAGATATATTCAGGCTTTGTGGATTGGTATGAACTCTGGGTTGTAAGGGCCTCATCAAGTGCTTGTACAATATCAGGCAATTGGGTCCCCCCAGTTTTTTGGGGTGTTGTCAGGGGCTGGAACCATACCAGGAACTCCAGATCTCTGAGGGATTAGGATATCACCAGGTATTCAGGCCTTGAACAGTGTTCTGGCCCAACAAGGTGTTTGGACCCTCCTGGGTGGCTTGGTTGAACTGGGTGATTGGGGCCCCCACGCAGTTGGACTCTGTCAAATTGTGGGACTGCTCCAGATGGTTGGACTCTGAAAGGAGGGGCCCATTCCTTGTGAAGAACTCAGCCTTCACGAGGTATTAAGACCCCAACCCATATTCCTACAAATGCTGAGACAAAGAGAATAGGGGCCCCGGGTCTCCAGGTTGTTTGACATCCCTAAGATGCTTGGGCCAAGGGAAGCTATGGAGGTCCTAGAGGCCCTGGATCTTGTGAAGACTTCAGGCTTTGTATATCACTGCCCAGGTGACACTAGTGGTAAAGAACCCATCTGCCAATGCAGGAGACATAAGAGACACAGGTTTAATCTCTGGGTCGGGAAGATCCCCTGGAGATGGGACTGGGATTGCACAGGCAAGTGAGAGATGGATGCAAAGATTATAACTATAGCAGCCTAGAGAACAGGAGGGAGTGGTGTACTACAGACAAGCCTGAGAAACTTGTCTCTTAGGTTGAAACTGCTCTTAATCAGGGGCGTCCATGCTGGCTCAGTTGGTAAAGAATCTGCCTGCAATGCAGGAGACCCCAGTTCGATTCTTGGGTTGGGAAGATCCTCTGGAGAAGGGATAGGCTATGCAGTCCAGTATTCTTGGGCTTCCCTTGTGGCTCAGCTGGTAAGGAACCACCTGCAATGCAGGAGACCTGGGTTCGATCCCTGGGTTGGGAAGATCCCCTGGAGAAGGGAAAGGCTACCCACTCCAGGCTCTTAATGATGTCACCACCTTCTCTATGACATTGTCACTACTTTCCCTACCAAGGTCTTTGTCTGTTTGCTCATAGGTCCTCTACTTTCCCTACCTCTGTGGCATCTTTGCCACTGCTGTTACTTCTATGACCACTGAAAATTTTGGCCCTGCCATGAAAAACAAAAAGTCACCTTTAATTGCTTTGTGGCTAGCTCCCATGCAGGTTTTGCTTAGCTAACCACCCTCTGCTTTCAGCCCTCCTGAATTCTTTTCCAGCAGCCATGAGTAAAAGAATACCTCCTGTGACTCCATGCAGAGGAAATAGGGCCTCCATTTTTGCCAGGTTCCTAGCACATAGAGAATGGACCCAACCATGCAAAAGAGGATGATAGAGGAGAAAGAAAGGAGTAGGGCTCCAAAGTGAAAGGGGTGGATACCAGTCTTTTCATTCTGTAATTATCAACTCTCTGGTCTTGAGAAGGATTGTGTCTCTACTCCATCCTCAGGCTGAAGGAGTACATGAAACAGTGTGGGAGGGGCATTACTGTATTCTTAAAAGGAATCAGCTAGTCCCAGCTCTCCTTTTCTTTCTTGGCTTACATAGCATATTCATTCACTAGCCTTGTGTTCAGAAAAATTTCTATGTGTATTCTAATTTATTCTAGGTGAAGAGCCTTTGAAGTGTTATATATTCATGAGATTATGAAGCACAGCACTGACAGAATCAGACTTTCATTTGTACAGCCTTACAGAGAAGCAGACAATTTTCTGGCAGGTCATTTAGGAAGCAATTAGAACGAGAAGCAAGAGGGAATGAAAGTGAGCCTCAAGGTGGTTGCCATGGGGATGGAGAGGCAGAAAGACTTTTTAAGGGTGATCATTGACAGGCTTTCAAGACTGATTGGATGGAAATGGTGAATAGGGAGTGGGTGGTGGAGTGCAGGATGGCTCCAAGGTTTCTTTGTTCCAGTCTACCTGAATACATGATTTATTTTGCTTCTTTCTTTCATACTGTAATCCAAATATAATTCAAAGTATGTACTGTGCTTGTTTAGTCGCTCAGTCATGCCTGACTCTTTGACTGTAGCCTACCAGGCTCCTCTGTCCATGGGGATTCTCCAGGCAAGAATACTGGAGTGGGTTGCCATGCCCTCCTGCAGGAGATCTTCCCAACCCAGGGATCGAATTCAGATCTCCCACAATGCAAGCAGACTCTTTACCTTCTGAGCCACCAAGGAAGCCCCAAAATACTGGAGTGGGTAGCTAACCATTCTTAAAGGGATCTACCCCACTCAGGAATTGAACTGGGATCTCCTTCATTGAAGGTGGATTCTTTAGCAGCTGAGCTACCAGGGAAGCCCAATTCAAACCATACTCTGAATTTTATCCATTTCAGGTCACTGAAACAGTGGCTCACTGTTTCTTCGGCATGAATTGCTTTTTCTCTCATCTCCAGCTACCTAAATTTCAGCTGCTTGCTCAGAGGTCTCTTCCTCCCTGAAACTCCTCTTCATCTGGGCAAAAGAGTAATGAGCCCATTTTTGCTCTCTATAGCAAGTACTCCATATCTTTCTTATGTCTTTCCAAAGATACTGTTTTGCACCAGTCACTTCACCTCTCTGAACCTCCATTTCTTCATCTATAAATTGGATTAAAGTACCAGTGGCCTCATAGGGTTGTGAGAATTAAATGAGATAATAAACACAAAGCTCTTATCACAGAAAAAGCACAGCCTTTGTCTCTCTCAAGGTATTTGAAGCAGTGTGTGAGAGGAGCATTTAATAAATAAATGAATGTTGAAGAAATGCATGACAAGAAAGATTTTGCCCGTGTTGTTACATGAACTTTAAAAGCAAGTGAATACTTTATAATTGTTTGGCTGAAAGAGATTGAATGTTTGCTTGAAATCCTTGACAGGATTTCAGATTGTAATCCCAATGAGGAAAGGGGCCCTATCTCACCCCCTGATGTCCCTTAGCCCTTGAGAGAATTGGTGGAATAGGATATGACTACATCCAGTGAATAAGTTCTAGGGTGGGAAAGTGTGTCCCTTTTAGAAAGCAGACTTGCCAACTACACCTCATCCAATAAGGTCCAGTCCTCTGTACATGTGTAGAAAGTGAATGCCTAGTTTTGAAGAACAAGCATTGAACTCAGACATGGGAATATGAGTTCTGGCCCAGCACCTGTCACTTGCAGGTTTGATGACTTTACCTAACATCTGTGTTCTATGATTTGTCCTTTGAACAAGTAGGAAAGATAATCTCTCTTGCCTTGGATGCCAGGTTTGTTGTCAGGTTCTCTAAAAATCCTACAGCATATGTGGGCAACCCTGACACAGAGCAGTTTCTTCTGATTTCAGTTGTTTCTTCTTTGTATGTTTTCTATTCGTTTATTTTGTGTTTGCAATTAGTGATTCTGCGAGACCAGAGGATTACAAAACCACCCATATTGTTTCAAATAGCTTCTCCATTCTGTTGTTCTTATTGTTCAGTCTCTCAGTCATGTACAACTATTTGTGACACTAAGGACTGCAGCACACAAGGCTTTCCTGTCCTTCACTATCCCCTAGAGTTTGCTCAAATTCATGTCCATTGAGTTGATGATGCTATCCAATCGACTATCACAAATAGTCAGACATGACTGAGAGACTTAACAACAAGAACAACAGAATGAAGAAGCTATCTCATCCTCTGCATTCCCACTTCTCCCCTGCCCTCAATCTTTCCCCACATCAGGGTCTTTTCCAATGAGTCATTTCTCGTCAAATGGCCAAAATATTGGAGCATCAGCATCAGTTCTTATAATGAGTATTCAGAGTTCATTTCCTTTAGGATTGACTGATTTTATTTCTTTGCTGTCCAAGGGACTCTCAAGAGTCTTCTCCAAGACCTCAGTTCAAAAGCATCAGTTCTTTGGTGCTCAGGATTCTTTATGATCCAACTCTCACATTCCTACATCACTACTGGAAAAAAACATATCTTTGACTATATGGACTTATTGTCAGCAAAGTGATGTGTCTGGATTTTAATACACTGTCTAGGTTTGTCATAGCTTTTCTTTGAAGGAGAAAGCATCTTTTAAAATCACAGTTCACAGTGATATTATATAGAGCTCTATATTATAGAGCGCAAGAAAATAGTCTGTGACTGTTTCCATTTTCCCCCCTCTATTTGCCATGAAGTGATGAGACCAGATGCCATGATCTTAGATTTTTGAATGTTGAATTTTTGGCCAGCTTTTCAAATTGTTATTTATTTTTATTTTAAGGATAATTGCTTTGCAGTATTGCATTGGTTTCTACCAAACATCAACCTGAATCAGCCATAGGTTTACCCATGTCCCCTCTTACTCTCCTCTTTGACCTTCATCAAGAGGCTCTTTAGCACCTCTTTGTTTTCTGACATTAGGGTGGTGTTATCTACATAGTTTAGGTTACCAATATTTCTCCATTCTGATGGAAATACAATCCAGCAAACTAATTTTCTTCCCATGAGTCACTTTCTAACTCAAGTTTTCTTTATACCCAGAGCCTATCAAGACTGCTTCTTGGTGAATGCTCACCATAAACCAACTTGAGGCAGTGTATGCTTGTCTACTCACCAATTAGCTGACTGAGGAGGGGGTACCATTTCCCTGTCACTCCATTCAGCTTAGTGAACCTTCGCGCCAACCTGCAACAATGACAAGGCAACTCTGCACAGTTCTTGGGTAGATCAGAGCCTATCCTTAGGCAGTACACAACCCAGGGCTGCAGCTCTCAGCAGCTTTCCTAAAAGGAGTAATTGGGAACAGGTTTTAGGTTGTGAGCTACTCTCAGTGTTCCCAAAAGCTTAACAGAAATCACGTTTATGTAAGACAGGCCACAGAGGTTATTAGTCAAGAAGCACAGTGTTTTTAATAGCAAGAATGTTGCCAGGCATGATATTAACAGGAAGAAAGCATAAAACCATGCCTTGGGACATTGTGGACCACAGGTCTGTCTGGAGTAAGTAGCACATGACAAAAGAAGATCAGTGACTTGTGAGGGCCTGAGAAGTACAAAGAGGGGAGGGAGACTAACATTGCTGTGGCAAGCTATGTGCCTAAACTATATCCAAACTGGAATCTTTATAGCAACTTTCAAATACCAGTGAAGCCAGAGAGAGATTAACTCTCCTGTTGAATGTCAGTATTGGGGCTCATACTTTCAGATTTCTAAGTTCCACCTGCTGCCAATAGCATACCTCACAACTGCTCCAATTGAGTGCACATTTGGTGGTGCAAGGAGGCTTAACATGAAAAGAAGTGTTCTTGATCCCTTGGGATAGGAACAGAAAGGAAAGATGTGAGAAAAGGGACAGATGTGTGGAAGGTCAAGGCAAGGATCCTTATTCACCTTACTAGATTTTCAATATGTGGCTTCACCTCTTCCTAGCTGTATCAAGTCCAGCACATTATTTAACCTTCATAGGCCTCAGTTTCTCCATCTGTGAACAAGCATATCACAGTGGTATTGTGAAGATTAAAGGGAAATAGCTCATGAAAGATGAGGTAGGTTGATAATTCCCCCCTAGTTCTCAAAGATGTTCACATCCCTATCCCCAGAATCTGTGAATATGCTACCTTATATGCTGAAAGGGAATTTTGCAGGTATGATTAAGTTCAGGATCCTTACAGGAGGTTTATCCACGACCCAAGGTAAACACAGAGTCCTTACAGAAGGAGGATAGCAGGGTTAGATTCAGTAAAAGACATAAGGATGGAAGCAGAGATCAAAGAGGAGAGAAGATGCTACATTCCTGGCCTTGTAGATGGAGGAAGAGTATATGAGCTAAGGAATGTAGGAGATCTCTAGAAGCTGGAGCAGACAAGGACATGGATTCTCTCCTAGAGGCTCCAGGAGGAACATAGGCCTGCAGGCACACTTTAGACTTCTGGTTCTAAAATAATAAATTTGATTGCCTTAAGCCATTAAATTTGTAGTATTTTGTTACATCAGCAAAAGTAAACTAATGCATAAGGCATATGTATACCTCACTCCTCAGGAGTGCCTAATGAATAAGAACTATGATTACTGTTCAGGTGAATTTATATTATTGCCATATTTTCAGTGAAAGTATTGGGAGGGACAGAGAGGGTTATGACACTGTATTGGATACCTTGGCAGTAATTCTTGTGGGTGTCAATGTACCCCATTCTTCCCTGGGATTGTCTAGTAATCCTCCTATCTCAGATATTGTCTTGGCTGTAGCTTAAGTTTCCTTAGGCATTGCTCTCACCTGGGTAGACATTGCCATAGTCACGACCTGGTTGTAAGTGCTGGGGGTAGGGTAAAGATGGAAATGCAGGGGTCACCCACATCACTCCTAAGCTCTAACTAATCATTTTTCAGTTACCTGTAGGCCCTGCTCTGATTCTTGCAAGCATCTCCCAAGGGCAGAGAGCACACATGGGCCAGTTTCTTCATTTGCAATAAACCTTGAACAGACTGCAGGTCACTGCTACGTGAACAAGTGAGTCTGACCCCATCTGATGGCTCTCTTTCAAGGACTCCTCAGTGTTTCTAGTCTGTTGAAGAATAATTTCTCTGAATCATTTCACAGTGCAAGCATGGACTTACTTTACAATTTCCCAGAATTAGGGTTTGTCAGGAAGTTTATAGCCTGTGAACTCCTATCATCATGAAACAAAAGCCATGTAGTTACATTTGAGGATTATTTGCTGGGTTTGAGAATAGAATTTTTTACTGCAAATTAATCACAAATATGGGGATAAGAATAAGATTAATATTATGAACATCTGCATAACCAATGCCTTGCTATGTCAGATTTAAAAATTAGGCCCTACCTTGGTCTCATTTTTACATTGCGTGCATGCTAATTTGCTTCAGTCGTGCCTGACTCTTCGCGACCCAATGGACTGTAGCCCACCAGTCTCCTCTGTCCATGGGATTTCCCAGGCTGGAATATTGTAGTGGGTTGACATCTCTCCTCCTGGGATCTTCCCGACCTAGGGATTGAACCAGTGTCTCTTATGTCTCCTGCTTTGGCAGGTGAGTTCTTCACCACTGGCACCACCTGGGAAGCCCCAAACCTTCATTTTACCTCTTTCCAGACCAACACCACTCTCTCCTTCTTTAGTGGGGTTTGCTATCATGAATTCAGTAACTATTATATCCAGGTCGAGTTGTACATATTTGCTACCTATTTCTGTGTTCATACACATTATATAGGAATTCTAAAAATGTTTATGCAAGTTGGCAGATGTAGCTCGAGGTCCTTTTCATGTTTGTATACTATTTCTTTCAGTATTTGCAATTTATCTTTCTCCTGATGATCCAGACTTTTGAAGTTTCCATTTTTTTTCAAGGACAAAAAAAAATTCTTTTATCAGTCTTTTTGTACTGGTCCTCTGAGAACATAGCATGGATCTCTAGAGCCATCATTTAAGAGTGGACTTACTAGGTGTATCTGCATGCATGTGTTTAGATAGGCCATATGTTTTTCTGCTCTGTTTCATTTATTAAAAAGTTATATCCTTCTATATACAATTTTCACTTCATTCTTTTTCCTAATCAACTATAATATTTACTTGACTCATACCAGTAAGTCTTTCATTATAATGACTGAATGACGTCCCTTGCAGTAGTTTTACCATAATCTCTTCAGTCATCCATCTGTTGCCCTGGTACACTGTGTCTCCTAATTATTTGCCCCTATGCAAGCAATGCTGAAATAACAATTGAATCACTTGTGTACTAAGATTTTTTTTTTTTAAAGAGTGGTATATCCAATCTAGTATGTTCAGTTCAGTTCATTCACTCAGTCGTGTCCAACTCTTTGTGATCCCATGGACTGTAGCATGCCAGGCTTCCGGAGCTTGCTCAAAGTCATGTCCATCAACTCAGGGATGCCATGCAACCATCTCATCCTCTGTCATCCCCTTCATCTCCTCATTTTTATCTTCCCTAGCATCAAGGTCTTTTCCAATGAGTCAGTTCTTCACATCAGGTGGCCCAAGTATTGGTGTTTCAACTTCAGCATGCCCTTCCAATGAATATTTAGGACAGATTTCCTTTAGGACTGACTGGCTTGATCTCCTTGTAGTCTAAGGGACTCTCAAGAGTTTTTCCCAACACCACAGTTCAAAAGTATAAATTCTTTGGTGCTCAGTTTTCTTTATGGTCCAACTCTCACATCCATACATGACTACTGGAAAAACCATAGCTTTGACTAGACGAACCTTTCTTGGCAAAGTAATGTCTCATTTTTAACATGCTGTCTAGGTTGGTCATAGCTTTTCTTCCAAGGAGCAAGTGTCTTTTAGTTTCATGGCTGCAATCACCATCTGCAGTGATTTTGGAGCCCCCCCCAAATAAAGTCTCTCACTCTTTCCATTGTTTCCCCATACTTGCCATGAAGTGATGGGACCAGATGCTATGATCTTAGTTTTTTGAATGTTGAGTTTTAAGCCAACTTTTTCACTCTCTACTTTCACTTTCATCAAGAGTCTCTTCAGTTCTTCTTCGCTTTCTGCCATAAGGGTGATGTCATCTGCATATCTGAGGTTATTGATATTTCTCCCGGCAATCTTGATTCCAGCTTGTGCTTTATCCAGCCTGGCATTTCACATTATGTACTCTGTATATATGTTAAATAAGGAGGGTGATGATATACAGTCTTTATGTACTCCTTTCCCAATTTGGAACCAGTCTGCTGTTCCATGGACAGTTCAAGTATGAGAGTCAAATTTATGTTCAGTATTTTTCATAAATCATTAAAATATTATTTCTACTTTAGTCAACATCAAGGTAACTTATGACTTTCCCTGAATCTTAAGTAGGAAGCAAAGACATCCCTGATTAAATAATTCTATGATGTATAAAGGTGGTTGAATATTATCCCAAAGCCACCAAATGGGACAGCACTGAATCGTTTCCAGTGAGGGAATGGTCAGGTCAGATCTTGATTTAGCAAGCTTCTTTGGCTGCATTGTGGAGGACAGACACTGAGGAAGGTGGGAGTGGTGGATGGGAGACCACATTAAAGGCTGTTGTCTTTATCTTGGCTAATGATAGTGGTACTTGAAAAAGAGTGGTGGCAGTGAAGATGGGGAGAAGGTAATGGATACCAGAGTGATTCGAAGACCAAATTAGTAAGTCTTGGAGATTGCTTGGATCTGGGTAGTGAGGGCAAGAAATAGGTTAAGTAGGCCTCTCAGTGTTCTTGTTTGGGTAAGTGATGATATTAGGGATGCAGGAGGTGAAGCAGATTGGCTGCCTTGCTCTTCTCTTAGATGCCTTGGCCTTTTAGGGGGAGCATGTAGGGCCTTTGTTTGGTTTAGTAGGATCATTGGATTTCAGATGCCTGCAGAAACCTCTCTAATGCTAGCCTTTCCAAGCACAGTGGTAGTTGTGGGAAGATATCATCCATGGTATTTGTGCCTTGGTGGAGATTCTCTCTTTAAGCAAGAATAACTCCATACTGAGTTTCCTACCCTTTTCCCAGAATCACAATTCCCCCTGCCCCAAACTCCAAAATTCATCCGTTAGTTGACTCTATATCATCACAGGAGTGATGGTGCTGCCTAAAATTCTTCCTGAGGTTCTGTGAAGTCTACAGTGTGCCTACTCACCTCAAGTGACATCAGTGGTAGTCTGACCAAAAGGTGCCAAGTATCACACCCATGAAATCAGTGTGTGTGCTCTTGTGAGCCCTAGGTGCCTGCCACTGGTATACTTTAGCATGCCACCTTGACTACTTATGGACATGCCCAAACATTTTCCTATTGGGAATCCCCTCTCTGTGCTTTCTGTTTAAGGGTGGGAATGATTCTGAGGGACAGGCGGAATATCTGCCTGTAAACTAACCTAAATATGCAGTCACATTAAAGTTCCTCCAAATGTTAATTGAAATGTACTTATTCTTGGGAAATTAGCAACTGTTGCATTTATTTTCTCAACATATACCTTAGATCCAGCATATTATTATTCACCATTCTGGATCTAAGATATAGTATTCTTGCCTGGGAAATCCCATGGACAGAGGAG
Source organism: Bos taurus (assembly GCF_002263795.3). Lineage (NCBI taxonomy): Eukaryota > Metazoa > Chordata > Mammalia > Artiodactyla > Bovidae > Bos > Bos taurus. The sequence goes on from NC_037357.1 coordinate 92,845,779, forward strand.
CCTGGCAGGCTATGGTCCAGGGAGTCTCAAAGAGTTGGACATGACTGAGCAACTGAGCACAATTTTAAGTAACTTCCTTCTGCTATTTTTATTGTGCATTATCTCAAAATTAAAATTAACCATTCCGTCTCATTAGGACAGGGGTCCCCAGCCTTAAGGATCTAATGCCTGATGACCTGAGGTGGAGTTGATGTGATAATAATAGAAATAAAGTGCACAATAAATGTAATGTGCTTGAATTATTCTGAATCCACCCCCTCTGCCCTCACTGTCCGTGGAAAATTTGTCTTCCATGAAACTGGTTTTTGGTGCCAGAAAGGTTGGGAATGCTGCATTAAGATGCCCAATGCAGATATGAGGCATCTGAGGTATCTGAGGCCTGATATCAAATCCCTCACAGGTGATAGAGTCAGGACTTTTGGCCCATTTTCCTGATCCCACTGATATTTTATTTTCTCCTCAGAGTCATTAAATGAGGTTGTTTCTGTTACCACACCATTACAGGGTTTCTTATTGAGATTTATGTAGAAAGAAAATTGCTACATTCTCTGGCTTTTTGCCATCTCCCTTCTCCTTATCCAACTTTATCTTGCATGTAGACATAGGAAATTCCTCTGAAGGGTGGGTCCCCAGTCATTTTTTACCAGTTGTTCCATCTAGCTCCTTACTAGCTCAATTGGGCCTGGTAGTCCATAGAAAGTCCTCAAAAAGTGAGACCTGATGTACTGAATGAGTGAATGAATGTATAAATGAGGTAACTTGCCTTCCTACCTCAGCATCTCTAGCTGGAGCCATACTGTGCTTGACATTCAGATCCAGAATTACCTATGTCTTGAGCTTGTCCTGTACAGAGAAGGGGAGACCTTGTTGACTCAGGCCCCCAGTGTGTATGCACACCTGTGTGCACACAGGCCTAGAGTTGTCTATCCATTTACAGGTGCACACTTGCCGTGCCATTTCCATTTCCGTGTAGAGTTTCCAGCATTGGTCTCTTTGGTTTAAGTCATAAACTTAGTACCTATCTGGTCAAGACTTGACATATATTATCTCATTCAATCCTTACAACTTTCTTTAAAGTTGAGAGGGAACACAGCCCCTCTCATCAACAAAAAAATTAATTAAAGATTTACTGAGCATGGCCCCACCCATCAGAACAAAACCCAGTTTCCCCCTCAGTCAGTCTCTCCCATCAGGAAGCTTCCATAAGCCTCTTGTCCTTATCCATCAGAGGGCAGACAGAATGAAAACCACAATTACAGAAAACTAACCAATCTGATCACATGGACTACCGTGTAGGGCCACCCAAGACAGACGGGTCATGGAGAGTTCTGACAAAAGTTGGTCCACTGGAGAAGGGAATGGCAAACCACTTCAGTATTCTTGCCTTGAGAACCCCATGAACAGTATGAAAAGGCAAAAAGATAGGACACTGAAAGATTAACTCCCCAGGTTAGTAGGTGCCCAATATGCTACTCAAGGGACATGAGTTTGATTAAGCTCCCGGTGTTGGTGATGGACAGGATGCCTGGTGTGCTGCAGTCCATGGGGTTGCAAAGTGTCGGACACGACTGACCGACTAAACTGAACTGAACTCTCATTTATGTCTTATAGATGTGGAAGCCTGACTTCTTACATAGGTAAGAGGCATGGATACAAAGGAGGAATGGGGTAAGGTATCTCTAATAATTGTGATCATTTCTTGAACAGCTTCTCTGTGTCAGCCATTTTGCATATTTTATTTTACTTTATACCAACAGTAACCCTATAAGGTAGGTACTATTATGCCCATTATTCTGCAGATGAGGCATGCTAGACATAACAGGAGTATACCACTTACTCAAATCAGAGTTAGGTTGCCTGGTCTGGGTTTGAGCCCAGGTTTGTCTGGTATTACAGACCAAACCCTTATCTCAGTACTAGGACTGAGGCATGGGAGCAGTTTAAAGGATGAAGGAGTAGTTGTGTAAAGAATTGGAGGTAACAGGCAACTGAGGGAATGCCAGGTAAGCATAACCCCTCTCCTTATCTCAGAGTGCTCAGAATTCTGGACAGATCTTATCTGCAGGCAGTTTCATCTTCTTCATTGTTGTCAGCAGTTAAAGGCTTCTGACTTTGTAAGTTTAGTTCGCTGACTGCACTGTTGCCAGTAATTAATGTTTCATGACTTGTAGAACCGTGGAAGGTAATATGGGGGTCAACTCACTCATTAAAACTTAACTTCTATCTGACAGTGAGCCAGTACTAATTGAATTAGATTCCCTTCTGGGGATGGATTTGTTGGTTCAGGAAATTTTTACTATAAGTGTTTGCAATTCTGCCAGGTCATAGTAAATATTGAGTTAATATCAGGTTATGATTTTGATTATTTCCTTAAACTATCACCTAGATGTTTGGCCACATTCTGAAATTCATGTTAAACTGCAAATATTCCATTTAGTATCTTCTTATACTTGGGTCCCTATGGTGGCAGTAGAGACTGTGAGTTGTGGACAGTTACAGAGACACACATACATGTGTCAAAATAGACTGTAATTAGTATCCTACTGGGGCTTCTGTGGTGGCTCAGACTGTAAAGAATCAGCCAGCAATGCGGGAGGCCTGGGTTAGAAAGATCCCCTGGAGGAGGGCATGGCAACTCACTCCAGTATACTTGCCTGGAGAATCCCCGTGGACAGAGGAGCCTGGTGGGCTACAGTCCATGGAGTCACAGAGTCGGACATGACTCAGCGACTAAGCACACACAGCACAGTATCCTATTGTGTATGAAAAGCAAGAGAAAGAGAGAGGTCCAGCATTAACCAAATGAGTGTTTATTTGTTTAATTTTGGGTGTAATTTTTTGAGTGCTGGTGAAAGTGAAAGTCACTCAGTCGTGTCTGACTCTTTGCGACCCCATGGACTATACAGTTCATCGAATTCTCCAGGCCAGAATACTGGAGCGGGTAGCTGTTCCCTTCTCCAGGTGATCTTCCCAACCCAGGGATCGAACCCAGGTCTCCTGCATTGCAGGCAGATTCTTTACCAACTGAGCCACCAGGAAAGTCCAAGAATATTGGAGTGGGTAGACTATCCCTTCTCCAGCAGATCTTCCCAACCCAGGATCTCCTGCATTGCAGGTGGATTCTTTACCAGCTGAGCTACTAGGGAAGCCCTTAGTTCTGGTACTATTTCTTAATACAGGTAATAAAAAAAATTGGAGGAACATGTTAGCAAGGAGAGATGACTATGAGTTCAGTTCTGAATCTTATCCATTTGTATTCCCTGGGACTCCTTTATATTATTTCTTCAGATGGATAGCTGGATAAAGGAAACTGGAGTTTGTAAAGACATTCTATAGTTAGAGATCCAAGAGTCACCAACACACAGATGATAAACTAAAGAAGGATGAGCTCACCCTGGGCAAATGAATGGAGTAAAATAATACAGGGATGAGCAAGTCTAATGTTTAGAGCTTAGGCAGAAAATGAGAACTCACAATGTTAAGAAAGGATTGTAAAACATTAAAAAATAAGTAAAGAATAAAATAGATTTGAAAGTCTTTTTATATTTAAAGAGCCTCAATTTTCTTTTAGTACTGAAACAGTAATCTCTCAGGATTTGCTTTAAAAACTTTGGAAGAAGTTAAGTGACTTTTCTATTTTAGTAAGGCAGCATTATATTGTTACACTGTACTGAAATGAGTAAAGCTTCTTTGTTTCCAATAGCAAAAAATTATTTTTTCACTTTGCAAATATGAGACATTTCTAAATCATAACTCCTTTTCTCATATGTCACTTCTCAATCCCCATTGTCTTAGTGTTCTGGCACTATCATAATAAAATATGATAGACTGAGAGGCTGAAATAACAGATATTTATTTTATAACATTTCTGGAGACTAGAAATTCTAGATCAAGGTCCAGTAGGGTCAATTTCTGGTGAAGGCTTTCTTCAGACTTCTGCATTCTCTCTGTTTTTTACGTGACATCTTTGAAGAGAGAGAGAGATCTGTTACAAGGATGATAATCCTATGGGACGAGGGCCCTATCCTTATGACCTCATTTGATTTTAATTACTTCCTTAGAGGCTCCATCTCAAAATACAGTCACATTAAAGGTAGGACTTTAACATAATAATTTTTGTAAAACACACTTTCAGCCCATAGCAGCCATATTCAACCCTTTCAGACATCCCACGTCCCAGAAACAAACACACAAACAATCATGCCAATAAGAGAAGAGAGTTAACTGGAACATCATGGGGAAAAATAGAGGCTGTACCAGGTTCTGAAGTGTTCTGTGCCTCTCCCACTTTAACCAGGTTACAATTACACACTAACCTCTATCCATTGCATCCAGTTTTCCTTCTCAGAGGTGTTTCTGTTTACACATTCCAGTTTCCATCCAAGCCTGGTTTTCAACTTCCCTTCTAAACAGAACTCTGTGGTCACTTAAGTACACAATCATGTGCCAAAGGTAGGCTTTGACATTCTAGGTTTTTGAGAGGCTACTTTTTTGTCATGAACTTTGATCATCTGTGCTCGTTAAACAAATGGACTTTATGTGGTTTCACCAACCTGCCCAGAGGTAACTGCTGTTAATAATTTTCTTTAGCTTTTTCTCATGCCTTTTTGTTTATATTTACACACAGATGTGTTTCTGCATGCACAAAGGCTCACTGTCTTTAGGTTATGTGAACTCCGTGTCACATGATAGATGTTAAACTCAAGCAACTCTGATTAGCTGAGGGGACTGCTGATAAGTGAATGAGAATTCTGTAGCCAGGATGTGAGATAACAAAACAACTGAAGCTGATAACCCTAGTGAGGAAGAAGATTTAAAGGGGACTCTGAGCTTGGAGCCAAAATTTAGGTACTGAAACTGTCCTAGAGGAACTAAGAGTTCTTTTCAAAGAACTCTTGAGAGTTTTCTTTCCTTTCTTTCACAGGTTTTGTGACAATTTTGGAGTTTTATGTTTTATTTTTTTCTCCTGCTGGAAGGTATGTACTAAGTGATCACAATCAACAATGCTGATGAATAAAAGAGAAAAACAAAATTTCTGAAGCCCATTTCAATCTTCCATAATTTTTTTTCTGAAAAATATTCCCATGATAAAATCCACTTATAGAATCATTTTGCAGGCTACATAGAATTCTATTTTAAACTTTGAGGTACATCCTATTCTGTGAGGAAAAACCGCATGCTCATTCCACATGAAAGCACATGTTTTCTGTACAATTCTTTTACTTTTTAGTTTAACTGTGACTAATTGCTGGTATGCTGTCCTGCTAAGAGAAACACCAGAGGAAACAGGCAAAGACAGGATATCTACACACTTTGCTTACTACATCATCTTCCATAGGTTTATTTTTCTCCCTACCTCAGCTACAAAACTATGTAATATAATTCAACTCTCCTTAGCCACTAAAACAGATTTCCAGTGTCTCCTCTCCTGGTCATCTAGGAGGAAGCCATAGTGTATGGTTGTAAAAGGCATGGGCGACTGCTTGTGTGCATGCTCAGTTGCTTCAATCTTGTCTGACTATTTGTGACCCTATGGACTGTAGTTTGCCAGGCTCCTCTGTTTATGGGATTCTCTAGGCAAGAATACTGTAGTGGATTGCCATGCCCTCCTCCAGGGGATCTTCCCAACCCAGGGATTGAACCCACATCTTATATGTCTCCTGCATTATAGGTGGATTCTTTACTGTTGAGCCACTGGTAAATCCCTTGAAGGGAGACTTCATGGGATCAGTTCTGAATTCCATCATACATGAGACTGCGAACCTTAGAAAGATATTGAACCTTTCTGTGCCTCATTGTCATCTTCTGTACAACAATGTAATGACATAACTTTCTGATAGAGCTCTTGTTTTAAGGATTAAATGAGTTAATAAATGTAAAGCACTTAGAATAAAGTGTGTCTTGCAGTGCATGTACAATTAATAATAGCTGTCTCTGGACTGCTGAGTATGTGTTCCTCCAAAGTGTCCCTAGTGACATTTAAAAATTCAGCACCATTCTTAGGATTAGTTCTCAACATCTAAATTTCTCTACTGTTCAGCAACCTGTGATATTCTCACTGACATCCTAACTCCTCTCCTCACATAGCATCCAGTCCAGAATAAAATAGTAGTAGCAATAGCAATGGTTACCATTCATTGATTACCTACTATGTGCCATATACTTTATTCATTTAGGAATCATATTTACTGAACACTTATTACATTCCAGGCAGGGAAAATCAGTCTACTTTAGTGTAGTTCCTCCCTGTAGCTCAGACGGTAAAGAATCTGCCTGCAATGTGGGAGACCTGGCTTCAATCCCTGGGTCAGGAAGATCCCCTGGAGAAGGGAATGGCAATCCACTTCAGTATTCTTGCCTGGAGAATTCCATGGACAGAGGAGCTTGGTGGGCTACAGTCATGGGATCACAGTGAGTGGGACACGACTGAGTGACTAACACTTACTTACTTACTTACTTTAGTGTAGTCAGGGAAGGCATCTCAAAGTAAACAAGTGACATTTAGACTGAGACCTGAGAGTTCAGTAGGAGTTATGCATAAGGAAGAGTCAGGGAAAGTGCTATACAAACGGAGCAGTGTATCTGAAGACACAGAAGACAAAATGTACACAGGCACAGGGAGTTTGGTTATTGCAAACCACTTCTTTCTAGGGGCCAAGTTTTACTGCCTTTATAAGCATAATTTGAGGATCTTCAAGTAAACATCAAGACTTTAGTTCATAATATTACCTTGTATAGCTCCATCATAATTCATTCCACCATAACCCTACTGCTTAATATGTAGAGTATTTGCTCACATTTAATATCAATGCTATTGTCATCATACTGTCATATTTGTAAACATGTCAACTTAGAATATATTTCTAGTCATGAAATTGTTGGTTCAGGTGGTTTTGAAACTTTGATGTATCTATCTAGCTTGACTTCCTTGAATGTTTGCGTCATTTCATTGTGAGTATCACCAGCATTGTGTGGAGAGTAATTGTTTATCTCCATCAAACACTAAACATTATCAACTATATTTTGTTGTTGTTGTTTGGCCACTAAGTTGTGTCTGACTCTTTTGTAGCCCTATGTATTGTACCTCACCAGGATCCTCTGTCCATGGGATTTCCCATGCAAGAATACCGGAGTGGGTTGCCATTTTCTTCTCCAGGGAATCTTCCCAACTAAGGGATCAAACCCGAGTCTCTGAATTGGCATGCAGATTCTTTACCACTGACCCACCAGGGAAGCCCATCAAGTATATTATTACTTAGCAATCTGATAGGTGAGATCGTATCTCCTTGTTTTATTACAGATTTTGAGTTGTAATTAGCATACAATACAGAGAAGGCAATGACACCCCACTCCAGTACTCTTGCCTGGAAAATCCCAGGGACGGGGGAGCCTGGTGGGCTGCCGTCTCTGGGGTCACACAGAGTCGGACACGACTGAAGTGACTTGGCAGCAGCAGCAGCACAATAAGCAACACAGCTAAAGTGTACAATTTAATAAGTTTGCTGCCAAACTTAGTTTATATATTTTGATCACCTGAATAGAAGTTTATCAATTTTATTGACTTCTCAAAGAACTTTTTGTTTTGACTTTTCTCTATCGTTTTCTGCTTTATACTACATTAAGCTGTGATCATTATTACTTTATTTTCTGTGCCTACTTTGGGTTTAGTTTGCTTTTCTTTTTCTAGTTTCTTAAGGTATAAGCTGAGATCATTATATTGGGACTATTTCTAACAAATATGTTTAACTGCTATGTCTCCTACTATATAGCTTTAGTGGCATTTCACAGACTTTTTCCTTTTATAAAGTTTTATACAGTAGAATAGATTTATGTTAGAGTAAAATTTACAAATTTTAGTGTATGTATAGATTGATTTTGCTGCCACCACAATCGGGATATGAAACAGCTATATTACTCCTAAAACATTGTCTTATGTTATCACATCATTGTCACACCGTCTACCCACTCTAAACTGGGACAGCCTTCAAACTCTTCATCACCAGATTTCTGTCTTCTGGTGAAAGTCATATACATTGAATTATATAGTCTGTAAATTTTCAGCCTCCCTTCTCTTACTTAGTAATATACATTTAATGTTCATCCATCTTGTTACACACATAGATCTTTCGTTCTTTTTGTTTTTTTTTTTAATTTAATTTATTTTATTTTTTAACTTTACAATATTGTATTGGTTTTGCCATATACCAAAATGAATCCACCGCAGGTATGCATGTGTTCCCCATCCTGAACCCTCCTCCTTCCTCCCTCCCCATACCATCCCTCTCATTCTTTTTGTTGTTAATATTTCACTGTGTAGTTTTATGTATGTTCTGGAAAAAATACTGATTGAAATAAAACTGCATGATGAAATTTAGCAAAGATCATGTGAAGCTTTTCCAAGAGAACATGCAATTATTTTTATTTAAGAGTGACACTTCATAATTATTAAATGTTGTTCATCATAAGAAATACTTTTACTCTGATGCCAAATCTGTTGTGTATAAAATGATTCTATGTTTGTGCCATCTAACCTAGTGGAGAGTGAGGAACCATATCTGACCCATGCAGCTCAAAGACATGCACCAGGTTCGATGCACGATACTGGATGCTTGGGGCTAGTGCACTGGGACGACCCAGGGGGATGGTATGGGGAGGGAGGAGGGAGGAGGGTTCAGGATGGGGAACACATGTATACCTGTGGCGGATTCATTTTGATATTTGGCAAAACTAATACAATTATGTAAAGTTTAAAAATAAAATAAAATTAAAAAAAAACCATCATAAGAATGGTTACAATGCAATACATTTAATTTTCTGTGCAAAAAGAATGATGTTACTATAACCATATGCATGCATGCATGCATGCTAAGTCTCTTCAGCTGTGTTGGACTCTTTGCAATCCTATATAACTAATTTCCATATAGATACAAGGTATTGGAGTTAAAAAAATCTCCAAGTGGTACTCTGCAGTTTTTACATGGAAGAGGCTAAGGCCTGATTCAGATCTGTGCCATAAGCATTTATCAGTAATAACACTGACCAATTACTAGATGCTGTGCAGGATACATTGGGAACACAAAGATGATGATGACAAGGTCTTTACTATCAAGGATCTCATGTGTCTCACATGCACCGACTATCTCATTGATGACCTTTATAGATATTCACCTGTGGGCCAGGCTCTTCACATTTGTTATTTCCCAAAGACCTTGAAAAGTAAGCATCAAAATATCCCTTTAATACATGAGGAAATAAAGCGGTTTAAGTAATTAAGCCTAGTAAGTAGTAGACCTAGGATTCTCACCTAGCTATGTCTCACATTAAAACCAGCCCTATTTCCAGTCTGTACTGTGAACACTTCACAGATGTTCAGATGTAGCTATCAATCATTATGAAACATGGCTTACAAAGCTTCACTACCCCTTATAATATAAAATTTCTGTGCTATCTATATCTACTGGAGAGTTTCAGACTTGCTACTTAGTAAAATATGGCACAAGTTCTTTGATTTTAAAATGAATAGTAATTATCAAGGTCCTAATTTAATTCTGTATGACAATGTATGATAAATGAGTAAAGATAGACTACCTCACTCTCTAATCTTTCTTTTTTAATTTTATTTTTAAACTTTACAATATTGTATTAGTTTTGCCAAACATCGAAATGACTCCGCCACAGGTATACCTGTGCTCCCCATCCTGAACCCTCCTCCCTCCTCCCTCCCCATACCCTCCCTCTGGGTCGTCCCAGTGCACCAGCCCCAAGCATCCAGTATCGTGCATCGAACCTGGACTGGCGACTTGTTTCATACATGATATTATACATGTTTCAATGCCATTCTCCCAAATCTCTAAACTTCTTTTGAATCATAGGGACATATATTAGAATAAGTAAAGCCAGCTGCTATAAAATCAACCTATGAATCTCATAATCTTATTTTAAAAGTTGATTTCTCATACAAGACCCATGAGGATGTTCCTTGTCAAGAGAATATTCTGGGTGTCTCTGTTTCAAGATGCAGTCTCAGATATTTGCGTTCCATCCTGTGACTCCACTACCTCAGAAATTTAACCATGCTGGCAACTGTATGCTTAGGAGATGGAGAGAGAAAACGGTTATGTGGAATGATTCATGGCCAGACTAGAAACAGTGTACATTACTTGTACTCACATTCTATTGGACAGAATATGGCTACAATGTCTCCCCTAGAAACAAAGTAGGCTTGAAATGGTGTTTTGCTGCGTGACAATGAAGCAGAGTAGGCAGTAAGTATTATCAGTCTCAACCTCAAAGAAGTTTCTGTTTCATCGACACCTTTGTCTTGGAGCCTTTTAATATGAGTGTATGAATTATTTCATGCTCTCTATACCTCAATCTGGAATGTGGCCTCACAGTGGGATTGTACTGAGTACAGCACTGAATGATTCTCAGATACACAGTGACGGTGACAGAATCAAAGACATGAGCACAATCATCAGTGAAATGACAATACAGGTGAGTTGTCTTCCGTTTGATTCTATTGCTGGAGGGCTAGAACTCTGGCTCGTTTCTCTTGTTTTCTTTTGCTGTTGGAGGATCAGAGCTCTGACTCATTTCTACTAGGCACAGAAGTTGGCAAGCTACTCGGTTCACATGCTGATTTAAGGAAAAACGTCCAAGACTTCAGTGATTTCTGTATCGCTGCCAGGGTATTTGTTATATCCAAATACCAAAAGAACCAAAAGAGACTGATAGCCCTTATATTGCTTTATGCTTAACATTTTGTGTTTGAATTTAAGAAAAGGACTTGCTCTAAGTGAAAGTGAAAAAATAAATACAGTGAAAGAAGTTAATGAACATTTAAAATTTATGTTAAAAGTTCAAGTAAAAATAAATCTTGTTGATTTCCAGAATACTATACACTTAACACATATCTCAATTGATATTCAGAGCATGTCTTCATATAAAATTTATTTATCTTTGTGTAGATATAATTAACTAAGATTCCAATCTGAATTTATTTGACACTAAAGTCTAAAATACCTGTATTATTACAAACTTTTGTTCCAGCCGTTTCCACTAGTTTTCTTTCTTTTTCTCTTTTAATCATTCACATATTCAATTCCATCTCCCAATACTTTTAGCAGCTCTCATTCCAGAAAGCTTCCTTCAGGTCCTGTGACCACAGTCCCAGAATAACTATTGATACTCTTTTTTTAAACCTTGAAATGACATTTGATTTTCTGGTTCTTTTTATCAAAACAATTTGTTTTAATCCTTTCTGAGGAGAGAAAATTGTCACTTACCATTCTATTATTATTTTTTTTTCTAAGGAATGTGGGTCCTGCAGAGGATCTTTTGTGGAAGAACCTGTTTGTCTGCTAGTACAAATGGAGAGCCAAAAGAGACTAACAATGTCATGCTTGTAAAAAAGGGGAGGGTGTGGTGACTGGAGGTTAAAAGTTGGAAGGGCACCTGGAAGCAGTGTAGGTAATGGGAATCTGTGCAAAAAAAATGTAGTAGATTACAGAGAGCTATGGAACTTTATGTTAAGACTAAGATGTTTATATAGAGCATTTTCTAAATAAACCCATATATAAGATTCATAACTCAGACACTGTTCTAAGGTCTTTACCTGTATTAACTTACTCAATCCTCATTATAGCCTTATCAAATAGATTCTTATTCTGATACAGATGAGGCCACTAACACATAGAGATAATAAGTAAAGAATAGATGGTTACACATTTGGTACATGTTGTATATTTGAGGAAAGAGAAAAAACATGAGTTTGGGAGGTCTAAGTATGGCCTAAACAGAAATTCTGAAGCAAGAAGAATCTTATATTGAGGAAGTTTATGGAGTTCCCCTAACCTTGAGGTGTACTCTATAAATGTTCTCTCTTATCTCCCCATAAATGCTATAATGTGGATTGATTAAATATTATGCTTTTGAAAATGCTTCTTGTTGTTGCTTAGTCACTAAGTCATGTCTGACTCTTTGTGACCCCATGGACTGCAGCACACCAGGCTCTCCTGTCCTTCACTATCTCCCAAAGTTTGCTTAAATTCATACTTATTGAGTTGGTGATGCTATCTAACCATCTCATCCTCTGAATCCCTCTTTTCCTTTTGTCTTCAATCTTTCCCAGCATCAGGATCTTTTCCAATGAGTTAGCTCTTTATATCAGGGGGCCAGATTATTGGAGCTTCAGCTTCAGCATCAGTCTTTCCAATGAATATGCAGGGATGGTTTCTTCTAGGATTGACTAGTTTGACCTCCTTTCAGTCCAAGAGACTACCAAGAGTCTTCTCCAGCACCACAATTCAAAAAGATCAATTATTTGGCCTCAAGATGTCAATAGATAAACAGAGGATTCATTAGCTTACTATACATTTCATGACCATGATTTGTGCTCATAATAGAAGATAGTTATAATTTTTATACAGTGAAGTTTCTGCCAAAGATTTTTGAATCTGTGAGCCCTGGACTTTGATTGTAAGATTCAGGAAACATCTTTATCTATAAGTTCAGTTCAGTTCAGTTCAGTCGCTCAGTCGTGTCTGACTCTTTGCGACCCCATGAATTGCAGCACGCCAGGCTTCCCTGTCCATCACCAACCCCCGGAGTTCACTCAAACTAACATCCATCGAGTCGGTGATGCCATCTAGCCATATCATCCTCTGTCGTCCCCTTCTCCTCCTGCCCCCAATCCCTCCGAACATCAGAGTCTTTTCCAATGAGTCAACTCATCTCATGAGGTGGCCAAAGTACTGGAGTTTCAGCTTTAGCATCATTCCTTCCAAAGAACACCCAGGACTGATCTCCTTTAGAATGGACTGGTTGGATCTCCTTGCAGTCCAAGGGACCCTCAAGAGTCTTCTCCAACACCACAGTTCAAAAGTATCAGTTCTTCGGCATTCAGCTTTCTTCATAGTCCAACTCTCACATCCATACATGACCACAGGAAAAACCATAGCCTTGGCTAGACGGACCTTTGTTGGCAAAGTAATGTCTCTGCTTTTCAATATGCTATCTAGGTTGGTCATAACTTTCCTTCCAAGGAGAAAGCATCTCTTAATTTCATGCCTGCAATCACCATCTGCAGTGATTTTGGAGCCCCCCCAAAATAAAGTCTGACACTGTTTCCACTGTTTCCCCATCTATTTGCCGTGAAGTAATGGGACCAGATGCCATGATCTTCGTCTTCTGAATGTTGAGTTTTAAGCCAACTTTTTCACTCTTCACTTTCACTTTCATCAAGAGGCTTTTTAGTTCCTCTTCACCTTCTGCCATAAGGGTGGTGTCATCTGCATATGTGAGGTTACTGATATTTCTCCCGACAATCTTGATTTCAGCTTGTGCTTCTTCCAGCCCAGCATTTCTCATGATGTACTCTGCATAAAAGTTAAATAAGCAGGGTGACAATATACATCCTTGATGTACTCCTTTTGCTAGTTGGAACCAGTCTGTTGTTCCATGTCCAGTTCTAACTATTGCTTCCTGACCAGCATATGGGTTTCTCAAGAGGCATTTCAGGTGGTCTGGTATTCCCATCTCTTTCAGAATTTTCCACAGTTTATTGTGATCCACACAGTCAAAGGCTTTGGCTGTAAAGGAGGCTTCAAATATGGAGGCTCACAGTTCTTAGCATATAGTGCTTACAGTTAAGATTTATTACAGCCAAAGGATAAAAAGCAAAATCAAGATAAGGAAAAAGGACACGTGGTGACATCTAGAGGAAACCAGCACATGCCTCCCAGAGTCTTCACATAGTGCATGCGTGTGTACTCAGTTGCTCAGTTGTGTTCAACCCTTTGCAACCTTATGGACTGTATATCATGCAATTCATTCTGCCAGTAATGAATTGTGACACCTGTATGAAGTGTTGTCCACCAGGGAGGCCCATTTTAGACTCAGTGCTGAAGCTTTGACTGGAAGCTGGTCTTTAAGCACCCTCTGCTTAGCATGTACCAAGATTCCAGATTTTGTGCAAAGAAAGTGGGTATTCAGCATAAATCACACTGTATATAAATTATTATACAAATAATTTAGGCAAACTACCTCATCAGTTAGGAAATGTTAGGACACATCCTGAAATCCAGTGGATAGCTTTGATTCATTTGTGAAGGCCTTGAATTGTCAAACATTGTAAGTACTCTAGGCAAGGTATTGTATGACTTTTACCGTGTCACAATTTGAGTTTTTATTACAAACACTTTGTAACTTTGCTACATACCTGTCTTCTTTCTTATGACAAATAGCTTTCTTATTTTTTAGTGTACCCACTTGTAAAATCTATATTTCTAATGGCATCTACCTCATAGGCATTTTGAGAATTAAATGAGTTATTAAATATACCTGAAGATTATGCAATGTCAAAGGGCTCTAGAAGACAAGAGTATCAACCTGCTCAGCCATTTTAAAATATAACTTTAATACAACTAATATGTAAAGAAAATCGGAGAACCAATTCTTATCTTGAAATGCATTAAAAAAATCATGTTATATGGCATTTGCATTCCTGAAGACATCGTCTCTAGATGCCCTGCTTTTAGAATCTTTTCAGAAAACATACATATTAGTACATATGTGTATTCTCAGTCGTGTCTGACTCTCTTGTGACCCCACGGACTGTATTCTGCCAGGCTCCTCTGTCCATGGGATTTTTCAGGCAAGAATACTGGAGTGGGTTCCGTTTCTTTCTCCAGGATGTGTAAACACTCAAATTTTCAAGAAAATACAAACATGTAATTTGGTTTCCCTTTATTAAGGGAAGACCTGAAAATATTTTTAAAAGAAAACTGTTGTGTGTGTGTATTTTGCCTACCCTATCCTTTAACTTTAAAGTAAGTAAATCTGATCAGTACTGATATGTAAGGCATTTGTTTCTTTCTATTTATTGGGATACAGCAAAAAAGTATAAATAAAAGCTTAATCTTTCTGTGTCTTAATTTTCATCTATAAAATGAACCTACCAATAGCGCTTGTGGCTTCCCTGGTGGCTCAGATGGTAAAGAAACTGTCTACAGTGCAGGAGACCTGGATTCGATCCCTGGGGTTGGGAAGATCCCATGGAGACAGAAATGGCAACCCACTCCAGTATGCTTGCCTGGAAAATCCCATGGACAGAAGAGCATGGCAGGCTTCATTCCATGGGGTTGCCAAGAGTTGGACACAACTGAGTGACTGAACAACAATATTTATACATATATGTGTGTGTTTGTGTGTCAAGAACACATATGTATTTATACTGTTGTTGTTCAGTCATTCAGTTGTGTCCAACTCTGTGACACCATGAACTGCAGTATGCCAGGCTATTCTGTCCTTCATTATCTCCCAGAAATTGCTTAAACTCAGGTTCATTGAGTCAGTGATACCATCAAACCATCTCATCCTCTGTCACCCTCTTCTCCCACTGCCCTCAATTTTTTCCAGCATCAGTGTCCCTGCCAGTGGCTCTTCACATTAGATGGCCAAAGTACTGGAGCTTCAGATTCAGCATCAGTCCTTCCAATGAACATTCAGGGTTGATTTCCTTTAGGACTGACTTGTTGATCTCCCTGCGGTCCAAGGGACTGAAAGAATCTTCTCCAACAACACAATTTGAAAGCATCAGTTCTTTGTGGCTCAGCCTTTTTTAGGCTTTCCTCGTGGCTCAGTTGGTAAAAAAAGAAAGTGAAGTTGCTCAATCATGTCTGACTCTGCAACCCCATGGACTGTAGCCTACCACACTCCTCTGTCCGTGGAATTTTCCAGACAAAAGTGCTGAAGTCAGTGGCCATTTCCTTCTCCAGGGGATCTTCCCAACCCAGGGATTGAACCCGGGTCTTCTGCATTGCAGGCAGAAGCTTTAACTATCTGAACCACCAAATGCAGGAGAATGCTTGCAGTGCAGAAGTCCCAGATTTGGTCCCTGGTTTGGGAAGACCCCCTCCAGTATTCTTGCCTGGGAAATCTCATGGACAGAGGAGCCTGGTGGGCTACAGCCCATGCAGTCACAAGAGTCAGACACGACTTAGCAACTAAACCACTACCAGCCTTCTTTATGGTCCAAATCTTATATCTGTACCTGACTACTGGAAAAACCACAGCTTTGACTATATAGACCTTAGTCAGTAAAGTGATGACTCTGCTATTTAATACACTGTCTAGGTTTGTCATACCATTCTTTCCAAGAAGCAAACATCTTTTAATTTCATGGCTCCAGTCACTGTCCACAGTGATTTTGGAGCCCAGGAAAATAAAATCTGTCACTGCGTCTACATTCCCCCCTTCTATTTGCCATGAAGTGATGGGACCAGATGTCATGATATTAGCTTTCTGAATGTTGAGTTTAAGCTAGCTTTTTCACTCTCCTCTTTTACCTTCATCATGAGATTCTTAAATTCCTCTTCACTTTCTGCCATTAGAATGTTATTATCAGCATATCTGAGGTTGTTGATATTTCTCCCAGAAATCTTGATTCCAGATTGTAATTCATCCAGCATGGCATTTCACATGATGTACTCTGCATATAATTTTAAAAAGCAGGGTGATAATATACAGCCTTGACATATTCCTTTCCTGATTTTGAATAGTCCATTGTTCCATGTACAGTTCTAACTGTTGCTTCTTGACCTGCATACTGGAGGTTTCTCAGGAGGCAGGTAAGGTGGTCTGGTATTCCCAGATCTTTAAAAATTTTCCACAGTTTATTGTGATCCACACAGTCAAAGGCTTTAGCCTCCTGTACAATGTTATGAACCTCTTCCATAGTTCTTCAGGTGCTCTGCCTACCAGATCTAATCCCTTGAATCTCTGTCATCTCCACTGTATAATCATAAGGGATTTGACTTAGGCCATACATGAATGGCCTAGTTGTTCATACTTTCTTCAATTTAAACCTGAATTTTGCAATATGAAGCTCATGATCTGAGTCACAGTCAGTTCTAGGTCTTGTTTTTGCTGACTGTATAGAGTTTTTCCATCTTTGGCTTCAAAGAATATAATCAATCTGATTTCAGTATTGACCATTTGGTGATGTCCATTAGTATAATCATCTCTTGTCTGGTTGGAAAAAGAGTATTTGCTATGACTAGTGTGTTCTGTTGACAAAATTGTTAGCCTTTGCCCTGCTTCATTTTGTACTCCAAGGCCAAACTTGCCTGTTTTTCCAGGCGTATCTTGACTTACTATTTTTGCACTCCAGTCCCCTATGATGAAAAGGATATCTTTTTGGTGTTAGTTCTAGAAAGTCTTGTATGTCTTCATAGAACCAGTCAGCTTCAGCTTCTTTGGCATCAGTTGTTGGGGCATAGACTTGGATTACTGTGATATTGAATGGGTTGCCTTGGAAACGACCAGAGACCATTCTGTCATTTTTAAGATTATACCCAAGTGCTGCATTTCAGATGCTTTTGTTAACTATGAGGGCTATTCCATTTCTTCTAAGTGATTCTTCCCCATAGTAGTAAATATAGTGGTCATCTGAATTAAGTTCACCCATTCTCTTCCATTTTAGTTCACTCAATTCCTAAAATTCTGATGTTCATTTTTGCCATCTCCTGCTTGACCACATCCAATCTATCTTGATTCATGGACCTAACATTCCAGGTTCCTATGCAATATTATTCTTTAAAGCATTGGACTTTACTTTCACAACTAGATACAGCCACAACTGGGTGTTGTTTCCATTTTGGCTCAGCCACCTTATTCTTTCTGGAGCTTCAGTAATTACCCTCCACCCTTCCCCAGTAGCACATTGGACACCTTCTGTTCTGGGGTACTCATCTTCTGGTGTCATATATTTTTGTCTTTTCATACTGTTTATTGGGTTCTGGTAACAAGAATACTGGAGAGGTTTGTCATTCCCTCTTCCAGTGGACCACGTTTTGTCAGAACTCTCCACTATGACCTGTCCGTCTTGGGTGGTCCTGCATGGCTTGCCTCATAGCTTCCTTGAGTTATGTAAGCCTCTTTGCAATGACATGGAGAAGGCAATGGCAACCCATTCCAGTATTCTTGCCTGGAGAATTCCATGGACAGAGGAGCCTAGTGGGCTACAGTGTATGGGGTCACAAAGAGTCGGACATGACTGAGTGACTAACAGTTAACATGACAAGGTTGTGGTCCATGAGTATTGGGATTTTGTCCTATGTTTTTGGACAAAGATTTTTATTAAAGTATAATTGACTTACAATTTGTATTAATTTCACTGCACAAAAGAGTGATTCAGTATTTTTATAGATTACATTCCATTTTAAGTTATTATAAAATATTGGCTATATTCACTGTGCTGTACAATATATCCTTATAGCTCATTTATTTTATATGAACTGGTTTGTGCTTCTTAAGCCCTTACACCTATATTATCCCTTTCTACTTTCCTTTCCCCTCTGGTGACCATTCTTCTTCTTCTTCTTTTTTTTTTTTCTTTTCCTTTCCCTTCCCTCTTAAACCTCCCTCCCACTTCCCACCCCATCCCACCCTTGTAGGTTGTTACAGAGCCCTGGTTTGAGTTCCCTCAGTCATGCAACAAATTCCCATTGGCTATCTATTTTACATTTGTTAATGTAAGTTTCCATGTTACTCTCTCCATACATCCCACCATGGGTGAAATGGTAGAAGTCATGATTTACTTTCTTTGATCCCTTTAAGACATTCTTGTAAGACAGACACATTAACTCATCCAGAGACAGGTAAAGGTGAGCTTTAGGTATGCAAATTTCATACTCAGCAAATACCTCAGGCCATTCTCACTTTCACCTGACCTTTTCCCACTCAAACTACCATCTCTTACTGATTCAAAATTTTTGATCTATCTGCATCACTGACTTTTGAGATTGCTTTACCTCTTTGGAATAGGTTTCCTGGTATTTGCATAACTAATCACTGCTGCTGCTGCTGCTAAGTCGCTTCAGTCATGTCCGACTCTGTGCGACCCCATAGACGACAGCCCGCTAGGCTGCCCGGTCCCTGGGATTCTCCAGGCAAGAACACTGGAGTGGGTTGCCATTTCCTTCTCCAGTGTATGAAAGTGAAAAGTGAAAGTGAAGTCTCTCAGTCGTGTCCGACTCTTAGCGACCCCATGGACTGCAGCCTACCAGGCTCCTCTGTCCATGGGATTTTCCAGTCAAGAGTACTGGAGTGGGGTGCCATTGCCTTCTCCGAACTAGTCACTAGGGGACTACAACTTGGTTAATCTCTCTGGGCCTTAGAACCTTTACTGCAACTAGTCAGGGCTCCTGTTCTAGTTACTGTCCTCACCCAAACCAGTAAAAATCTACCTTCAAACATATACCTTAGGTGATTTCAAATATAACTGTTTACATGACATGACATTGCATATTTTTCTTTACCCTATGTAATTAAAATACATTTAAATTATATTGAATGTATTCTATTACATATTATATATCATTCAGTCATATATATAGGCTTCCGTGGTGGCTCAGCAGTAAAGAATCCACCTGTAATGCAGAAGCTGTAGGAGAAGTGGGTTTGATTCCTGGGTTGGGAAGATCCCCTGGAGAAGAGCATGGCAACCCACTCCAGTATTCTTGCCTAGAGAATCCCATAGACAGAGGAGCCTGGTGTATTATATTGCATATATATATATATATATATATATATATATATATATATATATATATTATGGTGCATGTTTTTATATACAAAATCTTGTATATTTTGCTTACCCACAACTCAATGTATAGATAACATTATATTGGCTATCCTTGATCCATATTGCTAGCTGATTTCTGAAACTAATATCTACATAAAATGTGACTCCTTGGTACTAAGGGGTCAAATGACATCACTGTGGTTACAACTGGAGGGTCACACTTGGAAATTCTAGTTAAGTTTAATGAACCTTGGAAACATTGGCACAGACAGTGGTACAGACCTCTACCACAATGTCTGATCTAATCAAAGAGTAATGAAAAAGTAAATTGTTAAGAATAGTAATGATATAAATGGTCTGAAAGCTATGTTCAGACACCCACCATACTTCTATTTTGATGGAAGACACTCAAGCATTAGCAAGTCAATATATATATAATAATATAGCATACAATATATATAATATAAATAATATATTGTGTATAATATATATAAGCAATATATATTATAATATATAATATATATTAGCAATATATATATATATAATAGCAATAATATATATATAATAATATAGCAAGTCAAGTATTAGCAAATTATAGTGTCTAGGCCTTAGGCTCTCTGGCCTAAAGTTCTACTCACTGCAGCAGTTAAAGAAGCAATGGGGACAGAAGCTGTGGAACTAGGATCACCCTGAAAGTCCAGGAATGACTAGAAGATAGTGAAGAATGTTTAATTGCTAAATTATCTAGAAACATTACAGTTTTCATTCTCATGACATGCCTCCATTTTTAATAGTCCCTGATCCCTACAATTCTAATACCTTTCCTTGAAAGTAAATGAAATTATTTGAAATAAATTAGCTTTCATCATTTTTTCTATGATTCCCTGAAAACACATTTTACTTTCCATTGCTCTACCATTCCTCTGTCCTCATTGTTCCTATATACATTGTGGGTCAAGATTATAAATGTATCCTTGTCTCTGATATCATAACTTACATTTCTGTGTCTCGTTTTCCTTCCTGTTTGATTTGAAATTCCCAAAAGAAGGAAAGGTAAACATTTTTGTCATGTTAAATGACAAATGCACAGAAGTTTCCTTTGAGGAGAAGTGATTCAATTAGTCTAAAGAACCTCCTAGGAGCTTTGAAAAATAGACATAAGAGTTCTGTTCTTAGCACTTGCTGCCCTTATGTGCCCTAGTCCTAAGGTATCAGGTGTAGCGCAGGGGTGGATTTACTCTGGAGCGAAGAAATATTGAGTTTACAGCCTGTCAGTTTTATAGGTCTCTTCTAAAACCTTGGGAGACACTTTGAGACATGTTCACATGATTTTGTGCTTTTGCAAAATTTGAAACATATGATTTGTATACATCACTTGATTAAGTCTATTGTCTCTTTCCACTTCGGCTTTCGCTCCATCATACTACTATTTCTGCCAGGGGACACTGAAGTGACTTCAAGTATATTTGAGATCTGCTAAGAGCAAAGGGAGGGAGTTTCAGATACATTTAGTTGAGGTTTAGTAGGATATGTTCGTGTGGTTTGCAGTTGTTTACCTGTTTCTAATTTATTGCTAACTACCCTGATATAGAAATAGCATTGAGAAATATTCTGACTTCTAGTTGTGTCAACTTATCTGATATTCTCATGTAAATGGGTTTGGATTGAGAAATATGTGTGTAAATGAAGAGAAACAAGATTTGAAAGGAATTAAGTGAAATGATAGTTTTTTTATGTTTTCAAATTATCAAATGTGTAAAATTATAAGTGGAAAATTTGATTCTCATCTATGCCAAGACAAAACAGATGGATGCATCTGAAACTACTATACTAATAATACAGCACATTTAATTATGTACCCACTACACATTTTCTTTGCTTTTAATAAGAAATGGGTGAAAAGGATTTCATGAGAATCCCTGAGTTCATAGAGCATAGACATGTATCAGATAGCAAGTACATATGTATATCATTCTTCATCTTTATTTATAGGCTTTGCTTCTAAGTCTATTTTGGACATTTGTGAATATTTACATTATCATCAACTTTGTTGTTGTTGTTCAGTCACTCAGTCATGTCTGACTCTTTGTGATCCCATGGACTGCATTGTGCCATGCTTCCCTGTCCGTCACCATCTCCCAGAGCTTGCTCAACTCATGTCAAAGGAGTCAGTAATGCCATCCAACCGTCTCATCCTCTGTCGCCCCTTCTCCTGCTGTCTTCAATCTTTTCCAGCAACAGGGTCTTTTCTAATGAGTCAGCTCTTCACATGAGGTGGCCAAGGTGTTAGAGCTTCTGCTTCAGCAACAGTCCTTCCAATGACTATTCAGGACTCATTTCCTTTAGGATTGACTTGGTTGTTCTTGCTGTCCAAGGGACTTTCAGGAGTCTTCTCCAGTACCATAGTTCAAAAGCATCAATTCTGCGGTGCTAATCCTTCTTTATGGTCCAAATCTCACATCCATACTTGACTACCGAAAAAACCATAGCTTTGACTATATGGACCTTCACCAGCAAAGTAATGTCTCTGCTTTTTAACACACTGTCTAGGTTTGTCATAGCTTTTCTTCCAAGGAGTAAGCGTCTTTTAATTTCATGGCTGCAGTCAGCATCTGCAGTGATTTTGGAGCCCAAGAAAATAAAGTCTGTCACTGTTTCCATTGTTTCTCCATCTATTTGTCATGAAAGGATTGGAATGGATGCCATGATCTTCGTTTTTTGAATGTTGACCAGCTTTTTCACTCTCCTCTTTCACTTTCACCGAGAGACTCTCTAGTTCCTCTTTGCTTTCTGCCATAAGGGTGGTATCATCTGCATATCTGAGGTTATTGGTATTTCTCGCAACAGTCTTGATTCCAATTTCTGCTTCATCCAGCCCAGTATTTTGCATGATGCACTCTGCATATAAGTTAAATAAGCAGGGTGACAATTTACAGCCTTGATGTACTCCTTTCCCAATTTGGAACCAGTCCATTGGTCCATGTTCACTTCTAACTGTTGCTTCTTGACCTGCATACAGATTTCTCAGGAGATAGGAAGGTGGTCTGGTATTCCCATCTCTTTAATAATATGCCACAGATTTTGTGATCCACACAGCCAAAGGCTTTAGCATAGTCAATGAAACAGAAGTAAATGTTTTTCTGGAATTCTCTTGCTTTTTCTATGATCCAACAGATGTTGGCAATTTGATCTCTGGTTCTTCTGCCTTTTCTAAATCCAGCTTGAACATCTGGGAGTTCTCAGTTCACATACTGTTGAAGCCTAGCTTGGAGAATTTTGAGCATTACTTTCTGCCATGTGAGATGAGTGGAATTGTATGGTAGTTTGTACATTCTTTGGCATTGCCCTTTGGGATTGGGCTTCCTTCACAGCACAGTTGGTAAAGAATCCGCCTGCAATGCAGGAGACCCTGGTTTGATTCCTGGGTTTGGAAGATCTGCTGGAGAAG
Organism: Bos taurus; assembly: GCF_002263795.3. Taxonomy (NCBI): domain Eukaryota; kingdom Metazoa; phylum Chordata; class Mammalia; order Artiodactyla; family Bovidae; genus Bos; species Bos taurus. The sequence goes on from NC_037357.1 coordinate 92,868,812, forward strand.
GGATAGGCTACCCACTTCAGTATTCTGGCTTGGAGAATTCCATGGCCCATATAGTCCATGGGGTTGCAGAGAGTCGGACATGACTGAGTGACTTTCACTTTCACTTTCTTTGGGATTGGAATGAAAACTAACCTTTTCCAGTCCTGTGGCCATTGCTAAGTTTTCCAAATTTGCTGGCATATTTAGTGAAGGACTTTCATAGCATCCTCTTTGAGGATTTGAAATAGCTCAGCTGGAATTACATCACCTTCACTAGCTTTGTTCATAGTGATGCTTCCTAAGGCCAACTTGACTTTGCACCTCAACATGTCTGGCTCTGTATGAGTGATCACATCATCATGGTTATCTGGGTCATTAAGATCTTTTTTTGTGTAGTTCTCCTGTGTATTTCTGCCACCTCTTCTTAATATCTTCTGCTTCTGTTAGGTCCTTACCATTTCTATCCTTTATTTTTCCCATCTTTGAGTGAAATATTCTTTTGGTATCTCTAATTTTATTGAAGAGCTCTCTAGTCTTTCCCATTCTATTGTATACCTCTCTTTCTTTGCATTGTTCATTTAAGAGGGCTTTTTTTTTTTTAATCTCTCCTTGCTGTTCTTTGGAGCTCTGCATTCAGATGAGTATATCTTTCTTTTTTTTCCTTTGCCTTTTCCTTCTCTTCTTTTCTCAGGTATTTGTAAGACCACATCAGAAAATCATTTTGCCTTTTTACATTTCTTTTTCTTGGGAATAGTTTTGATCACACACTCCTGTACAATTTTATGAACCTCCATCCATAGTTCTTCAGGCACTCTGTTTATCAGATCTAATCCCTTGCATCTATTTGTCACTTCCACTGTATAATCATAAGGGATTTGATTTAGGTCATACCTGAATGGCCTCATGGTTTTCCCTACTTTCTTCAATTTAAGTCTGAATTTTGCAATAAGCAACTCGTGATCTGAACCACAGTCAGCAGCTTGTCTTATTTTTGTCTTTGGCAGCAAATATAATTGATCTGATTTTGGTATTGACCATTTGGTGATGCTCATGTGTAGAGTCATCTTTTGTAGTGTTGGAAGAGTGTTTGCTATGACCAGTGCAAAATGTTAGCCTTTGCCCTGCTTCATTTTGTACTCCAAGGCCCAACTTGCCTGTTACTCCAGATATCTCTTGACTTCCTCCTTTGCATTCCAGCCCCCTGTGATGAAAATAACATCTTTTTTTTTTTTTTTTTGGATGTTAGTCATAGAAGGTCTTATAGATCTTCATAGAACCATTCAATTTCAGCTTCTTTGCCATTAGTGTTGGGGCATAGACTTGGATTACTGTAATACTGAATGCTTTGCCTTGGAAACAAACCGAGATCATTTTGTCATTTTTGAGATTGCTCGTAGGTACTGCATTTCAGATTCTTTTGTTGACTATGAGTGGTCCATTTCTTCTAAGTGATTCTTGCCCACAGTAGTACATATAATGGGCATCTGAATTGAATTTGCCCATTCCAGTCCATTTTATTTCACCGATTCTTAAAATATTGATGTTCTCTCTTGCCATTTCTTCTTAGACCACTTCTAATTTACCTTAAGTCATAGACCTAACATTCCAGGTTCCTATGCAATTTTCTTCTTTACAGCATTGGACTTTACTTTCACGGCCAGACACATCCACAACTGAGTGTTGTTTCACTTTAGCTCAGCCTCTTCATTCCTTCTGGACCTATTTCTCCACTCTTCTCCAATAGTATATTGGGCACTTACTAACCTGGGGAGTTCATCTTTCAATGTCATACCTTCATCCCAACTATTGATAACTGAAAAATAAATTTGATTAAACAAATGATATTGCAGATATCTTGACATAAGAGGAAGCAATAAAAGAGCATTCAGGCAGTAAATGCAGGATAAAAGATTATAGAGGTGAGTTAGGTAATAAAAATATGGTATTCTTTTCAATTTTTTGTAATATCAGATTTAAAATTTTTCTATTTTTTATTTTTCAGCTTTATTTTTTAAATGTATTTATTTTAATTGGATGTTGATTACTTTACAATATTGTAGTGGGTTTTGCCATACATTGGCATGAATCAGCCATGGGTGTACATGCATTCCCCATCTTGAACCCCACCCCCCCTTTCCCTCCCCATCCCATCCCTCAGGATCATCCCAATGTACCAGCCCTGAGCACCCTTTCTCATGCATTGAACCTGGACTGGCGATCTGTTTCACATATGATAATATACATGTTTCAGTACTTTAAAAAATGTGTAGTGTTTTAATGTCAGTTTCTCATCTGTCTTAGTTAACTTTGGCTGCCATAACAAAAGCACCACAGACTAAGTGATTTAAACAACAAACATTTATTTCTCATAGTTCTTCATTCTGGTAAGTCTAAGAACAAGGTGTGAGCAGATTTGGTGTCTAGTGGGACCCTGCTTCCTGGTTCATAGATGGCTGTCTTCTCATTGTGTCCTCATGTGACAGAAGGAGTGAAAGATCTCTATGGATCCCTTTTATGAAGGCATAAATCAAATTTATGAGGGCTCAAGAACTAAACATCTCCTCAAATCCTCACCTCCTAATACCATCACATTGAGGATTTGGACTTCAGCATATGAATTTTTGAGGGGTAGCAAAAATATTCAGTCCAAAACATCATTCTAAATAAATATTCACTTTCATAATAATTTCGCATTTGTAACTTTTTTCTTAAAGAAGTATTTATAAATTGTAGGAAAACTTTAGGCCCCACTGAATTTATCTCCCTAGCTCCTACTGAGTTATGATGATTGAATGGTATATGTGGAAGTAGTCTTTCTGCTATCTGTGACACAGTGAACTGGCTTCTTCTGTATTCCAAGCATATGAATTACTGGAAAAAATGTGACTTAAAAAAATTGTTTGGTCAGCACATTCAACTTATAGAAAATAAATACTCCTTGTGACTGGTTTGTTAGTCATGGATAACTTTTCTGTATCATAGGGCAAAGTTTCTAAACTGATGAAACATCATCATTAGGGATTTTTTGAATGATTTGTGGTGTTTTTCTATTTATTTCTGACTCATTTTAGCCCATTATGCATATTGTGCTCATTTGCCAATATTTTCATGCTTATTTTCAATTGTTTAAATATGAGTCACCAGTATATATTTATATAAATTTAATCCAGAACACATCATTAATTTTTAAGTCATTTGTTTTAGTTTTGTTGGCTTTCTATAATTATATTTGCTTTTGTAGATATTAAGTCATTCTTCAGTTCAGTTGAGTCGCTCAGTCATGCCCGACTCTTTGCAACTCCATGAATCGCAGCACACCAGGCCTCCCTGTCCATCACCAACTCCCGGAGTTCACCCAGATTCATGTCCATCAAGTCAGTGATGCCATCCAGCCATCTCATCCTCTGTTGTCCCCTTCTACTCCTGCCCCCAATCCCTCCCAGCATCAGAGTCTTTTCCAATGAGTCAACTCATCCCATGAGGTGGCCAAAGTACTGGAGTTTCAGCTTTAGCATCATTCCTTCCAAAGAAATCCCAGGGCTGACCTCCTTCAGAATGGACTGGTTGGATCTCCTTGCAGTCCAAGGGACTCTCAAGAATCTCCAGCACCACAGTTCAAAAGCATCAATTCTTCGGCACTCAGTCTTCTTCACAGTCCAACTCTCACATCCATACATGACCACAGGAAAAACCGTAGCCTTGACTAGACGGACCTTTGTTGGCAAAGTCATGTCTCTGCTTTTGAATTTGCTATCTAGGTTGGTCATAACTTTTCTTCCAAGGAGTAAGCGTCTTTTAATTTCATGCCTGCAATCATGATCTGCAGTGATTTTGGAGCCCCCCAAAATAAAGTCTGACACTGTTTCCATTGTTTCCCTATCTATTTCCCATGAAGTGATGGGACCAGATGCCATGAATTTTGTCTTATGAATGTTGAGTTGTTTTTTTTTTTTGAATGTTGAGTTTTAAGCCAACTTTTTCATTCTCCTCTTTCACCTTCCTCAAGAGGCTTTTTAGTTCCTCTTCACTTTCTGCCATAAGGGTGGTGTCATATGCGTATCTGAGGTTACTGATATTTCTCCTGGCAATCTTGATTCCAGCTTGTGCTTCTTCCAACCCAGCGTTTCTCATGATGTACTCTGCATAGAAGTTAAATAAGCAGGGTGACAATACACAGCCTTGACGTACTCCTTTTCCTATTTGGAACCAGTCTGTTGTTCCATGTCCAGTTCTAACTGTTGCTTCCTGACCTGCATACAAATTTCTCAAGAGACAGGTCAGGCGGTCTGGTATTCCCATGTCTCTCAGAATTTTCCACAGTTTATTGTGATCCACACAGTCAAAAGCTTTGGCATAGTCAATAAAGCAGAAATAGATGTTTTTCTGGAACTTTCTTGCTTTTTCGATGATCCAGCGGATGTTGGCAATTTGATCTCTGGTTCCTCTGCCTTTTCTAAAAACAGCTTGAACAACTGGAAGTTCATGGTTCACGTGTTGCTGAAGCTTGGTTTGGAAAATTTTGAGCATTACTTTACTAGCATGTGAGATGAGTGCAATTGTGCGGTAGTCTGAGCATTCTTTGGCATTGCTTTTCTTTGGGATTGGAATAAAAACTGACCTTTTCCAGTCATTCTTAGCCAGAAATTAATTCATCAATTTGTTCTTATTTTCAAGTCAACTTTGTTTTACACTCAGTTTCCTTTAACTTAGGACAGTTCTTATATATTCATAATATAATATTACTCTTTTTTGTCATATTCTGTCTCTTGTACATTGCAATCTTGTAATTGTGGAGATTATCTAAGTTTCCTTAGAATAGGAATAAGGATATTGATTTCAGAAGGTACTATTCCATTTTATGAACATGAAAAGTAAAGTTCTTTACAGGGGTAGTGGTTGTCACTTGGCAATATGAGGGTGTTGGTCTCTGATATGAGTGAAGGCTGACTTATGGAATAAGGAAATGAAGGTTGAGGTTGCACAAGATGGTATGGAGACATGAAGGGATTCTCCCTTTTCCGTATTAAGGTTGGCCTACGGTGAAAAGATAATAATCTTTAATATACTGATTAAGAGAGCTTAGTTCTTCTTATAAAATGCTTTCTGCCTGTGGAATATCATGGTCCTATTTCCAGGTGATGACTTTCCCTTTTGTTGGTTATACAATAACAGGCTTTGATACTAGAAGTTCTAACATTATGTTTTGATCTAGAATTGTCTCCCTTAAGGTGTGTCTAGTGTAGATCTCCTCACTGCCAGGAAATCCCAGGAAGGTGAGCAAATAGATGGAGCATCTAACACTATAAGCGTTGTGGTAAGCAGCCTCTAGGATGGTCCCCAATGACACTGCTTCTTGATAGTCATATCCTGTGTAATATCCTTCCCTGAGTATGAGTTGAACCTAGTAACTTGCTTCTAATGAATAAAATGGGCAGAATTAATGGGATACCACTTCCAAGATTGTGAAAAGATGCTGGCTTCTGTCTTGCTCATGCTATCTTGCTTTAATTTTCTCATGTTAACAGAAGTCAGTTCCATGATGTCAGTTGCCATATAGAGAGACCCATGTTGTAAGGAAATGAGGGAAGTCTCTAACCAACAATCAGGAAGGAACTGCAAGCAATAGCTTGCAACAATTTGAATCTTTCCAAAAACCACTTGAGTGAGCTTGCCTTCCTAGTCAAACCTTGGGAGAAGACTAACATCCCATCCAGAACCTTAATTGTGGTCTTATATGAAACTTTGAGGCAGAAGCACCCATTAATCCATGCCTGGATTCCTGACCCACAGAAATTGTGGGATAATAATAAATGGAGTTAGGATTTTGTGTAGGAATACATTCAGGATTAGTTACCAATTTAAAGAACTGGTCACAGAATGCAAATCAACATATCACTTCCTTCCTTAAATATTTTCCTTCAAAAATTTTGCTATGAAAGTCAGGTGAGGTAGACAAAATCTGTGGATCTGAAATTCTTGTATTTCATTGGAAACTAATTTAAATTTCATTATGATTTCAGAGGATAAGTTGCTGGAATTGGCTATTGAGGATTGAGATGATCTTGCTCTGTTTTATATAAAAAATTATTAAATTAGAAACCTAAGCTTGTTAAAATTGTGCTTAAATTTCTTCCATTCCATCAAATACCCCTGTAAAACTAGTTTCCCCACTAAGAGTGTTATTAAAACAAAGCATGGAAACAGTTAATAAATAAAAAAATATTTATGGCTTTAAGCTTTGAAGTTTGGAGGTAACTTATTATGCATTCACAGATGACTAATACAGGGTACACTTCTTCCTACGGGAAATTAGGTGGCCCTAGTCCACTGAACTCATAGTTAATCTGCTCTATTCCTTCACCATTGACTCCTTCACCCATTACACCAATCGTAGAGCAGTACATGAGAAAGCTATATATCACAGAGAATGACCTTTAAATCATCCATAGTGAACCAGAAAAGGAAAAAGTCCCAGAACCCTTCAGCATTCAAATTATCTTTAATTATTCTATAATTGATCTTCCTGAGCTCATTATATTTTTTTTTTCCAGACCATCCCATTCCAAATGGATAACTAGTTGGACTCTTGGCTTTAACTTCATGCTTTATTGCCTGGTCATTCACCAATATTCAAGGACAGGGTACAGCTTCTATGGAAGACTGGCAAAGACTCTTCTAAGAAGATGAAATATGCATGCAGACTCTTGATCTGATTTGGTAAGTTATTTTACAAAAAAGGTTTTGTTGCTTCAGGTGAGTATCCCTGTCATTTCCTCATGCTGTTAGAATATTACTAGTGCTGAATCCAGTCTGTCCTTTTAATTTCTTTTATCACCAAAAAAAGCCTTTATTCCTTAAGTAAAAAAGGGACAAAATCCTTCCCAGAGTATGTTAGATGCACAGACAAAGATTAAAACATATGATAGAATACACAATAAAATACACAAGTCCATATCTGATTCAAATTAAATGCAATGCATGCAATAGATTGAATATAAAAAGGAACCAGTATAGTTCTGCTTGAGATGTGTTTTTTCCCCCATTAACAATCTCTACAAATTTAGGGAATATCATAGAAAACCACAAAAGATCACTACATTGGCCATATAATGTTGCTATCATTCAGGGAAAAAGCTAATTAAATAACCTCAGATTTCAGTGGCTCGAATTATGGCTAATAGTGGCTTCTTCAGGAATTCTATTAGGGAAAGTTACAGATTAGAAAATTAAAAGAAATTTTCTGATATATTTTAAAAGTAACAATTATATTATACTAATAAAATTACTTTTGAAATTATGGGATATCAACAAACGCCAACAATAAGTAATAAACAGAAAACAAGGTGAGTGCCTATCTAGAGAGAGCTAAACGAAATTCATCTATATTAAGTGGAAACCCAAATTCCTTAGTTGTCCAATATTTTCTGACTAATAGCATATATAAAGAAATCAAATAAATAAAAATTATATTCACTATTTAATGCCAAGAAAACTTTTCTGCCTGAATTATTTGACCATAGGCAATAGGTGGTCAAATAATGAAAACATGAAAGAAATATTACATTCTACAGTGGTTTTCAAATTTACTGTGCATAAGAAAAAAAAAAAATGAAGAGCTATTAAAGCATAAATTCCTGGTCCCTTTCTCCAATAGGTCTGAAGTCGGGTCCATAAATATTCATTTCTTATTCCCAGATGATAATGTTTCTGCTGATCCAATGACTATACTTTGAGTAGTACTGACATATCCTGAAACTTATGAATGGGACCAAGTTCCTAGTGTTTTGATAACATCCTGTGAGTTTTGTCCTTGTAAAAAGCTTCTGGGTTGTTTTAACGATTCTTAGCAAAAGATTTACACAGTTATAAATTTTCTTGATTCGTTGCTCAACATGGAGAAAGTCAAATAAGCCTGAGTCTCTGAAGGTGGAGACTTTTAAAAATAGGATCAGGGATAACTTAGCTGGGCCTATTTGCAATTGTGACTTCAAATACTTCATGGCTACCAACTGATGGACACTCTACATTTGGAGAGACTATGTGCACTTCTGGAAAAAAAACAGTTATTTAATACAGGTGCTTAGGGATCTATTTTCAGTAGCAAACAACTCTTTTTCCTGAATAATGTGAATGCCTCTTAAAAACAAATGAGCAAGTGATGTCACTGAGAATGGTAGAGTAGGGAGTTCCAAAGATCTGTACCATCATATAAACTACCAATAAAGCTAGTAAAAACTATAAGGAACAACTTTTTTCAGAACTCTAAAGTAGAAGCAAAAACTTAAGGGGAATGCTTAAAGTGCTTAGTCGCTCAGTCATGTCTGACTCTGTGAATCCATGGACTGTAGCTCACCAGGCTCCTCTGTCCGTGGGGATTCTCCAGGCAAGAATACTGGAGTGGGTTGCCATGTCCTCCTCCAGGGGACCTTCCCAACATAGGTATCAAACTCAGGTCTCTCGCATTGCAGGTGGATTTTTTTTTTTTTACCATCTGAGCCATGAGGAATGCTTAATGAAGAGGCTGCAAAGCATCATAAGATAGCCTTAGAACATTTTCACTTACCAATCTCCTATCGTCTACTCCCCAGTTCAGCAGTGGGCATAGGAACAGTGGCCTACTTTCTTAGGATGGCTTACTGGCATCAGAGGGGACAGTATGGATGCAGTTCTCAAAGGACTGTAGTTGTTTACTTTTGTTTACTGATGGCACCCTGAGAGATTGACTCAGGGACCTGACTTGGTTTTGCCCTCTCCACTCAGAAGTCTGTCTGAACTGGAGGCGCCTCTTGGGAAGTATTTTTAAAAATCATTTAAAGTAAAATATACTAATTGCAGTTGTCTGTGGTAAGGGACAACAAAGGAGGCAAGCAGCAAAAAGACTGAAGATGTAGGAAGGGAGAAGTTCGGGTAATGAGACAGATTGGGGAAATAAGGGCTTAGAAAGGATTCTGTCTACACCAAGAAGTTCACAACACCATGTGTATGCCCACAGTTAGATGTGTACTAAGAAAATACCAGAGAAAACCCAAAGTTTTTACCTTACCCTGATCTTTAAGTTTCCAGTAGCAGAAAGTGAACTAAAACAGGGCTACAAGTGACCTGACTAAGCTTTGAAGAAATGCCCCAACTCAGAGCCAATCTGCATAAACAACCCCAAACAAGCAAAAATAATAAACCCTAGAGAGGAGAATCTGTTTTCCAGAATTATTGTATTGTAAATATTCAAAATGCCCAAACAACATAAAGTAGGCAGAGTCTGGCCCATTTTTTAAAAAGTGAAATTAAAAAAAAATAAAAATAAAAATAAGTGAAATTAACAGAAACAGTTTCTGAGGAAGTCCCAGCATTAGACTTACTAGGAAAAGACTTTAAATCAACTGCTTAAAATACACTCAAAGAGTCAAAGGAAACCTGGCATAAATAAGTAATACAATCCAGGGGAATGATGTTTCAGGAAAAATAAAATCAACAAAGTGATAAAAATTATAAAAAGGAACCAAATAGAAATTCTGAACTTGAAAAGTACAATAACCAAAATGAAAAATCCACTATGGGATTCAACAGTGTATTTGAGCAAGGAGAAGAAAACATAGGCAAATGTGAAAACAGATCAATTGAAATTATTTAATCTGAGGTGCAGAAGGAAAAAGAATAAATAAAAATACACTTTAAGGTACACATGGTACATCATTGAGCATATGGGATTCCTAGAAGGAAAGACAAGAAAGATGGGGACAGGGAGAAGCTGGCATCAACTCAACTAGATTGCCATCCATCACTTCATGGGAAATAGATGGGGAAACAGTGGAAACAGTGTCAGACTTTATTTTTCTGGGCTCCAAAATCACTGCAGATGGTAACTGCAGCCATGAAATTAAAAGACGCTTGCTCCTTGGAAGAAAAGTTATGACCAACCTAGATAGCATATTGAAAGGCAGAGACACTACTTTGCCAACAAAGGTCCATCTAGTCAAGACTATGGTTTTTCCTGTGGTCATGTATGGATGTGCGAGTTAGACTGTGAAGAAGGCTGAGTGCTGAAGAATTGATGCTTTTGAACTGTGGTGTTGGAGAAGACTCGAGAGTCCCTTGGACTGCAAGGAGATCCAACCAGTCCATTCTGAAGGAGATCAGCCCTGGGATTTCTTTGGAAGGAATGATGCTAAAGCTGAAACTCCAGTACTTTGGCCACCTCATGCGAAAAGTTGACTCATTGGAAAAGACTCTGATGCTGGGAGGGATTGGGGGCAGGAGTAGAAGGGGACAACAGAGAATGAGATGGCTGGATGGCATCACTGACTCGATGGGCGTGAGTCTGAGTGAACTCCGGGAGTTGGTGATGGACAGGGAGGCCTGGCGTGCTGTGATTTATGGGGTCGCAAAGAGTCAGACACAACTGAGCGACTGAACTGAACTGAACTGAAGATGTTAATTTCAATACCCTAGTAACCACTAAGAAAATAACAACAGAAACAAATGCCAAAAGAAAATGAGGGACTCAAAATGGTACACTAGAAAAAATCAATTAAACACAAATCAAAGTAATAATATAAGAGTAGAAGAACAAAAAAAACTATAAGAAATGTAGAAAACACAGCAAAATGGCAAAAAAAAAATCCTTCCTTATCAGTAATCACTGTAAATTTAGATGGATTAAGTCTTTACATTAAATGCAGAGACTGGCAGACTGGATTTTTTTTTTTTTTTTAAAGAAACATGGTTCAGGACTTCCCTGGTAGTCTGGTGGCTATAGACTCCACGCTTCCACTGCAGGGTGTGTGGGTTCGATCTCTGGTTGGTGAAGTAAAAATCCCACAGGCCACACAGCAAGACCAAAAAAAAAAAAAAGAAAACAACCAGAAATGTGGCTCATCTATATGCTTTCTACAAGAGACCTATTAGATCCAAAGACACATATAAGGTTGAAACAAAGAATGGAAAGGGAAATTGGTACTGAGAGTTGCGATGTATCTACCATTAATCAAACAAAGTAGACTTTAGTCAAATGTTACAGAGACAAAAAAGGATATTATATGATGATAAATGGTCAATCCATCAAGGAGATGTAACAATCATAAACAAACACACACCTGACAACAGAGCCCTAAAATACATGAAGTAAAAAAATTGAAGAAACTGAAGGAAGAAATAGACAATTCTAAACTAACTGAAGGGATAAATACATCATATTGAAAAATGATTAAAACGACATGGCAGAAGACCAGTAAGGAAATAGAAGACTTCAACAAAACTAGAAGTCAACTACATCTAACAGACTTAGACAAAACATTGAACCCAACATTAGCAGACTACCTATTCTGAAGGGTACATGGAGCGTTCTCCAGAATAGATTGCATGTTAGACCATATAACAAATATTAAGAAAATTTAAAAAGATTAACATACACAGGTATGCCTGTGGCGGACTCATTTCAATATATGGCAGAACCAATACAATATTGTAAAGTTTAAAAATAAAATAAAATTTAAAAAAAAGATAAAAAAAATTAAAAGCAAAATCACATAAAATTGGAGCATATTTAGACATCAATTTTTTACCTAAGTATTAATCTAATTAGATTATCTAATTTTTCTTGAATTAGTCATTAGTGTCAGGTAGATTTTTTAATATATTAGCATAAAGTTGTTTTTGTTAAATTATTGTTTGAAATTATTGTATCTGTTAATACATTTACTTTGTAATATAAAACTACATGGGCATTTTCATCTCTGCATTTTCTCTTGCCATGATAATATTAGCCATAAATTGTCTATTTTATCATTTATTAATAAAAAATTACTCAAATTTCCTAAAAAAAAAAAGATTAACATACAAATTGTGTCATCTGAATGAAGCTAGATATTGAGAGGAGAGGGAAATTGTAAAATTCAGAAATTCATAGAATTCAAACAACACTTCAACAACCAATGATTCAAAGAAGAAATAAGAAAAATTAGAAAATACTTTGAAATGAATAAAAACCAAAATTGTTGTTGTTGTCGTTCAGTCTCTCAGTTGCATCCAACTCTTTGCAACGCCATGGACTACAACATGCCAGGCTTCCTTGTCCTTCACCATCACCCAGAGATTACTCAAACTCATATTCATTGAGTCAGTGATGCCATTCAACCATCTCATCCTCTGTTTCCCCTTCTCCTCCTGCCCTCAATCTTTCCCAACATCAGGGTCTTTTCCAATGAATTGGCTCTTCACATCAAGTGGCCAAAGTATTGGAGATTCAGCTTCAGCTTCAGCATCAGTCCTTTCAATGACTATTCAGGGTTGATTTCCTTTAGGATGGACTGGTTGGATCTCCTTGCTGTCCCAGGGACTCTCAGGAGTCTTCTCCAATACCACGGTTCAAAAGCATCAATTCTGCGGTGCTCAGTTTTCTTTATGGTCCAACTCTCACACGCATACATGACTACTGGAAAAACCATAGCTTTGACTGGATGGACCTTTGCTAGCAAAATAATGTCTCTGCCTTTTAATATGTTGTCTATTTTGTCACAGCTTTTCTTCCGAGGAGCAAGCATCTTTTAATTTCATGGCTGCAGCAATGCTCTGCAGTGACTTTGAGGCCCAAGAAAATAAAGTCTGTCACTGTTTCCATTGTTTCCCATCTATTTGCCATGAAGTGATGGGAATGGATGCCATGATCTTCGTTTTTTGAATGTTGAGTTTTAAGCCAGCTTTTCCACTCTCCTCTTTCCTTTTCATCAAGAGAGTCTTTAGTTCCTCTTCATTTTCTGCCATAAGGATGGTGTCATCTGCATATCTGAAGTTATTGAAATTTCTTGCAACAATCTTGATTCCAGTTTCTGCTTCATCCAGCCAAGCATTTTGCATGAAGTACTCTGCACAGTTAAACAAGTAGGGTGACAATATACAGTCTTTATGTACTCCTTTCCCAATTTTGAACTATGTAGTTCCATGTCCAGTTCTAATTGTTGCTTCTTGACCTGTATACAGATTTCTCAAGAGGTAGATAACATGGTCTGCTATTCCCATCTCTTTAAGAATGTTCCACAGTTTGTTGTGATCCACAGAATCAAAGTCTTTAGCATAGTCAATGAATCAGAATTAGATGTTTTTCTGTAAATCTCTTACTTTTTCTATGGTAAACGTATGTTGGCAATTTGATTTCTGGTCCTTTGCCTTTTCTAAATCCAGCTTGAACATCTGGAAGTTTTCAGTTCACATACTGCTGAAGCCTAGCTTGGAGATTTTTGAGTGTTACTTTGCTAGCATGTGAGATGAGTACAATTGTGTGGTAGTTTTAACATTCTTTGGCATTGCCTTTCTTTGGGATTGGAATGAAAACTGACTTTTTCCAGTCCTGTGGGCACTGCTGAGTTTTGCAAATTTATTGGCATATTGAGTGCAGCACTTTCACAGCATCATCTTCTAGGATTTGAAATAGCTCAGCTGGAATTCTTTCACCTCCACTAACTTTGTTCATAGTGATGCTTCCTACGGCCCATTTGACTTCACATTCTAGGATGTCTGGTTGCAGGTGAATGATTACACCTTTGTGGTTATCTGGGTCATTAAGATTTTTTTCTATAGTTCTGTGTATTCTTGCCATCACTTCTTAATATCTTCTGCTTCTGTCAAGTCCATACTGTTTTCTGTCCTTAATTGTGTCCATCTTTCTATGAAATCTCTCCTTGGTATCTCTAATTTTCTTGAAGAGATTTCTAGTCTTTCCCATTCTATTGTTTTCCTCTCTTTCTTTTCATTGATCACTTAAGGGCTTCCCTGGTAGTCCAGATGGTAAAGCATCTGCCTGCCATGTGGAAGATCCGGGTTCAATCCCCGGTTTGGAAGATCCCCCAGAGAAGGAAATGGCAATCTGCTCCAGTACTCTTGCCTGGAAAATTCCATGGATGGAGGAGCCTGGTAGGCTACAGTTCATGGGATCGCAAAGAGTCAGACACGACTGAGCAACTTCACTGACTGATCATTTAGGAAGGCTTTCTTATTTCTCCTTAATATTCTCTGGAACTCTGAATTCCGATGGATATTTCTTTCCTTTTCTCCTTTGCCTTTCACTTTTCTGAGCTATTTGTAAGACCTACTCAGACAACCATTTTGCCTTTTTGTATTTCTTTTTCTTGGGAATGGTTTTGATCACCTCCTCCTGTACAATGTTATGAACCTCCATCCATAGTTCTTCAAGCACTCTGCCTATCAGGTCTAATCCCTTGAATCCTTTGTCACTTCCACTGTATAGTCACAAGGGATGTGATTTAGGTCATACTTGAATGGCCTAGTGATTTTCCCTACTTTATTCAATTTAAGTCTAAATTTTGCAATATGGAGTTCATTATCTTAACCACATTCAGCTCCCAGTCTTGTTTTTGGTGACTGTATAGAGCTTCTCCATCTTTTGCTGCAAAGAATAGTCAATCTGATTTTGGTGTTGAACCTCTGGTGATGTGCATGTGTAGAATCATCTCTTATGCTGTTGGAAGAGGGTGTTTGCTATGACATTGTGCAGCGCATTGTCTTGTCAAAACTCTGTTAGCCTTTGCCCTGCTTCATTTTGTACTTTAAAGCCAAACTTGCCTGTTACTCCAGGTGTCACTTGATTTCCTCCTTTTGCATTCCAGTTCCCTATGATGAAAAGGACAGCTTTTTGGGGTGTTAGTTCTAGGAGGTATTGTAGGTCTTCATAGAAGCATTCAATTTCAGCTTCTTTGACATTAATCTTTGAGGCATAGACTTGGATTACTGTGATATTGAATGGTTTGCCTTGGAAATGAACAGAGATCACTCTGTCATTTTTAAAATGATTGATATTCCAGAAATAAACCCATAGATACATGATCAGTTGATTTGGTTTTGTTTTGGTTTGTTGTTTGGTTCTTTATTTTTGCTACACCATGTAGCATATGGGACCTAAATTCACCAACCATGGATTAAACCATGCCACCTGCATTGGCTTCAAAGAATCTTAACCACTGGACTGCCAGGGAAATCCCATATGATCAGCTGATTTTTAACAGGGCTTCCAAGAACATTCCATGGGGAAAGTAAAGTCTCTTCACAAATGCATTGGCACATTCAAAACTTTACAATGAAGTTGGACTGTTACCTTATACCATATACAGAAAGTAACTCAAAATGAATCAGAATTTTAAATATGAGGGAAAACTATATAACTCAAGAGAAAACATAAGGGTAAATACTTATGGATTTAGCAGTGGATTCTTACATATGACACTAAAAGCATAAGCTACAAAAGAGAACAAAATAAAAATTAAAAAATAGTGAGAGAAACTTGAACATGTATTTGTCTCCTATATCCAAATAACCAATAAATACTTTAAAAATGTGCAACATTGTTATTCATTTATGGAAATGCCATCAAAACCACAATGAAATACCATTCATATCCACTAAGATGGTTTTTATTTTAAAAATCAGAAAATAAGTGTTGTTGAGGATGTGGAGAAATTGGAATTTTTCTCTATTGTTGATTGTAATGTAAAATGGTGCAACCACTGTTTAAACAGCTCTTCCTCAAGACATTAAACTTAGAATTTCCTTATACTCAGTAATTTAACTCCTAAGTTTTTACCTTAAAGAATTTAACAGAGGTGTTTGAACATAAACTTTTACACAAATATTCACTGCAACACCATTCACAATGGCCAAAGGTGGAAACATCCTAAATGTCCATTATTGGAAGAATCGATAAGCACAATATGGTTTATCCATTCAATGGAATATTATTCAGCCATAAAAGGCAATGAGGTATATGCTAACACATGGACAAACCTTGAAAACATTCTAAGTGAAAGAGCTAGACACCAGAAAACCACATATTGAAGAATTTCATTTATATGAAATATCTAGAATAGGCTAATTCCTAAAGATAGAAAATTGATTAGCAGTTGCCTCAGGCTGAGGGAAAAGGAGAATGGACAATGACTACTTAATCGTTACAGGGCTTCCTTTTGGATTGATGCAAAGTTCTGAACCTTGATAATGGTGATAGCTACACACCTTGCAAATGCTGTAAACGACATTGAAATGTATATTTTTAAATGAATAAAATGGTAAAATTGATGTTATTTTGTATTTTACCACCATAAGATGGAATGAAGTACTCATACATGCTAAAACATGTATGTAGAACCTTGGAAACCTTATGTTAAATGAAAGAAGCAGACACACAAGACCACTTTTCATATGCTTCCATTTATAAGAAATCCTTATAATTCTCCAAATCTGTGGAGATAAAAATAAGGTGCTTAGAACTGGCACCCTTAGTGAGGTGAGGGTGAGTGGGAGAAATGGAGGGGAATAACCACTAATGTGCCTGCAAGCTATTTTTGTGTTGTTGAATATATTCCAAAATTGATTATGGTTATGCTTGCAAAACTTTGTAAATATACTAAAAACCACTGAATTGTACACTTTAAATGGTTAATTATATAGTATGTGAATTATATCTCAATATATGTGTTATTTAAATAACTCATAATGAGGGGTCACTATATACCTATCAGATAGCTATAAAGAAAATAATGCCAACAGAAAATGGTGATAATGATAAAGAGAAGCTGTATAACTCAAAAATTATTGTTGAAAATCAAAATGTTGGAATTATGCTAGAAAACAGTCTGGCAGTTTCTTATTAACTGGGAAACTACCATAGGACCCACTATTTCATGCCTAGGCATTTATTCCAGAGAAATAAAAACTGATTTTCACACAAAAACATATGCAGATATTTATAGCAGCTTTATTTGTAATAGTAAAAACTTGGAAACAGTTCGTACACCCTCAACAGGTAAATTAAACAAATGGTGGTGCATTCAAACTGTTGAATACTACTGAGCATAAATAGAAATAAGTTATTTATTGATACAACAACTTGGATGTAACTCAAGGGCGTTTCCCTGAATGAAGAAAAGTCTATCCGTTTTGCATACAGTAATGTATGCATTTCAATGCTATTCTCTCAAGTCATCCCACCCTCTCCTTCCCCCACTGTGTCCAAAAGTCCATTCTTTATGCCTTCATCTCCTTTGCTGCCCTGCAAATGGGATAATCAGTACTATCTTTCTAGATTCCGTATGTATGTGTTAATATGCAATATTTGTCCCTCTCTTTCTGACTTACTTAATTCTGTATAATAGGCTCTATGTTCATCCACCTCATTAGAACTGACTCAAGTGTGCTTCTTTTTATAGCTGAGTATTATTCCATTGTGTATATGTACCACAACTTCTTTATCCATTCATCTGTCAGCAGAAATTTAGGTTGCTTCCGTATCCTAGATATTGTAAATACTGCTACAATGAATATTGGGGTATATGTGTCTTTTTCAATTATGGTTTCAATTGTGGTTTCCTCAGGGTATATGCCCAGTAGTAGGGTTGCTGGGTCATATGGTAGTTTTATTCCTAGTCTTTAAAGGAATCTCCATACTGTTTTCCATAATGGCTGTATCAGTTTGCACCCTCACCAACAGAGCAGGAGCATTCCGTGTTCTCCACATCCTCTCCAGCATTTATCATTTCCTTCAGGGAACCCTGAGACAGGTTCAGTTCAGTTCAGTTCAGTCGCTCAGTCATACACGTTAGAATGTGTCAAATAAAATCTGCTCTGCTTACCAATCTGGTTTGAGGGATATAATTGGTAACTTCTTAGTGTTCACACTTGTCTCATCCCTCCCTGATATGGTGTAGTCATGGTGTGGAGAAGGCTGCGGAACAGTTCCAAATTCTATCCTTCAAACCAGATTGGTAAGCAGAGCAGATTTTACTTGCTATGTTCTAACCTGTCTCAGGAGAAGGCAATGGCACCCCACTCCAGTACTTTTGCCTGGAAAATCCCATGGACGGAGGAGCCTGGTAGGCTGCCGTCTATGGGGTTGCACAGAGTCAGACACGATTGAAGCGACTTAGCAGCAGCAGCAGCAGCAACCTGTCTCTGGGTTTTCTGAAGGACTCTGTTTTGCCTTATTTGGATCTCAGGTGGGGAGATGCATTGAATGCTTGGAGCTACAGGAAGATGAAGATCTGCAAACACCTGGGGTAAGAGATTGAGTGTAGAAACACACAATAGATGATCTAAGCCTCCAAGGAGAAATCAAGATTGAAGAAACCCTTTGGGAAATCAAGATATTTAAAAGCAACAAGGTACATGGTGAAAGTCAAAAAAGGCACACAGAGGTTCAAGAAAGACACATGCTAGAATAGACCCGAGAAGACCATAAGCTTTCCCTCAGACTGGTGCAAAGACTCAGAACACATCGAGCTAATTAGTGAAGAATTACCCTGGTACAGAGCCACTTTGGAAAGACTGGGAGACGTGGCTGATTTTTAAATATCCAACTTTAAAAAAATCACAAAGCATACAAGCAAACAGTAAAACATGGTCTATTCAAATTTTTAAACGTGGCAAAACACAGGCATAAGATTTAATGTCTTTGACTTTAAGACAACTATCTTAAAAATGCTCAAAGACCTAAAGGAAAACATGGACAAAAAAACTAAAGGGATACTATAGAATACTATCAGAATATAAAAAATGAGAAAGAAATTATAAAAAGGAACAAAACAGAAATTCTGGAGCTGGAAAATATAATCAGTTCAGTTCAGTTAAGTTGCTTAGTAGTGTCTGACACTTTGTGACTACATGGACTGACTGCAGCATGCCAGGCTTCCCTGTCCATCGCCAACTCCCAGAGTTTACTCAAAATCATGTGCATTGAGCCAGTGATGCCATCCAACCATCTGGTCCTCTGTCATCCCCTTCTCCTCCTGTCTTCAATCTTCCCAGCATCAGGGTCTTTTCCAATGAGTCATTTCTTTGCAACAGGTGGCCAAAGTATTGGAGCTTCAGCTTCAGCATCAGTCCTTCCAATGAATATTCAAGACTGATTTCTTTAGGATGGACTGGTTGGATCTCCTTGCTGTCCAAGGGACAGCATTTCTCTGATAATGAGTGATATTGAGAATCTTTTCACGTGTTTGTTAGCCATCTGTATGTCTTCTTTGGAGAAATGTCCGTTTAGTTCTTTGGCCCATTTTTTTGATTGGGTTGTTTATTTTTCTGGAATTGAGTTGCAGGAGCTGCTTGTATATTTTTGATATTAATTCCTTGTCATTGCTTCATTTGCTGTTATTTTCTCCCATTCTGAAGGCTGTCTTTTCACCTTGCTTATAGTTTCCTTTGTTGTGCAGAAGCTTTTAATTTTAATTAGGTCCCATTTGTTTATTTTTACTTTTATTTCCAGTATTCTGGGAGGTGGGTCATAGAGGATCCTGCTGTGATTTATGTCAGAGAGTGTTTTGCCTATGTTCTCCTCTAAGAGTTTTATAGTTTCTGGTCTTACATTTAGATATTTAATCCATTTTGAGTTTATTTTTGTGTATGGTGTTAGAAAGTGTCATAGTTTCATTCTTTTACAACTGGTTGACCAGTTTTCCCAGCACCACTTGTTAAAGAGATTGTTTTTAATCCATTGTATATTCTTGCCTCCTTTGTCAAAGATAAGGTGTCCATAGGTGTGTGGATTTATCTCTGGGCTTTCTATTTTGTTCCATTGATCTATATTTCTGTCTTTGTGCCAGTACCATACTGTCTTGATAACTGTGGCTTTGTAGCAGAGCCTGCAGTCAGGCAGGTTGATTCCTCCAGTTCCATTCTTCTATCTCAAGATTGCTTTGGCTATTCGAGGTTTTTTTGTATTTCCATACAAATTGTGATATTATATATTCTGGCTCTGTGAAAAATTTCGTTGGTAGCTTGATAGGGATTGCATTGACTCTATAGATTGCTTTGGGTAGTATACTCATTTTCACTATATTGATTTTTCTGATCCATGAATATGGTATATTTCCCATCTATTAGTGTTCTCTTTGATTTCTTTCACCAGTGTTTAATAGTTTTCTATATATAGGTCTTTAGTTTCTTTAGATAGATATATTCTTAAGTATTTTATTCTTTTCGTTGCAATGATGAATGGAATTGTTTTCTTAATTTCTCTTTCTACTTTCTCATTATTAGTGTATAGAATGCAAGGGAATTCTGTGTGTTGATTTTATATCCTGAAACTTTACTATATTCATTGATTAGCTCTAGTAATTTTCTGGTGGAGTCTTTAGGGTTTTCTATGTAGAGGATCATGTCATCTGCAAATAGTGAGAGTTTTACTTCTTCTTTTCCAACTTGGATTCCTTTTATTTCTTTTTCTGCTCTGATTGCTGTGGCCAAAACTTCCAAAACTATGTTGAATGGTAGTGGTGAAAGTGGGCACCCTTGTCCTGTTCCAGACTTTAGGGGAAATGCTTTCAATTTTTCACCATTGAGGATGATGTTTCCTGTGGGTTTGTCATATATAGCTTTTATTATGTTGAGGTATGTTCCTTCTATTCCTTCTTTCTGGAGAATTTTTATCATAAATGGATGTTGAATTTTGTCAAAGGCTTTCTCTGCGTCTATTGAGAGAAATAGATTTTCTTTATTTTTCAATTTGTTAATGTGGTGTATTACATTGATTAATTTGTGGATATTGAAGAATCCTTGCATCCCTGGGATAAAGCCCACTTGGTCATGGTGTATGATCTTTTTAATGTGTTGTTGGATTCTGATTGCTAGAATTTTGTTAAGGATTTTTGCATCTATGTTCATCAGTGATATTGGCCTGTAGTTTTCTTTTTTTGTGGCATCTTTGTCAGGTTTTAGTATTAGGGTGATAGTGGCCTCATAGAATGAGTTTAGAAGTTTACCTTCCTCTGCAATTTTCTGGAAGAGTTTGAGTAGGATAGGTGTTAGCTCTTCTCTAAATTTTTGGTGGAATTCAGCTGTGAAGCCGTCTGGACCTGGGCTTTTGTTTGCTGGAAGCTTTCTGATTACAGTTTCAATTTCTGTGCTTGTGATGGGTCTGTTAAGATGTTCTATTTCTTCCTGGTTCAGTTTTGAAAAGTTATACTTTCCTAAGAATTTGTCCATTTCTTCTAAGTTGTCCATTTTATTGGCATGTAATTGCTGATAGTAGTTTCTTATGATCCTTTGTATTTCTGTGTTGTCTATTGTGATCTCTCCTTTTTCATTTCAATTTTATTGATTTGATTTTTCTCCCTTTGTTTCTTGATGAGTCTGGCTAATGGTTTGTCAATTTTATTTATCCTCTCAAAGAACCAGCTTTTGGCTTTGTTTATTTTTACTATGGTCTCTTTTGTTTCTTTTGCATTTATTTCTGCCCTAATTTTTAAGATTTCTTTCCTTCTACTAACACTGGGATTCTTCATTTCTTCCTTTTCTAGTTGCTATAGGTGTAGGGTTAGGTTATTTAGTTGACTTTTTTCTTGTTTCTTGAGGTATGCCTGTATTGCTATGAACCTTCCCCTTAGCACTGCTTGTACAGTATCCCACAGGTTTTGGGTTGTTGTGTTTTCATTTTCATACTTTTCTATGCATATTTTGATTTCTTTTTGGATTTCTTCTGTGATTTGTTGGTTATCCAGCAGCGTGTTGTTCAGCGTCCGTGTGTTGCAATTTTTAATAGTTTTTCTCCTGTAATTGAGGTCTAATCTTACTGCACTGTGGTCAGAAAAGATGCTTGGAATGATTTCATTTTTCTTTTTTTGAATTTACCAAGGCTAGATTTATGGCCCAGGATGTGATCTATCCTGGAGAAGGTTCTCTGTGTGCTTGAGAAAAAGGTGAAATTCATTGTTTTGTGGTGAAATGTCCTATAGATATCAACTAGGTCTGACTGGTCTATTGTATCATTTAAAGTTTGTGTTTCCTTGGTAATTTTCAGTTCAGTTGATCTATCCATAGGTGTGAGTGGGGTATTAAAGTCTCCCACTATTATTGTGTTATTGTTAATTTCCCCTTTCATACTTGTTAGCATTTGTCTTACATATTGTGGTGGTCCTATGTTGGGTGCATATATATTTATAATTGTTATATCTTATTCTTGGATTGATCCTTTGATCATTATGTAGTATCCTTCTTTGTCTCTTTACACAGCCTTTGTTTTAAAGTCTATTTTATCTGATATGAGTATTGCTACTCCTGCTTTCTTTTAGTCTCTATTTGTGTGGAATATCTTTTTTCAGCCCCTCACTTTCAGTCTGTATGTGTCCCCTGTTTTGAGGTGGGTCTCTTGTAGACAACATATATAGGGGTCTTGTTTTTGTATCCATTCAGCCAGTCTTTGTCTTTTGGTTGGGGCATTCAACCCATTTATGTTTAAGGTAATTATTGATAAGTATGATCCCATTGCCATTTACTTTATTATTTTGGGTTCGAGTTTATACCCCCTTTTTGTGCTTCCTGTCTAGAGAAGATCCTTTAGCATTTGTTGGAGAGCTGGTTGGGTGGTGCTGGATTCTCTCAGCTTTTGCTTGTCTGTAGTGCTTTTGATTTCTCCTTCATATTTGAATGAGATCCTTGCTGGGTACAGTAATCTGGGCTGTAGGTTATATTCTTTATCACTTAAAGTACGTCCTGCCATTCTTCTACTTCACTAATCCTATCTTTTGCCTCTGTTATTCTACTATTTGTTCCCTCCAGAGTGTTTTTGACCTCATTTATTGCATTATTCATTACATTTGACTCTTTTTTATTTCTTCTAGGTCTTTGTTAAACCTTTTTTGCATCTTCTTAATCCTTGTCTTCAGGCTATTTATTGTGATTCCATTTTTATTTCAAGATTTTGGATCATTTTCACTATCATTATTTGGAATTCTTTATCAGGTAGATTCCCTATCTCTTCCTCTTTTGTTTGGTTTGGTGGGCATTTATCCTGTTCCTTTACCTGCTGGGTATTTCTCTGTCTCTTCATCTTGTTTATATGTTTGAGTTTGCAGTGGCCTTTCTATATTCTGGCAGTTTATGGAGTTCTCTTTATTGTGGAGTTTCCTCACTGTGGGTGGGGTTGTACAGGTGGCTTGTCAAGGTTTCCTGGTTAGGGAAGCTTGTTGTTGGTGTTCTGGTGGGTGGAGCTTTCTCTATGGAAGCTTGTGTTGGTGTTCTGGTGGGTGAATTCTTTCTCTCTGGGGTGCAATGAAGTGTCCAGTAATGAGTTATGAGATGTCAATGAGTTTGGAGTAACTTTGGGCAGCCTGTATATTGAAGCTCAGGGCTGTGTTCCTGTGTTGCTGGAGAATTTGCATGATATGTCTTGCTCTGGAACTTGTTGGCCCTTGGGTGGTGTTTGGTTTCAGTGTAGGTATAGAGGTGTTTGATGAGCTCCTGTCGATTAATGTTCCCTGGAGTCAAGAGTTTTCTGGTGTTCTCAAGATTTGGACTTAAGCCTTCTGCTTCTGGTTTTCAGTCTTATTTTTACAGTAGCCTCAAGATTTCTCCATCTATACAGCGTCATTGATAAAACATCTAGATTAAAGATGAAAAGTTTCTCCACAGTGAGGGACACCCAGAGAGGTTCACAGAGTTACATGGAGAAGAGAAGAGGGAGGAGGGAGTTAGAGGTGACCCAAATGAGATGAGGTGGAATCAAAAGAGGAGAGAGCAAGCTAGCCAGTAATCACCTCCTTATGTGCACTCCACAGTATGGACCACTCAGAGATGTTCATGGAGTTATACAGAGAAGAGAAGAGGGAGGAAGGAGACAGAGGTGGCTAGGAGGATAAAGTGGAGAAGCAAAAGGAGAGAGATAGATCTAGCCAGTAATCAGTTCCCTAAGTGTTCTCCACCGTCTGGAACACACAAAGAGATTCACAGAATTGTGTACAGAAGAGAAGGGGGAGGTAGGAGATAGAGGTGACCTGGTGGAGAAAAAGGAGAGTCCAAAGGGGGAGAGAGCAGTCAAGCCAGTAATCTCATTCCAAGTAAAAATGAGTACTGAAAATTGGGTTCTTAAAGGTACAAAATTGATAACAAACACAAAAAGCAAAGATTAAAAATCTAGAGTAGAGGTTGGATTTTAAAAAATACAATATTAAAAAAAGAAAAAAAATCACAAAAATTATAAAATATATATGTATATATATGAAGTTTGCTTTAAAAAATAAGGTCTCTTTTTTTTGCAAAGTAATAATAGGTTATAAAAATGAAAATTAAAGGAGTAATAGAGGACTTAAAATTTTTTAAAAATTAAAAAAGAAGAATGATAGTAAAAATAGTAAAAATATATCTAGGACTTTCTCGGGTGTTGTTGTGGGCGGTGTGGGGTCAGTTCATTTTTGGATAGTTCCTTGGTCCGGCTTATATTTCTCAAGATCTATCGGCCCCCTTCTTATGTGGTCGGTACTAACTACAGGGTTTTAATCTATTGGATCTGTCACTTCCAAGGGGGTTCCCTCTGTTTTAGCTTCTTCTGTTTGCTGGTCTCTTCAGTGTCTGATTTCAGCTCTGACACAAGGGGGTGGTGGTGGACACTTTTTTAGGCTCACTGTTCAGTCGTGCTGTGGGGAGGGAGGGACGCTGCAAAGAAATAACACTGGCATGTGCTCGCAGTGTCTCAAAAACACTGCGCCTGCCCCCACTCACAGTGCATGTGCCCTCCCTGCCCACACTGCTCAGGCTCTAGGTTGCTCTGCCCGGAACTGTCCAAGGCCGGCCCTGGGTTGTATGCACTTCCCAGGTCTAAGCCGTTCAGGTTCAGGCACTTGGGTAGTCCTCAGAGGCACAGACTCTATTGGACCTGCGTTTTGTGCCCTTCCCTGGTCCAAGCAGCTCAGGTGATGAGGTGTTTGGCGAGTGTGGTCACTGTGACTTATCGCCTGCCCCATCCCTGCCATTCCGTTTCTGGATGTACAACCAGCACATCTTCTCAGGCGGATGTTGACTGTCCAGAACCCCAGGATATCTTAGTTAGCAACGAAGCCTGCTTGCAGCTTGGTAGACAATGTCTCTCTGGGGCTGCGATTGCCCTCTTCCGGCTCTGGCTGCCCTTGCCTGCCTGTCACTGAAGGGGGATGGTCTGCAGCAGGCTAGCTCTGTTCAGTCCTTTGTTCTGTGAGCGGGCCTGGTGGTGTTTTAGGTTAGGGCTTTTTGCGTGATAGCTATCCCACAGTCTGGTTTGCTAGGCCAAGTTAGTTCCCTCAGATTGCCCTTTGGGCATTTAGGCCCTGTCCTTACTCTAAGCAATGCAGCCCATGCCTCCCTGCCCAGCCCCCACTTGCTAGTGGCGGGTTCAGGTGTCTGCGCTGCTTCCTCGCTGGGGGAGTTACCATTGGGCATGTAATCTGTGGGGTTTAATTATTTATTAATTTTTCCTCCCAGTTATGTTGCCCTCTGTGGTTCCAAGGCTCGCCACAGACTTGCCAGTAAGAGTGTTTCCTGGTGTTTGGAAACTTCTCTCTTTTTAAGACTCCCTTCCAGGGATGGAGCTCTGTCCCTACCTCTTTTGTCTCTTTTTTTGTCTTTTATATTTTTTCCTACTTCCTTTCAAACACACTGGCCTGCTTTTCTGGGTGCCTGATGTCCTTTGCCGACATTTAGAAGTTGTTTTGTGGAATTTACTCAGCGTTTAAATGTTCTTTTGATGAATTTGTGTGGGAGAAAGTGGTCTCCCTGTCCTATTCCTCTGCCATCTTAGGACTGCCCCCCAAGAGAGTCTTTAGTTCCTCTTCACTTTCTGCCATAAGGGTGGTGTCATCTGCATATCTGAGGTGATTGATATTTCTCCCGGCAATCTTGATTCCAGCTTGTGCTTCTTCCAGCCCAGCGTTTCGCATGATGTACTCTGCATAGAAGTTAAATAAGCAGGGTGACAATATACAGCCTTGACTTACTCCTTTCCCAATTTGGACCCAGTCTGTTGCTCCATGTTCAGTTCTAGCTGTTGCTCCTTGATCTGCATACAGATTTCTCAGGAGGCAGTAATGTGGTCTGGTATTCCCATCTCTTTAAGCATTTTCCACAGTTTGTTGTGATCCACACAGTCAAAGGCTTTGGCATAGTCAATAAAGTAGATGTTTTTCTGGAACTCTCTCACTTTTTCGATGATCCAACGAATGTTGGCAATTTGATCCCTGGTTCCTCTGACTTTTTTAAAACCAGCTTGAACATCTGGAGTTTCATGGTTCATGTACTGTTGAAGCATGGCTTGGAGAATTTTTAGCATTACTTTGGTAGTGTGTGAGATGAGTGCAATTGTGCAGTAGTTTGAGCATTCTTTGACGTTGCCTTTCTTTGGGATTGGAATGAAAACTGACCTTTTCCAGTCCTGTGTCCACTGCTCAGTTTTCCAAATTTGCTGGCATATTGAATGCAGCACTTTCACAGCATCATCTTTCAGGATTCAAAATAGCTCAACTGGAATTCCACCACCTCCACTAGCTTTGTTTGTACTGACACTTCCTAAGGCCCACTTCACTTCACATTTCAGGATGTTTGGCTCTAGGTGAGTGATCACACCATCATGGTTATCTCGGTCATGAAGATCTTTTTTGTACAGTTCTTCTGTGTATTCTTGCCATCACTTTTTAATATCTGCTGCTTCTCTTAGGTCTGGACCATTTCTAACCTTTATTGTGCCCATCTTTGCATGAAATGTTCCCTTGGTATCTCTACTTTTTTTTGAAGAGATCTCTAATCTTTCCCATTCTATTGTTTTCCTCTATTTCTTTTCACTGATCACTGAGGAAGGCTTTCTTATCTCTCCTTGCTATTCTTTGGAACTCTTCATTCTAATAGCTATATCTTTCCTTTTCTCCTTTGCCTTTCACTTCTCTTCTTTTCTCTGCTATTTGTAAGCCCTCCTCAGACAACCATTTTGCTTTTTTGCATTTCTCTTTCTTGGGTATGGTTTTGATCACTGCCTCCTGAACAATGTCACGAACATCTATCCATAGTTTTTCAGGCATTTTGACTATCAGATCTATTCTCTTGAATCTATTTCTCACTTCCACTGTATAATCATAAGGGATTTGATTAGGTCATACCTGAATGGTCTAGTGGTTTTCCCTACTTTCTTCAATTTAAGTCTGAATTTGGCAATAAGGAGTTCATGGTCTGAGCCAGTCAGCTCCTGGTCTTGTTTTTGTTGACTGTATAGAGCTTCTCCATCTTTGGCTACAAATAATATAATCAGTCTTATTTTGGTATTGACCTGGTGATGTTCATGTGTAAAGTATTCTCTTGTGTTGTTGGAAGATGTTGTTTGCTATGACCAGTGCGTTCTCTTGGCAAAATGCTACTAGCTTCTGCCCTGCTTCATTCTGTACTCCAAAGCCAAATTTGCCTTTTACTCCAGGTTTTCTTGACTTCCTCCTTTTGCATTCAAGTCCCCTGTAATGAAAAGGACATCTTTTTTGGGTGTTAATTCTAGAAGATCTTGTAAATCTTCATAGAACCATTCAACTTCAGCTTCTTCAGCATTACTGGTTGGGGCATAGACTTGGATTACTGTGATATTGAATGGTTTACCTGGAAATGAACAGAGATCATTCTGTCTTTTTTGAGCTTTCATCCAAGTACTGCATTTCAGACTCTTTGTTGAGTATGATGGCTACTCCATTTCTTCTAAGGGATTCTTGCCCACAGTAGTAGATATAATATAATAACTGCATTGAAACATTCACTAAATGGTTAATCACACCTTTGAAGTTATAGAAGACAGAATCAGCCAACTTGAAAATAGGACATTTGAAATTATTGAGTCTGAGGAACAGAAAGTTAAAAGAAATAAGAAATAAACCAGGGTATAAGAAATTTAAAGAACATTATCAAATGGATTAATATATGCACTATGGATGTCCCAAAAGATGAAAAGAGAAAGGTGCAGAGAGGTTATTTGAAGATCTGATAGCAGAGAATATCCTAAAGTTTAGGAAAGGCTTGAAGCTAGGAATCCAATCTCAAGTAACTCTAAATTGAGTAAACCCGAGACCCATTTTGAGATATATAATCAAATTATTGAAAGACAAAAAGTGTCTTGTCAAGAGATCACAAATTAGATTATAATCTGATTTCTCAGCGGAAACCTTGGAGGCCAGAAGTTGGTAGGATTATATATTTAAAGTGCTGAAAGAAAAACTATCAACTAAGAACTCTCTGTCTCTCAAAAATCCTCTTTAAGAATGAGAGATAAATTGAGATATTCTCACATGAACACAAGCTGAGGCAATGTATTACCATTATGTCTTCCCTAAAATAATTACATAAGTGAGACCTTGAGACTGAGATAAAAGAGTGTTAGACAGCAATTCAGAGCCCTGTGAAGATAGAGATATCCTTGTTACATGTAACTACACTAGCAAATATAAAAACAAGGACATTTATTTTCTACTGGTCTTAAAAGACAAATTCTTAAATATATATATATATATATATATATATATATATATATATATATGTCTTTCTTAATAAGTATACAATAATAAAGATGTTATTAGGGATATAAATAACATAAATTTGGATGGCATAGTTGTAAAGGAGTAGAGTTTTGTATGTGATTGAACTTAAAGTTGATATCAAATTCAAAATTGATTATTGCAACTTCAAGATGTTATATATATGTAATTCCCATGTCAATCACAATTGACATCTATAAATCACAAAGAAAAGGAAATAGAATCAAAGTGCATCACTACAAAAAAAAAAATCAGCCAAATGCAAATGAACACCATAATGGAAGAAATGAGGGACAAAAAGATATTGGGTATACATAACACTCATTTAACAACAATCCTACAAGGTTATTGTTCAGTCGCCCAGTCGTGTCTGACTCTGTGACCCTATGGACTGTAGCACGCCAAGGTTCCCTGTCCTTCACTATCTCCCAAAGTTTGCCTAAGTGCATTTCCAATGCATCGGTGATGCCATCCAGCCATCTCATCCTTTGATGCCCTCTTCTCATTCTGCCCTCAATCTTTCCCAGCAGCAGGGACTTTTCCAATGAGTCTGATGTTCGCATCAGGTGACCAAAATACTAGAGTTTCAGCTTCAGCATCAATCTTTCCAGTGAGTATTAAGGGTTGATTTCCTTTCAGATTGACTGATTTGATCTCTTTGCTTTCCAAGGAACTCTCAGGAGTCTTCTCCAGTACCACATTTCGAAGGTATCAATTCTTCGATGCCATGCCTTCTTTATGGTCCAGATCTCATGATTGCACATGACCACTGGAAAGACTATTAGCCTTGACTATACGGACCTTTGTCAGCAAAGTATCTGCTTTTCAACACATTGTTTAGGTTGTTATAGCTTTCCAGCCAAGAAGCAATTGTCTTCTGATTTCATGGTTGCAGTCATCATACACAGTGATTTTAGAGCCTAGGAAGAGGAAATCTGTCACTGCTTTCACATTTTCCCCTTCTATTTGCCATGAAGTGATGGGGCCAGATGCCATGATGTTAGTTTTTTTTTTTTTTTTAATATTTAGTTTTAAGCCAGCCTTTTCACATTCTTCTTTCACCGTCATCAAGAGATTTTTTAAGTTACTCTTTACTTTCTGCCACTAGAATGGTATCATCTGCATATCTGAGGTTATTGATGTTTCTCCCACCTATCTTGATTCCAGATTGTAACTCATCCAGCCTGGCTTTTCTTATGATGTGCTCAGTGTATAAGTTAAGTAAGCAGGGTGACAATAGATAGCCCTGTTGTACTCTTTCTCAATCCTGAACCAATCAGTTGTTCCATACAGGGTTCTTGACCTGCATACAGGTTTCTCAGGAGATAGGTAAGATGGTCTGGTATTCCCATCTCTTTAAGAGCTTTCCACAGTTTGTTATGATCCACACAGTCAAAGACTTTAGCATAGTCAATGAAACAGAGGTAGATGTTTTTTTTTTTTTTTTTTTTTCTGGAATTCCACTGCTTTCTCTATGATCCAGCAAATGTTAGTAATTTGATTTCTGGTTCCTCTGCCTTTTCTAAACCCAGCTTGGACATCTGGTAGGCATTATCATAATTCTCTTATTTACTAATGGTAAAATACAGATAACATAAAAATATACCATCTTAATCATTTTCACTGAAAGGTTCAGTGGTATTACGTACATTTACATTGTAGTGCACCATCATGACCAAAACTCCTTTCATCTTGCAAAACTGAAGGGAAATTATAATATATACAGCAAATTATTAATAAATCTGGCAATAATATGCCCTTTCCTATAAGCAGTTTCTTTAATTGTAGACAGGTTAAACTGCCAAATCAAAAGGTAGAATGGATTAATAAAAACATGATCTAGTTATATGCATTTTATAAGAGATTCACTTTAGCTATAAGGATACATATAGTTTGAAAATGAAAGGATGGATATTCAATGCAGCAATGAAAAGAAACCTAGAGTGGCTCTTGTAATAAGACAAAATAAACTTTAAATATAAAACTGTTAAAAGGCAAAGAAGACACTATACATTGAGAAAAAAATCAGTTTACCATGAACATAAAATAATTATAAACATATATGCACTAAACATCAGAACTCCAAAACATATGAAACAAACACTGACAAAATTGAAAGGCCAAATAGACAAATAAAAATAGTAGTGAGAGACTTCAACACGTCACTTTCCAAAATGAATCAAACAACTATATATAATATCAATAAGGAAATTGAAGATTTGATCAATCCTATATACCACTGAAGTTATCATACATATACAGAACAATACACATATACAGAACAAAATAACATATTTTTCTCAAGGGCACACAGATATTCTATAAATTGGTCAGAATAGACCATTTGCTAGGCCACAAACTAGCTCAATACATTTATAATGATTGAAATCATGCAAAGTATCTGCTCTGATGACAACAGAATGAAACTGGAAATCAAAAACTGTAAAATCCACAAATATGTAGACATTAAATAACACAACCTTAAAGAACCAGTGGATCAAAGAAGATATCACAAAAGAAATTAGAAAATATCTTAACACAAATAAAAATGGAAATACAACATGCCACAACTTATGGAAAGGAGAAAAAGCAGTAGTTTAAGAAATATTTTTAGCTGTAAATCCTTACATAAGAAATAAAAAGATCTCAAGACAACTGTCTATTTACACATCAAGAAAAAAGGAAACCTAAATCTAAGACTAGCAGAAGGATAAAAATGATAAAGATTAGAACAGAAATATATAATACAGACAAAAACAAAAACATTAGAGAAAAATCAATAAAACTAAAATTTCAGTTCAGTTCAGTTCAGTCGCTCAGTCGTGTCCGACTCTTTGTGACCCCATGAATCACAGCACGCCAGGCCTCCCTGTCCATCACCAACTCCTGGAGTTCACTCAGACTTGTGTCCATCGAGTCAGTGATGCCATCCAGCCATCTCATCCTCTGTCGTCCCTTTCTCCTCCTGCCCCCAAATCCCTCCCAGCATCAGAGTCTTTTCCAATGAGTCAACTCTTCGCATGAGGTGGCCAAAGTATTGGAGTTTCAGCTTTAGCATCATTCCTTCCAAAGAGATCCAAGGGCTTATCTCCTTCAGAATGGACTGGTTGGATCTCCTTGCAGTCCAAGGGACTCTCAAGAGTCTTCTCCAACACCACAGTTCAAAAGCATCAATTCTTCGGCACTCAGTCTTCTTCACAGTCCAACTCTCACATCCATACATGACCACAGGAAAAACCATAGCCTTGACTAGACGGACCTTTGTTGGCAAAGTAATGTCTCTGCTTTTCAATATGCTATCTAGGTTGGTCATAACTTTCCTTTCAAGGAGTAAGCGTCTTTTAATTTCATGGCTGCAGTCACCATCTGTAGTGATTTTGGAGCCCCCAAAAATAAAGTCTGACACGGTTTCCACTGTTTCCCCATCTATTTCCCATGAAGTGATGGGACCAGATGCCATGATCTTCGTTTTCTGAATGTTGAGCTTTAAGCCAACTTTTTCACTCTCCTCTTCACTCTCAACAAGAGGCTTTTTAGTTCCTCTTCACTTTCTGCCATAAGGGTGGTGTCATCTGCATATCTGAGGTTATTGATATTTCTCCCGGCAATCTGGATTCCAGCTTGTGTTTCTTCCAGCCCAGCGTTTCTCATGATGTACTCTGCATAGAAGTTAAATAAGCAGGGTGACAATATACAGCCTTGACGTACTACTTTTCCTATTTGGAACCAGTCTGTTGTTCCATGTCTAGTTCTAACTGTTGCTTCCTGACCTGCATACAGATTTCTCAAGAGGCAGCTCAGGTGGTCTGGTATTCCCATCTCTTTCAGAATTTCCCACAGTTTACTGTGATCCACTGCCGGGGACCAGCCCCGGCTGAACCAGGGTATTCGAAGGAGAGACGGCGTAGGCGAAGATCAGGAAACAATTGCTTAATTAAATGTTAATTAAGGATATAAAGAGTAATAGAATGAGGATAGCTCAGTAGGAAAATTCAGTGAAGAAAAGAGGCTGAAATAAGGATAGCTCAGTAAGGAAATTCAGTGGAGAAAAGAGGCTGAATAATTCAGCCAGAAGGTAAGAGAAAGAACGACATGGTGAGACCAAGTTTCGGTGAACAAGGCCCGCACTTTATTTTTCAAAGTAGTTTTTATACCTTAAGTTATGCACAGAGGATAATGGGGGAAGGGGTAGAGTCTTGCAGCAAACCAGGCTTTCTTCCTGCAAACTTATCATATGCAAAAGCTTAGGTGATTTGCATCATCTTCTGGCCCGGAGGCCTGTTAACATTTTAAGACCTTTTCTTCAGAAAACTTATTTTTCTCTAAAGGTGATTGGTCAGGAGCCACCCTCCAAAAGCATTAGATAAAGTTGCATTCGTACAGCGCAAAGGTGTGGTGGGCTACAAAAAGAATTAACTCAAGGGTCCCAGGTTATAAACATTAAAGCTACTATTTACACCAATTATATTAACCAATACACTGCCAGGGACACAGCAGGTAAGGGATATGGAAACTTAGCAGCAAACATCGGCCCAACAAGTGAAAATCCCTTCACCAATACAATTTCTAATCAATCTTTTAACTACTCAAAAGAATCTGTGTTTAGACAGTTTAGAACATCTCCTGCCTCTCACAGTTGGGAGGCTCTGAACAATCACATGTGGCCGGAAAAACCTATTCAGGCAGGCTAGAGGATTTCCAAAGGAGTTTGTAGGTTAAACACTGTCACACCCAGGAATTATTAACTGGAGCTGTAAGCTAAGTTTTTTTCAGAGAGGTAGTGGGGGACAGCCCCCCGTAAAGTCAGAGGTGTAGGTGAAAGCACAAAGCAGAAAGTAGGCAGACTCTGGTTTTGGGGGTATATGCTCGAGAATTTCCAGGGGGACTCCTGAAGCTCCATCCCGCCTTTGCGTATGCCGAGCCTCCTTCCTCATGACCTTTGTCATGGGCGGAGTTCCTCACGCTGGCTACCGGCAGTGATAGAATTTCCAGTTGAGCTATTCCAGATCCTGAAAAGTGCTGCACTCAATATGCAATATGCACTCAATATGCAATATGCCGGCTCCCGGCATCTCCCCCTTTTTTATTTCTTAAAACAGCCAGATGCAGCTCAGTCGCGAGCTTTTGAATGTTCTGCCGAAGAATCCTGACAATACAAGGAAGAATGATTATGAGAAGCACAACTAGAACTAAAGATATTAGACAGAATGTTTTTTCCAGAAGTAAAGTTAGAGAAGGTGTGAAATAAGTCATTAGCTGCTCCAGCGGTGGTAAAATCCAGTCGAGAGTGTTCCAGGGTCTGTATTTGATTATGAAATTTCCCTAAGTCCAGGCCAATGTCAGAGCTGTTCCAAACACCTGAGATACGATTTTTGATTTTTTCCCATTCATAATTTGTCTCGTTTACCTTTAAAGATGTCACGCATATCCACCGTTAATCAGCGTGGCAAGACAGAGTCATTTTCACTTTTAAAGCCTGTAACTCAGTCCCAATATGCATTATTGCCTCTTCTAAGGCGTCTACTCTCATCTCCAATTTTCTATCTATAACTTCCTGTGTTGCTAGAGTTAAAGAAACATTTTTAGACATGGTATCAACATATTGGGCAGTATGCACTTGTTGAGTCAATGATATTGCTGCCACAGTAACAGAAGTAATTGCTGCTATGAAAGCTGATATTCCTAAAATAAGTAAAGCCCACAAATCGTCGTGATCACATTAAATCTTGTAGTTGTTGTAACATAGCAAGACTATAGTTATATCAATAAGTGGTTACATCATAAGATAAGGTGGACATTGTAACACTACCAAAGAGCAAACATTATATTGAGGGTTTAAACAAAATGAGAGCATGCATTGTTCACAAGTCACTACATTGGGTCCACCAGTGAAAGTCACATGTACATTAAGTTTTCCAGAACCATTGGTAAAGAGAAAAACATAAGGAGAGGGTAGACAAGCCAAAACAGAATAAGTAGAATTATTTTCTGGTTGGAGTTCGCGCTGCAGCAGCCCCATCGGTCGTGCCAGGATCTCAATGTTTATGTTGCCTCCCCTTCTGGCGGGCTTCTCTTTTGTGATCGAAGCAATGGGGGAACTGGATGTCTGGGGGTCTGCAACATGGCGAATCAACCTGTCTTGGATCTAAATTGGAGAATCTGCATCCTGTGGAAAAATACAAGCACATCCTCGACCGCTAGTTAATAATGGGTCAGGACCCTTCCATTGTCCTGAGAGGAGGTCCTTCCATTTGACTAATGGTTTTGCATTTAATTGCTCCAGGCATCAATGACGAAGCGTTGCAGTAGTTCCAGCCAGATCAGTATTTAGAATATTTATTACGAAAAGAGCATGTTGCAAGATTTGATGGGGAGAACTATACTTAAACTCCCCTTCTTTTAGTTTTTGAATTTGGATTTTTAATGTTTGATGCGCTCTTTCAACAATGGTCTGTCCCTGGGGATTATAAGGGATGACAGTATTATGTTTAATTTGAAACTTTATACAAAATTCTTGAAAAGACTTAGACGCAGGAGCATTGTCAGTTTTCAGAGCTTTTAGCAGGCTCAAATATGAAAAACAAGTAAAGAGATGTTGTATTACATCTTTAATTGCTTCCCCTGTATGAGCAGTTGCAATAATAACATGAGAAAAGGTGTCTACAGTTAAAGAACAAAGGACAGTTTTCCAAATGAAGAGACATGAGTTACATCCATTTGCCAGAGTACGTTAGGTTTGAGACCGCGAGTATTAACTCCCATAGGTAGACTATTATAAACAGTGGGGCAGTATAAGCAAGAACACACAATCTCTTGAGCAGCCTCTCTGGGAATTTGGAATTGATATCTTAAGGCAGTAGCATATTGACGATAAAGTAAGTGAGAGGCTCTGGCCTCCTCAATCACAGTAGCCACTGTATTTCAGGTTAACAAGTCAGCCAAATCATTAAAGGCATTTTAAGGGCCGGGCAATCTGGAATGAGCCCGAATGTGTCCAATGAAAAATATTTTATTTCTTTTCCAAATTTGTTGCTGTAATTTAGTTAACAAATGAAATATGGTAGTTTTATTTTCAGGCAAAACCGCAGTTTCAATGTGTGGAAACAACCTGACAATATACTGAGAATCAGAATAAAGGTTAAATTCCTCATCTGCAAACATAGCAAAAGCCTCTATGACTGCTGTTATTTCAGCTCTTTGAGCTGAAGTTTCCTGTGTTTTTAAAACCTTTTGGTGATTTTTAGTAACTATGGAGGCTTTACCGTTTGCTGACCCATCAGTAAAAACTATTTGAGCATTTGGAATAGGAGATTGTTTACATCTGACAGAAAAAATAACTGGATGTCTGGATATAAAATTCAGCAAAACATGTGAGGGTAAATGATGCAAAATTTTGACCAAAATGGTTTCCTATAGCAATCTGCCAATTTTTATCAAACATTAGAAGAGCAACAAGTTGTTCCTTATTATATGGAATTACAATTTCTGATGGCTCTTTACCAAATAATTTAATGTTCCGCTTTTTTCCTTTAATATCAAAGTAGCTATCAATCCTGGATAAGAAGCCACTACCTTTTTAGTTTGAGCGGGAAGATGGACCCACTCTAGGGAGCTGTTTTGCTATAAAACCAATTTTTTGTCTGGCCACCCCAATTACACCTATGGGGGTTTTATTGCAAAGGAATTATCAAGCAGTTGTCAATTTAATTTTTAAAATTTTTTAAAATTTACATTTTAACAACATAAATTTAGAGATATGTTAATTTAGGTCTAATGTTTAGTTTAGGTCTCTATAAATTTAAATAAATGTATAACCTCCTTATCTCATTTTGGTATACAGATATACCTAAATGCAAAATGTATTTATATATGGCAACAAGTATAAACTTATTGACATACAATATATATAAATCAATATACTTGAATTAATCTTATAATTAATATATCAATTCATACATATTACAGCAATACAACACACACACAGCCAATACCAACCAACACAAACCAATGTACTGTAATAATACATGTCACACATATATAATTATACAGCATACAGAACATATATCATCACAGCACATCAATCCATACCAATTAATATCAGCCACACACATTATATTACTGCAATATACATTTAATTATACAGTATATATATAATACATATATTGATTTATATACAAATTAAGTAAGTATAGATCTATAAATAGAATTAGGTATACCTTTATTATATTTTATTTATACCCATATCTAATTAGGCAAACTGTAATTAGGCAAATATATTTATATTATGTATTTATAACAATATATAAAGTATTGTTAATTGTACCACCTGTTGATAACTAAGAAATTGAGAAAACCCTTCTCTGAGTATCTCCTATTTGAGACAGCACGTCCCTCCCCCATAGGGTAAAGGGGAGCGTAGGAACTACATACGGTTGGAAAGTTCCACAGGTATCTTCAAACTGCCAATCTAACATTTTTGAACTTTTAACTACTGTGGGGGCTTGAGGGCAAATGAAACAAAATTTGACCCCTGAAATCTATCAGGGCAACTTGCCAATTATCACTATTTTATAAAAGACTTGCAGTTGATCCTTATTGAGTGAAATTATTATATTTGCTACTTCTTTTCTAAAAAGTTCCACACTTCTTTTTTCCTCCTTTTATAATTAATTGTGCCACCAAGCTGGGATAAGATAAAACTATTTTTCTTGGGATCACTGGTAGATGGAACCAATGGGCCTTTTTGTCACAATCACCCTGTAGGTGTATGTTTTATGGCAAGAATAATTTAATTTCATCTTTTGGTAATATTAATCCTAATTAACTGATCATTTAAAGTCTCATCTACTTTAACAAGAGCCGTCTGTCTTATTAGTCAACTTTCTCTTAGAACTGGAATTAGGATCGCTTTTTAAGCAATTAAACAAAGGCTTTAAATCTGCAGTAGTCAGTTTTAAATGTGGGCATATCCAATTAATGTCCCCTAATAATTTTTGGAAATCATTTAAAGTTAGTAAACAATCTCTCCGCAGCTTCAAAGGGGCATTATCAGTTTTTTAAAACTTTTGGCCGACCTAAATATGAGAAGTAAGTAAAGAGGTGTTGCACAACATGTTTATAAGCTTTTCCAGTTATCGTTTTGTAACCTAAATCTGATCTATAGCTTTTTAGATGACAAGCAACCATCTAATCTTTGCTTGAATACTTCCAACAACAGGAAACTCACTACTCTTCAAGGTTTTAAACTCTCCCTCACCTTTTTCTCTACAGCATTCCCACCCCGCATACCAGTTTTTCTAATCTCAACTCATTTTCAGTAGTATGTGTTGGCCAGGAGCTGGGTCAGTCTTTCCCAGCAATGTTAAGAGACGTCTGTTCCTGTGTCTAATAGCCCTGACATTTTATTTTCTTGAATTAAAAGATTTTTTAAAGGCCTTGGAGCTGTACTTTCCTGCACCCAAAAGGCTAGATCACTAGATCTAAATACTCTGTGGCTCTTAGCTTGAGAAGTCAAGTTTTTCTTGTCTGATACTAAGGTAAAAGCAAAAACTGTGTTATTCTTTGACCTTTATTAATTTGCACAGTTTTGGTAGGCAGCGAGATCAAAACTTTAATTTCTCCAATATAATCAGAATCTGCTACACCATACACCACCCAAATTCCTTGAAAAGAAAGCGAGCTACACCCTAGCACAAGTCCTACAATGCCCTCAGGCAGGGGGCCAGCCACTCCCATTGGAATCGTATCAGGGGTTAATATTGTTGCTAAATCCCTTTACTGTCCGCTTTTTTCTTAGCCTGGGTGAGACCCCCCTGAGGTAGGGTTTTCTCCAAGGAGCACGCTCTGCATATTGTGCACGCAGTCTGTTTTAAAATCTCCACTGTTCAAAAAACTTATCTTCCTCAGGCTTAGGCAACACTGAGAGGCTTTGGGGGCAAAGTGGGGAACTCTTGGGCCCTGAAAGGCACAAACGGAG
The DNA here is from genome assembly GCF_002263795.3 of Bos taurus. Classification (NCBI taxonomy): domain Eukaryota; kingdom Metazoa; phylum Chordata; class Mammalia; order Artiodactyla; family Bovidae; genus Bos; species Bos taurus. Next base: position 92,907,062 of record NC_037357.1, read on the forward strand.
GCGGCGGCGATCGCCTTAAATCAGAAAGTGGTGGATACTTTTTTTTTTTTTAAGATTTGCGCAGGGGGGGTGGGGGGGGAGGGGGAGCTCGCCAGGGCACCTGGTCACAGCGTCTCTTACAGTCTCTCTCTCTCTCTTCCTTTCTTCCTGCTTTTCTCACTTTTCTCTCCCCCTTCCTTTTTCGCTACCCTTCTCTTTCCTTCGTTTCTTTCCCTTTACCCTCTTCTCTTCCCTAATTTTTTTTTTATCTTTTTCTCTGTATCTCCTTTTTCAACTTCCTTTCTCTATCTTGCTGCGTTCCCTGATTCCTTCCTTCTCCGTTCTTCTCCTTTTCACTCTTTAGCTCTTTCTCTATCTTTAGATCTTTCTCTATTTTCTTTCCTTTTTTCTTTTTCACTTTTTTTTGTTTGTTTGTTTGTTTTTCTTTTTTTTTGCTTGGGTGAGGCCCCCCTGAGGGGGTTTTCTGCAAGGAGCAGGCTCTGTATATTGTGTATTTTTTTAAAAAAAGCTCCTTTGTTTGAAAGAAATCTTTTGTATCTTTTTCAGCCTTATGCAATGCTCTGGGAGACTTTGGATGTAAACTGGGGAATTTTTAGGCCCTGGGAGGTGCAAGCGGAGGTGGAGTAGTCGCCTTAAATCAGAAATTGTTGGATAATTTTTAAAGGTTTGTGTAGAGGGGGAGGGAGCTCTCCAGGGCGCCCGGCCGCAGCGTCCTGTAAGCCCTCTCCTTCCTCCGGAGGTAGAGCACAGTCTCCCTCCTTTTCTTCGTCAATGGCAGAAAATATGATCTGCGCAGAAGGTGGAGACCCACTACCATCCACCGCTATAGCCTCTCCCATAGACTATCCCACAGCCTCATGACGAGGGTCCAGAACATTTTTAATCATATTTATAGGATAAGCTTTTAGTTGTTTTTTACCTTCACCCAAGTATCTAAATTAACAGTAGCCTCTTTAACAGTTTCAAGATTACTTGTATAAAGAGTTGCCATTCTTAGTTTCAGTGTTACCCATGTCAGAAAATTAAGTATAATAGAAGATAAAGCTTTTAGCTTTTAAAAGATCAGGCTCTTCTTTGGCCTTTTAACCTCAGAAAACCGTTTTCTTTCTCTAAGTCTAACTCTTTAACACTTTCAACACTTCCCACTCCTCTCGCCCTGTCTATCCTACAGGGGGGTCCGCGGCACCCTTGAGTGGGGTCCTAGCCGTCCCGAACACTGGAAGAACAATAGGGCTGGTGACCCAGATTGTTCCGGGGGAGGAACAGTAGGCTGATGGCCCAAACTGTTCCAAGGGAGGAGCAGTAGGGCTGGTCACCCAAACTGCTCCATGGGGGAACAAGAGGGCTGGTCACCCAGTTGTTCCGAGAACGGGGAGCAATAGGGCTGATGGCTCTGATTGCTTTGGGGAGCTTACCTTCGAAAGTCCCTGTTTCGGGCGCCACCTGCCGGGGACCAGCCCCGGCTGAACCAGGGTATTCGAAGGAGAGACGGCGTAGGCGAAGATCAGGAAACAATTGCTTAATTAAATGTTAATTAAGGATATAAAGAGTAATAGAATGAGGATAGCTCAGTAGGAAAATTCAGTGAAGAAAAGAGGCTGAAATAAGGATAGCTCAGTAAGGAAATTCAGTGGAGAAAAGAGGCTGAATAATTCAGCCAGAAGGTAAGAGAAAGAACGACATGGTGAGACCAAGTTTCGGTGAACAAGGCCCGCACTTTATTTTTCAAAGTAGTTTTTATACCTTAAGTTATGCACAGAGGATAATGGGGGAAGGGGTAGAGTCTTGCAGCAAACCAGGCTTTCTTCCTGCAAACTTATCATATGCAAAAGCTTAGGTGATTTGCATCATCTTCTGGCCCGGAGGCCTGTTAACATTTTAAGACCTTTTCTTCAGAAAACTTATTTTTCTCTAAAGGTGATTGGTCAGGAGCCACCCTCCAAAAGCATTAGATAAAGTTGCATTCGTACAGCGCAAAGGTGTGGTGGGCTACAAAAAGAATTAACTCAAGGGTCCCAGGTTACAAACATTAAAGCTACTATTTACACCAATTATATTAACCAATACACTGCCAGGGACACAGCAGGTAAGGGATATGGAAACTTAGCAGCAAACATCGGCCCAACAAGTGAAAATCCCTTCACCAATACAATTTCTAATCAATCTTTTAACTACTCAAAAGAATCTGTGTTTAGACAGTTTAGAACATCTCCTGCCTCTCACAGTTGGGAGGCTCTGAACAATCACATGTGGCCGGAAAAACCTATTCAGGCAGGCTAGAGGATTTCCAAAGGAGTTTGTAGGTTAAACACTGTCACACCCAGGAATTATTAACTGGAGCTGTAAGCTAAGTTTTTTTCAGAGAGGTAGTAGGGGACAGCCCCCCGTAAAGTCAGAGGTGTAGGTGAAAGCACAAAGCAGAAAGTAGGCAGACTCTGGTTTTGGGGGTATATGCTCGAGAATTTCCAGGGGGACTCCTGAAGCTCCATCCCGCCTTTGCGTATGCCGAGCCTCCTTCCTCATGACCTTTGTCATGGGCGGAGTTCCTCACACTGGCTACCGGCAGTGATAGAATTTCCAGTTGAGCTATTCCAGATCCTGAAAAGTGCTGCACTCAATACGCAATATGCACTCAATATGCAATATGCCGGCTCCCGGCAATCCACACAGTCAAAGGCTTCGACATAGTCAATAAAGTAGAAATAGATGTTTTTCTGGAACTCTCTTGCTTTTTCCATGATCCAGCGGATGTTGGCAATTTGATCTCTGGTTCCTCTGTCTTTTCTAAAACCAGCTTGAACATCAGGAAGTTCACGGTTCACTAAAATTTGGGTTTAACAAAAAGATCAACAAAATTGAAGACCAATAGCTACACTGACTTAAAAAAGAGACAACACTCATAGAAGTAAAATCAGAAATGTAGATAAGAATACTACTACTAAGTTTATACAAATAAGGGACTATAAGTAGGCACTACAAACAATTTTATGCAAAAAAAAGAAAAAATCTAGGTTAAATTGACAAATTTATAGAAACACATTAACTACCAAGACTGAATCAAGACGAAATAGAAAATCTCAGTATATCTATAATGGCTAAGGATATTGAAACACTAATCTAAAATCCTCCCCCAAAAGAAAAGCCCTGGACTAGGTCGCTTCATTGGAGAATTGTATCAAACATTTAAATAAAATGCAACACCAATCCTTCTCAAACTCTTCCATAAAACTGAAGAGGAGAGCACACTTCCTAACCCATTCTATGAGACCAGCATTACTCCAATACTAAAGTCAGATAGTGCAAGAAAGAAAACTACCGATCAATATTTCTTATGAATATTGAGCAAATACCCTTAAAAATACAAGCAAACTGAATTCAGCCACATAGCCAAAGGATTATATACCATGACCAAGTGAGATTTATCCATGGAATGCAAGAGTGGTTTAACATATGAAAATCGAACAATGTAATGCATCTGTCTTAGTGTCATCCAGAGAAACAGAACTTTGGTGAAGTTCATATTGAAAGACAATATTATTATCTACTCCATACTAATCAAAGCAATCTTCAGATTTAATGCAATCCCTGTCAAAATACCAATGACATTTGCAGAAATATAAACATCCATCCTAAATTTCATATAAAAAAGCAAGAAAATCTAAACTTCTCAAAAAAAAATATTGAAAAAAAATTGGAGTACTCATACTGCCTGGTTATAAAATTTACTACAAAACTATAATAATAAAAGGAGTGCAGTACTGACATAAAGACACACCAAGCTGGAATACAACAGAGAACCAGAAATAAACCCTTATATATTAATATATGGTCAAATGCTTTTCAGAAAAGGAGCTGAGAACATTAAATGAAGAAAGAGACTTTTAAAATGATTTTTTCTTTTTTAATTAATTTATTTATTTTAATTGAAGTCTAATTACTTTGCAGTATTGTGGTGGCTTTTGCCATACATCGACATGAATCAGCCATTAGTGTACATGTGTCCCCCCATCCTGAACACCCCTCCCACCTCCCTTCCCACCCCATCCTTCTGGGTTGTTCCAGAGCATGGGCTTTGAGTGCCCTACTTTATGCATCACACCTGCACTGGTCATCATCTATTTTACATATGGTAATATATATGTTTGATTGCTATTCTCGCAAATCATCCCACCCTCACCTTCTCCCACAGAGTCCAAAAGTCTGTTCTTTACATCTGAGTCTTTTTTGCTCTCTTGCATATAGGGTCATTATTACCATCTTTCAAAATTCCATGTATATGCATTAATATACTGTATTGGCATTTCTCTTTCTGACTTACTTCACTCTGTATAATAGGTTCCAGTTTCATCCACCTCATTAGAACTGACTCAAATGTGTTCTTTTTTATAGCTGAGTAATATTCCATTGTGTATATGTATCACAACTTCCTTATCCATTCATCTGCTGATAGACATCTAGGTTGCTTCCGTGTTCTAGCTATTGTAAATAGTGCTGCAATGAACATTGGAGACTTTTCAAATAATGCTCTGAAATTGAGGATCTACATGTAAACATGAGGTTGAACTCTTACCTGACACCATATAACAAAAATTAACTCAAAATGAATGAAAGGTTTATACATAAGAGATAAAATCATAAAATGCTTAGAGGAGAAATGTGGTAAAGCCTCATGACATTGAATTTAACAACCATTTATTGGATATGACAACAAAGTATAGGTCACACCAAAACAATATATACTTCATCAAACTGGAAAACTTTGTACACCAAAGGACACTATCAACAAAATAAAAAGGCAAACCACAAAATTAGAGAAAATATTTGCAAATCCTTTATCTGATAATACATTAATATTCATAATATATAAAGGGCACATACAACTTAAGAACAAAAGGCAAATAGCCCAATTTTTTAAATGGACAAAAGACATGGATAAACATTTCTTCAATTTAGTTGTACTGATGGCCAATAAGTATATGAAAAGGTGTTTAACAGCATTAATCAGTGGTGGTGGTGCTAAGTCACTTCAGTCATGTCTGCTTCTGTGCAACCCTATGGAATGTAGCCTGCCAGGCTTCTCTGTCCCTGGGATCCTCCAAGCAGGAATACTGGAGTGGGTTGCCATTTCCTCCTCCAGGGGATCTTCCTGACCCAGGGATCAAACCTACGTCTCTTATGCCTCCTGTACTGGCATGTGGGTTCTTTACTACTAGTGCCACCTGGGAAGCCCTCACTAATCAGTGAAGAAGTGAAGTGAAGTGAAGTCGCTCAGTCGTGTCCGACTCTTTGCAACCCCATGAACTGTAGCCTACCAGGCTCCTCCCTCCATGGGATTCTCCTGGCAAGAGTACTGGAGTTGGTTGCCATTTCCTCCTCCAGTGGATCTTCCTGACCCAAGGATCTAACCCAGGTCTCCTGCATTGGAGGTAGACGCTTTAACCTCTGAGCCACGAGGGAAGTGGGAAATGAAAATCAAAATCACAATAAGATACCTCTTCATACACAGTAGGGTGGCAGTTTGTTTGTTTGTTTTTTAAAGCAGAACATAAAAAATATAGATGAGGTTGTGGAAAAAGTAGAATCTTTGTGCCCTGCTGGTGGGAAAGTAAAATGATACAGCCACTGTGGAAAATTCCATGATGATTGCTCAGAAAATTAAACATAGATTTACCATATAATCTAGCAATATCAGTCCTAGGTACATACACAAAAAAATTTAAAGAAAGATAATTGTACACACATGTTCAGAGCAGTATTATTCACAATATCCAAAAGGTGGAAAGAACTTACATGTCCTTCAGTAGACGAATAGATAAACTAGATGTGTAGTACTTTCTAATGAGTTTTGGAAATCAGAAATGTGTCTTCCAACTTTGTTTTTCTTTCTCAAGATTACTTTTGCTATTCAGGGTCCGTTGAGATTCTCTATGAATCTTAAGATGGATTTTCCTATTTTTGCAAAAACATTGCTGGGGTTTTGATAAAGATTGCATTGAATCTATAAGTCACTTTGGGTAGTGTGACAGTTAATTTTATGTATCAACTTGACTAGGCCACAATACCCAGATATTTGATTAAGGATTATTCTAAATTTCTCTGTGAAGGTATGTTTTAGATAAGATTTATGCTTAAATTGCTAGACTTTGAGTAAAACAAATTACCCTTCATAGTATAGACAAGACTTAACCAATCAATTGAAGGCATTAAAGAGAAAGACCAACTGGCCCTAAGTAAGGAATTATACCAGAAGACTGCTTTCACACTGGAACTGAAATGCTTCCCTTGGTATACAGCCTACTGGTCTACCCTGAAGATTTGGGACTTACAAAATCTCCAAAATTTTGTAAACCTATTCTTTAAGCTAAATTGTTTCCCCTTCTTTCTCTTGATAGATAAATGATATAGAGTTAGAAAGATAGATAGGTAGGTAGGTAGCTAGATAGACAGACTGCATATATACATATATATACTGTTGATTCTGTTATTCTGGAGAACCCTAATATAGATATTATTATCTTCCAATCCATGAATAAGAGATGTATTTCCATGATTTGATGTTTTCTTTAATGTCTTTTAGCAATTTTGTTGTTGTTGTTTACTCTGCACATGTCTTTCACTTCCTTGGTTAGGTTTATTTTTAGTTTTTTGCTCTTTAGTTCTACTGTAGATGGAATTTTTTTCTTACTTGCTAATTTTTGAATGCAGATTTTATATCCTATAACTTTGTTATTAGCTCTACATTTTTGTGAAATCTTTAGGATTTTCTACATATAAAATCATGTCATCTGCAAACAAAGATTATTTCACTTCTTCCTTTACAATTTGATTTTCTTTTAACTTATTTTCTTGTCTAATTTCTCTGGCTGGAATATCCAGCACTACATTGAACAGAAGTGGTGAAATAGGGCATACTTGTCTTGTTCCTGATTCTTAAAGGAAATGCATTCTGTCCAATTTATATCATTTTTGCTCAGTGATTCTTGTTTTACATTAGCAGAGAGCTTAGTTGAATCATGTCATGTAGTTATGTGGAAATTGAAATTAGTGGAGGACATTTCCAAAGAAATTATTCAAGGAGTGTCTTGTTTTCTTCTTGCTGCTTAGAGTGAAATGATAGAGGAAAAGATAAATTGAGGGGACACCAGTTCAGTCTCAAGGAACCAGACTTGATGATTTGGAAATTCTATCCAGACTGCAAAGGATGATAAACATAGGAGGCACAATTAGTGTAAAGTGTCCACCAGTGAGAAAACAAAGTGTATAGCTGGAAAACCTTTTTCTATGCCTTAAAAATATCAAAAATTCAGAGTATTCAATCACAGAGAGAGCTCTTTGAAGAAATTTTGTATTAGATTCATGAATGTCCTCACCTATCTCAGCATAAATCAGGAGCAGAGATGGAATTATCCAGGAAAAAAATCTATGAAAGACTATCTAAGGCAGTGGCTCTCTATGACATAAACAGGTAACTCAAAAAATTCTTGAGATTAATATTATACCAGCAGACACATTGCCATCTTGGGCTGAAGGGGATAAAGGATAAAAGAAAAGAAGGCTCTTGGATTCCCAAATTTCTATAGGTAGAACACTGCCCCAAACTGATGACTCCTTTCATCCTTCCGTTTTCTTCAATTTTAAATGGGAATGTCTTTAACTACTGTCCTATGTCCCTTCCAGCATTGTATTTTGGAATCAGACAACTTCTTTTCCAGTTTCATAAGTCTATGATGGAGATAAATTCTGTCCAAGGATTGATAAAATTCAGAGTCTCAATTGTACCAAATTTAGATGATTTAAATGATGAGACTTGAGACCCTTGAGCTATTGAGATTTGGATGCTAAATTTTGCACTTGAGTTGATGCTTTTGAGACATGGGAACCTTGGTATGTGATTAATGTACTTTGCATTTGGGATAGATGTGAATCTTTGGAGGCCAGGATGCCATCTCTATTAGGCTTGAATAATGGTCCCCCAGAGATGTCCACAAGGGAATTTCAGGAAAATTTCTGCTTCATTGACTACATGAAAGCCTTTGACTGTGTGGATCAAAATAAACTGGAAAATCCTTAAAGAAATGGGAATACCAGACCACCTTACCTGCCTCCTGAGAAACCTGCATGCAGGTCAAGAAGCAACAATTAGAACCACACATGAAACAACAGACTGGTTCAAAATTGGGAAAGGAATATGTCAAGGGTATATATTTTCACCCTGCTTATTTAACTTCTATACAGTGTTCATCATGTAAAATTCTGGGCTGGATGAATCACAAGCTGGAATCAAGATTGCTGGGAGAAATATCATCAACCTCAGATAGGCAGATGATATCACTCTAACGGCAGAAAATGAGGAGGAACTAAAGAGCCTCTTTTTGAGGGTAAAACAGGAGAGTGGAAAAGCTGGAATAAAACTCAACATTCAAAAAACTAAAATCATGGCATCTGGTCCCATTATTTAATGGCAAATAGATGGTGGAAAAATGTAAACAGTAGCAGATTTTATTTTCTTGGGCTCCAAAGTCACTGTGGATGGTGACTGCAGCCATGAAATTAAAAGATGCTTTCTCCTTAGAAGAAAAGCTATGATGAAACTAGATGGCATATTTAAAAGCAGAGACATCATTTTGCTGACAAAGGTCTGTCTAGTCAAAGCTATGATTTTTCCAGTAGTTATGTATGGATGTGAGAGTTGGACCATAAAGAAGGCTGAGTCCAAAGAATTGATGCATTCTAATTATAGTGCTGGAGAAGACTCTTGAGAGTCCCTTGGACTGCAAGGAGATCAAACCAGTCAATCCTAAAGTAAATCAACTCTGAATATTCACTGGAAGGATTGATGCTGAAGCTGAAGCTCCAATACTTTGGTTACCTGATGCGAAGGGCTGACTCATTGCAAAAGACCCTGGTACTAGGAAAGATTGTGTGCAGGAGGAGAAGGGAGAGACAGAGGATGAGATGGTTGGATGGCATCACCAACTCAATGGATAGGAGTTTGAACAAACTCCAGGAGATAGTGAACAACATGGAAGCCTGGAATACTGCAGTCCATGGGATTGCAAAGAGTCGGACATGACTTAACAAGTGGATGACAACAAGAGATATGTCCACATTGTAATTCCAGGAACTTGTGAATACCTTACCTTACATGTCAAAAGAGACTTTGAAGATGTTATTAAGTTAAGGATTTGGTGACGAGATTATTCTGGATTATCAAGCTGGGCCTTATGTTACCAGGAGAGTCCTTATAAGAAGGAAGCAGGAGGCTGGGAGTCAGAGAAAGTAATGTACCAACAGAAACAGAGAGAAGGAGATGTGATGATGGAATCAGGGGTTGTTGTGGCATGGCTATGAGCCAAAGAATGTGGGCACTCTAAGGAGCAACTGCTTAATGGGTATGGGGTTTCCACTTGTGATGATGAAAATTTTTTGGAACTAGATAGTGGTGATTGCTGCACACATTGTGTATGTATTAGATGCCAATAACTTGTACATTTTAAACTTGTTCATTTTATGTTATGTGAATTTCATCTTAATTTTTAAAATAAAGGGAGAGAATTATAACACAAGATTCATGATAAACATACCTTGGATTGGAGGAGGCAAGAGACAAAGTTTATGAGGGGGAGGGGTCATCATAGGCAGATAATAATTGCTTTTAATGTTCCAATTCTCAGGCTGGATAGTAGGTTTATGGTGACAGTTGTAAATTAACTAATAAGTAAAAAATGAATAAGCAAATAAAAATATATCAAAATATAATTAAAATATCAAAAGATAAATTAAACTTCTAAAATATACTGCAAATAAAAATGTGCCCAAAAGTCTAAAGACAAAAAAAAAACTCCCTTATTTCTGAAAAATAGAAAAAATATATATAAACAAAAAGTTGAAAATCTTTCTGTAGTTTATAAAATACTTCATTAAAAAACACAAAATAGTATTTAAAAGACAGTTTCCTAGAAATTTTCTACTTAAGTAAATGATACATTCCTCTTAAAAGACTGCTGTCTTAGCACTTAATCTCTATGCAGAGGCCTCTCAAACCATACCAGAACAGACCTTAATACCTACAGAAAGACAGAGCCATAGTACCTGCAAGGACAATATCCTCACAACTTAATGTGCAGTGTCAGAAGTTCTGGGTTCTGTGAGTCCCACTGACATAGTTGATACCCCCTGCTGTTTGATGCTAGTGAGCTTGGGTATTTGATTTCCTACTGCTGTTGACTGCTTCCAGTTATCTATTTACCCTAAAACTCCTTCATGTACATATCCAAAGGGATGAGGGAACTGATAGGCTGACTCTTGGGAAGGGATTAGCTGTAACAAGGCTCGGAACCCTCCTTCGAGGTCTGGGTCAATTCTGAAGGAGGATAATGATCTTATTATGAAGTGTCTATATGAAACAAGAAAAAATTAGTATAATATTGCCAAAATAGCAGGAAAATAGTTTATTAATCAATGTCAAGTGCATCTGCATTAAAAAGTAATAATTTAGTGGTTGGTAAAATTCATTGTAAACCAATTTTAAAATTAAGAAATTAATGTATATATTATAAAAGAGAAGAATGAGAATAAAATAGAATAGAAATAAAATTTCCTCCTAAAATCACAAAACCAAACTGTCTTCAAATTAAAAAAAAAAAAAAAAAAAACCAGAATACAAACTACATACCTAAAAATGCTTAAGTGTTTCCTTTACTAATTCTGCTGCTGCTGCTGCTAAGTCGCTTCAGTCGTGTCTGACTCTGTGCGACCCACCAGGCTTCCCCGTCCCTGGGATTCTCCAGGCAAGAACACTGGAGTGGGTTGTCATTTCCTTCTCCAGTGCATAAAAGTGAAAAGTGAAAGTGAAGTCGCTCAGTCGTGTCTGACTCCCAGTGACCCCATGGACTGCAGCCCACCAGGCTCCTCCGTCCATGGGATTTTCCAGGCAAGAGTACTGGAGTGGGGTGCCATTGCCTTCTCCGTTATTAATTCTAAATTACATCAAATTCATAAAGAAATTATGAAATCATTCAGTTTCTACCTATTTGGCCTTTATGTATTTTTATCAAAATACTTAAAGACTATTCAGATAAAACAACAGAGTCCTTTTCTGCCTCATCAAGGTTGCCATCTCATAAACCAGTTTATATATTTTTTTTTTCAGAATAAGCCCAGAAGCTGGTTCCTGTTTTGTCTGTTTGTTTGCCAATATCAAGAATACTAAATGTGTTGGAACAAAAGTCTTGCCTGCCTGCCTCACCTCCACCTGTGCTCCCTCAGCTGGATGCCATGCCCTGTTGTGGGATGATTTTCAGCCCAGGCCTTTTATCTTTATTTGACCATGTGAAGGTGACCTCCAGATTCTGCTGTTCAACTCTTTCTTCTTCTTACATGACCAGGGGGGATTGAGGGTCAAGTGGTGGAGGGCTGGGATTAGAGTAAGACCAGAACTCTCTTCCCTGGAGTGTAATTGCATTCCCCACTGTAAAAGGAGGGTTACACTCAGTGACTGAGTGTAAACAACATTCACAGAGGGAATGTAGGTGGCTCTGCTCCCAGAGAGAGGGTAATTTCTTCAGGATGTGAGCAACCCCTCTTTGGGGGCACCAGTTATCTGAGGTTAATGGACAGCTAGATATGTCTCTGTCCTAAAAGGGTCTTGATGAGGAGCCTCAGGATCAAATAAAATCTAGGAGCTTTAGAACTAAAAGTTATATTAAGTGGACCAATTCCATAAGGGATAAGTCTACATTCATAAACATGCTGTGGTCTTGGGCTGAAGAAAGCCCTGCAAGGAAATTTCATGGTTAGTATGTCAACCAAGAATAATAGTACCCTGCCCAGAATAGGAGGCTTACTCTCTAAGACAATCCTCACTTATACAAACTTGGTCTTAAAATGTCCCCCACGTACATCTGGACAACCCTCACTTACATAAGTTGTTTACCCTCATCATCTCATTATGCCTATTATTACAGGAGGTAATAATATTATTACAGGATAATAATAATTACAGGATAATAATAACATTATTATTACAGGAGCTTATTGTTAATTCGTTGATGTTAAACAGCACTTATATGTCTTCGTTGTAACTTTAACAGAAATTATTCTCATGTGGAATTTTATGTTATTACTTTAGCTATTTAACGGGAATATTTTCTCTCTCTTTTTTTTTTTTTTTTTAAGGAAAGAGTATTTTAATAGACTTTTCAGGTAATTGTGAACTTCCTTCTTTGATTTTACAACAAAACTTGACAGGAAGTACCTTCTTTAGGATTGGTAGCAATGTGAAATCTGAGGTCTTATTGCTAACTTTTCAAGTTTTGGCTGCATGTGGGATCCTAGTTCCCTGACCAAGGAATGAACCGAGTCCCCTGTGTCAGCAGTATGGAGTCCCAATCACTGGACTACCAGGGAAGTCGCAGGAGTATTTTCTCTTAAACTCTAGTCATTCATTCTGTCAGGAGCACCACTTCTGTTCTGCACCTTTCTATGCCTATCCCAGTCACACATAGACTTACACTCCTTAACTAGGTCTCTCACCCGATAGACTCTCTTCTCTCCTTCTTGGTATACCTGAAGGAAACTCCCTGACTAGACCTCGGGGTTACTCACTCCAAAGCTGCTCTTTCCATAGATTCAGATACAGACTGCTACTCCATTATTATTTAACACACAGTCCCTAGAAAAACATGTAACTCTCTATCTGTAAGGTGCTACATTCCCATGACCATTTTTGATTCTCTTTAACAGTCAGGTTTTTTTTGTATCCTACTGCATAGGGGTTTCCTCACTTTTTTTTCAAACATATCCCAAATACTTCAGCCAATTTAGAATCCTTGTTATCAGTATAGGCAAGCACCCTGACCAGTTCCAAACACAAGTGTCCTTCTCATCATTACAGGCAAGTCTTTGGACAGCCTCATCTGCATGAAGTCTTTAATAGGCAGCTTCTCATTAGCCCTACCCATGCCAAGGATCATTCTATTCTTAACAGAATGCTTCTAGTCATACCTTCCCAAACCAGGGTCTTCCTTTCTGTGTGAGCAGGTATCTGAGCAGTTACAATCATACAAAAATTCTTCTCTTCTCCATTGGTTTACCTCTGACTGCGACAGGATCCTTCCCTACAAACAGTTCTCTATTTACTTCAGTACGCACTAGGACCTCTCATATCACAAAGGCAATCCTATGCTCAGCTTTGTCAAAGTAGGGCCTTGCTTTTCTGTCAGGAGGTTTCTCATTATGCCTGCCTACAGTAAGGGTTTTTCTCTTCTTTATAGGCAATCTACGGACAGCCTTCTGCACATAAGGGTCCTTTTCATCATACAAGCGGGCTTATAGGTAGCCTGCTCTCTCTGGGGGCTGTCTCATTTCTATTGGCAGGCTTCCAGTTAACCCCGCCCACATCTCTTTTCTTTGGTCAGTTTGGTCACGTCAGACTCTTCAGACTCTTCATCCTACAGGAAAACACTTGGAGGGCTTCGCCTTGCAAGCTTGTCGCTTTATGAGCATATTCATTTTTTTCATTGGCAGATTTTCAAGCTAGTGCCACAATAGTAGTAGGTATTTCTCTTCTCTTCCAAGGCAGTCTTCTGATCAGCTCTGCCACATCAGGGTCCTCATCCATGCAGGTACGCGTTTTGTCATCACTACTTATACCTGCATCCTCTCCTCACTATAGGCAGTGCTCTGGTTACCATAGCTTACCATAACCTTCTACAACTTGTTTTTTTTTTTTTTAATTTCAGCAAACAATTCTGGATTGAATACAGTCTTCTTAAGATAACTTATTCTTTGTAAAAGCTGCATAGTATTCCTTTGTGTGGTTTTTACCATATTTAATTCACGTATTTCTGTATTAGTGAACATTTAGTTATTTTTCAGCATTCCAAATAGTATTATGTGGAGCACTCTCTTATATGTGCCTCCAAGTACACAAGTATTTTCTAGAGTACACATGTAAAAGTAAAAATTGTTTAATCTTAAGATAGATTGTAAATTTTAACAAACACTGACAAAATAGCATTTTTTAATTTTTTTTCTTATTTTATTTTTTAACTTTACAATATTGTATTGGTTTAGCCATATATCAAAATGAATCTGCCACAGGTATACATGTGTTCCCCATCCTGAACCTTCCTCCCTCCTCCCTCCCCATACCATCCCTCTGGGTCATCCCAGTGCACCAGCCCCAAGCATCCAGTATCGTGCATCAAACCTGGACTGGTGACTCATTTCATATATGATATTATACATGTTTCAATGCCATTCTCCCAAATCATCCCACCCTCCCCCTCTCCCACAGAGTCCAAAAGACTGTTCTATACATCAATGTCTCTTTTGCTGTCTCATATACAGGGTTATCGTTACCATCTTTCTAAATTCCATATATATACATTAGTATACTGTATTGGTGTTTTTCTTTCTGGCTTACTTCACTCTGTATAATAGGCTCCAGTTTCATCCACCTCATTAGAACTGATTCAAATGTATTCTTTTTAATGGCTGCATAATACTCCATTGTGTATATGTACCACAGCTTTCTTATCCATTCATCTGCTGATGGACATCTAGGTTGCTTCCATGTCCTGGCTATTATAAACAGCACTGCGATGAACATTGGGGTACACGTGTCTCTTTCAATTCTGGTTTCCTCAGTGTGTATGCCCAGCAGTGGGATTGCTGGATCATAAGGCAGTTCTATTTCCAGTTTTTTAAGGAATCTCCACACTGTTCTCCATAGTGGCTGTACTAGTTTGCATTCCCACCAACAGTGTAAGAGGGTTCCCTTTTCTCCATACCCTCTCCAGCATTTATTGCTTGTAGACTTTTGGATCGCAGCCATTCTGACTGGTGTGAAATGGTACCTCATAGTGGTTTTGATTTGCATTTCTCTGATAATGAGTGATGTTGAGCATCTTTTCATGTGTTTGTTAGCCATCTGTATGTCTTCTTTGGAGAAATGTCTATTTAGTTCTTTGGCCCATTTTTTGATTGGCTCATTTATTTTTCTGGGGTTGAGCTGTAGGAGTTGCTTGTATATTTTTGAGAGTATTTTTTTTTTAGTTTTTTAAATTTTTTCCCTTTTCTTTTTTTTAATTTAAATTTATTTATTTTAATTGGAGGCTATAAAACAGCTGTTTCAACTTACCTTCCCACAAGTAGTGGATAAACTTTTCTTGTCAAAGCTTCATATTATTTTTTAACATTTGCAGAAATAATGGGCATAATTTGTATCTCATAATTGATTTATTTTTCCCACCTTACAGACATGGTTGAAGCTCCCTATATACTTCTCCTTAATCCTTTTCTTTTCCCCATTTGCATAGTTTTGACCTTCTTTATATGTTTTTGTATCTAGATACTTAAAATAGTGTTGTGTTGTAGTTTTTAAAATTTCATTTAAATTATGGCATACAGTATATATTCATTTGCAACTTTTTAGTCAAAATTAATATTGTTATGTGTAACTTTGGTTCATTATTCTAATATTAGAATAATCCATTATGATGATTATACCCAAATTTATATATTCTTTTTCAAACTACTGTGGACATTTAGGTTGTAACCTATTTTTTGTTTGTTTTACTATTTCATATAGTGCTGTTTCTTTTATGTATTTCTCAGTGTGCACATGTCCAAGACTTTTTCTATAATGTATACCTAAAAGTAGATTTCTCAGGGAATAAATTTTAAGTATCTTCGAATTTACTAGATACTGTTAATCTGACAGCATGTAACATCTTATTTTTGTTTTAGTTTTCATTTCTCTGATTACAAGTGAGGTTGAGCATCTCTTGTGTATTTATTAACCCTTCAGATTTTATTTTCTGTGAATGGGACTTTTCATATCCTTTGCCTATTGTACTGGATTGTTTGGTTTTTTCCTATTGATATGTCAGAGCTCCTTATATGATCTTGTTTGTGTGCCTCATAAATCTTCCTTCATCCTGTTGTGGCTCGTTTTTAACCATTGTTCATATTGGTATGTGGTATGTGTGTGTGTGTACTCATTTTAATTTTTAATGTAATTTGTGTGTATTTCCACGGAATTCTTACCTATTTCACTGACATAAACATATTTATTCCCCTGGATTTTCTTCTTTAAAAAATCTAATTTTGATTTTCACATTTAGTTTTTTATTTATTAATTCAGCCAGTACTTATTGATCATCTGCTTTGAGCCAGATCCTCTTCTAAGCACTCTTCATTGTAAACAGACAAACACAGACAAAAATCTTGCTCTTCACTGACCTTATAATTTAAGGGACAGAGACAGACAGTCAACAAATAAATAATATAATTATATAGCACGTTAAGAATGATAAAAGCTAAGGATAAAAACAAAAGAGGATTAGAGTGTAATGATGGTGGATTTTGTTTCTGGAGTCTATTCTGTTAATTGGCCTTTTTGTCTTCCCTGTTTTGATAACACAGTCTTAATTTATTATAGCTTTTGTAAGAAGTCTTAATGTTTGGTAGGGCAGATCTCTTCACTGTATTTTCTTTAATATATCTTAGTTGTTCTTGGCTTTCTGTTCTTCTTGATAATATGAAGATTACTTTTTGCCTTTAATTTTAATGTATCTGATATTAGTATTGCCACACTAATTTTTCTATTCTGTTATTATCATTTTTTATTTTATATTTTTATATATATTGGTGTGGTTTTGTTTTAGATGAGGCTCTAATAAATGGCATATAACTAGATTACAAAAATAACTTGTTATAACAGTCTTGTCTTTGTTAGATGAGGCTAATTTGTTTACAATTATTATGTTTATTGATATATTTTGACTCATTTCTACTTCCTTTTTGTTCATTTTCAGTTTAACATAAATGTTTTTAGCTTCTCTATCCCTGATTATTTCTGCTGATCTGGATGCTATAATTTATATTTACATTCACATTGTCCTTAAATATCATATATATGTATTACATATGTATGTATTTGTGTGTATATATATATATATATTTTATAAATATTAATATATATTTGCTGGAAATATATATATATATAATTTATATATATTTTTATATATAAACATTTTATATATATAAAATGTTCTCACAAATTCTTTGGTTATTCAGTATTTTTATCCTCTTAACTGTGGCAAGGGCTTTAGTATGCTTGAACTACCCATTTGATCCCCTAATTATTTTGGACAGTTTTACTTTGCCATTTTAAACAAAAAGTCAGTTATGGTAATTTTATAGTCACATTAGACATAGTTTATCAGTTGCTTTGCTTATCATTGATTCTTTTTCTCTATAATTTCTCTCTGGCTTCATTTATCTTATTTATAAGATACATAGTTTTCCTGTGTATGTAATGACAGTATGTAGGTGCTTAACTCTAACTAAAGACTGAAAGTGCCTTTATTTTGCCCTTATGAGGTATTAGTTAGGTACAAAGATCCAGGTTGACAGTTTTACTTCATGTGTAAATATTTCTAGCATCTATTGTTGTTTTCCCCCAGACTAGTTTATCTTTCTTTGGAAGGAAGCATGTTTCCCCTCTAGTGGTTCTTAAGATTGTTGCTTTATTATTATTTATTATGATGATTGTGTAATTCATTTTAATGTAAAGTACAAATAGAGGCACAGTTAATCTGTGGTGATGGAAAACAGAAAGTAGTTGCAAAGGTAAGTGAAGATTGCTTGGAAATGGGATGAGAAAGCCCTCTGGAGGGATAGAAATGTTCTACATCTTTTTTGGGGTGGTGTATACAACTGTCAAAATTGATCATATTGAATATATATGTTCTATGCATTTTAATCTGTGTAAATCACTTCTCAGGAAAAAAAAAAAACTCTGAGGTTTCAGTACATTGTGATAAATTTCCTGCAAGAACCTCTCAGCACCCTTTGGGGCAGAGCCAATTGTTCAGCTGTCCCAAAGAGTCTATATGAAACAAAGGAATGAAACATGGCATCTGGATCTGCATCTTCTTCTCCAAAGTGCACATCCAGGTTTGACTCAAACTGGAGTATATTGTCCAGTGTCATTGTCTTTTTGTAAGTGAACCCAGTGATTCTGTGTCTCCGTCCTGGCTTTATTAATCAGTCTTAGCTTCTGCAATTAGCCTACTCCCAACAGAGTTTGTTTGGGCATCAGTATCTACAACTTTCTTACACCTGAAGAGCAGTAGGAGGTAATTTCCCTCTATATAGCTAGGCACACACACAGCCACACCCACACCCACACACACAGACCCCTCTGAAATCTCTATCCCAGTGGCTATGGAACAAAACTTAAGTGTCTCAGTGGCATATTGTATTTGAAATAATCTTGGAAATAATGAGAGAAGATTATTTCAGATGATAAGGGCAGACGGTACTAGTGGCTTCTCAGAGATTCTCAGGGCCAGCACACTACCACCAGCACCCAACTTAGCAACACTGTCATTGTATCAAACACCCACCTTTCCTGACACTTTATTCTTGATGTTATGAGGTTGTATTCACTGTGTCTAGAGTGTCTAGAAGTAGGTTCAGAGAAGGCAATGGCACCCCACTCCAGTACTCTTGCCTGGAATATCCCATGGACAGAGGAGCCTGGTAGGCTGCAGTCCATGGGGTCGCTAAAGTCGGACACGACTGAGCGACTTCACTTTCACTTTTCACTTTCATGCACTGGAGAAGAAAATGGCAACCCACTCCAGTGTTCTTGCCTGGAGAATCCCAGGGACGGGGAAGCCTGGTGGGCTGCCGTCTATGGGGTCGCACAGAGTCAGACACGACTGAAGTGACTTAGCAGCAGCAGCAGCAGAAGTAGGTTGATTTTTATTTATCTTGCTCAGTGAACTTTTGGTGTGAGAACTCAGATTTCTTCAAATTGGAAAAGTAACTAGTGATCTCTCTTCATTTATTGATTCTTGGTTATTCTCTTAATATTTTTGAACTTTCTATTAGATAAAACAGATGAATTATCTTCCATGTATCTTAACTAGTCTTTTGTAATTTTATCTTTTTATTAGTATCTGCTGCATGTTTTGTGAGTTATTTAGTACTGTATCTTCCAAGTCACCAATTTGCTCTTTGGCCATATCCAGTCAAATTTGCCTCATCTATTGTATATTAAAATTTTCAATGACATTTTTATTTCCAAATTTTTTAATTTATTTCTTTTCATTTCTATCAATTTCTTTCATTGTATACAGTTTTTTATATGTCAGTTCTTTATCTCTTTGAAGTATCCTAAGCATGCTTACTTTGTTTTCCAGATCACTCCATAATTTTATTTCTATCTCAAGTGAATTAATGATCTAGCTGTTAATTTTTCTTGTTATTAAATTTATTCATGTGTTTTGGAATTTTGGTTTTCAGTTTAATTTGAATGGAAGATTTTTGTTCTCTACCTCTATTTATTACCCTAATTACCCAACCTTATCATGAAGTTGATTGGTTGCTTCCTCCCAGCTCTTCAGGCTTAAATTCACTACAAATCCCAAAATGATAGTTCCAAATTATGGCCTCGTGATGTTACTGAGGATACCATAGATCCAGGAGGTCAAATAGAACCAATTACGATAGCTAGTAAGCAGCTTGGCTCAGCATCTAGATACAAAGTTTGGTCTTTAATTGTTTTCTTTCTTAGACCTGTAGTTTGCCAGAGTTTCACAGAGTTATGTTTTAGCTTCTTTTCACAAGCAGAGGTAGCCTCATCTTAGTCCCGGATTTTTTGTTTCCTTTCCCTCAGTTCAGTTCAGTTCAGTTCAGTCGCTCAGTCGTGTCCGACTCTTTGCGACCCCATGAATCGCAGCACGCCAGGCCTCCCTGTCCATCACCAACTCCTGGAGTTCACTCAGACTCATGTCCATCGAGTCAGTGATGCCATCAAGCCACCTCATCCTCTGTCGTCCCCTTCTCCTCCTTCTCCAAATCCTTCCCAGCATCAGAGTCTTTTCCAATGAGTCAACTCTTCGCATGAGGTGGCCAAAGTACTGGAGTTTCAGCTTTAGCATCATTCCTTCCAAAGAAATCCTACAAAGAGACCAAATTCCTAACATCCAGTTCCTGCTTGATAATTAATAGTCCAGCAAGCCAGTTGCTTCAGTTCCACTCATTATTTTGTATTACTGATCTAGTGAGATATTTTTTTTTGTATTTGAACTTGACTATCTTTTTATGGTTTGTCTGTCTATATATATATTTTTTTAATTTTATTTTATTTTTAAACTTTACATAATTGTATTAGTTTTGCCAAATATCAAAATGAATCCGCCACAGGTATACATGTGTTCCCCATCCTGAACCCTCCTCCCTCCTCCCTCCCCATATCATCCCTCTGGGTCGTCCCAGTGCACTAGTCCCAAGCATCCAGTATCGTGCATCAAACCTGGACTGGCATCTCGTTTCATACATGACATTTTACATATATTTTTATTTATCATTTCTTATATCTTTGGAGCAAAGAGTATGTTACCAAAATATGTGAAATCAGTGTTTTATACTGACATGGCTACAGTATATGTTCAATATATGTGGGTATGAGTTGTTCTCTTGAGGATAAAACAAACAAACAAACAAACAAACAGCTAACATGGTGTGAAACACGTATTGTACTTAAGATCCTTTATATTCTTCACAAATCACTTAATCATTATTAAAATCCTTTGCATTAAGAAGAGCTTTACAGGAAACTGTGTGAAACTCATCTTGAGATGTAGTTATCTTGACAGAGCTGTTATTTATGGTCTGTTTTACCTTATAGAAAGTTTCCTTCCCCTGCCTAAACACTTGAAGTCGAACCCTTGGAGAGGAAAACAAGCAGTAAGTGGCAATGAACAAGGGACTATTATTTGCTTTCAAAGTATCTCAGAACACTTTGAAAAAATATTCCAAATAAAGAGGTGTTACCTAGTGACTCAGATGGTAAAGAATCTGCCTGCAGTGCAGGAGACCCGGGTTTAATCTCTGGGTCAAGAAGATTCCACTGGAGGAGGGAATGGCTACCCACTCTGGTATTCTTGCCTAGAGGATTCCATGAACAGAGGAGCCTGGCAGGCTGTATTCCATGGAGTCGCAAAAAGTCAGACATGACTGAGCAACTAACACACTTGCTTCCTCAGGTGCTTTTGAGTTCAGGACTCTCAAAGCTTTAAAATTAAGTAAGGCTCAAAGTTTCATTGGACTGAGATTTTTAAGCTCAGATTGCAGCTCCCAAACTAATAATTAAAATCTAATCTCAAGACTGCTAATTTAAGTAATCATTCCATGCATAGTCACTAAAATAAATCTCGTTTATTTTTCAATATTTCTGTATGATATATCCATGTTTAAGAACCATATTCTTCTTAAAAATAACACAAATAAAAGTTTACATTTACAGAACTTATTATGTGTCAAAAAGTAAAACTAGGTCTTGGTGTACATTATATAGTAATTAATGATACACATTATGTCATTTGATAGTCTCAATAACTTCAATAACTTGTTTAGGTAAGATTTTTTATTATCCTCATTTTATAAATAAGGAAACTGAAACTCAGTAAGATGTAGCAGATATAAGTTGGTGACCGGATTAACAATGATTTATTTCAACAGTCTTCTACAGTTTGCTATATGGACTAGTCCAACTACTTGAAACATAAAATGTCCAAAGTTGAACTCTATTATTTTGGTTCATATGAAAACAGTGAAGATGTCTCCAGGAGCTTGAAAAGTCAATCTGATAAGAGTGTGAAGCTAATAAAAATAATGTTAAAATAATAAAATCTTTCAAAAATTCTCTATTCCTATTTGCTACTATTAAATTCAAATAGTTAATAAAACTTTTAAAAACGTTTTTAAAACTAATTTTTAATTGACCATCTAAATATTGATTGTCAATTTGATTAATTAAATTTCCTGAAAGTTTTAAAATGCAATTACAAATTTATCACTGTTTTTTTTTAAACACTTCAGTTTGAATAGCATTTTAAACCTACATGTATACAATGGTTACAGATATATTCGTGATCTTACATTTAAGCCTATTCTAAAATATGAACACCGTGGGTTTAATTTGTTTCCTCTTTATTGCTGCCCTTACATTTTTCCTTTTTTAGGTTGTTATGATCATTTTGATATTTTCTTAGAATTTCACTCTTTTACATTTTCCTAGGATTTCAATAATCTTACTGAACTGAGAGGAAAAGAGAAATACCATCTCAGACAAGCTGAGGTAACAGAATATGTGTTATCAACTACTTGATTCTTTGGGGAAATTATGGGACATGATTGAATAGTTAAAGGCAATTTTAACCATGTGGCATTGGCTAAGATCCTCTTAAGAATGATGTTTTATTTGATATTTCACACTACACCTCTGTCATGTAGAGTTATTTTAGGGGATGACTTGTCTTTAACAAAATGAAGCATTCTGTAATGTCTGCATGTTGGAAGTACCCATTATTCTGTCTTTTTTGCTGTTTGTATCTGGGTTGTTACTACTATTAAGGCTTATATTTTTTATTTGTATTTTGTTATAATTAGTAAGGCTTTTTAGTGGACCCATCTCTTAGGAGATGAGGGATTGAGTCTTCCTAGATAGTTCTCTTATTTACATTATATCATTAATCATCTTGCAATACCCTATTGGATGTATTATTATGTTTGACCATTAGGGCTAATCTGTTTTACCAGTTCTTACTATACGTAACTGCTTGCCTATGTGTGAATTATTTTTCTAAAAAGTTGCTGTTTCTGACAGGATGTACTTTGTGGCCACATGGTTACTGGATGACTCTTCTGTATGAATTAGGAAGAGGTACTTCCTATAGATTTACACAGCCCCAGGATCAGGGTGCATGGTTTGAAAACCAGCCCAGGCAGCATACAAACACAATAGCCATTGATATGTACCTGTTTTCCTAGAACAACATATGGCTTACTCATTGTTTCTCATGTATTCTTTCCTATCTACCCTCCAACAGAAACAAGTACATATCTATACTTTAAAAATAGACATATTCTTAAAATGAAAAAAAAAAAAAACCACTCATGCATGTTTAAGAATTTCTTATGTAAAAGCAAGAAAAAGTAAATTTCCTATGGCATTTACTACTGTTTTTTAAATAACAATTAACTTCTTTTAAAAATTTGGATATCATTATGTACTCATAGCCCTTTAAAGACTAAACCAGTTTAATTAATCATAATGTGTACATCAAAAAGTCACAGTTTGGTAGCACGATACCATGTAAATTGACTATCCATCCTTTTAACACTGCCTCTGATGTGCTTGAAAGCATTCTTGTTTGTAACAAGAGGATTTATTTATTAGACATATCTGATTTTTCCCCTGCCCCAGAACATGTATCAACTACCTTCTTTACGAGTTCTTTTAGTGGAGACTAGTCTGAATGCAGGAATGCTTTTGAAAATTGATGGTAGATAAAAATGCTAGTTCCACCACTGCTATTATTGGGCCATTAGTGTGTGTGTGTGTGTGTGTGTGCCCTATGTTGCTTATGATGCAGTTTTTCAGTCATTAACTATATTAACATTTGAGGTGGGTAGAAGCTTAGAAACCAGGATACTCACAAATATGACTGTTAACTTTTTTATAGAGCATATGCAAAATGCTCTGGCCTCTTTTTTTGGAACACACTTAAAAAAAACAAGGTACCAAGTTCTTGGTTAGCATGTGCTAGCCTATTCCCCATATATCTACACCTGGGTACCATATATTTTTAAGTCTTAGCTCAAGCAACTCCTCCTCCTATGGGGAGCTCTTCTGATTCCTATCATTAAAGTTGGGTTTTCCCTCTCTATGCTCTCCTAAAACAGTGTCTATCACTCATCACACTGTTTTAATTTTCTCTTTACTTGTCTGTCTTCCTCTATTTAGCTGTAATACTCTCTTGAGTTGTGCCTTATTCATCTGGTAGATATATTAGATACTTCTTGTTACATGGTACATGTTCAATTACCTACACACTAAATATTTTAAAGAGGCTTAAAGAAATAAAATACACAGGGATGACTTGGTTTTACTAGCCAATCCCTAAAGATTGGACTGTGCTCCCTGGTGAAGATGGAAGAGAAATTCTACAACACTAGAGTCCCTACTTATGGGATAAAGAAATGCCCAGAGGTAAAATACTGCCATGCTCTCTGGGGTTGTCATAAAAAGCTGAATATTTCAGGATTAGTCCCTTGCTTTGCCCTGATCAGTTTGCAATTGGAAAGGCGAGTCCTTAATTCCCTTTTGGGAGGTGGAAGCAGCATTTTATTAGAGATAATGTCCTTGAAATTATTTGCAGAGTTCCAAAGAATAGCAAGGAGAGATAATAAAGCCTGTCTCAGTGGTCAGTGCAAAGAAATAGAGGAAACAATAGAATGGGAAAGACTAGAAATCTCTTTAAGGAAATTAGAGATACAAAGGGAACATTTCATGCAAAGATGGGCACAATAAAGGACAGAAATGGTATGGACCTAACAGAAACAGAAGATATTAAGAAAAGGTGGCAAGAACACACGGAAGAACTATACAAAAAAAGATTTTCAGGACCGAGATGACCACAATGGTGTGATCACTCACCTAGAGCCAGACATCCTGGAATGTGAAGTCAAGTAGGCCTTAGGAAGCATCACTTCGAACAAAGCTAGTGGAGGTGATGGAAATCCAGCAGAGCTGTATCAAATCCTGAAAGATGATTCTGTTTAAAAAAAAAAAAAAAAGATGATGCTGTTAACACCAATATGCAACAGGACTCAATAAGCCAGCAAGTTTGGAAAACTCAGCAGTGGCCACAAGATTAGAAAAAGTCAGTTTTCATTCCAACTCCAAAGAAAGGGAATGCCAAAGAATACTCAAACTACTGCACAATTACACTCATCTCACATACTAGCAAAGTAATGCTCAAAATTCTCCAAGCCAGGCATCAACAGTATGTGAACCTAGAACTTTCAGATGTTCAAGCTGGACTTAGAAAAAGCAGAGGAACCAGAGATCCAATTCTCAACATCTGTTGGATCATCGAAAAAACAAGAGAATTCCAGAAAATATCTACTTCTGCTTTATCGACTATGCCAAAGCCTTTAACTCTATGGATCACAACAAACTGGAGAGTTCTTAAAGAGATGGGAATACTGATCACCTTACCTGCCTCCTGAGAAATCTGTATGCAGGTCAAGAAGCAACAGTTAGAACTGGACATGGAATAACAAACTGGTTCAAAATTGGGAAAGGAGTATGTCAAGGCTGTATATGTATATGTATTTAACTTCTATGCAGAGTACATCATGCAAAATGCTGGTATGGATGAGGCACAAGCTGGAATCAAGACTGCAGGGAGAAATATCAAGAACCTCAGATACGCAGATGACACCACCCTTTTTTTTTTTCTAATTTTATTTTATTTTTAAACTTTACATAATTGTATTAGTTTTGCCAAATATCAAAATGAATCCGCCACAGGTATACATGTGTTCCCCATCCTGACCCCTCCTCCCTCCTCCCTCCCCATACCATCCCTCTGGGTCGTCCCAGTGCACTAGCCCCAAGCATCCAGTATCGTGCATCGAACCTGGACTGGCAACTCGTTTCTTACATGATATTTTACATGTTTCAATGCCATTCTCCCAAATCTTCCCACCCTCTCCCTCTCCCACAGAGTCCATAAGACTGTTCTATACATCAGTGTCTCTTTTGCTGTCTCGTACACCGGGTTATTGTTACCATCTTTCTAAATTCCATATATATGCGTTAGTATACTGTATTTATGTTTTTCCTTCTGGCTTACTTCACTCTGTATAATAGGCTCCAGTTTCATCCACCTCATTAGAACTGATTCAAATGTATTCTTTTTAATGGCTGAGTAATACTCCATTGTGTATATGTACCACAGCTTTCTTAGCCGTTCATCTGCTGATGGACATCTAGGTTGCTTCCATGTCCTGGCTATTATAAACAGTGCTGCGATGAACATTGGGGTACACGTGTCTCTTTCCCTTCTGGTTTCCTCAGTGTGTATGCCCAGCAGTGGGATTGCTGGATCATAAGGCAGTTCTATTTCCAGTTTTTTAAGGAATCTCCACACTGTTTTCCATAGTGGCTGTACTAGTTTGCATTCCCACCAACAGTGTAAGAGGGTTCCCTTTTCTCCACACCCTCTCCAACATTTATTATTTGTAGACTTTTGGATCGCAGCCATTCTGACTGGTGTGAAATGGTACCTCATAGTGGTTTTGATTTGCATTTCTCTGATAATGAGTGATGTTGAGCATCTTTTCATGTGTTTGTTAGCCATCTGTATGTCTTCTTTGGAGAAATGTCTATTTAGTTCTTTGGCCCATTTTTTGATTGGCTCATTTATTTTTCTGGGGTTGAGCTGTAGGAGTTGCTTGTATATTTTTGAGATTAGTTGTTTGTCGGTTGTTTCATTTGCTATTATTTTCTCCCATTCTGAAGGCTGTCTTTTCACCTTGCTAATAGTTTCCTTTGATGTGCAGAAGCTTTTAAGGTTAATTAGGTCCCATTTGTTCATTTTTGCTTTTATTTCCAATATTCTGGGAGGTGGGTCATAGAGGATCCTGCTGTGATGTATGTCAGAGAGTGTTTTGCCTATGTTCTCCTCTAGGAGTTTTATCGTTTCTGGTCTTATGTTTCTACCCTTATGGTAGAAAACAAAAAAGAGCTAAAGAGCCTCTTGATGAAAGTGAAAGAGAAGAGTGAAAAAGCTGGCTTAAAACTCAGCGTTCAAAAAACTAAGATCATAAAAAGAAAAAACAAAAACAAAAACAAAAATAAACTAAGATCATGGCATCTGGTCCCATCACTTCATGGCAAATAGATGGGGAAACAATGGAAACAGTCACAGACTTTATTTTCTTGGACTCCAAAATCACTGTAGATGGTGAATGCAACCATAAAATTAAAAGATGCTTGCTCCTTGGAAGAAAACCTATGACCAACCTAGACAGCATATTAAAAAGCAGAGACATTACTTTGCCAACAAAGGTCCGTCTAGTCAAAGCTATGGTTTTTCCAGTAGTCATGTATGGATATAAGCGTTGGACTACAAAGAAAGCTGAGTGGTGAAGAATTGATGCTTTTGAACTGTGGTGTTGGAGAAGACTCTTGAGAGTCCCTTGGACTGCAAGGAGATCAAACCAGTCAATTGCAAAGGAAATTGGTCCTAAATATTCATTGGAAGGACTGATGCTGAAAGTCAATACTTTGGCCACCTGATGCGAAGAACTGACTCATTGGAAAAGACCCTGATGCTGGTAAAGATTGAAAGCAGGAGGAGAAGGGGATGACAGAGGACGAAATGGTTGGATGGCATCACTGACTCGAAGGACATGAGTTTAAGCTAGCTCCAGGAATTGGTGATGGATAGGGAAGCCTGGCATGCTTCAGTCCAGGGGTCGCAAAGAGTCAGACACAACTGAGCAACTGAACTGAACTGAACTGAATATCCTTGCATCTTAAAAGATGAGTAGGGATCAATCAAGCCAAGCCAATTGAGAGTAGACCATTCCAAGTAGAGGTGGCAACTAGAGCCAAGAACCATACACAGAAGATAGGGGGGAGGTATGAAAATCCCAGAAGTTCATTGTTTCTGGGAGGTGACTATGAAGCAAAGAAGCTGACGTAATAAATTAGCCTGTAAAGGTAAACAGAAATAGTATTCTGGATGGCCTTTTTTTCTGCATTAAGTCATAGGATTTTGTGTTGGCGTAGAGAAACAGAAGAGATTATAGTATAGTGAGTAAAAACACTCTCAGGCTGCCTGGATTTGAAACTCAACTCTGATGTTTACTATCTGAGTTAAGCTTTTCTTTTTTTTTTTAATTTATCTTGTTTGCTTTATGAAGGGATAATAACAAAAGCATGTATTTCATAGGGTTATTTTGAGGATTAATGAGTTAAATCACATATAGTGCTTAGAACATTCAGTAAGTATTAACAGTTGATGTTATTATTATTAAATTTTATATTTATACAGTAGAAAGATCACTCTGGATGTCTGTATAGAGGATGATTTGGGATAGAATAGGACAAGAATGGGAAGGAAATTATAGGGGTTTAGTTTGTCCCCTCAGGAGCTCCTGTTGACATTTGCTTGATATTTTTGAGGTATAGTTTTCTGCAATGATTTTAATGAAATCACATACTTTAGAGATGGATTTTGTGAAGACTCAGTTAAATTAAACCTTCCCATTTTGTTTTTCCTAAGAATGCCCATAGGATGAACTTACTGGGAAGTCGAACTCTGGAGCTTTCAGAAACTTGCATTTCATAGCTAAACTTTGAGAGTACTGTCCTCAGAGTACAGTTTAGAACTCAGTTTTTGAGGTGTCCTGAGGGAAGGAAGCTGTTGCCCAGAATAAGATTTAAAATAGCACAGTTTATTTCTAGTTATGGATTTGAGGCTAACAATTTATCTTCTGATAGATTCCATCTTACTCTAAAAACTCAGGTTACATATATTGCTGCTTCTTTTATACATTATTTTGAATATGATTGAGGCCGTGGGCATAAAGAAAGGATCAGAAGACCTTAGCTGTGGACCTAGCTCTGCTACTTAGATATGTAGTCTTAATTATTACGTAGATCTCAGTTCCCTTATCTGTAACATGAGATTAATAATACCCACTGTGTTATCTTACAGGACCATCATGAGAATCAGTTGAGATCATCTATGTGAAAGCACTTGACAAAAGGCACTTTAAAAATGAAATGATTTTTTAAAGCATTTAAGAATGACTCAAAATATAATGTGATACATGTATATGCTTGTTCCTTCATTAAATGAACTCAGCAAGAGTTGAAAGATATGCCAGACATGCACCTGTTATACAAGTCATCTTAGTTTGCACATAGTTCAAAATTTATAGGTCCTCACATGGAGACTCTGTGCTTCCAGTGAAAGCTCAGGAATTCTACCTTCAACTTTTTTCCTGCTAAAAAGTTCTTCTTAGTTACTTGTTTGTTTTGAGTTCCATTCCAGAACATTATGGTTTCTCCAAGTCTAACCATTAATCAGTGAGGCATTGGTGCCCCCCTTTCTAGTATATCTACCTTCTGATAAACTCTAGATGAGATAAACTGCATCAAAACTGGTGCCCCAACGAGGGCTTTGAAAAGTACCTCAGAGATCTCTGTTCTTTTAGAAATCTCTCTCCACCCACCTCTCCACTAAAGATGGACTTAAAACTAAAAAATCCTGAGTTCTGGTACAGTTTCCATGGCCAGATCCCAGGGCTGCTGGACTGGGACATGGGAAATGAGTTCTTCCTTCCTTGCACCACAGACCAGTGCCCCTTAGCTGAGCAGAACCTTGCCAAATACAGACTTCAAGTAATGGAGACTCCAAAAGTACCTCAAGAGAGGGGATCCAGTCCTGGAAAAGATCGTCCTAACTCTGAACCCAATCTGTGGATGTGGGTGAATCCCAACATCGCATGCTCCCTTGGCAGCCAGGAGACCCCAGAGCCCAGTAAGAAAAAGGATCTGGCACACATACTTCTTTCTCCTCAGCTACTCGCAAAAGATGAAGTACCTAACTGCTCAGAGGCCACAGTGATGCAGTCCCTGCCATCTTCCTCCAGCAAGCAATCTCCCCTACAGAAGCAGATCACCTCTTTTTCCAGTGACAGGGAGCTTACAGAAGATGAGACCAAGGAAAAAGATAGCAACTCCTCTGTGGCCCTCCAGTCCCCAAACAAAGGGGAGTGCTTCCAGAGCCAGAACCTATGGCAAGGCAACAGCCAGGAGAGGAAGTCCTGGCCTCGTCCCCCCCTCAATTACAGTCACCTAATTGCTCTGGCACTTAGAAACAGCCCTCCCTGTGGCCTCAATGTGCAAGAGATCTACAGTTTCACCCAACAGCATTTCCCCTTTTTCTGGACAGCTCCATATGGATGGAAGAATACCATCCGCCACAACCTCTGCTTCCTGGACAGCTTTGAGAAGGCGCCAGTCAGTCTTCAGGATGGGGCCAGTGCAAGGCCAAGGCCTGGCCTCTGGAGGCTTACTGAGGAGGGACACCGCCGCTTTCAGGAGGAGACTCGTGCCTTAGCCTCTGCTAGAAGAGAGAGTATTCAACAGTGCATGAGCCATCCAGATGTTATGACTTCCCTCTTTGACCTTTGAACAACCACTGCTCCCTTTCTGGAACACTGCCATCCTTACTGTGGCTACCTATGCACTGATTGGCCCTCATTAATCCCTAAGCCCACTCTGCCTGGTAGGTGCCAAGCCTGTATTTAACTACTGCTGCAAGAATGGTATTAAAAAAAAGTGAGGGGTGGATACAGAGGAGGAGGCAAAAGCTTAGAAAGTTGCGTAAGGGCAGTGGCAGTTTTTCTGCATTTTGAGCACAAGGAAATCTTAGGAGAAACAGCATTGAGGTTAAGGAGAGAAGAACATATTAAATGAGAAAAGGAATTCTGTTTCCTGGAGAGTATTCAAACACGTGAAAGCAAATTGTGGAGTATAAAACATCAAATTCAAGATGGAGCCAGACCTTTAAGTCTCAAATACCATGTGAAGATATATAAGCATAAAGAGAACTGGGTTTGATGTTTGAAGCCTGAAGATTCAAATGTCCCCCTTCTACCATTCATCAGATACATCTCCTTTTTTCAGTGAACCATTTTACCCTTTAGGGCCTTTTTCCTCTTTTTGATCCTGGACTTCTCAGCCTTGTTCTATTGCCATCCACCTTCAGTACTGAAAAATAATTCCAAGCAGATACTTTTTTAGTTTGGATATTGAAAGTCCTTGAATTGAGCTTGTATTAACCCCAAGCCTTTTGATGACAAAACTCTGCTTTCAGTTGTCAAACCTTTATTGTGGATGGGTGTCAAGGTCCATCTGAGATTCTGAGTTTAGTGGGAGACAGACATATAAACAGATATTTGTAATATAAATATGATGAAATAGATGTACAAGGTTGCCATGGAAATGGGGAGATATTTTTTCCTAGGAAAGGCATTTTAAAAAAATAGCTTTTGAGCTAGTTTTTAAGAATAAACAAGGATTTTATGGGCATATAAACTAGAGAAAAGACATTACCAAAAAAATTACAGAAGCAACAGTATAAGCAAAGAAAATGCAGTATTTGGGGGAATGGTAGGACGTTCAGCACAGCTTAGCTATATTAGGGCCAAGAGTTGCAAGAAAGTGGGCAAGAGGCCTTTCCTCTATTACTTAGGTGTTTGCTGTGTGGGCTATTAGGAACTAAGAGGTATAAGTTGTGTTTACTTAAAATAAAAACAATAATAAACACTTCAGCATTTGTTTTTCTAATTTCAAAACTCATTTTAATACCATTTCCATAAAAATAGCTTCCTTTATCAGATTTAAGCATTTCTTTTTGCCTTTTATATTAATATATTGTTAAATATCCAGAAGAAAATATATTACATTTTAAGTATGTATTTAGGTACAAAACTTTCAATAATGGGAATACAAAAATGCCTGTAAAACATAAAAGCAATAAATTCAAGAGTTGTAGATCAGTTGAAACCTTTACATTTTTGTGATGGTCTATTATATCTCATATAAAACTATATTAAGATAGAGTTGCAAACAACATTCAAACAATTTTCTTTGAAAAAATAATTGCAAATGCTACTTCTGTATCATTGTTGCTGCTGCTGCTGCTGCTGCTGCTGCTAAGTCACTTCAGTCTTCAGTCATGTCCAACTCTGTGTGACCACATAGACGGCAGTTTACCAGGCTCCTCCATCCCTGGGATTCTCCAGGCAAGAATACTGGAATGGGTTGCCATTTCCTTCTCCAATGCATGAAAGTGAAAAGTGAAAGTGAAGTTGCTCAGTTGTGTCCAACTCTTCTCGACCCCATGGACTGCAGCCTACCAGGCTCCTCCATCCATGGGATTTTCCAGGCAAGAGTACTGGAGTGGGTTGCCATTGCCTTCTCCTCTGTATCATTAGGCGAAGTTAACAGAATACCTTGGAATTAAAATATTCTGGCTATAAATATTCAGCATTTGATTTTCTTTTTTTTCCAAAATTAGCACATAAGCAAAACAGCCTGTTGTGAAATTAACAAGAATCATTTTATCACAAACTCTATTTCAAATAATTTTAATATGTCTACTTCTTAATTTTTCCAAACAATGCAGTTTCATTTGCATAACTGAATTTGATTTTCTCCTGTAAATTGGCATCTTTAGGCTTTGAAACATTCTCTTCCATTTTTTCTGAATCTTCTTTCTGCTCTACTTGGAAAAAGCAGTGGCTGGCATGACACTTCACTTCTTCAGTTATCTTAGATGATTCAAATGAAGGCAGATCTTCCTTTGAAAGACTATCTTGCTCCTGCTTTTCCTCTTCACCACTATCATGATACTTAAAGTGACCTTCATGGTTACTGCTTTCCAGAGGTCATCCTTTTTCACTGATGCCAGCTGCAATGCTTGCACTGCTATAACCATTCTCTCCTTTGGGAGACTTCAAAGTCAGTTCTGGGAAAGCAAGGTGATATTCACCATTCACCACATAAATGAAAACTTTGTTAATGTCAGTAGGTGCTTTGGTATTTATCATATCTGGCATATAGTTAATACAGATATTATTTCCCTTTTGTTTGCTTGCCATTGCCTTTACTGAGTTTGTGGGGTGTTTTGTTTTTTTTTTTCTGTATTTATTTGAACCCAAACTTTCAGGCTAAGCAGAATGATAAAAATACATGGATGGCACAGGATTATATTAATTTATTTATGTCATAATCCCTTGATCCTGCACCCTGCATTTCTGGCCTCAATTTGAGAGCTATCTGAATAAGAAAGTTGGTTATTTTTGGTAATGTCTGCATGCATCTTTCCTCTGCTGTTCTTCTTTGAAGACATTTCATCCTCTTCATCTTTAAACACAGTGTGAGGATTTCTATCAAACATATGTATCAAATCTCCCTTTCTCTAATTCTTCAAGAACTCACAGTTCTTCTGTATCAGTAGGCAAACTATCTTTTAACTGTTATCCTTTCTGCTAAATATGCTTCAA
This sequence comes from Bos taurus, assembly GCF_002263795.3. NCBI lineage: Eukaryota > Metazoa > Chordata > Mammalia > Artiodactyla > Bovidae > Bos > Bos taurus. The sequence continues at coordinate 92,940,026 of NC_037357.1, forward strand.
AATTGGAGAGAGGGTTGGAGAGAGGGTCAGTTTGAAGGATGCTAGTAATCAATTTTCCCCAACTCTTGTGTCACTTTTGGAATCTTTTTCTGGAAAAGATTTCACCTGCAGGTCACCAATTTCAGGAAATTCTTTGAAATAGAAATTCGTATTTTCTTGAAATGATATAATTCTTGCCTAGCTTTTTTTTTTTTTTTTTTTTTTACTGATACTGAATCAAGCGTATAGCTTGCTTTGTAGAGCACTTATAAGTTATCTAAAAGTGAAAATTACTTCAGTAGCAGAGACACATCTTGCTAAGAAAGCAAGAGGACAAAATGGTAGGGTAGCATTGTGAAGTCAATCTAAATATGGGATCTTTTTCAAACGACATCAAAATTACCTAATAGGATGTTCTACCAAAGCTGGATTCTTTCTGTGGATTTGAGGAGTTCCCTTTTCAGATGTTTGAATACTGTCTTCTCTGGGAAAGTGACAGAGGTGGAAAAGACAGCTAGCTATAGGGACCAAAAGGCTGATGATAGCAGGCTCCAGGACCACGGTCAGGAATGACAACATGGCGGGATTCAGGGTCAGCAACAAGACTGGAACAGGGGAGCAGCACGGATGCAGGGTTCAACAGGGAAGGTAAGGACATAGAGGGGTTCAGTGTGGGCAGGGCTGAGTTTAGGCTCAAAGGCTCCAGCTCCCTAGTCCTTGGCAGCAATGGGAGTAATTTTGCTGGTTTTGAGGTGGGTTTCCTTAGTAAGGACTGAAGGAAAAGAGCAAGATGGGGCTGCTCAGCCACCCGATCAATGAAGCCTGGGGCTGTAGCAGCAGCTAACTAAAGCTTTCTTGGAGAAGACTTGGATGAGTTCCCTAACCTCAGAACCAGTGACTGTAGTTGGCACCTGGAGGGAGGGCTCCATTCAGAAGAAGGCTGAGGCGACTTTTGTGCATACTAGCAGTTAATAGTCGTGCCTGTGCCACTGTCAGTATTATCTCTAAGGTCACACACTACACTTACAGAGCAGCTTTTGAAAATCGAGGATAACAAATGTACATTTAAACTTGGAACTCAGTTAATCAACCTCCCTACTGCCATGTTGTCACTGCCCCCAGCTTCACTAGCCTCTGTGATTATAAAAAGTAAAAGCAAATGGCAACACCCACTTTAGGATGAAACGCTCTAAAATGACCAAATAAATCATGGAATCAGTTGTTCCCCCACCCAATTCACGGGGAAATCATCCCCAGAAACACTGAGAAAACAGAACAGGGTTTGTCCCCTTAAAGAGATTAGTCTGGTAGGGACAGAGCTAGGTACATAACAGAGAGGAGCACACAAAGAGCCTAGATTTGGTCAACTCCACACACTATTTTACTACCATAAATGTGTTATTTCAGAGCTTCTTTTTCCTCACCTATAAAACAAACAAACAAAAAAAAAATGGCTTTAGAGACTGCTATAAAGTTCACGCTGTGAATAAGTGCTCTTTGTTTATTCTCCCTCATCATTTATAATTAATAACTGCATTACAGAAGACTAAGATCTCTGGGCTAGAGGTCAAATAGCACCACCAGTTGCTGTTCTCTCTTTGGGATATTGGGAATAAAAAGTGAAAATTAACAGAAACCTCAATTAAAATAGAGTTGAGAGGCCAAAAAGGGACACTCTCACACACTAGGACCATAACAGAGCCCAATAATAAGAAGAAACACTTTCTCTTCTTTCCTGGCAAGAGCTCAGCCAATGAGAGACTCACAATTCAGCCAATGTAAAACCACTATATTTTTAACTCTTAATTGCCAATGTTGTTGTTGTTCAGTGGTTAAGTCGTGTCCGACTCTGTGACCTCATGGACTGCACCACACCAGGCTTCCCTGTCCTTCACTATCTCCTTGAGTTTGCTCAGACTCATGTCCATTGAGTCAGTGATGCCATCCAACCATCTTTGCCAATGAGAGACTCACAACTCAACCAATGAAAAGCCACTATATTTTGAACTCTTAATTTCTCCAGTGAACTCTGTGTTTACTATAGCCTTCCTAACTTCCCTTTTCCCTCTTTAAAAGAGTTGTCTCCTTGTTGAAGAAAGTTTCATGTAGATCACCATGATTATAGACATTGCATCACAATTCTTTGCTGATCCCCAATAAAACCATTTTTGCTTTAGAAATAACTGTCAGTGTAATTGCTTTATGTCAACATTTTGGTGGCCCATACAGGGATCCAGAAAAGACTCCCAATGGCTCAGGCTGGTGAGAAAATAGATGCATTACCAACATTGAGCCCATTGTTGCTCATTGCTTCTCTCTCCTTTACCCTGGGGTCTAAGGATGTCTTCGGAGAAGGCAATGGCACCCCACTCCAGTACTCTTGCCTGGAAATCCCATGGATGGAATAGCCTGGTAGGCTGCAGTCCATGGGGTCACAAAGAGTCAGACACAACTGAGCAACTTCACTTTCACTTTTCACTTTCATGCATTGGAGAAGGAAATGGCAACCCACTCCAGTGTTCTTGCCTGGAGAATCCCAGGGATGGGGGAGCCTGGTAGGCTGCCGTCTATGGGGTCACACAGAGTCAGACACGACTGAAGCGACTTAGCAGCAAGGATGTCTTTATCCTAGATCCAAGCTTTTGCCATTTGTGTGTGTGTGTGTGTGTTTTCATTTTGAAGCTCTCCAAGTTTTAGTTAGGATCTATTTAAAGATTTCATCTTTTCTGGTTAAGGACTTGTTCTATGAGTACTCATTTGTCACTTCAACCTGATTTTTCTCTTCTTTCCTTTTTTTCTGTTTTGAAATCAGGCTCTTCCACTGGTGGTTGCTAAGGGTGAGGGTGTTTGTAGAGGGTGTTTGGAATGGGAGGTTGGGGTTAGTAGATGTAAACTTTTATATATAGAATGGATAAGCAACAAGGTCCTACTCTATAACACAGAGAACTATATTGAATATCCTATGATAAATCCAAATGGAAAAGAATATTTAAAAAGAATGTATCTAAATATATGTATATGTATAACTGAATGATTTTGCTGTATAGAAGAAACTAACACATTGTAAATCCACTATTCTTCAATAAAAATACTGTTTTTTTAAAAAGGTTATTTCAAGTGCAACTATGCTAGCTTTTGACCTGATTCACTTTGGAACAGAGGATGTTCCTCCTGGAACTGGTTAGCCTTTAGCTCATTCCGTTTTGAATAGAAACTGTTCTATTGGAATTGCACTCTCTTAAGCCTTCAGCGTGACTTCCAAAATTGGATTATTCCATTTCAGCTCTGCTGTGTAACCTTTGATCTCGCTCCTTAGGGGCTAGACTGTTCCCTTAGAACAAGCTGATTATTAGGCCTGCATGCTGTTTGAGCTGTTTAAGCGGTTTGAGCTCTTTTAGCTGTTTGAGTTCCAAGGTGTTGAAGTTGCTTGAGCTTTTCAGGCTGTTGAATATTATTCTTTTACCCTACAAAAAAATAAAAACTTGTGAGAAATGAGACCCCAGTTATCTAAATATTTTGAGGACATCCCCTTTTACAGGGACCCTGGCTGATTTTATGTTTAAAACCACAGTCCTTTCTCATGCACATTTATAACTAAATGGACAGACCTAACCAAAGGAAATTTAGAACATGAAAGAACATTATGGGGAGCTTGTAAAATCCCCAAACTTACTTTCCTTGAAATTGAATTGAATTGGACAACCATAGCTCTAAAGTTTCCACAATTGAATAGAATGCATATTTCAATGGTATTTTGAGGCTCCCAAACATTATCAGGAGCCAAAAATTGCCTCAGAAAATAGGATTTTAAGATTAATTGAGGCAAACAAATGGTTAAAGAAAGGTAAGATGGCTTCCAAAGCTTCATGCTCCTCTTCCCCAGCTCCTTTGTATCATGCCCCACCTCCTCTCCCTCAGCTTCTAACCCTAACCCTTCTTTCTTTCTATATCACCTACACTTCCTCTATGCTCTTAGTTCCCTCATGCTAATTCTCTCGCCAAATTTTCCTTTTTTCCTGAAACTCTCCCCCCGCTACACACACACACTTTTTATCTGAACCAATCATAACTTGTCCCTTTAAACTTAAGCCTCCTGAAGATACAGAAGCTAAATCCTTAATTTCTTATATTCCATGAGCTAAAACTGAAATGCAAAGATGCTCTCAAGTAACCAGGGATCCTCACAGATTTGCTCAGGAATTTAATATAGTCACTCAAATTTATCAGCCTGGTTTCTCTGACTTACATCTGCTAGTTCATATGCTTGTCAGGGAAAGGCAGGCCCAGTATCAGATGAAAACCAGAAACTGTGAAAATCCTGAAAGGTCTCTAGAATTACAATTGGAGACCAGAATTGGGCAATCACTTGGCAGTTTTATTGGGCCATAACTAGAGCTTCTCAAAAGCCTATTGTTTGGAATAAATTTCCAGATTTGAACACAAAAATCTGTTTGTGACTATTATAATTGACTTCAGATTATTTTTAAAGAGAAGTCTGGTCTTCCTTCAGATGCTGTTTCAATCCAGGTAAGTTTTAACTCTGTTTATTGATATGCTAAAATGGGATCTTTCCTATCTAGTATAAAAAGACCAGGATAGAATGGGAAACTATTTCCACTCCAGATGTTGTTAATCTTGCAAACCAGCTCTATCATACTCTAGATAAGTAGGGTAAAGGAAGACAGCCAAATTTCTTACTCCTCAAATCCATCAAAGAATCCAAAATAAACCAAAATCCTTTCTAGTTTCTGCTATTATTGCAAAGAGCCAAGACATTGAAAATAGATTGCTAAAAATGTAAGTGTTTTAGGCACCTTCAGCCTCTAACAGGGTTCCCAGGTGGCTCAGAGGGTAAAGAATCTGCCCACTATGAGGGAGGCACAGGTTCAATCCCTGGGTCTGGAAGATTCCCTGGAGAAGAGAATGGCTACCCACTCCAGTATCCTTGCCTGGAGAATTTCATGGATAGAGGAGCCTGACAGGTTACAGTCCATGGGGTGCAAAGAGTCAGACACGACTGAGAGACTAACACTTTCACTTTTCAGCCTCTCACCAGCTTTCCAACATCCTTCTAACTCTCAATGATGGAGCACTGAGTCACTACAGGAGCTCTTTTCAATCTTCCCTTCTCATCAACTTGGAGAAACATTTCTCCAGTTTGTGGATAATTTTATTCCATTCCTAACTGAAACTGGAGCCATATTTTCAGTGTTCACCCCCACTAACATAAAGCAGCTTCTGACTCACCTCTCTATCCATGATTTCTCTTGTAACTCTATCCAAGATTTCCTAGAGAATAGCATGCCAGAATTTCCTTGTCCTGAAAGGAGAAATAATTCTAAAATTTGATGATAATCCTCAAAGCAACCAAACAGATAAAAGGTTTTTTGATGTATTATGTGTGTTTCATCTCTGATGATACTAGAACTGATTCTGGAAACACTATTTATCCATATTGAATGAGCTACCATTCCATTTGTGGGAAAAATCTCCAACTATTATTAATAAGATTCATGGCATACCTTCCATTAAGATTCAGATAGGTCCAACAAAACCTCTTCCCAAGGTTAATCAATACCCTATAAGTAGGGCGGTCCTAAAATGGCAGAGGAATATGATGGGGAGATCACTTTCTCCCCCACAAATTCATTAAAAGAACATTTGAACGCTGAGTAAATTTCACAAAACAACTTCTGAATGCTGGCAGAGGACATCAGGCACTCAGAAAAGCAGCCCAGTGTCTTCAAAAGGAGGTAGAAAAAAACATAAAAGACAAAAAGAGAGACAAAAGAGGTAGGGATGGAGCTTTGTCCCAGGAAGAGAGTCCTAAAAAGAGAGAAGTTTCCAAACACCAGGAAACACTCTCACTGCTGAGTCTGTGGCAAGCCTTGGAATCACAGAGGGCAACATAACTGGGAGGAAAAATGAATAAATAATTAAAACTCACAGATTACGTGCCCAACAGTAACTCCCCCATAGAAGAAGCAGCGCAGACACCTGCATCCACCACTAGCAAGTGGGAGCTGGGCAGTGAGGAGCAGGCTGCATTGCTTAGAGTAAGGACCGAGCCTGAATGCCCCATGGGCAATCTGAGTGAACTAACTTGGGCTAGCAAACCAGACTGTGGGATAGCTACCCCTTGAAAAGCCCTAACTTAAGGCACTGCCAGGCCCGCTCACAGAGCAAAGGACTTAGCAGAGCTAGCTGGCTGCAGACCACCCCCATCCAGTGACAGGCAGCCAGAGCTGGAAGGGGGCAATCGCGGCCCCAGAGAGGCACTATCTACCAAACTGCAAGCAGGCTTCATTGCTAACTAAGACTTCTTGGGATTCTGGATGGTCAACATCTGCCTGAGAAGGTGCACCAGTTGTACACACAGACAACCGAGTGGCAGGGACAGGGGAGGCGATAAGTCACAGCAACCACACTCCCCAAACACCTCGTCACCTGAGCTGCTCAGACTTTAGAAGGGCACAAAACACAGGCCCAACCGAGTCTGCACCTCTGAGGACTACCCGAGTACCTGAACCTGAGTGGCTTAGAACTGGGAAGTGCATACAACCCAGGGCTGGCATCAGACAGTTCCTGGCAGAGCAACCTACAGCCTAAGCAGGGTAGACAGGGAAAGCACAAACGCTGTGAGTGGGGGCAAATCCAGTGTGGCCAAGACACTGAGAGCACATACCAGTGTTGTTTGCAGCGTCCCTCCCTCCCCACAGCACGACTGAACAAGTGAGCCTAAAAAAAGTGTCCACCACTGCACTCTTGTATAAGGGTGGAAACTAGACACTGAAGAGACCAGCAAACAGAAGAAGATAAAACAGAGGGAACCTCATTGGAAGTGACAGGTGCAATAGACTAAAACCCTGTAGATAGTACTGACTACAATGGAAGGGGCCTATAGATCTTGAGAAATATAAGCCAGATCAAGGAACTATCCAAAAATTAACTGACACCACACTGCCCGCAACAACACCAGAGAAAGTCCTCAGTTCAGTTAAGTTGCTCACTTGTGTCCGACTCTTTGCGACCCCATGAATTGCAGCACACCAGGCCTCCCTGTCCATCACCAACTCCTGGAGTTCACTCAGACTCACGTCCATCGAGTCAGTATGCCATCCAGCCATCTCATCCTCTGTCGTCCCCTTCTCCTCCTGCCTGCAATCCCTCCCAGCATCAGAGTCTTTTCCAATGAGTCAACTCTTCACATGAGGTGGCCAAAGTACTGGAGTTTCAGCTTTAGCATCATTCCTTCCAAGGAAATCCCAGGGCTGATCTCCTTCAGAATGGACTGGTTGGATCTCCTTGCAGTCCAAGGGACTCTCAAGAGTCTTCTCCAACACCACAGTTCAAAAGCATCAATTCTTCGGTGCTCAGCCTTCTTCACAGTCCAACTCTCACATCCATACATGACTACTGGAAAAATCATAGCCTTGACTAGACGGACCTTTGTTGGCAAAGTAATGTCTCTGCTTTTCAATATGCTATCTAGGTTGGTCATAACTTTCCTTCCAAGGAGTAAGCGTCTTTTAATTTCATGGCTGCAGTCACCATCTGTAGTGATTTTGGAGTCCAAAAAAATAAAGTCTGACACTGTTTCCACTTTTTCCCCATCTATTTACCATGAAGTAATGGGACCGGATGCTATGATCTTCGTTCTCTGAATGTTGAGCTTTAAGCCAACTTTTTCACTCTCCACATTCACTTTCATCAAGAGGCTTTTTAGTTCCTCTTCACTTTCTGCCATAAGGGTGGTGTCATCTGCATATCTGAGTTTATTGATATTTCTCCCAGCAATCTTGATTCCAGCTTGTGTTTCTTCCAGTCCAGCGTTTCTCATGATGTACTCTGCATAGAAGTTAAATAAGCAGGGTGACAATATACAGCCCTGATGTACTTCTTTTCCTATTTGGACCCAGTCTGTTGTTCCACGTCCCGTTCTAACTGTTGCTTCCTGACCTGCATACGGGTTTCTCAAGAGGCAGGCCAGGTGGTCTGGTATTCCCATCTCTTTCAGAATTTTCCACAGTTTATTGTGATCCACACAGTCAAAGGCTTTGGCACAGTCAATAAAGATGTTTTTCTGGAACTCTCTTGCTTTTTTGATGATCCAACAGATGTTGGCAATTTGATCTCTGATTCCTCTGCCTTTTCTAAAACCAGCTTGAATATTTACTATCATTATTTTTTTTTATTTTTAAGTCCTCTATTACTCCTTTAATGTTCATTTTTATAACCTACTATTACTTTGCAAAAAGAAAAGAGAGACCCTATTTTTTAAAGCAAACCTCATATATATATATACATTTGATAATTTCTGTACTTTTTTTTCCTTTAATATTGCATTTTTGAAAATCTAAACTCTACTCTAGATTTTTAAACTTTGCTTTTTGGTATTTGTTATCAATTTTGAACATTTAAGAACATAATCTTCTGTACCCATTTTTACTTGGGAGCAAGATTACTGGCTTGACTGCTCTCTCCCCCTTTGGACTCTCCTTTTTCTCCACCAGGTCGCCTCTATCTCCTCCCTCCCCCTTCTCTTCTCTACACAACTCTGTGAATCTCTTTGTGTGTTCCAGACAGTGGAGAACACTTAGGGAAATGATTACTGGCTGGATCTGTCTCGCTCCTTTTGATTCCCCCCTTTATCCTCCTGGCCACCTCTGTCTCCTTCCTTCCTCTTCTCTTTTCTGTATAACTCTTTGAACATCTCTGAGTGGTCCAGACTGTGGAGCACACATAAGGAAGTGATTACTGGCTAGCTTGCTCTCTCCTCTTTTGATTCCACTTCATCTCATTCGGGTCACCTCTATCTCCCTCCTCCCTCTTTTCCATGTAACTCTGTGAACATCACTGGAAGGAAGTGATTACTGGCTAGCTTGCTCTCTCCTCTTTTGATTCCACTTCATCTCATTCGGGTCACCTCTATCTCCCTCCTCCCTCTTTTCCATGTAACTCTGTGAACATCACTGGGTGTCCCTCACTGTGGAGAAACTTTTCATCTTTAACCTAGATGTTTACCAACAGTGCTGTATAGATGGAGAAGTCTTGAGGCTACTGTAAAAATAAGACTGAAAACCAAGAGCAGAAGGCTTAAGTCCAAATCCTGAGAACACCAGAGAACTCTTGACTCCAGGGAGCATTAATCGACAGGAGCTCATCAAACGCCTCCATACCTACACTGAAACCAAGCAGCACCCAAGCCCAACAAATTCCAGAGCAAGACATACCATGCAAATTCTCCAGCAACACAGTAACACAACCCTGAGCTTTAATATACAGGCTGCCAAAAGTCACTCCAAACCCACTGACATCCCATAACTCATTACTGGACACTTCATTACACTCCAGAGAGAAAAAATCCAGCTCCACTTACCAGAACACCAACACAAGCTTCCCTAACCAGGAAACCTTGACAAGCCACCTGTACAACCCCACCCACAGTGAGGAAACTCCACAATAAAGAGAACTCCACAAACTGCCAGAATACAGAAAGGCCATCCCAAACTCAGCAATATAAACCAGATGAAGAGACAGAGGAATACCCAGCAGGTAAAGGAACAGGATAAATGCCCACCAAACCAAACAGAAGAGGAAGAAATAGGGAATCTACCTGATAAAGAATTTCAAATAATGATAGTGAAAATGATCCAAAATCTTGAAAACAAAATGGAATCACAGATAAATAGCCTGGAAACAAGAATTGAGAACATGCAAGAAAGGTTTAACAAGGACCTAGAAGAAATAACAAAGAGTCAAAATATAATGAATAATGCAATAAATGAGATCAAAAACACTCTGGAGAGAAGAAATAGTAGAATAACGGAGGCAGAAGATAGGATCAGTGAGGTAGAAGACAGAATGGTAGAAATAAGTGAAACAGAGAGGAAAAAAGAAAAATGAATTAAAAGAAATGAGGACAATCTCAGAGACATCCAGGACAATGTTAAACAACCCAACATTCGAATCATAGGAGTCCCAGAAGAAAACAAAAAGAAAGACCACGAGAAAATACTTGAGAAGATAATAGTTGAAAACGTCCTTAAAATGGGGAAAGAAATAATCACCCAAGTCCAAGAAACCCAGAGAGTCCCAAACAGGATAAACCCAAGGCAAAACACCCCAAGACACATATTAATCAAATTAACAAATAACAAACACAAAGAGCACATATTAAAAGCAGCAAGGGTAAAACAACAAATAACACACAAGGGAATTCCCATAAGGATAACAGCTGATCTTTCCATAGAAACTCTTCATGCCAGGAAGGAATGGAAAGACATACTTACAGTGATGAAAGAAAATATCCTACGGCCCAGACTACTATACCCAGCAAGAATCTCATTTAAATATGAAGGAGAAATCAAAAGCTTTACAGACAAGCAAAAGCCAAGAGAATCCAGCACCACCCAACCAGCTCTCCAACAAATGCTAAAGGATCTTCTCTAGACAGGAAACACAAAAAGGGGGTATAAACTCAAACCCAAAACAATAAAGTAAATGACAATGGGATCATACTTATCAATAATTACCTAAACGTAAATGGGTTGAATGCCCCAACCAAAAGACAAAGACTGGCTAATGGATATAAAAACAAGACCCCTATATATGTTGTCTACAAGAGACCCACCTCAAAACAAGGGACACATACAGACTGAAAGTGAAGGGCTGGAAAAAGGTTTTCCATGCAAATAGAGACCAAAAGAAAGCAGGAGTAGTAATACTCATATCAGAAAAAAATAGACTTTAAAACAAGGCTTAAAGGCTTAAAAAAAAAAAAAGGCAAAGAAAGACACTACATAATGATCAAAGAATCAATCCAAGAAGAAGATATAACAATTATAAATATATATGCACCCAACATAGGAGCACTGCAATATGTAAGACAAATGCTAACAAGTATGAAAGGGGAAATTAACAATAACACAATAATAGTGGGAGACTTTAATACCCCACTCACACCTATGGATAGATCAACTAAACTGAAAATTAAGGAAACACAAACTTTAAATGATACAATAGACCAGTTAGACCTAATTGATATCTATAGGATATTTCACCACAAAACAATGATTTTCACCTTTTTCTCAAGCACACACGAAACCTTCACCAGGATAGATCACATCCTATGCCATAAATCTAGCCTTGGTAAATTCAAAAAAAAAAAAAAAAAAAAATCATTCCAAGCATCTTTTCTGACCACAATGCAGTAAGATTAGATCTCAATAACCGGAGAAAAACTATTTAAAATCCCAACATATGGAAGCTAAATAACACGCTGCTGAATAACCAACAAATCACAGAAGAAATCCAAAAAGAAATCAAAATATGCATAGAAACTAATGAAAATGAAAACACAACAACCCAAAACCTGTGGGACACTGTAAAAGCAGTGCTAAGGGGAAGGTTCATAGCAATACAGGCATACGTCAGGAAACAAGAAAAAAGTCAAATAAATAACCTAGCTCCACACCTAAAGCAACTAGAAAAGGAAGAAATGAAGAACCCCAGGGTTAGTAGAAGGAAAGAAATCTTAAAAATTAAGGCAGAAATAAATGCAAAAGAAACAAAAGAGACCATATCAAAAATCAACAAAGCCAAAGGCTGGTTCTTTGAGAGGATAAATAAAATTGACAAACCATTAGACAGACTCATCGAGAAACAAAGGGAGAAAAATCAAATCAATAAAAATAGAAATGAAAGTGGAGAGATCATAACAGACAACACAGAAATACAAAGGATCATAAGAGACTACTATCAGCAATTATATGCCAATAAAATGGACAACTTGGAAGAAATGGACAAATTCTTAGGAAAGTATAACTTTTCAAAACTGAACCAGGAAGAAATAGAAAATTTTAACAGACCCATCACAAGCATGAAAATTGAAACTGTGATCAGAAATCTTGCAGCAAATAAAAGCCCAGGACCAGACAGCTTCACAGCTGAATACTATGAAAAATTTAGAGAAGAGCTAACACCTATACTACGCAAACTCTTTCAGAAAATTACAGAGGAAGGTAAACTTCCAAACTCATTCCGTGAGGCCACCATCACCCTAATACCAAAACCAGACAAAGATGCCACACAAAAAAAGAACACCAGAGGCCAATATCACTGATGAACATAGACGCAAAAATCCATAACAAAATTCTAGCAACCAGAATCCAACAACACATTAAAAAGATCATACACCATGACCAAGTGGGCTTTATCCCAGGGATGCAAGGATTCCTCAGTATTCGCAAATCAATCAGTGTGATACACCACATTAACAAATTGAAAGATAAAAACCATATGATTATCTCAATAGATGCAGAGAAAGCCTTTGACAAAATTCAACATCCATTTATGGTAAAAACTCTCCAGAAAGCAGGCATAGAAGCAACATACCTCAAAGTACTAAAAGCTATATATGACAAACCCACAGCAAACATTATCCTCAATGGTGAAAAATTGAAAGCATTTCCCCTAAAGTCAGGAACAGGACAAGGGTGCCCACTTTCACCACTACTATTCAACATAGTTTTGGAAGTTTTGGCCACAGCAATCAAAGCAGAAAAAGAAATAAAAGGAATCCAGATTGGAAAAGAAGTAAAACTCTCACTGTTTGCATATGACATGATCCTCTACATAGAAAACCCTAAAGACTCCACCAGAAAATTACTAAAGCTAATCAATGAATATAGTAAAGTTGCAGGATATAAAATCAACATACAGAAATCCCTTGCATTCCTAAACACTAATAATGAGAAAATAGAAAGAGAAATTAAGGAAACAATCCCATTCACCATTGCAATGAAAAGAATAAACTTCTAAGGAATATATCTACTTAAAGAAACTAAAGACCTATATATATATAGAAAACTGTAAAACACTGTAGAAATAAATCAAAGAGGACACTAATAGATGGAGAATTATACCATGTTCATGGATCAGAAGAATCAATATAGTGAAAATGAGTGTACTACCCAAAGCTAACTACATATTCAATGCCATCCCTATCAAGCTACCAACGGTACTTTTCACAGAGCTAGAACAAATAATTTCATAATTTGTATGGAAATACAAAAAACCTTGAATAGCCAAAGCAATCTTGAGAAAGAAGAATGGAACTGGAGGAATCAACCTGCCTGACTTCAGGCTCTACTACAAAGCCACAGTTACCAAGACAGTATGGTACTGGCACAAAGACAGAAATATAGATCCATGGAACAAAATAGAAAGCCCAGAGATAAATCCACACACCTATGGACACCTTATCTTTGACAAAGGAGGCAAGAATATACAGTGGAGAAAAGACAATCTCTTTAACAAGTGGTGCTGGGAAAACTGGTCAAGCACTTGTAAAAGAATGAAACTAGAACACTTTCTAACACCATACACAAAAATAAACTCAAAATGAATTAAAGATCTAAACTTAAGACCAGAAACTATAAAACTCTTAGAGGAGAACATAGGCAAAACACTCTCCAACATAAATCACAGTAGGATCCTCTATGACCCATCTCCCAGAATACTGGAAATAAATGCAAAAATAACCAAATGGGACCTAATTAAAATTAAAAGCTTCTGCACAACAAAGGAAACTATAAGCAATGTGAAAAGACAGCCTTCATAATGGGAGAAAATAACAGCAAATGAAGCAATGACAAGGAATTAATCTAAAAAATATACAAGCAACTCCTGCAACTCAACTCCAGAAAAATAAATGAGCCAATCAAAAAATGGGCCAAAGAACTAAACAGATATTTCTCCAAAGAATACATACAGATGGCTAACAAACACATGAAAAGATGCTCAACATCACTCATTATCAGAGAAATGCAAATCAACACCACAATGAGGTACCATTTCACACCAGTCAGAATGGCTGCTATCCAAAAGTCTGCAAGCAATAAATGCTGGAGAAGGTGTGGACAAAAGGGAACCTTCTTACACTGTTGGTGGGAATGCAAACTAGTACAGCCACTATGGAGAATAGTGTGGAGATTCCTTAAAAAACTGGAAATAGAACTGCTATATGACCCAGCAATCCCACTGTTGGGCATACACATGGAGGAAACCAGAATTGAAAGAGACACGTGTACCCCAATGTTCATCGCAGCACTGTTTTTAATAGCCAGGACATGGAAGCAACCTGGATGTCCATCAGCAGACAAATGGATAAGAAAGCTGTGGTACATATACACAATGGAGTATTACTCAGCTATTAAAAAGAATACATTTGAATCGGTTCTTATGAGGTGGATGAAACTGGAGCCTATTATACAGAGTGAAGTAAGCCAGAAAGAAAAACATCAATACAGTATACTAACAAATATATATGGAATTTAGAAAGATGGTAACAATAACCCTGTATGCAAGACAGCAAAAGAGACATAAATGTATAGAACAGTCTTTTGGACTCTGTGGGAGAGGGCGAGGGTGGGATGATTTGGGAGAATGGCATTGAACCAGGTATAATATCATATGTGAAACGAATCGCCAGTCCAGGTTTGATGCATGATAGAGGATGATCGGGGCTAGTGCACTGGGATGACCCAGAGGGATGGTACGGGGAGGGAGGTGGGCGGGGGGTTCAGAATGGGGAACACATGTACACCTGTGGTGGATTCATGTTGATGTATGGCAAAATCAATACAATTTTGTAAAGTAATTAGCCTCCAATTACAATAAATTTATATTTTTAAAAAAATACCCTATAAGTAAACAAGTCCTTTCAAGGTATAAACCACCTAATAGACAATTACAAGTCTCATGGCTTCATTATCTCTTGTACTATCCCCTATAATACTCTTTTTTTAAACATTTATTTATTTTTTATTGAAGGGTAATTTCTTTATAGAATTGTGCTGTTTTCTGTCAAACCTCAACATGAATCAGCCATAAGTATACATGTATCCCCTTCCCTTTGAAACTCCCACTCATCTCCCTCCCCACCCTATCCCTCTAGGTTGATACCGAGGCCCTGTTTGACTTTCCTGAGCCATACAGCAAATTCCCATTGGCTATCTATTTTATGTATGGTAATTTAAGTTGCCATGTTATTCTTTCCATACATCTCACCCTCTCCTCCCCTCTCCCCATGTCCATATGTTTATTCTCTATGTCTGTTTCTCCATTGTTGCCCTGTAAATAATTTTCCTGTACCATTTTTCTAGATTCCATATATTTTCATTAGAATACGGTATTTATCTTTTTCTGACTTATTTAACTCTGTGTAATAGGTTCTAGGTTCATCCATATCATTAGAACTGACTCAAATGTATTCCTTTTTACAGCTGAGTAATATTCCATGGTGTATATGCACCACAACTTCTTTATCCATTCATCTGTCGATGGACATCTAGGTTGCTTCCATGTTCTAGGTATTGTAAATAGTGCTGCAATGAAGAATGGAAATCATGTGTCACTTTAAATTTTGGTTTCCTCAGGGTATATGCCTAGGAGTGGGTCATATGGTGGTTTTTTTCCTAGTTTTTAAAGGAATCTCCATACTGTCTTCCATAGTGGCTGTATCAATTTACATTCCCACCAACAGTGCAAGAGCATTCAATTTTCCCCACACCGTCTACAGGATTTATTGCTTGTAGACTTTTTGATGAGGGCCATTCTGACTGGTGTGAGGTGATATGTCATTGTAGTTTTGATTTACATTTCTCTAATAATCAGCAATGCTGAGCACCTTTTCACATGATGTTAGCCATCTGTATACCTTCTTTGGAGAAATGTCTGTTTAGGTCTTTCCCCCACTTTTTGATTCGTTTGTTTCTTTTTCTGGTATTGAGTTGTATGCTCTGCTTGTATATTTTGGAAATTAATCCTTGTCAGTTGTTTCACTTGCTATAATTTTCTCCCATTCTAAAGGTTGTCTTTTCATCTTCCTTATAGTTTCCTTGGCTGTACAAAAGCATTTAAGTTTAATCAGGTCCCACTTGTTTACTTTGCTTTTATTTCTGTTACTCTAGGAGATGGGTCAAAGAGGATCATGCTTTGATTTATGTCATCGAGGGTTCTGCCTATGTTTTCCTCTAAGAGTTTTATAGTTTCTGGTCTTACCTTTACGTCTACAATCCATTTTGAGTTTATCTTTGTGTATGGTGTTAAGAAGTGTTCTAATTTCATTCTTTTACATGTAACTGTCCAGTTTTCACAGCACCATTTATTGAAAAGGATGTTTTTCCCCATTGTATCCTTTGTCAAAAATAAGGTACCCATAGGTGCGTGGATTTATTTCTGGGCTTTCTATCTTGTTTCATTGGTCTATATTTCTATTTTTGTGCCAGTATCATACTGTTTTGATGACTGTAGCTTTGTAGTATAACTTGACATCAGGAAGCTTGATTCCTCCAGCTCCATTCTTCTTTATTAAGACTGCTTTGGCTATAAGGGGTCTTTAGTGTTTCCATATGAATTGAGAAATTTTTGTTCTACATATGTGAAAAATACCATTGGTAATTTGATAGGGATCACATTAAATATGCAGATTGTATTTGGCACTATAGTCATTTTCACAGTATTGATTCTTCCTACTCAGGAACATGGAATATCTCTCCATCTGTGTCACCTTTGATTTCTTCCATTAGTGTCTTATAATTTCTGTGTACAGCTGTTTTGTCTTCTTAGGTATGTTTATTCCTAGATATTTAATTCTTTTTGTTGCAATGATGAATGGGATTGATTCCTTAATTTCTCTTTCTGATTTTTCATTGTTAGTATATAGAAATGCAAGTGATTTCTGTGTATTGATTTTGTATCCTGCAACTTTGCTAAATTCACTGATTAGCTCTAGTAATTTTCTGATACTATCTTTAGGGTTTTCTATGTACAGTATCATGTCATCTTCAAACAGTGATAACTTTACTTCTTTTCTGATCTGCATTCCTCTTATTTCTTTTTCTTCTCTGATTGTTCTAGCTAAGACTTCCAGAACTATGTAGACTAATAGTAGTGAAAATGAACACCCTTGCCTTGTTCCTGATCTTAGGGTGAATGCTTTCAGTTTTTCACCATTGAGAATAATGTTTGCTGTGGGCCTATCATATATGGCCTTTACTATGTTGAGGTAGGTTCTGTCTATGCCCTTTTTTGAAGAGTTTTAATCATAAATGGATGCTGAATTTTGTCAAAGGCCTTTTCTGCATCTATTGAGATTATCATATGGTTTTTATCTTTCAACTTGTTATAGTGGTGTATCACATTGATTTATTAGTGTATATTGAAGAATCCTTGCATTCCTCAAATAAACCCAATGTGATCATGGTGTATGAGCTAGTTGTTGTGTTCCTGAATTCTGTTTGCTAATATTTTGCTGAGGTTTTTTGCATCCATGTTCATCAGTAATATTGGCCTGTAGTTTTCTTTTTTGTGTGTTGTCTTTGTCTGGTTTTGGTATCAGGGTGATGGTGGCCTCATAGAATGAGTTTGGAAGTATTCCTTCTTCTGCAATTTTTTGAAAGAGTTTTAGAAGGATAGGCATTAGCTCTTTTCTAAATGTTTGATAGAATTCTCCTGTGAAGCCATCTGGCCCTGGATTTTTGTTTTTTGGGAGTTTTTTGATCATAGCTTCAATTTCAGTGCTTGTAATTGGATTGTTCATAATTTCTATTTTTTCCTGGTTCAGTCTTGGAAGATTGAACTTTTCTAAGAATCTGTCCATTTCTTCCAGGTTATCCATTTTATTGCCGTATAGTTGTTCATAATAGTCTCTTATAACCCTTTGTATTTCTGCATTGTCTTTGGTAACCTCTCCTTTTTCATTTCTAATTTTGTTCATTTGATTCTTCTCTCTGTCTCTCTCTTTTTTTTTTTTTTGAGTCTGAATAAGTGCTTGTCAATTTTGTTTATCTTCTCAAAGAACCAGATTTTAGTTTTATTAATCTTTACTATTGTTTCTTTCATTTCTCTTTCATTTATTCCTGCTCGGATTTTTATGATTTCTTTCCTTCTACTAATTTTGGGGGTTTTGTTGTTCTTCCTTTTCCAGTTGTTTTAGATGTAAAGTTAGGTTGTCTATTCCATGTTTTGCCAGTTTCTTGAGGTAGGATTGTATTGCTATAAACTTCCCTCTTAGAACTGCTTTTGCTGCATCCCATAGGTTTTGAGTTGTCATGTTTTCATTGTTATTTGTTTCTAGAAATTTTTTAATTTCCTTTTTGATTTCTTCAGTAACCTGTTGGTTATTCAGGAACGTGTTGTTTAATCTCCATGTGTTTGTGTTTCTTAAACTTTTTTTCTTGTAATTGATACCTAGTCTCATAGCACTGTGGTCAGAGAAGATGCTTGATATGATTTCCATTTTCTTAAATTTACTGAGGTTTGATTTGTGACCCAAAATGTGGTCTATCCTGGAAAATGCTCCATGTACACTTGAGAAGAAGGTGTATTCTTCTGCATTTGGATAGAATGTCCTGAAGATATCAATGAGATCCATTTCATCTAACGTATCATTTAAGACTTGTGTTTCCTTATTAATTTTCTCTTTTGATAATCTGTCCATTGGTGTGAGTGGGGGGTGTTAAAGACTCCTATTGTTATTTTGTTACTGTCAATTTCTCCTTTTATGTCTGTTAGTGTTTGTCTTATATATAGAGGTGCTCCTATGTTGGGTGCATAGATATTTACAATTGTTATATCTTTCTTGTGGATTGATCCCTTTGTCATAATGTAGGGTCCTTCCTTATCTCTTGTAATCTTTATTTTAAGGTCTATTTTGTCTGATATGAGGATTGCTACTTCAGCTTTCTTTTGCTTCCCATTTTCATGGAAAATATTTTTCCATCCTCTCACTTTCAGTCTATATGTGTCTTGAGGTCTGAAGTGGGTTTCTTGTAGACAGCATATATGTAAGTTTTGTTTTTGTACCCACTCAGCCAGACTGTGTCTTTTAGTTGGAGCATTTAATTCATTTACATTTAAAGTAATTATTGATATATATGCTCTTATTGCCATTTTCTTAATTGTTTGGGGTTGCTTTTGTAGGTCTTGTTTCTTCTCTTGTATTTCTTGACTAAGTCTCTTTAACATTTGTTGTAAAGCTGGTTTGTCGTACTGAATTCTCTTAACTTTTGCTTGTCTGAGAAGCTTTTTGTTTCTCTATCAATTGTAAATGAGATCCTTGCTGGATACAGTAATCTTCGTTGTAGATTTTTCCCTTTCAGTACTTTAAATATATCCTGCCACTCCCTTCTGGCCTGCAGAGTTTCTGTTGAAAGATCAGCTGTTAAGCGTATGGGATTTCCCTTGTATGTTACTTGTTGCTTCTCCCTTGCTGCTTTTAATATTCTTTCTTTATGTTTAGTCTTTGTTAGTTTGACTAGTATGCATCTTGGGGTGTTTCTCCTTGGGTTTATCCTGTACAGAACTCTGCTTCTTATACTTCACTGACTACTTCCTTTTCCAGGTTGGGAAAATTATCAACTATAATCTCTTCAAAACTTTTCTTATACCCTTTCTTTTTCTTCTTCTGCTGCTGCTACTGCTAAGTCACTTCAGTGATGTCTGACTCTGTGCAACCCCATAGACGGCAGCCCACCAGGCTCCCCTGTCCCTGAGATTTTCCAGGCAAGAACACTGGAGTGGGTTGTCATTTCCTTCTCCAATGCATGAAAGTGAAAAGTGAAAGTGAAGTTGCTCAGTCGTATCTGACTCTTAGCAACCTCATGGACTGCAACCTACCAGGCTCCTCCGTCCATGGGATTTTCCAGGCAAGAGTACTGGGACTCCTATACTTCGAATATTGGTGTATTTGACATGGTCCCAGAGTTCTTTGAGACTGTCATCAGCTCTTTTCATTCTTCTTACTTCATTCTGCTCTTCAGAAGTTATTTCCTCCATTTTATCTTCCACCTCATTGATTTGTTCTTCTGCTTCAGATATTATGCTATTGATTCCTTCTAGAGTATTTTTAATTTCAGTGATTGTGCTGCTTGTCTCTGTATGTTTATTCTTTAATTCTTCTAGGTCTTTGTTAATTGATTCTTGCATTTTCTCCATTTTGTTTTCAAGATTTTTGATCAGCTTTACTATCATTATTCTGAATTCTTTTTCGAGTAGTTTGCCTATATCCTCTTCATTTATTTGGACTTCTGTGGTTCTAGTCTGTTCCTTAATTTGTGCAATATTTTTCCACCTTTTCATTATTTCTTTTTAAGTTATTGTGTTTGAGTTCTTCTTTCACAGGCTTCAAGGAAAGTTGAATTCTTTCCTTGAAGAAGGCTGAATTCTTTCTTACTTTTGGTTTATGCCCTCCTAAGACTGGTCCATTGGTTTGTGTGAGCTTTGTATAACATGAGATTTGTTCTGAATTTTTGTTTGTTTGTTTTTCCTCTGATGGGCAAGTCTGAGTGAGGTGGTAATCCTGTCTATTGATGATTGGGTTTATATTTTTGTTTTGTTTGTTGTTTAGATGAGGTGTCCTGCACAGGGTGCTACTGGTGGTGGGTGATGCAGGGTCTTGTATTCAAGTGGTTTCCTTTGTGGGAGTTCTCACTGCTTTATACACCCTAGGGTTAGTTCTCTGGTAGTCTAGGGTCTTGAAGTCAGTGTTCCTACTCCAAAGGTTCAAGGCTTGATCTCTGGTCAAGAACGAAGATTCCACAAGTGGTCTGTTATGACATTAAGTGAGTTTAAAACAAATATCCAAAACCAAGAAACCAAAGATGAACCCCAGACAAATGGCAGTTACAAAATCAGGCAAATAATAATTAAAATAATGGAATATACACATATACATATACACCAATGATCAAAGTGAAAACAGTCCACCAAAAAAGAAAAAAAGTACAGTGTATTGACCCAGTGAATAAAGGAAATAAAAAATGATATTTACCAGAACAAAACTAATTAAAGGACAAACTGGAAAACAAAACTAAAGCAGCAAGGTGCCAAGTGTGGAATAAAGCAATGAAACGAAAACTAACAAATATTTTGAGAGGAAAGGAAAGGAAAGAAAGAAAAGAAAAGAAAGAAAGAATAGATATACAATGTTAAATAGAGGTAGATGAAGAAGATTTACATACATTAAAGGTTAACTGCAAGGGAAAAGAAGAGTAGGAAAGGTAAACAAAGGAATAAATGTAGAAAAAATAATTATACGTTTTAAAAATTAAAATTAAAAAAAGAAAAAAAAAAGAAGTAAACTCCACAGAAATGCAAAAGCCCTATGTAGAGGCCAGTACTTTTGCCTGGAAAATCCCATGGACGGAGGAGCCTGGAAGGCTGCAGTCCATGGGGTCGCTGAGGGTCGGGCACGACTGAGTGACTTCACTTTCACTTTTCACTTTCATGCACTAGAGAAGGAAATGGCAATCCACTCCAGTGTTCTTGCCTGGAGAATCTCAGGGACAGCGGAGCCTGGTGGGCTGCCATCTATGGGGTCGCACAGAGTCGGGCATGACTGAAGTGACTTAGCAGTAGCAGTAGAGGCAGAGGTTTATGAAAACAATAAAAATGTGACTGAGAAAAGAAAAAAAAGCTCAAAAACTTAATTGGATTTCTTAGTGCCCCAAAAAATCAACAACTGCAACGGGTTGGGTGGGGGGAGGGAAAGAAAAAACAAAAATTCAAAACAGTCTACATAACAAGTCAAAAAACAAGAATAATAAATGTTTTTCTTGAGTCACTGCTGTCAGAGTCCTTTCACCAGGAGTCACAGTCCACCTTACCTCCCTAGGATGCCCTCCAACACTGTGCTGACCTCTGGACCTGCTGTTGGGGCAGCTCAGATTCTAATCTGGTCCTATTCCTGTGTGTTCTTGCCTCCAATATCCACAGCTATCAGAGCTAGTGCACTTTCTTTTGTGGGAGCTCTCAATGGCCTTTTATATATTTCATCAACTCAGAGTCTGCTTAGTTGATCATGTGGATTTAATCCACAGCTTGTATAGCTGATGGGAAGGTTTTGGGTCTTCTTCCTTAGCCACACTGCCTCTGGGTTTCAATTGTGGTTTTATTTTCACCTCTACATGTGGGTCGTCCGCTGGGGTTTAGCTCCTGAGGCTTCCGTGGAGGGCTTGGCTTTGCCTCTGTGAAGGCCAGGTGTGGAGGTGGTGCTTAGGTTGCAGGGGTTCTGGCAGCACCAGGTATTCAGGGGGTTGGTGGCTAGGGCAGTAGGAAATATAGTGCTCTAGAAGGATATGGAAACCAGTATTGGCCAATATGCTCCAGTATTCTTGCTTGGAGAACCCCCTCTCTGACAGAAAAGCCTGGCAGGTTACAGTCTACAGGGTCGCAAAGAGTTGGACTTGACCAAAGTGACCCTGTATACATAGATGAGAGACTGTTTTTTTGCCTGTGGAAGCCCTGCCCCAGTGAGAGTTGAGCGTGAAGGTGGCCCAGATGCTTGGCTTGCAGGGACCCTGGTGGCACCAAGTGTACAGTGACACAGACTGCCTCAGCCTCAGGAGTTATGGCCCTATCAGAGTCTTTTTTTAGAGCCTCTTGTAGCTGGCAATCAGAAGGCCTCTTTAGCCAGTATTTCTCTGTAGCTCTGCCCATTCAGGCACTTAGAGGGCTCCCTTGCCTGGGGTCCTTCTCTGTTGTTCTGCAAGTCAGGCAGATAGAGTGGCCCCTTGGCTAGAGTCCTACTCTATAGATCAGCACATCAGGCACTTAAAAGGGCATCCTGGGTGGGGTCGTACTCTAGTTCAGTGGTCAGGCGTTTGATGGGCCAGCCTCTCTATTGTTCAGGTGCCGATGCTGTCATGTGGAGAGAGAGAGACTATGGTGGTGGCTCCACCCCCTATGCATGACTCAGCAGTATCACCTTTCTTCCATGGCTGCCTAGCTTTCCTCCCCAGGCATTTTCCTTCACGATCTCCTCCCTCACATCCCCTCAATCTGTCTGTCCACAGTCAACAGCAGCCCTCACCCTGGGATTGCTCCACAGTCCCTAAACTCCAGCTTCCAGCCACTGCACCTTCCAGGAGACCAGCGTTCCTCTCTGGGGTATGTATGGCTGTGGCAAGGACTGTCTGATTCTCATTCCATTTAGGCTGCCACAGATCAGCTTTTTCACTCTCAGCCTTAAATGTTTCTCCTGTGACTCAGACAATTGCCCCACTGTGGGGATAGGACCCCTGTTTCAGTTCCCCCACCCGCTGAGGGCAGGTCCAATCCTACTAACACTCCTGTTTTTCCCCCTCATTCCTTCATCCTACGGAGTTATGCATGGTTCTATATATTCTTTTCCACTGATCAGGTACTCCTGTCCACTCTCAGCTGGTATTCTGTATGCATGTCTGTGTCTGAAGGCGTATTCCTGATGGAGCAAGATGTACTCCATGTTCACCTACTCCTCCACCATCTTCCCTATAATACTCTTACTTTCCAGTGAGAAAACATAAAAGGTAGAGGTTTGTCTAGGACTTCCGGGGAATAAATAAAGATTGTTATCATTTAACACTCTGTTGTTCCTAATCTCCATACATTACTAACATTCATTCCCACCACAGGTAATTACTGTAATTGATTTATGGAATGCATTCTTGTATTCTGTTGAAGCTATCCATTGCCTTTTTCCTTCACTTGGGAAGAAAAACAATTCACTTGGACAGTAATGCCTCAGGGTTTTACTGAGAGTCCATCTTATTTCTCACTAATCTTGAGGAATGATCTGGATGATATAAAATTCCGTATAGGTTTTACTTTGTGGCAATACTTGGATCATTTTCTTCCTTGCTGTCCCTCTTAAGCCTCCTCACAAGAACACAGGGTCACCTTACTAAAGGTTATGCCTTAAAGGAACCAAAAGGTCACCAAAGAAATATTGCAATTTGCCTAAACCCAGGTTTGGTATTTAGGGCATCAGATATCAGAACAAGGGCTACACCTAAATTTAGATAGATTTCATGGTGTCCTAAGTTGCCCATAACTAAGCACCAACTATAAGGTTTTCTTGGGCTAGTTTGTAATTACCAAAATTAGACTTCAAATTTCTCTTTGATGGCCAAACCTCTTTATGTTTTGCTAAAGAACAGTAACACTGACCCAATTTTATGAGAAATATTGGACAACATAGCCTTTAAGGACTTAAAGGAGAGTTTAATAAAACCACTTAGCCTTGGGCTTCCCAGTGATCAGATTCTTTCTCTCTCTCTCTCTTTTTTTTTTTTTTGTATATGAAAAAGAAGGGAATGCCCTTGGGATACTCATCGAAAAACAAAAGGACCACCATTGACCCATATAGTATTATATCTAGCAACCAGACCATGCGGCACAAGTATACCCCTTCCATTAGAGCCATTACTGCCACTGCCCTTTTGACTGAAGTCACCAAAATAATCACTGTTTTTTAACCTCATGCAGTAGAATTCTCATTCTACTCAACATTCCTCTGTCAGCCACCTCACCTCCTTTTTTGAAAGCCTTTAATTAAGCTCAACATTCAGAAAACTAAGATCATGGTATCCAGTCCTATCACTTAATGGCAAATAGATGGGGAAACAGTAGAAACAGTGACCGACTTTATTTTTCTGGGCTCCAAAATCACTGCAGATGGTGATTGCAGCCATGAAATTAAAAGATGCTTACTCCTTGGAAGGAAAGTTATGACTAACCTGCTGCTGCTGCTGCTAAGTCGCTTCAGTCATGTCCGACTCTGTGCGACCCCATAGACGGTGGCCCACCAGGCTCCCCCATCCCTGGGATTCTCCAGGCAAGAACACTGGAGTGCGTTGCCATTTCCTTCTCCAGTGCATGAAAGGGAAAAGTGAAAGTGAAGTCGCTCAGTCGTGTCCGACTCTTCACGACCCAATGGTCTGCATCCTACCAGGCTCCTCTGTCCATGGGATTTTCCAGGCAAGAGTACTGGAGTAGGGTGCCATTGCCTTCTCCAATGACTAACCTAGACAGCATATTAAAAACCAGAGACATTACTTTGTCAACAAAATCTGTCCAGTCAAAGCTATGTTTTTTCCAGTAGTCATATTTGGATGTGAGAGTTGGACTATAAAGAAAGCTGAGTGCCAAAGAATTGATGCTTTTGAGCTGTGGTGGTGGAGAAGACTCTTGAGAGTCCCTTGGACTGCAAGGAAATCCAACCAGTCCATCCTAAAGGAGATCAGTCCTGGGTGTTCATTGGAAGGATGGATGTTGAAGCAGAAGCTCCAATACTTTGGTCACCTGATGCGAAGAGCTGACTCATTTGAAAAGACCCTGATGCTGGGAAAGATTGAGGGCAGGAGGAGAAGGGGATGACAGAAGATGAGGTGGTTGGATGGCATCACCAACTCGTTGGACATGGGTTTGGGTGGACTCTAGGAGTTGGTGATGGACCGGGAGGCCTGGCGTGCTGCTGTTCAGGGGGTCGCAAAGAGTCAGACACGACTGAGCAACTGAACTGAACTGAACTGAACTGAACTGAACTGAGTTAACTGCTCTCACATAACTCTTCTCATGTTGTAGTAACCCTAACCCTGCTATTCTTCTCCCCTCCATCATAACAAAGTCACAATTGCTTAATGCTGACACATCACCTCCAAACACCTGGTGATAACCTGTGGGAAACTTCTTTGAGTGATTCTGACTTCTCATGATTCACTGATAGTTCTTTAAAAGGTGGCAATGAGAAATACTGTGCTGGGTATGCTATTTGCAACTTCTTTTGATATTGTTGAGGCAGCACCTTTACTTTTGGTTACTTTGGCCCAACAGCTTGAATTATACACTTGTACACAGGCTTGTACTTTATCTAAAGGAAAAACTGTCAATATTTATTCTGATAGTAGATATTCTTTTGGAGTGGTATAGAAGCAACATGGCTTCCTTACTTACAGTGAAATCACAGTTAAAAATGGTCCCTCTGCTCAAGAATTATTGGATGCAATACTTTTTACCTGCTATCTTCAGTTATTTAGATTTGGGTGCATTCTAAACTTGACTGCCTGGAAGCTAAAGGAAATCACCTTGTTGACATTTCTACAACAAATGTTGCCTTAAAGGAATCAATTGCTGCCAAACCTCTGTCATGGTCCAAAGTGATATTTTCCCAAATGATAACTTCAAAAAACTGGCTAGAGAAGCTCAACAATTGACCTTAGAAAAGGAGAAACAAGACTGGAAGTTCAATAATTTTTGGTTGGACAAAAAGAGAAAGTCTCTGGTTTGGACAAAATAATAACCTAGTCCTACCACGACTCTAAAATTTCCCATGCTGCTGCTGCTGCTGCTAAGTCATTTCAGTCGTGTCCGACTCTGTGCGACTCCACATACGGCAGCCCACCAGGCTCCCCCGTCCCTGGGATTCTCCAGGCAAGAACACTGGAGTGCATTGCCATCTCCCTCTCCAATGCATGTACTCACCACTATACATGCATTAAGCCATTGGTCTACTAACAAAATGATAGCATTCGTGAATTAGTATCGGTGGGGAATATTAATATCAACAAGGCCACAAAATGTGCCTACCTCTCTTGTTCCACCTGTTTGAAGTATAATCCAAGGCACCCAGTTTGTAGTACTTCTGGAAATTTTAAGCCACTTAATGGTCCATTTGAGGTCAGGCAAGCAGATTTCATACAACTTCCTCTTATAATAGATGTAAATATGTTTTGGTCATGATCTATATATTTTCAGACTGGACTTAAACCTTCCTTGCAGGTAGGCTACTGCTTCTTCTGAGGTTAAATTCCTTTTGGAAAAGATAATCCCTACCTGGGAAACTCCTCTATAACTTCATACTGATTGAGGAACCTGTCTTACTAGTCAGGTACTTTGACAAATCTGTGCTGTTTGGCCACTATTTGTAACACTTTCATTGCACTTACTATTCTCAGTCATCTGGTTTAATTGAATGCAGTAATAGCATCATTAATACTCAATTGGCATAGCTGCACATCTTTGCGGAGGAATAGGATGGGGAAGACCACTTTCTCCCCCACAGATTCATCAAAAGATCATTTGAATGCTAAGCAAATACCACAAAACAACTTCTGGACGCTGGCGGAGGACACCAGGCACCCAGAAAGGCAGCCCATTGTCTTGGAAAGGAGGTAGGACAAAATATAAAAGATAAAAAGAGAGACAAAAGAACGCTGGGATTGAGACCCATCCCAGGGAGGGAGTCGTGAAAAAGGAGAAATTTCCAAACACCAGGAAACCCTCTCATGGGCAGGTCTGTGGGGAGTTTGGAATCTCAGAGGGCAACATAACCAGGAGGAAAAAATAAATAAATAAAACCCACAGATTATGCACCTAACCACAACTCCCAGGGGAGAAGTAGCCCAGACACTTGTGTCTGTCACCAGCAAGTGGGGGCTGAACAGGGAGGCATGGGCTGCATTGCATAGGGTAAGGACCAGGCCTGAATGCCCTGAGGGCAATGTGAGGGAGCTAACATGGTTTAGAAACCCAAACTGTGGGATAGCTAAAGAGAGGAAAAAAAGGAAAGGGAGAGAGAGAACTTTGCCATGAAAAGCTCTAACCTAAGGCACTGCCGGGCCCACTCACAGAACAAAGGACTGAGTGAATACCAGAGGAGAGCTAGCCAGCAGCAGACTGGCCCATCCCCTACCCGAGTCAGGGAGGCAGGCAGGTGACAGCCAGAGCTGGAAGGCAAGGGGCAAACTCGGCCCTAGAGACGGCATACTCTCTCAGTTTCATCCTTTCTCAGGAAACTGAGCCGGTGGGACAGGGGAGGTGATAAGATGCACAGCCAAACTGGGAGTGTGCACTTGCCAAGCACCTGGTCGCCTGAGCTGCTCAGACCTGGGAAAGGCACAAAACTTAGGCCCAACCGAGTCTGTGCTTTTGTGGAGTACCTGAGAACCTGAACCGGAGAGGCTTAGACCTGGGAAGTGCACATAATCCAGGGCCCACCTTAGACAGTTCACCTGCAGAGCAACCTGGAACCTGAGCAGTGTAGACAGGGAAAGCACAGACGCCGTGAGCGGGGGCAAACCCAATGTGACCCAGACACTGTGAGCACTCCCCACACATGCCAGTGATATTTGTGTGCAGTGTTTCTTCCACCCCACAGCACAATTGAACAAGTGACCCTAAATAAATGACCACCTTTGCCCCCTTGTGTCAGGGCAGAAGTTAGATACTGAAGTGACTTGCAAACAGAGGAAGCCAAAATAAACAAAGAGAGAACTGCTTTGGAAGTGACAGGTGCAACAGATTAAAACCCTGTAGTTAACATTGGCTACATTGGAAGGGACCCATAAACCTTGAAAAGAAGTATAAGCTAGAAAAAGGAACTATCTGAAACTGAACTGACCCCATACTGCCCTCAACAGCTCCAGAGAAATTCCTATACATATTTTACTATTATCATTTTTTAATTTTTTTTATTTTTAAGTTCTTTATTACTCCTTTAATTTTCATTTTTAAAAACTATTATTACCTTGCAAAGAAAGAAGCTATTTTAAAAGCAAATTTCTTATTTTTTATAACTTTTGTGATTTTGTTTTATTTTTTTTTAATATTGTATTTTTGAGAGTCTAACTTCTACTCTAGATTTTTAATCTTTGCTTTTTCGTATTTATTAATATTGTACCTTTAAGAACCCAATCTTCAGTACCCATTTTTACTTAGGAGTGTGATTACTGGCTTGATTGTGCTCTGCCCTTTTGACTCTCCTTTTTTTCCCCAGGTCACCTCTATCTCTTCCCTCCCACTTCTCTTCTCTACTTAACTCTGTGAATCTCTTTGGGTGTTCTGGTCTGTTGAGAACACTTAGGAAACTGATCACAGGCTAGATTTGTCTCTCTCCTTTTGACTCCTCCTCCTCTCCTCCTGGTCACCTCTATCTCCTTCCTCCCTCTTCTTCTCTTCTCTATGGAACACCGTGAACCTCTCTGAGTGTTCTAGACTGTGGAGAGCAAATAGGGAATTGATTACTGGATAGATTGCTCTCTCCCCTTTTGATTCCCCTCTTCTCCTCCTGGTCACCTCTACCTCCCTTCTCCCTCTTCTCTTCTCCATGTAACTCTATGAACCTCTCTGGGTGTCCCTCACTGTGGAGAATCTTTTCACCATTAACCTAAAAGCTTTATCATCAGTGCTGTATGAATGGTGAAGTCTTGAGGCTACTGTAAGAATAAGAATTAAAGCCAGAGGCAGGAGGCTTAAATCCAAAACTTGAGAATACCAGAAAACTCCTGACTCCAGGGAATATTAATCGACAAGAGCTCATCCAAGAGCTTCCATATCTACACTGAAACCAAGCTCCACCAAAGAGCCAACAAGTTCAGAGCAAGATATAACAAGCTAATTCTCCAACAATGCAGGAACATAGTCTAAGCACAAAAATAAAGGCGGCCAAAACTCACACCAAACCCACAGACACCTCAAAAATCACTACTGGACACTTCACTGCACTCCAGAGAGAAGAGATCCAGCTTCACCCACCAGAACACCAACTTAAGCTTCCCTAATCAGAAAACCATGCCAAGCCCCTCGTTCAACCCTACCCACAGGGAAGAACTTCCACAATAAAGAGGAAACACAAACTTCCAACAAACAGAAAGGCCACTGCAAGCACAGCGACCTAAACAAGATTAAAAGGCAGAGAAATATTCAGCAGATAAAGGAACATAATAAAAGCCCACCAAACCAAACAAAAGAGGATGAGATAGGGAATGTACCTGAAAAAGAATTCATAATGATAGTAAAAATGATCCAAGATCTTGAAAACAAAATGGAGATACAGGTAAATAGACTAGAGACAAGGATTGAGAAGATGCAAGAAAAGTTTAACAAAGACCTAGAAGAAATAAAAAAGAATCAATCAATAATGAATAATTCAATAACTGACATCAAAAGCACTCTGAAGGGATCAACAGTAGAATAACTGAGGCAGAAGATAGGATAAGTGAGGTGGAAGATAGAATGGTGCAAATAAACGAAGCAGAGAGGAAAAAAGAATAAAGAATTAAAAGAAATGAAGACAACCTAAGAGATCTCTGGGACAATGTGAAACTCCCCAACATTCGAATCATAGAAGTCCCAGAAGAAGAAGACAAAAAGAAAGACCATGAGAAAATACTTGAGGAGATAATAGTTGAAAACTTCCCTAAAATGGGGAAAGAAATAGCCACCCAAGTCCAAGCAACCCAGAGAGTCCCAAACAGGATAAACCCAAGGCAAAACACCCCAAGACACATGTTAATCAAATTAATGAAGATCAAACACAAAGAACAAATATTAAAAACAGCAAGGGAAAAACAACAAATAATTCACAAGGGGATCCCCATAAAGATAATAGTTGATCTTTCAACAGAAACTCTTCAAGCCAGGAGGGAATGGTGGGACATAATTAAAATGATGAAAGAGAAAAACCAGCAACCCAGATTACTGTATGTATCAAGGACCTCATTCAAATATGAAGGAGAAATAAAAAGCTTTACAGACAAGCAAAAGCTGAGGGAATTCAGCACCACCAAACCAGATCTGATGGGGAGGGAGTTGGAAGGGAGGGTCAGGATGGGGAACACATGTACACCAATGGCTGAGTCATGTGGATGTATGGCAAAAACCACCACAATGTTGTAAAGTAATTCAATTCAGTTCAGTCGCTCAGTCGTATCCGACTCTTTGCGACCCCATGAATCATAGCACGCCAGGCCTTCCTGTCCATCACCAATTCCCAGAGTTCACACAGATTCACGTCCATCGAGTCAGTGATGCCATCCAGCTATCTCATCCTCTGTTGTTCTCTTCTCTTCCTGCCCCCAATCCCTCCCAGCATCAGACTCTTTTAGCCTCCAATTTAAAAAAAGTTAGTAAAAGAAAAAAAGGATCTTCTCTAGACAGGAAACCCAAAAAAAGTTTATAAACTGGACCCAAAACAACAAAGTAAATGACAATTATATTATACTTATCAATAATTACCTTAAATGTAAATAGATTGAATTCCCCAACCAAAAGACAAAGACTGGCTGAATGGATACAAAAACAAGACCTCTATGTATGCTGTCTACAAGAGACCCACCTCAAAGCTAGGGACACACACAGACTGAAATTGAAAAGCTGGAAAAAGATATTTCACGCAAATGGAGACAAAAAGAAAATAGCTGTAGTAATACTCATATCAGACAAAATAGACTTTGAAATAAAGGCCACTAAAAGATACAAAGAAGGACACTACATAATGTTCAAAGGATCAATCCAGAAGAAGATATAACAATTATAAAGATATATGCACCCAACATAGGAGCACTGCAATACGTATGGCAAATGCTAACAATTATGAAAGGGGAAATTAATAGTAACACAATAATAATGGGAGACTTTAATACCCTACTCACACCTATAGATAGATCAACTAAACAAAAAATTAACAAGGAAACACAAACTGTAAATAATACAATGGACCAGTTAGAATTAATTGATATCTATAGGACATTTCACCCTAAAACAATGATTTTCATCTTTTTCTCAAGTGCACACGGAACCTTCTCCAGGATAGATCACATCCAGGGCCATAAATCTAATCTTGGTAAATGCAAAAAGAATTAAATAATCTCAAGCATTTTTCTGATCACAATGTGGTAAGATTAGATATCAACTACAGGGGAAAAAATCTATTAGAAATACAAACATATGGAGGCTAAACAACACACTTCTGCATAACCAACAAACCACAGAAGAAACAAAAAAGAAATCAAAATATGCATAGACAAATGAAGTGAAAAGACAACAACCCAAAACCTATGGGATTCAGTAAAAGAAGTACTAAAGGGAAGGTTCATAGCAATACAAGCCTACCTCAAGGAACAGGAGGGAAATAAAATAAATAACCTAACTCTACACATAACGTAACTAGAAAAAGAAGAAATGAAACATCCCAGGGTTAGTAGAAGGAAAGTAATCATAAAAATTGAGGCAGAAATAAATGCAAAAGAAACAAAGGAGACCATAGCCAAAATCAACAAAGCTAAAATCTGGTTCTTTGAGAGGATAAATAAAATTGACAAACCATTAGCCAGACTCATCAAGAAACAAAGGGAGAAGAATCAAATCAACAAAATTAGAAATGAAAATGGAGATATCACAACAGACAACACAGAAATACAAAGGATCATAAGAGACTATGATCAGCAACTATATGCCAATAAAATGGACAACTTGGAAGAAATGGACAAATTCTTAGGAAAGTATAACTTTCAAAAACTGAACCAGGAAGAAATAGAAAATCTTAACAGACACATCAATAGCACAGAAATCGAAACTGTAATCAGAAATCTTCCAGCAAACAAAAGCCCAGGACCAGACAGCTTCACAGCTGAATTCTATGAAAAATTTAGAGAAGAGCTAAGACCTATCCTACTCAAACTCTTCCAGAAAATTGCAGTAGAAGATAAACTTCCAAACTCATTCTGTGAGGCCACCGTGACCCTAATACCAAAACCAGACAATGATGCCACAAAAAAAGAAAACTACAGGCCAATTATCACTGATGAACAAAGATGCAAAATTCCTTAACAAAAGTCTAGCAAACAGAATCCAATAACATATTAAAAAGATCATACATCATGACAAGTAGGATTTATTCCAGGAAGGCAAATATTCCTCAGTATTCACAAATCAATCAATGTGACACACCACATTAACAAATAGAAAGATAAAAACCATATGATTATCTCAATAGATGCAGAGAAAGCCTTTGACAAAATTCAACATCCATTTATGATAAAAACCCTCAAGAAAGCAGACATAGAAGTAACATACCTCAAAATACTAAAAGCCATATATGACAAACCCACAGTAAATATTATCCTCAATGGTAAAAAATTGAAAGAATTTCCCCTAAAGTCAGGAATAAGACAATGGTGCCCACTCTCGCCACTACTATTCAACATAGTTTTGGGAGTTTTAGCCACAGAGAAGAAATCAGAGAAGAAAAAGAAATAAAAGGAATCCAGATTGGAAAAGTAGAAGTAAAACTCTCACTGTTCGTTGATTACATGCTCCTTTACATAGAAAACTCTAAAGACTCCATCAGAAAATAACTAGAGCTAATCAATGAATATAGTAAAGTTGCAGGATATAAAATTAATATACAGAAATCCCCTGCATTTCTATACACTAGCAATGAGAAAACAGAAAGAGAAATTAAGGAAACAATTCAATTCACCTTTGCAAAGAAAAGAATAAAATACTTAGGAATAAATATATCTAAAGAAACAAAAGGCCTGTTGATAGAAAACTTTAAAACACTGATGAAAGAAATCAAAGATGACACAAATAGATGGAGAAATATACCATGTTCATGGATCAGAAGAATCAATAAAGTACAAATGAGTATACTGCCCAAAGCAATCTATAGATTCAATGCAATCCCTATCAAGCTACCAACGGTATTTTTCAGAGAACTAGAATAATTTCACAGTTTGTATGGAATTACAAAAAACCTCGACTAGCCAAAGCAATCTTGAAAAGAAGAATGGAAATGGAGGAATCAACCTGTCTGACATCAGGCTGTACTAACTGTCATCAAACAGTATGGTACTGGCACAAAGACAGAAACATAGATCAAGGGAACAAAATAGAAAGCCCAGAGATAAATCCATGTACCTATGGACACCTTATCTTTGACAAAGGTGACAAGAATATACAACGAAGAAATGACAATCTCTTTAACAAGTGGTGCTGGGAAAACAGGTCAACCACTTGTAAAAGAATGAAACTAGAACACTTTCTAATGCCATACACAAAAATAAACTCAAAATGGATTAAAATTCTAAATGTAAGACCAGAAACTATAAAACTCCTAGAGGAAAACATAGGCAAAACACTCTCTGATGTATATCATACATAGCAGGATCCTCTATGACCCACCTCCCAGAGTAATGAAAATAAAAGCAAAAATAAACAAATGGCACCTAATTAAACTTAAAAGTTTTAGTACAATGAAGGAAACTATAAGCAAGGTGAAAAGACAGCCTTTAGAATGGGAGAAAATGAAAGCAAACGAAGCAACTGAAAAAGAATTAATTTCAAAAATACACAAGCAGCTCCTGAAACTCAATTTCAGAAAAATAAATGACCCAATCAAAAAAATGGGCCAAAGAACTAAACAGACATTTCTCCAAAGAAGAAATACAGATGGCTAACAAACACATGAAAAGATGCTCAATATCACTCATTATCAGAGAAATGTAAATCAAAACCACCATGAAGTACCATGTCACACCGGTCAGAATGGCTGCTATCAAAAAGTCTACAAACAGTAAATGCTGGAGAGGGTGCAGAGATAAAGGAACCCTCTTACACTGTTGGTGGGAATGCAAACTAGTACAGCCAGAATGGAGAACAGTGTGGAGATTCCTTAAAAAACTGGAAATAGAACTGCCATATGACCCAGTAATCCCACTGCTGGGCATACACACCGAGAAAACCAGAATTGAAAGAGACACGTGTACCTCAATGTTCATCGCAGCACTGTTTACAATAGCCAGGACTTGGAAGCAACCTAGATGTCCATCAGCAGATGAGTGGATAAGAAAGCAGTGGTACATATACACAACGGAATATTACTCAGCTATTAAAAAGAATGCATTTGAATCAGTTCCAATGAGGTGGATGAAATGGGAGTCTATTATACAGAGCGAAGTAAGTCAGAAAGACAAATACCAATTCAGTATATTAACCCATATATATGGAATTTAGAAAGATGATAATGATGACCCTATATGCGAGATAGCAAAAGAGAAACAGATGTAAAAAACAGACTTTTGGACTTGGTGGGAGAAGGCAAGGGTGGGATGATTTGAAAGAATAGCACTGAAACATGTAAAATTATAATATGTGAAATAGACCGCCAGTCCAGGTTTGATGCATGAGACAGGGTGCTCAGGATTGGTGCACTGGGATGACCCTGAGGGATAGGATGGGGAGGGAGGTGGAAGGAAGGTTCAGGATGGGGAACACATGTACACCCATGGCTGATTCATGTGAATGTATGGCAAAAACCACCACAATATTGTAAAGTAATTAGCCTCCAATTAAAATAAAAACAAAACAAAACAAACAAAAAAACAATTGGCAAAATTGGTAGAGGCCTTCCAAATACTTCAGCCAAAAGCATTGTCATTGGTTCTTATGAATCTGAGATCCATGCCTTTTGAAATTTATTAGCTCTCACCCTTTGAGATATTCACATGATACCCAATGTATTCTTTTGACCCACAACCAATTAAAAGAACTAGCCTCCAATATTGAAAAGGTCCAATTCTATTAAAAATAATCATGCTTTGGTAGATCATTCTTTTCACTGTACACCCTCAGGAAATGAAGACCTTTAGTATCATACCTTATAAACTTCAGATTTTGTCTATTAGATAAGACACCTCTAGAAAGACCCTCCTGCACCTTACTGGAAAAGCCTGCATCAGGTACTTCTAACAAACCTCTGTGTCACCAAGTTCCAGGAAACAGAGTCTTGAATTCATATGACACACCTAAAGATGGCATCAAACCTGATTATACCTGCATGTCATCTGGTGACCTAAAGGTAAGTGTTTCTTGGAATTAAAGTAGATGACATCTAATGAGAAGCTTTCCTGAGATATCCAACTAGACTTGTTGAAAGTTTGTCAACAAATCTTTGATAATGATAATGTTTCAGATGATCTCCAATATCTATGATCTCAATAACCTGTGGAGCTTTAGATAAAAGATGTCTGTGTTTTCTCCCTCCTATTCCTCCTTGTCACTCACATGTGACCTCAATAGGTTTCAATCTGTGCACTTTCCTTCTGTCATGGGACATTACACCTAGGGAAGTTTCTTCCTGAAATTGAGGGACAAAAAAGCTGCTGAAACTGGAAAACCTGACTCTGGTTCATTTATGCTTTCAGAGAACAGTTCTTATCAAAGGCAGGGGAATGTGAATATTAGTTAAAAAAAATTAAAATGTTAATGTATGTCAAAACCAATACAATATTGTAAAATTAAAAATAATCCAATCCATTATATATTAAAAAAATTAAAATAGAATCAGGAGGAGAGAAGGGGACGTTTTCACATCCTAGGACAATAGCAGAGTCCAAGAGGAAAGAAAGATGTACTCTTCTTTCCTGGGAAGAGCTCAGCCAATAAGAGATTATCATGACTCAACCAGTGAAAAGCCATTATGCTTTAATCTCTCAATTCTTCCCATGAACTCTGTTCACTATAGTACTCCTTTCTCCCCACTCCCACCCCCACTTCTTTTAAAGAGATTTCCTCTCTTTGTCATGGCAGACTCACACATGCCAGACATGGTTGCAGACTCCAAATTGCACTATATTGCTATCCTGAATAAGCATCCCCCTTCTTTTTTTTTTTTTTTTGCTATTGCAATAATTGGCAGTCTGTTTGTTTTAGGTCAACAAAGTCTATCCACATTCCTTAGCCTGTTAAAGGGCAAAAAAGAGAGAAAACAGTTTAGTTCAATTATTATTCCAAAATAACTAGAAGAACTCTTACTAGGTTCCCTTGAGTTCTTGCTTTTAAAGCTACCTGCTGAAGTAGTTAATGGTTAAATACCACAATGGAACTTGTTTTCAAATGAATACGCTTCACCAGGGGAAAATTTTATATGTATATATTTTATTAAAATTTTTATGTATTTTATTATTTAATTATAGTAAATCATATTAAATATATTACATTTATATAAATTTATATAAAAATTATGTATATACACATATGTATGTGTGTGTGTATGTGTGACGTTTTAATATACTGGGGATAGAGCATTTTTTGGCAATTATAAAATATTTTAAATTCTGAAATTCTATTGTTTGAACAGTAATTAGACATATATAATACAAAAATTTTGGACTCTGTGGGAGAGGGAGGGAGGCATGATTTGGGAGAATGGCATTGAAACATGTATAATATCATATAAGAAATGAATCACCAGTCCAGGTTTGATGCAGGATACAGGAAGCTTGGGGCTGGTGCACTGGGTTGACCCAGAGGGATGGTATGGGGAGGGAGGTGGGAGGGGGGTTCAGGATTGGGAACAAGTGTACACCCGTGGCAGATTCATGTTGATATACGGCAAAACCAATACAATATTGTAAAGTAATTAGCCTCTAATTAAAATAAATAAATTTAAATTTAAAAAGTCTAAAAATGTATATTAGTTAAAAGTTAGTTTTGAGCCAATTTTGATGCTTTATTTATCATTTATTCAATATGTCAAAAGATAATTTTTGAGAAAAGGTAAAATCATGACCCTCATTTAAACATAAAAATGAATAAGTGGTAAAGATATTTTTTACTCATTCAATAAGGAAACACAACAGATGTTATAACCTGGTCAAAAAAATGTAATACAATAGATGTATATGAATTAAAGGAATGTTGAGTACATTGTAAAAGCAGGCAAAATGTTTTTCCAACTAGGGAGGGGAGATAATTAAATCTGAACCTGAAGATATTTGACTTACATATTTATCAGTTACAGAAATTTGCAAAATAGCTCAAATGAATGAATACCCCTAGATTATAACAACCCAAGGTCTTACTATAAACAATAAATAAATTTTATTGAAACAAAATGCATTTCAAAAGGTGTTACACCTCTCTCTTTCATCAAAATACTTTCAAAGATTATCCTTGTGTTGACTAAAAAAATTAGTCACAACCTGAAAGTACAGGGTAGTTTTATTTGGTGGGAATTTTAAGATGTCAAGTCCAGGATACAACATCTCAGTAGCCTTGAGAAAACTGCTCCAAGGATGTGGAAGAGGAAGTCAGGCTATATATAAGCTTGCAATTCAGTGGGACAGGCAATCTGAATATCAAAGATTATTGTTAAGTAAGCAAACCTAGCAAGAGAGTTCCAGAAAAACATCTATTTCTGCTTTATGGACTATGCCAAAGCCTTTGACTGTGTGGATCACAATAAATTGTGGAAAATTCTTCAAGAGATGGGAATATCAGACCACTTGACCTGCCTCTTGAGAAACCTATATGCAGGTCAGGAAGCAGCAGTTAGAACTGGACATGGAACAACAAACTGGTTCCAAATAGGAAAAGGAGTACTTCAAGGCTGTATATTGTCACCCTGCTTATTTAACTTCTATGCAGAGTACATCATGAGAAACGCTGGGCTGGAAGAAGCACAAGCTGGAATCAAGATTGCTGGGAGAAATATCAATAACCCCAGATATGCAGATGACACCACCCTTATGGCATAAAGTGAAGATGAACTAAAAAGCCTCTTGATGAAAGTGAAATAGGAGAGTGAAAAAGTTGGCTTAAAGCTCAACATTCAGAAAACGAATATCATAGCATCTGGTCCCATCACTTTATGGGAAATAGATGGGGAAACAGTGGAAACAGTGTCAGACTTCATCTCTGGGGGCTCCAAAATCACTGCAGATGGTGACTTCAGCCATGAAATTAAAAGACACTTACTCCTTGGAAGGAGAGTTATGACCAACCTAGATGGCATATTGCAAAGCAGAGACATTATTTTGCCAACGAAGGTCCATCTAGTCATGGCTATGGGTTTCCCAGCGGTCATGTATGGATGTGAAAGTTGGACTGTGAAGAAGGCCCCCCGAAGAATTGATGCTTTTGAACTGTGGTGTTGGAGAAAACTCTTGAGAGTCCCTTGGACTGCAAGGAGATCCAACCAGTCCATTCTAAAGGAGATCAGTCCTGGGTGTTCTTTGGAAGGAGTGATGCTGAAGCTGACTCCAGTACTTTGGCCACTTCATGCAAAGAGTTGACTTATTGGAAAAGTCTCTGATGCTGGGAGGGATTGGGGGCAGGAGGAGAAGGGGACGACAGAGGATGAGATGGCTGGATGGCATCACCGACTTAATGGACGTGAGTTTGGGTGAACTCTGGGAGTTGGTGATGGACAGGGAGGCCTAGCGTGCTGCGATTCATGGGGTCGCAAAGAGTCAGAAACGACTGAGCGACTGAACTGAACTGAACTGAAGCAAACCTAGATATCAAGTAAGGAATTTAGCTTTCTTCTATATATGGGAAGATGCAAGCCTCTGGGCTCACTGATTTCATTCCTTTCATATGCACCTCAGCTATCTGAGGCCAAATCCTGTTTCTAGATTGTTTGCATCCTTAATTCCTTGTTCAACTTAAGGGGTGGTTGTTTCTTGAATCCTCCACAAGCTCCACAGAAATCACCTTGGGGGCGGGTGGCAGCATCTTTTGAATCACAGGCATTGTGTTCCCTTTTGGGAGCCCTCATTCACATTAGGAATCCAGAAAGCACTGATGACTATGACATTTCTTGCCTAATTATACGGCAGGAAATACTTTATTTCAAGCTTGATCACAAAATAAGACTGGTCAATCACATTCAGTTTAGTTCAGTCACTCAGTCGAGTCCGACTCTTTGCAACCCCATGAACTGCACCACGCCAGGCTTCCCTGTCCATCACCAACTCTCGGAGTTCACTCAGACTCACATCCATCGAGTCAGTGATGCCATCCAGCCATTTCATCCTCTGTCGTCCCCTTCACCTCCTGACCCCAATCCCTCCCAGCATAAGGGTCTTTTCCAATGAGTCAACTCTTCGCATGAGGTGGCCAAAGTATTGGAGTTACAGCTTTAGCATCAGTCCTGAACACCAGGACTGATCGCCTTTAGAATGGACTGGGTGGATCTCCTTGCAGTTCAAGGAACTCTGAAGAGTCTTCTCCAACACCACAGTTCAAAAGCATCAGTTCTTCAGCGCTCAGCCTTCTTCACAGTCCAACTCTCACATCCATACATGACCACTGGAAAAAACATAGCCTTGACTAGATGGGCCTTTGTTGGCAAAGTAATGTCTCTGATTTTGAATATGCTATCTAGGTTGGTCATAACTTTCCTTCCAAGGAGTAAGCGTCTTTTAATTTCATGGCTGCAGTCACCATCTGCAGTAATTTTGGGGCACAAAAAAATAAAATCTGACACTGTTTCCACTGTTGTATCCATCTAATTCCCATGAAATGATGGGACCAGATGCCATGATCTTCGTTTTCTGAATGTTGAGCTTTAAGCCAACTTTTTCACTCTCCTCTTTCACTTTCATCAAGTGGCTTTTTAGTTCCTCTTCACTTTCTGCCATAAGGGTGTTGTCATCTTTGTATCTGGGGCTACTGATATTTCTCCCAGCAATCTTGATTTCAGCTTGTGCTTCTTCCAGTCCAGCGTTTCTCATGATGTACTCTGCATAGAAGTTAAACAAGCAGGGTGACAATATACAGCCTTGAAGTACTCCTTTTCCTATTTGGAACCAGTCTGTTGTTCCATGTCCAGTTCTAACTGTTGCTTCCTGACCTGCATACAAATTTCTCAAGAGGCAAGTCAGGCGGTCTGGTATTCCCATCTCTTTCAGAATTTTCCACAGTTTATTGTGATCCACTCAGTCAAAGGCTTTGGCATAGTCAATAAAGCAGAAATAGATGTTTTTCTGGAACTCTCTTGCTTTTTCCATGATACAGCAGATGTTGGCAATTTGATCTCTGGTTCCTCTGCCTTTTCTAAAACCAGCTTGAACATCAGGAAGTTCACGGTTCACGTATTGCTGAAGTCTGTCTTGGAGAGTTTTGAGCATTACTTTACTAGCATGTGAGATGAGTGCAATTGTGTGGTGGTTTGAGCATACTTTGGCATTGCCTTTCTTTGAGATTGGAATGAAAACTGACCTTTTCCAGTCCTGTGGCCACTGCTGGGTTTCCCAAATTTGCTGGCATATTGAGTGCAGCACTTTCACAGCATCATCTTTCAGGATTTAAATAGCTCTACTGGAATTCCATCACCTCCACTTTGTTCATAGTGATGCTTTCTAAGGCCCACTTGACTTCACATTCCAGTGAAGGTTCTATGTGAGTGATTACACCATCATGACTATCTGGGTCGTGACGATCTTTTTCGTACAGTTCTGTGTATTCTTGCCACCTCTTCTTAATATATTCTGCTTCTTTAAGTCCATACCACTTCTGTCCTTTATTGAGCCCATCTTTCCATGAAATGCTCCCTTGGTATCTCTAATGTTCTTGAAGAGATCTATAGTCTTTCCCATTCTATTGTTTTCCTTTATTTCTTTGCACTGATCACTGAAGAAGGCTTTCTTATCTCTCCTTGCTATTCTTTGGAACTCTGCATTCAAATGGGTATATCCTTCCTTTTCTCTTTTGCTTTTGGCTTCTCTTCTTTTCACAGCTATTTGTAAGGCCTCCCCAGACAGCCATTTTGCTTTTTTGCATTTATTTTCCCTAGGGATGGTCTTGATCCCTGTCTCCTGTACAATGTCACGAACCTCAGTTCATCAGGCACTCTATCTATCAGATCTAGGCCCTTAAATCTATTTCTCACTTCCACTGTATAATCATAAGGGATTTGATTTAAGTCATACCTGAATGGTCTAGTGGTTTTCCCTACTTTTCTTCAGTTTAAGTCTGAATTTGGCAATAAGGAGTTCATGATCTGAGCCACAGTCAGCTCCCGGTCTTGTTTTTGCTAACTCTATAGAGCTTCTCCATTTTTGGCTGCAAAGAATATAATCAACCTCATTTCGGTGTTGACCATCTGGTGATGTCCATGTGTAGAGTCTTCTCTTGTGTTGTTGGAAGAGGGCGTTTGCTATGACCAGTGCATTCTCTTGGCAAAACTCTATTAGCCTTTGCCCTGCTTCATTCCGTATTCCAAGGCCAAATTTGCCTGTTACTCCAGGTGTTTCTTGACTTCTTCCTTTTGCATTCCAGTCCCCTATAATTAAAAGGTCATCTTTTTTTGTTGTTGTTTTTATTAGTTCCAAAACGTCTTGGAGGTCTTCACAGAACCATTCAACTTCAGCTTCTTCAGCGTTACTGGTTGGGACATAGACTTGGATTACTGTGATATTGAATGGTTTGCCTTGGAAATGAACAGAGATCATTCTGCTGTTTTTGAGATTGCATACAAGTACTGCATTTTGGACTCTTTTGTTGACCATGATGGCTACTCCATTTCTTCTGAGGGATTCCTTCCCACAGTAGTAGATATAATGGTCATCTGAATTAAATTCACCTATTCCAGTCCATTGTAGTTTGCTGGTTCCTAGAATGTCGATGTTCACTCTTGTCATCTCCTGTTTGACCACTTCCAATTTGCCTTGATTCATGGACCTAACTTTCCAGGTTCCTCTTTACAGCATCAGACCTTGCTTCTATCACCAGTCACATCCACAACTGGGTATTGTTTTTTGCTTTGGCTCCATCCCTTCATTCTTTCTGGAGTTATTTCTCCACTGATCTCCAGTAGCATATTGGGCACCTACTGACCTGGGGAGTTCTTCTTTCAGTATCCTATCTTTTTGCCTTTTCATACTGTTCATGGGGTTCTCAAGGCAAGAATACTGAAGTGGTTTGCCATTCTCTTCTCCAGTGGACCACGTTCTGTCAGACCTCTCCACCATGACCCTCCCATCTTGGGAGGCCCCACATGGCATGACTCAGTTTCATTGAGTTAGACAAGGGTGTGGTCCATGTGATTAGATTGACTAGTTTTCTTTGACTATGCTTTGTGTGTCTGCCCTCTGATGCCCTCTCACAACAGCTACCCTCTTAATTGTGTTCCTCTTAACTTGGACGTTAAGTATCTCTTCACAGCTGCTCCAGTAAAGTGCAGCTGCTGCTCTTTACCTTGGACAAGGTGTATCTCCTCACAGTCTAATTATTTGCATAGCTGGAACAAAAGTTGGTACTATACCTATATGCCTTCCTAGATTTGCTTTGCTAAAGTTCCTGATTAGATTTTTAAAAATTCTTCTCGAGGCTAGAAAACCAAATCAAGGTCTCACTGCAAGATTACAACCTATAAATTGGGGCAAATTTGTCTTTTCATGGTTCCCAAGATACTCAGTTTCCTAGAGTTGCCAGGAAGTGATCTGTCTTATGTGAAAGGCAGGAGACCATGTAAAACAGATGCCAGGCCAGTTTTGCAAAGAGAGCTGTGTAAGAATTGGTTCAATAAAGTCAAATTTTAGATTCCTAGAAGTGTCTGATCATCTCCGATTAAGCATCATTCTCAAATATGGCATTCTAGGCAAAGCCTTGATTGCACAATCTTTGTTTCCAATTATCTCCTAGTTACAAGGAAGACAGATTTTTATTGAAACTATGCACATAATTATGTTATCATGAAAATAAGACTACTCAATAATAACTTTCAAATTCTGGAGGTGTTAGGCAGAAATAAAAAGATATCACTTACAAATGTTTTATTTATGTTTATAAAAGCATACTCTACTGAATTGCAATGGGTTTTATGGAAAGAGAAAAGAGTTTCTTATATATCCAGAAGATAGAACATTAAATATCAATGATATTCCAAACAAAACCCAAAATTATCCCTCACTCTATATTCATTGATTCTTACGCAATAAATTATTCTTCTGATTGATCTTGGGTTTAGTGTTCTCATAAACAGATCTCCTTTTCTACTAGAATTGTACTAATCCTGACCTATCTTTTGGAATAGTCTCAAAGTTACATAAGGAATGCTGTCACAGCCTGTACTCTGAGACATATTTTCTTTATTAAA
The DNA here is from genome assembly GCF_002263795.3 of Bos taurus. NCBI lineage: Eukaryota > Metazoa > Chordata > Mammalia > Artiodactyla > Bovidae > Bos > Bos taurus. The sequence goes on from NC_037357.1 coordinate 92,983,494, forward strand.
GATAAAACAAAATCAGGCCTGCCTATGGTTAGGAACATTTTTAGTGAAGTATCAGAATAATATGATTTTGGAGATCACAAGAAACTTAAAATGTCTGTGGTTAATTTATTACTGACAATTTTTTTAAATAAAAAAAAACTAATGAGGGTGAATAACAAGGAAAATAATGAAACTGAAAAGGCAATTTGGTGTTTTCTGTTGAATGCAAGACAAAATAATAATGTCAATCCAAAAAATTTAGTGAAATATCTAAAAACAAAATTAATTAACTTTTCAAAGGAGATAGTGAACATTATTTTAATTTATAAAGATGAATGAGCAATACAGAACATTTCACCCAATGATAGGACACTACACATTTTTTTCAAGTGTCTATGGAACACTCTCCAGAAAAGACCATGTTAGAAAACAAAACTAGTCTTCATGAATTTTAGAATATTGACATTGTACAAAGTGTCTTTTGAGATTACAAAGGATTGAAACTAGAAATCAATAGCAGAAGGAAAATTGAAAAGCCTGCAGCATGTAGAATTTAATACAGTCTTAAACAATCAATGAGTCAAAAAAGAAATCACAAGGGAATTTTAAAATATCTTGAAACAAATGAAAACAAAAACTTAGCATGCCAAAACTCATGGGGTACAGAAAAAGCAGTCTAAGGGGAGAATGTGCAGCTGTCAGTTTTTGTATAAGAAAGAATAATGATCTTTAATTAACAAACAATGTTACAACATAAGGAAATGAAGAAGAAACTTAAATCTATAAAAATAAAGGAAACAATAAAGATGACAGAAGAGACAAACAAAATAGAGAACAGAAAAATATTAGAGAAAATAAACAAAACCTAAATACTTAAATAGAATGAAACTGTCTCTATAATAAAATCTATATACAAAAAGTTCATGCCTAACATCATACTCTATAGTAAAGGACTAAAGAAAAGGCTACCTGCTTTCACAACTTCTATTCAAAATACTACTGGAATTCTTAGCTAGAACAAATGGGAAAGGAAAAGAAATAAAAAAGTCATCCAAATTTGAAAGGAATAAATAAAAGTATCTCTTTTCATACAATTGTATTTCTTATATGGAGAAAACACTAATGGCACCACAAAAACAAAGGCAGAAAAAGTGTTAAAACTAACTAATGGATTTAGGAGAATTACAGGCTGCAAAATCAACAAACAAAATTATTGCATTTCTACACACTAATAATGAATAATCTGAAAAGGAAATTATTTCATTGGGAAAAAACATCAAAAATAATTTAAAAAGCTAAGAATAAACTTAAACAAAGAGACAGAAGACTTATACATGGAAAACTCTAAAACACTGTTCAAAGACATTAAAGACGGCACCAGTACATCCTACTTACTTCTATGTTCTTCTATAACAGCCCACGTTCATGGACTGGAAGACATAATATTGTAAAGATATCATTACCATCTAATGAAATCTATGGATTCATTTTCAGTTCAGTCTCTCAATTGTGTCCGACTCTTTGCGATCCCATGGACTGAAGCACACCAGGCCTCCCTGTCCATGACCAACTTACGGAGAATGCTCAAATTCACTTCCATTGAGTTGGTGATGCCATCCAACCATCTCATCCTCTGTCACCCCCTTGTCTTTCTGACTCCAGTCTATCTCAGCAACAGGGTCTTTACAAATGAGTCAGTTCTTTGCATGAAGTGGCCAAAGTATTGGAGTTTCAGCTTCATCATCAGTCCTTCCAATGAATATTCAGGACTGATTTCCTTTAGGATTGACTGGTTGGATCTCTTGCAGTCCAAGGGAATCTCAAAAGGCTTCTCCAACACCACACTTCAAAAGTATCAATTCTTCAGTGCTCAGCTATCTTCATGGTGTAACTTTCACATTCATACATGACTACTGGAAAAAACACAGATTTGACTGGACAGATTTTGTTGGCAAAGTAATGTCTCTGCTTTTTAATATGCTGTCTAGGTTGGTCATAGTTTTTCTTTCAAGGAGCAAATGACTTTTAATTTCATGGTTACAGTCAGCATCTTCAGTGATTTTGGAGCCTGAGAAAATAAAGGTTCTCACTGCTTCCATTGTTTACCCGTCTATTTGTCATGAAGTGATGGGACTGGATACTATTATCTTAGTTTTTTTGAATGTTTAGTTTTAAGCTAGCTTTTTCACTCTCCTCTTTCACTTGATGATGAAGAGGCTCTTTAGTTCTTCTTCACTTTCTGCCATAAAGGTGGTGTCATCTGCATATATGAGGTTATTGATATTTCTCCCAGCAATCTTAATTCCAGCTTGTGCTTCATCTAGTGCAGCATTTCGCATGGTGTACTCTGCATATAAGTTAAATAAGCAGGATGACAATATACAGCCTTGACATACTCCTTTCCCAATTTGGAACCAGTCTGGTGTTCCATGTCCGTTTCTAACTGTTGTTTCTTGACATGCATACAGATTTCTGAGGAGGCAAGTAAGGTGGTCTGGTATTCCCATCTCTAGGAATTTTCCACAGCTTGTTGTGATCCACACAGTCAAAGGCTTTGGTGTAGTCAGTAAAGCAGAAGTATGTTTTTCTGGAACTCTCTTGCATTTTCAGTGATCCAATAGATGCTGGAGATTTGATCTCTGGTTCCTCTGCCTTCTCTAAATCCAGTTTGAACATCTGGAATTCCTTGGTTCACATACTGTTGAAACCTGGCTTGAAAAATTTTGAGCATTATTTATTTTTTTAGGTAAATTCATTCCTAAGTATTTTATTCTTTTCATTGCAATAGTGAATGGAATTATTTCCTTAATTTCTCTTTCTGTGTTCTCATTGTTTGTGTATGTGAATGCAAGAGATTTCTGTGTGTTAATTTTATATTTTGAAAGTTTACTATATTCATTGATTAGCTCTAGTAATTTTCTGGTTGTGTCTTTAAGGTTTTCTATGTAGAGGATCACGTCATCTGCAAACAGGGAGAGTATTACTTCTTTTCCAATCTGGATTCTTTTTATTTATTTTTCTTCTCTGATTAAAATGATGTTGAATAATGGTAGTGAGAGTGGGCACCCTTGTCTTGTTCCTGATTTTAGAGGAAATGCTTTCAAGCTTTTCCATTGAGGATAATGTTTGCTGTGAATTTGTGATATATGGCACTTATTATATTGATGTATGTTCCTTTTATGCCTGCCTTCTGGAGAGTTTTGATCATAAATTATTGAATTTTCTCAAAGGCTTTCTCTGCATCTATTTAGTCATGTGGTTTTTATCTTTCAATTTGTTTATATGATGTATCACGTTGATTGATTTGTGAATATTGAAGAATCCATGCATCCCTGGGATAAAACCCACTTGGTTTTAATGTGTGATCTTTTTAATGTGCTGTTGGATTCTGTTTGCTAGAATTTTGTTGAGGATTTTTGCATCTATGTTCATCAGTGATATTAGCATGTAGTTTTCTTTTCTGGTTTTGGTATTAGGGTGATGGTGGCCACATAGAATGAATTTGGAAGTTTACTTTCCTCCTCAAATTTATAGAAAAGTATGAGTAGGACAGGTGCTAGCTCTTCTCTGAATTTTTGGTAGAATTCACCTGAAGCCATCTGGTCCTGAGCTTTTGTTTGTTGGATGATTTTTTAATTACAGCTTCGATTTCCTTGCTTGTGATGGCCTGTTAAGATATTCTACCTCTTTGCAGTTCAGCATTGAAAGGTTATACTTTTCTAAGAATTCATCCATTTCTTCCTGTTGTCCATTTTATTGGCATATAATTACTCATAGTAGTCTCTTATAATCTTTTGTACTGCTGTGTTCTCTGTTATGATTTCTCCATTTTCATTTCTAATTTTATTGATTTTATTCTCCTCCCTTTTTTTTCTATATGAGCCTGGCTAATGGTTTGTCTATTTTATTTATCTTCTCAAAGAACCAGCTTTTAGTTTTGTTGATTTTTGCTATAGTCTCCCTTGTCTCTTTTTCATTTATTTCTGCTCTTATTTTTATGATTTCTTTCCTTCTACTAACTTTAGGGTTCTTCTTTTCTTCTTTTTTTAGTTTCCTTAGGTACAATATTAGGTTGTTCATTTGATGTTTCTCTTGTTTCTTGATGTAGGCTTGTATTGCTATGAATCTCCCTCTTAGCAAGGCTTTTACTGAATCCCATAGGTTTTGGGTTGTCGTGTTTTCATATTCATTTGTTTCTATGCATATTTTTATTTTTCTCTTTGATCTGTTGGTTAATCAGAAGCAATTCACTTAGCTTCCACATGTTGGTATTTTAGTAGGTTTTATTTTATTTTATTTTTTTTCTAATTTTTATTTTATTTTTAAACTTTACATAATTGTATTAGTTTTGCCAAATATCAATTGTACTTGATATCTAATCTTACTGCATTGTGATCAGAAAAGAGACTTGAAATGATTTCAATTTTTAAAAATTTACCAAGACTAATTTTATGGGCCAGGATGTGATTTGTCCTGGAGAATGTTCTGGGTGCACTTGAGGAAAGAGTGAATTCCATTGTTTCAGGGCAAAATGCACTGTAGATATCAGTTAGGTCTAACTGGTCCACTGTATCATTTAGAGCTTGTGTTTCTTTGCTAATTTTCTGCATGGTTGATTTATCCATAGTTGTGAGTGGGGTATTAAAGTCCCCCACTATTATTGTGTTACTGTTAATTTCCCCTTTCATACTTGTTAGCATTTGCCTTATGTATTGGGGTGTTCCAATGTTGGGTGCATATATATTTATAATTGTTATATCTTCTTCTTGGATTGATCCTTTGATCATTATGTAGTGTCCACCTTTGTCTCTTATCATGGTCTTTATTTCAAAGTCTATTTTATCTGATATGAGTTTTGCTACTCCCGCTTTCTTTTAGTTCCAATTTTCATGAAATATCTTTTTCCAACCCTTCACTTTCATCTGTATATGTCCATAGGTTTGAAGTGGGTCTCTTGTAGACAGCATGTATAGGTGTCTTATTTTTGTATCCATTCAGCCAGTCTCTGTCTTTTAGTTGGAGCATTTAACCCATTTATATTTAAGGTAATTATTGATAAGTATGATCCCATTACCATTTACTTTGTTGTTTTGGGTTCATCTTTATAAACCTTTACTGTGTTTCCTGTATAGAGAAAATCATTTAGCATCTGTTGAAGATCTGGTTTGGTGGTGCTGAATCTCTCAGCTTTTGCTTGTCTGTAAAGCTTTTGATTTCTTCTTTGTATCTGAATGAGATCCTTGCTGGGTACAGTAATCTTGGTTTTAGGTTTTTCTCTTTCATCACTTTAAGTATGTCCTGCCATTCCCTTCTGGCCTGAAGAGTTTCTTTTGAAAGATTAGCTTTATCCTTATGGGGATCCCCTTATGTGATATTTGTTACTCTTCCCTTGCTGCTTTTAATATCTGTTCTTTGTGTTTGATCTTTGTTAATTTGATTAATATGTGTCTTGGGGTGTTTCTTCTTGGGTTTATCCTGTTTGGGATTCTCTGGGTTTCTTGAACTCAGGTGGCTATTTCTTTCCCCATATTAGGGAAGTTTTCAGCTATTATCTTGTCAATTTTTCTCTTGCCCTTTCATTTCATCTTCTTCTGGGACACCTATGATTCGAAATTTGGGGTGTTTAACAGTTGGCATGACTTTGGGCAGCCCATCTTTTTTTTTCCATCTCACCATCTCCTCCCCTATCCCCATGTCCATAAGTCTATTCTCTATGTCTGTTTCTCCATTGCTTCCCTGTAAATAAAATCTTCAGTTCCATTGTTCTAGATTCCATATATATGGGTTAGAATATGGCATATATCTTTCTCTTTCTGACTTACTTCACTCTTTGTAATAGATTCTAGGTCCATTCACCTCATTAGAACTGACTCAAATGTGATCCTTTATATGGCTGAGTAATATTTCATTCTGTATATGTAACACAACTTCTTTATCCACTCATCTGTCAATGGACGACTAGGTTCCTTCCATGTTCTAGCTATTGTAAAGAGTGCTGCAATGAACAATGGGATACATGTGCATTTTTCAGTTTTGATTTCCTCAGGATATATGCCTAGGAGTGGGATTGCTGGATCATATGGTGGTTTTATTCCTAGTTTTTCTTTAAGGAATCTCCATACTGTCTTCCATAGTGGCTGCATCAATTTACATTCCCACCAACAGTGAAAAAGCATTCTCTTTTCTCCACAACTTCTCCAACATTTATTGTTTGTAGACTTTTAGATGATGGTCATTCTGACAGTGTAAGGTGATATCTCATTGCAGTTTTGATTTGCATTTCTCTAATAATGAGTGATGCTGAGTATCTTTTCATGTGTTTTTTACCTTTTTTTTTTTTTTTTGAGAAATGTCTGTTTAGGTCTTTTTCCCACTTTTTGATTGAGTTGTTTGTTTTTCTGGTATTGAGTTGTATAAGCTGCTTGTATATTTTGGCAATTAATCCTTGTCAGTTGTTTCACTTGCTATTGTTTTCTCCCATTCTAAGGGTTGTCATTTCACCTTCCTTATAGTTTCCTTTGCTGTGCAAAAGCTTTTAAGTTTAATCAGGTCCCATTTGTTTCCTTTGTTTTTATTTCTGTTATACTAGGAGATGGGTCAAAGAGGATTTTGCTTTGATTTATGTCATCGAGTGTTCTGCCTGTTTTCCTCTAAGAGTTTTATAGTTTACGGTCTTACATTTTGGTGTCTAATCTATTTTGAGTTTATTTTTGTGTATGGTGTTAGGAAGTGTTCTAATTTCATTCTTTTACATGTAGCTGTCCAGTTTTAACAGCACCATTTATTAAGGAGGCTGTCTTTGCCCCATGTATATTTTGTCTCCTTTGTCAAAAATAAGGTACCCATAGGTGCGTGAGTTTATTTCTGTGCTTTCTATCTTGTTCCATTTGTCTATATTTCTGTTTTTGTGCCAGCACCATACATCTTGATGATTGTAGCTTTGTAGTATAACCTGACATCAGGAAGCTTGATTCCTCCAGCTCCATTCCTCTTTCTCAAGACTGCTTTGGCTATTCAGGGTCTTTTGTGTTTCCATATGAATTGTGAAATTTTTTGTTCTAGTTCTGTGAAAAATGACATTGGTGATTTGATAGGGATCACATTAAATCTGTAGACTGCATTTGGCAGCATAGTCATTTTCACAATATTGATTCTTCTACCCAGGAACATGGAATATCTCTCCATCTGTTTATGTCATCTTTGATTTCTTTCACTAGTGTCTTGTAATTTTCTGTGTAGAGTTATTTTGTCTCCTTATGTAAGTTTATTCCTAAGTATTTAATTCTTTTTGTTGCAATGGTGAATAGAATTGAGTCCTTAATTTCTCTTTCTCATTTTTCAGTGTTAGTACGTAGAAATACAAGTGATTTTTGTGTATTGATTTTGTATCCTGAAACTTTGTTAAATTCACTGATTAGCTCTAATAATTTCCTAATACTGTCTTTAGGGTTTTCTATGTTTTCATGTCATCTGCAAACAGTGAGAGCTTTACTTCTTCTTTTCCGATCTGATTCCTTTTATTTCTTTTTCTTCTCTGATTATTGTAGCTAGGATTTCCAAAACTATGTTGAATAATAGCAGTGAAAGTGGACACCTTTGTCTTGTTCCTGATCGTAGGGGGAATGCTTTCAGTTTTTCACCTTTGAGAATGTTTGCTGTAGGCTTGTAATATATGGCCTTTACTATGTTGAGGTAGTTTCCTTCTGTGCCCATTTTTTGAAGATTTTTAATCATAAATGGATGCTGAATTTTTTCAAAGGCTTTTTCTGCATCTATTGAGATTATCATATGGCTTTTATCTTTCAAACTGTTAAAGTGGTGTATCACATTATTTGATTGATTTTCGATCAATTATTATGTGTGACATTGATCTTTTAATGTTCTGGGTTGTGTTCTTGTTTTGCTGGAGAATTAGTGTGGTGTTGGCTCTTGGGTGGAACTTGGTTTCAGTGTAGATATGGAGACTTTTTCGTGAGCTCTTGTCTATTAATGTTCCTTGTAGTCAAGAGTTCTCTGATGCTCTGAAGTTTGGGGGTTAAACCTCCTGCCTCTGGCTTTCATTCCTTCTCTTACAGTAGCCTCAAGACTTCTCTATCCATATGGCATAGAAGAGAAAATCCCTAGGTCATTGGTGAAACAATTCGCCACATCCAGGAGCACCCAGAGATTCACAGAGTTATATAGAGAAGAGATGAGGGAAGAGGGAGCTAGAGGAGACCAGGAGGACAAACAGGGGAATCAAAAGGGGAGAGAGAATTCCAGCTAGTAATCAAACCCCTAAGTGCTCTCCACAGCCTGGAACACCCAGAGAAAGTCACAGAGTTATGTAGAGAAGACAAAAGGGAGGAAGGAGATAAAGTTGACCTGGAGGAGAAAAGGAGAGTCAAAAGAGAAGAGAGCAATCAAGCTGATAATCAAATCCCTAAGCGAAAATGAAGACTGAAGATTAGATTCTGAGAGGTACAAAATTGATAACAAATATCAAAAATCTAAGGTTCAAAACCTAGAATAGAGGTTAGATTCTCAAAAATACAATATTAAAAATACAAAGCAAAATCAATCACAAAAGTTAAAAAATATATGAAATTTGTTTAAAAAAATAAGGGTTTTTTGATAGGAAATAGTAGGCTATAAAAATGAAAGTTAAAGGAGTAATAAAGATCTAATTTTTAAAATTAATATGTGATAATAGCAAAAATATATCTGGGAACTTCTCTGGAGCTGTTGTGGGGCAGCTGTTGTGGGATCAGTTCAATGTCAGATAGTCACTTGTTCTGGCTTGTACTTGTTCTCAAGGTCTATAGGTGCCCCTAAAACGCACAGTTTCCAGTATTAAATGCAGGGTTTTACTCTGGTGCATCTGTCACTTCCAGAGCAGTTCCCCCTTCTTTATTTTGGCTTCCTCTGTTTGCAAGTCTCTTCAGTGTCTAATTTCTGCCCTGACACAAGGAGGTGAAGGCGGCCACTTATTTAGGTTCATTTGTTCAGTTGTGTTGTGGGGAGGGAGCAACACTGCAAACAAATACCGCTGGCATGTGTGGGGAGTGCTCACAGTGGGTGGACCACATTGGGTTTGCCACAGCCCAAGGCAGCATGTACTTCCCAGATCTACACTGCTCAGGTTCCAGGTTGCTCTGCAAGGACACTGCCCCAAGTGGGCCCTGTGTCTCATGCAGTTTCCAGGACTAAGCCACTCAGGTTCTTGGGTGTTCTGTAGGGGCACTGACCCAGATGGGCTGTGCATTTTGTGCCCTTCCCAGTTCCAAGCAGCTCAGGTGACCTGGTGCTTGGTGAGCACATTGTCCCAAGTGGGCTGTGTATCTTAATCACCTGCCCGGTCCCAGCCTAGTTTCCCAGGTGTGCTATGAAAGCACAGTCCCAGACATACCATGTATCTCCTCTGGGGAGCTGATCTTAGGCTGTGACACTCTTGGCAGGTGTCAACCGTCCAGGATCCCAAGAAGATGTGGTTAGCAACTGGCAACCTGCTCACAGTTTAGTGGAAGATGTGGTCTCTGGGACTGAGATTGCAGCAGCCCCTTGCCTTCCAGCTCTGGTTTCCACATGCCTGCCTCTCTGCCTCCAGGGACAGAGGGCTCTATATGGCAGCAGACTTGCTCTCTTTTGTATTCGCTCAGTCTTTGTTCTGTGAGCACGCCAAGGATCACCATGAGGCCTTAGAGCCTTTCTTTTCTTTTCTTTCTTTCTTTCTTTCTTTCTTTTTTTTTTTTTTTTGTCTCTCTGGCTACCCCACGGTTTGCATTGCTAACTCACATTAGCCTCCTCAGGTTGTCCTCAGAGCATTCAGGCCCAGTCCTTACCCTAAGGACCAATGACACAGGCTATATCTCCCTGCCCAGCCCCCACTCCTGGTGGCAGATACAAACTTCTCCACTGGCAGTTGTAGTTACAGACATATTCTGTTTTTTTTTTTTCCTCCCAGTTATGTTGCCCTCTGAAATTCTAAAACTCCCAACAGACACGTCTGTGAGGGTTTCCTACTGGTGGAAACTTCTCCTCCTTCACGACTCCCTCCCAAGGACGAGTCTCTGTCCCAAAATCTTTTGTCTCTGTTTTTGTCTTTTATATTTTGTCTTAACTCATTTAAAGAGGTCAGGCTGGCTTTCTGGGTGCCTGGTATCCTCCACCAGTGTTCAAAAGATGTTTGGTTGAGGCTGTTCAACATTAAAATGATCTTTTGATGAATTTCTGAGAGAGAAAGTGGTCTCCCTGTCCTATTCCTCCTCCATCTTGGGACCACTCCTCTCCCAGCAATCTTAATTCCAGCTTGTGACTCACCTGACCTGGCATTTAGCATGTTGTACTCTGCACATAAGTTAAATAAGCAGATTGACAATATACAGCCTTGATCTACACCTTTCCCAATTTGGAACCAGTCTGTTGTTCCATGTCCAGTTCTAGCTGTTGCTTCTTGACCTGCATACAGATTTCTCAGAAGGCAGGTAAGGTGGTCTGGTATTCTCATCTCCTTAAGAATTGTCCACACTTTGCTGTGATCCACACAGTCAAAAGCTTTGGTGTAGTCAATAAAGTAGAAGTAGATGTGTTTACAGAATTCGCTTTCTTTTTCAATGATCCAACAGATGTTGGCAATTTGATCTCTCGTTCCTTTGCCTTTTCTACATCCAGCTTGAACGACTAGAACTTCATGGTTCACGTACTGTTGAAGCATGGCTTGGAGATTTTTGATCATTACTTTGTGAGCAAGTGAGATGAATGCAATCATGCGGTAGTTTGAACATTCTTTGGCTTTGCCTTTTTTTGTGATTGGAATGAAAATTGAACTTTTCCAGTCCTGTGGCCACTGCTGAGATTTTCAAATTTTCTGGCATACTGAGTGAAGCACTTCCAGAGCATCATCTTTTAGGATTTTAAATAGCTCAACTGGAATTCCTTCACTTCCACTAGCTTTGCTCATAGTGATGCTTCCTAAGGCCCACGTGACTTCACATTCCAGGATATCTGGCTATAGCTGAGTGATCACACCATCATGCTTATCTGGGTCATGAAGATCCCTTTTGTATAGTTCTTCTGTGTATTCTTGACATCTCTTCTTAATATCTTCTGTTTCTGTTAGGTCCATAACATTTCTGTCCTTTATTGTGCTCATCTTTGCATGAAATGTTCCCTTGGTATCTCTAATTTTCTTGAAGAGATCTCTAGTCTTTCCCATTCTATTGTTTTCCTCTATTTCTTTGCACTGATCACTGAGGAAGGCTTTCTTATTTCTCTTTGCTATTCTTTGGAACTCAGCATTCAGATGTGTATATATTTTCTTTTCTCCTTTGCCTTTAGCTTCTCCTCTTTTCTCAGCTTTTTGTAAGACCTCCCCAGAGAACCATTCTTTTTCTTGGGGATGGTCTTCATCACTGCCTCTTGTACAATGTCATGAACCTCCATCCATAGTTCTTCAGACACTCTATCAGATCTAATCCCTTGAATTTATTTCTCACTTCCACTGTATAATCGTAACGGATTTGATTTAGGTCAGACTTGAATGGTTTAGTGATTTTCCCTACTTTCTTCTATTTAAGTCTGAATTTGACAATAAGGAGTTCATGATCTGAGCCACAGTCAGCTCCCAGTCTTGTTTTTGCTGACTGTATAGGGCTTCTCCATCTTTGGCTCCAAAGAATATAATCAATCTCATTTCAGTATTGACCATTTGATGTCCATGTGTAGAATCACCTCTTTTGTTGTGGGAAGAGGGTATTTCTGATGACCAGTGTGTTTTCTTGGCAAAACTCTGTTATCCTTTTCCTGGCTTCATTTTGTACTCCAAGGCCAAACTTGCCTGTTACTCCAGGTATCTCTTGACTCCCTACTTTTGCATTCACTCATCTCACACGCTAGTAAAGTAATGCTCAAAATTCTCCAAGCCAGGCTTCAGCAATATGTGAACCGTGAACTTCCTGATGTTCAAGCTGGTTTTAGAAAAGGCAGAGGAACCAGAGATCAAATTGCCAACAGCCACTGGATCATGGAAAAAGCAAGAGAGTTCCAGAAAAACATCTATTTCTGCTTTATTGACTATTCCAAAGCCACTGATTGTGTGGATCACAATAAACTGTGGAAAATTCTGAAAGAGATGGGAATACCAGACCACCTGATCTGCCTCTTGAGAAATTTGTATGCAGGTCAGGAAGCAACAGTTAGAACTGGACATGGAACAACAGACTGGTTCCAAATAGGAAAAGGAGTTCGTCAAGGCTGTATATTGTCACTCTGTTTATTTAACTTGTATGCAGAGTACATCATGAGAAATGCTGGACTGAAAGAAACACAAACTGGAATCAAGATTGCCGAGAGAAATATCAATAACCTCAGATATGCAGATGACACCACCCTTATGGCAGAAAGTGAAGAGGAACTCAAAAGCCTCTTGGTGAAAGTGGAGAGTGAAAAAGTTGGCTTAAAGCCCAACATTCAGAAAATGAAGATCATAGCATCCGGTCCCACCACTTCATGGGAAGTAGATGGGGAAACAGTGTCAGACTTTATTTTTCTGGGCTCCAAAATCACTGCAGATGGTGACTGCTGCCATGAAATTAAAAGACACTTACTCCTTGGAAGGAAAGTTATGACCAACCTAGATAGCATATTCAAAATCAGAGACATTACTTTGCCAACAAAGGTCCGTCTAGTCAAGACTATGGTTTTTCCTGTGGTCATGTATGGATGTGAGAGTTGGACTGTGAAGAAGGCTGAGCGCTGAAGAATTGATGCTTTTGAACTGTGGTGTTGGAGAAGACTCGAGCGCTGAAGAATTGATGCTTTTGAACTGTGGTGTTGGAGAAGACTCTTGAGAGTCCCTTGGACTGCAAGGAGATCCAACCAGTCCATTCTGAAGGAGATCAGCCCTGGGATTTCTTTGGAAGGAATGATGCTGAAGCTGAAACTCCAGTACTTTGGCCACCTCATGTGAAGAGTTGACTCATTGGAAAAGACTCTGATGCTGGGAGGGATTGCGGTCAGGAGGAGAAGGGGACGACAGAGGACGAGATGGCTGGATGGCATCACTGACTCGATGGACGTGAGTCTGAGTGAACTCTTGGAGTTGGTGATGGACAGGGAGGCCTGGCGTGCTACGATTCTTGGGGTCGCAAAGAGTCAGACACGACTGAGCGACTGATCTGATCTGATGGTGAAAAGGATATCTTTTTTGTTATTAGTTCTAGAAGGTCTTGTAGGTCTTCATAGAACCATTCAATTTCAACTTCTTTGGCATTAGTGGTTGGGACATTGACTTACATTACTGTAATATTGAATTGTTTGCCTTGGAAACGAACAGAGATCATTCTGTCATTTTTGAGATTGCACCCAAGTACTGCATTTCAGACTCTTTTGTTGACTCTGAGGCCGACTTCTAAGGGATTTTTGCCCACAACAGTAGATATACTGGTCATCTGAATTAAATTCACCCATTCCAGTCCATTTTAGTTCACAGATTCTTAACATGTCAATATTCACTCTTGCCATCTCCTGTTTGACCACTGCTAATTTACCTTAATTCATGGACCTAACATTCCAGGTTCTGATGCAATATTTTTCTTACAGCATCAGACTGTACTTCCATTACTAGTCAAATCCACAACTGTGCATTGTTTTAACTTTGGCTCTGTCTCTTCATTCTTTCTGGAATTATTTATCCAGTCTTCTTCAGTAACATATTGGGCACCTACAGACCTGAAGAGTTCATCTTTCAGTGTCATATCTTTCTGCCTTATCATACTGTTCATGGGGTTCTCAAGGCAAGAATACTGAAGTGATTTGCCATTCCCTTGTCCAGTGGACCATGTTTTGTCAGAACTCTCCACTATGACCTGTCAGTCTTGGGCCATACGGAATGGCTCATACTTTCATTGCATTAGACATGGCCTGATCCTAGTGATCAACTTGATTAGTTTTCTGTGATTGTGGTTTTCATTCTGTCTGCCCTCAGATGGATAAGGATAAAAGGCTTATGGAAGTTTCCTGATGGGGGAGACTGACTGTGGGTGAAACTGATCTTGTTCTCATGGGTGGGGCCTTGCTCAATAAATCTTTAATTCAGTTTTCTGTTGGTGGGCAGGACTATGTTCCCTCCCTGTTGTTTGACCTGAGACCAAACTAAGGTAGGGGTAATGAAGATAATGGTGATCTCCTTCAAAAGGACATTTGAATGCACTGTCGTATTCAGTACCCTTGACCGTGAAGCAGTCTACTGTCGACCCATGCCTCCACTGGAGACTCCTGGACACTCACAGGCAAGTCTGGGTCAATCTCTTGTGGGGTCACTTCTCCTTTCTCCTGGGTCCTTACGTGCACAAGGTTTTATTTGTCCCCTCTGTGTGTGAAGTCTCTGTTTCCCCAGACCTGTGTAAGCTCTGTAATCCTGGCATCCAAAGTCAAAGATCATCTCAATAGATACAGAAAAAATTTTTGGCAAAATTCAGCACCCATTTATGACAAAAAAACTTCCCAGATAGTCTGCATAGAAGGGATATTGTCGCTGTTGTTCAGTCGCTCAGTTGTGTGTGACTCTTTATGACCCCAAGGACTGTGGCATGCCAGACTTCCCTGTCCTTCACCATCTCCCAGAGCTTGCTCAAATTCATTTCCATTGAGTCAGTGACACCATCCAACCATCTTGTCCTCTACTGTCCCCTTCCTCCTGCCTTCAATCTTTCCCAGCATCAGGGCCTTTTCTAGTGAGTTGGCTCTTCACATCATATCACCAAAGTATTGGAGCTTCAACCTAAACATCAGTCCTTCTAATGAATATTCAGAACTGAATTCCTTTAGGATTGACTGGTTTGATCCCCTTGCAGTCCAAGGGACTCTCAAGAGTCTTCTCCAACACCACAGCTCAAAAGCATCAATTCTTTAGTGTTCAGCCTTCTTTATGGTCCAACTCTCACATGCATACATTATGACTGGAAAAACTATAGCGTTGACAATGCAGACCTTTGTTGGCAAAGTAATAGAGGGAATATTTATCAACATAATGAAGGCTATATATGAAAGACTAACATCATACAAACATGACAAACATCTAACATCATACTTGGTTGTGAAAAACTGAAAGCATTTCATTTAAGATCAGGAATAACACAGGATGTCCACTCTTGCCACTATTCAGAAAGAGAATTTCAAGAAACAACTTCATTTACCATCACATCAAAAGGGATAAAATATCTAGGAACAAACTTACCTAAGAAGACCAAAGACCTATACTCTGAAAACTATAAAATACTGATGAAAGTAACCTAAAAATACATAAACAGATTGAAAGATATATCATGTTTCTGGATTTGAAGAATCAATATTGTCAAAATGATTCTACTACCCAAGGCAATCTACAGATTCAGTGCAATTCCTATCAAATTACCAGTGACATTTTTCACAGACCTAGAACAAAAAACTTTAACATTTGGATAGAGACACAAAAGACCCTGAATAGCCAAAGCAATCTTGAGAGAGAATAGCAGAACTGAAGGACTCAGAGTCTCTGACTTCAGACTATACTTAAAAGCTACAGTCTTCAAAACAGTATGGTACTGGCACAAAAACAGAAATATAGATCAGTGGAAAAGGATAGAAAGCCTAGAAATAAACCTATGCATCTATGGTCAATTAATCTATGACAAAGGAGGCAAGACCACACAATATTGGAAAGACAATATCTTCAACAAATTGTCCTAGGACAACTGGATAGCTGCATGTAAAAAAAAAAAAAAAATGAAATCAGATAATTCTTTAAAACCATAAACAAAAATAAGCTCAAAATGGATTAGAGATCTAAATGTGAAACTAAACACTATAAAACTCCTAGAAGAAAACATAGGCAGATGAGCCCCTAAGGTTGGTAGTCCTCCAACATGCTATTGCAGAAGAGCAAAGAAACAGCTCCAGAAAAAATGAAGAGGATGAATCAAAGCAGAAACTTTGTTCAGTTACGGATGTGTCTGGAGGTGAAAGTAAAGTCTGATGCTATAAAGAACAATACTGCATAGGAACCCGGAATGCTAAGTCCATGAATCAAGCTAAATTGGACATGATCAGTCAGGAGATGGGAAGAGTAAGCATTGACATTTTAACAACTAGTGAATTAAAATGGACAGGAATGAGCGAATTTAATTCAGATGACTATTAAATCTATTATTGTGCACAAGAATCCCTTAGGAGAAATGGAGTAGCCCTCATAGTCAGCAGAAGAATCTGAAATGCAGCACTTGGGTGCAATCTCAAAAATGTTTCCAAGGCAAAGCATTCAGTGTCACAGTAATCCAAGTCTATAACACAGCTACTAATGCCAAAGAAGCTGAACAGTTCCATGAAGACCTACAAGACCTTCTAGACCTAACACCAAAAAAAAAAAAAAAAAGATGTCCTTTTCATCATGGGAGACAGGAAAGCAAAAGTAAGAAGTCAAGAGATATCTGAAGTAACAAGCAAGTTTGGCCTTGGAGTACAAAATGAAGCCAGGCAGAGGCTAACAAAGTTTTGCCAAGAGAACACACTGGTTATCAGAAACACCCTCTTCCAAAAACCCAAGAGACACCTCTACACATATACATCAACAAATGGTCAATATCAAAATCAGATCGATTATATTCTTTGCAGCTGAAGATGGAGAAGCTCTACAGAGTCAGCAAAAACAAGACCGAGAGCCCACTGTGGCTCAGATCACCAGCTCCTTATTGGAAAATTCAGGCTCAAACTGAAAAAGGTAGGGAAAACCAGTAGGCCATTCAGGTATAACCTAAATCAAATTCCTTATGATTATACAGTGGAGGTAATGAATTTAGATTCAAGGGATTAGATCTTGTAGGCAGTGCCTGCAGAACTATGGATGGAGGTTCATAACACTGTAAAGGAGGCAGTGATCAAGATCATCCCCAAGAGAAAGAAATGCAAAAGAGAAAAGTGGTTGTCTGAGGAGGCCTTACAAATAGCTGAGAAAAGAAGGGAAGTGAAAGGCAAGGGAGAAAGGGAAAGATATTCCCAACTGAATGCAGAGTTCCAAAGAATAGCAAGCAGAGATAAGAAAGTCTTCTTAAGTGAACAATGCAAAGAAATAGAGGAAAACAATAGAATGGGAAAGACTAGAGGTGTCTTCAAGAAAATTTGAAATACCAAGCGAACATTTCATGCAATAATGGGCATAATGAAGCACAGAAACAGCATGCACCTAACAGAAGCAGAAGATATTGAGAAGAGGCAGGAATAATACACAGAAGAACTGTACAAAATAGGTGTTAATGACCCAGATAACCCCAATGGTGTGATCACTCACCTAGAGCCAGACATCTTGGAGTGTGAAGTCAAATGAGCCTTAGGAAGCATTACTACGAACAAAGCTAATGGAGGTGATGGAATTCCAGCTGAACTATTTCAAATCTTAAAAGATGATGCTGTTAAAGTGCTGTACTCTATATGCCAGCAAATTTGAAAAACAGCATTGGCCACAGGACTGGAAAAGGTCAGCTGTTTTTTTTTTTTTTTTTTTTAATTAATTTATTTTAATTCAGGGTTAATTACTTTACAGTATTTTGGTGGTTTCTGCCATACATTGACATGAATCAGCCATGGTGTACTTGTGTCCCCCAGCCCTGAACCCCTCTCCCATTTCCTTCCCCATCCCATCCCTCTGGGTTGTCCCAGAGCACTGACTTTGAATCCCCTGCTTCATGCATCAAACTTGCACTGGTCATCTATTTCATACATGGTAATATACATGTTTCAACGCTGTTTTCTCAAATCATCCCACCCTCATCGTCTCCCACAGAGTCCAAAAGTTTGTTCTTTGCATCTGTGTCTCTTCTGCTGCTTTGCATATAGGGTCGTCATTCAGTTCAGTTCAGTCTCTCAGTCGTGTCCGACTCTTTGCGACCCCATGAATTGCAGCACACCAGGCCTCCCTGTCCATTACCATCTTCCTAAATTCCATATATATGTGTTAATATACTGTATTGGTGTTTCTATTTCTGACTTACTTCACTCTGTATAATAGGCTCCAGGTTTAATCCACCTCATTAGAACTGCCTCAAATGCATTCTTTTTTACAGCTGAATAATAGTCCATTGTGTATATGTACCCCAACTTCCTTATTCACTTGTCTGCCGATGGACATCTAGGTTGTTTCCATGTCCTAGCTGTTGTAAACAGTGCTGCAATAAACATTGGGGTACACATGTTTCTTTCAATTCTGGTTTCTTCAGTGTGTATGCCCAGCTGGAAAAGGTCAATTTTCATTCCAATCCCAAAGAAAGGCAATGCCAAAGAGTGTTCAAATTACTGTACAATTGCACACATTTCACATGCTAGCAATATTATGCTCAAAATCCTTCAACCTAGGCTTCAGCAGTATGTGAGCTGAGAACTTCCAGATGTTCAAGCTGAATTTAGAAAAGGCCAAGGAACCAGAGATCAAATTGACAACATCCATTCAATCACATAAAAAGCAAGTGAATTCTTAAAAAAAAAAAAAAGTCTACTTCTGCTTCACTAACTGTGCTAAACTTTTAACTGTGTGGATCACAACAAACTGGAAATTCTCTGACATAAGCTGCAGCAATATCTTTTTCAATCGATTTCCCAGAAAATTGGAAATAAAAACAAACAAACAAAAATTGACCTACTTAAACTCAAAACCTTTGTACATCATAGGAAACAATGAACAAAATGAAAAGACAACCCAAAGATTGGGAAAAAATATTTGCAAATGATGTGACCAAAATGGGATTAGTTTTCAAAATTTACAAACAGCTCATGAGGCTTAGCATCAGCAAAACAAGCAACCCAATCCAAAAGTGGGCCTACAGCCTAAGCAGACATTTCTCCAAAGAAGGCATACAGATGGCTGAGGTTCATGAAAAAATGCTCAACATGGCTAATAATAAAAGCTACCATGTGATTTCACCTCATACCAGTCAAAATGGCTTTCATCAACAAATTCCACAAAGAATAAATGCTGAAGAGAATGTGGAAAGGAGGGAACCTTCCTAGACTGTTGGTGGTGATGTAAACTGATACAGCCACTATGGAAAGCAGTGTGGAGGTTCCTAAAAAGTTAAAAATAGAGCTACCATTTAACCCTGAAATCCCACTCCTGAGCATATACTCAGAGAAAAACATGGCCCAAAAGGGTTATATGCATCCCAATGTTTATTGCAGCAATGTTTACAATAGCCAAGATATGGAAACAACCTAAATGTCCATTGACAGATAAATGTTAGAGAGGTTGTACTACATATATACAATGGAATATTACTTAGTATTAAAAAGAATGTTAGCATTTGTCTTACATATTGTGGTGCTCCTATGTTGGGTGCATATATATTTATAATTGTTATATCTTCTTGGATTGATCCTTTGATCATTATGTACTATTCTTCTTTGTCTCTTTTCACAGCCTTTATTTTAAAGTCTATTTTATCGATATGAGTATTGCTACTCCTGCTTTCTTTTGGTCTCTATTTGCATGGAATATCTTTTTCCAACCCTTCACTTTCAGTCTGTATGTGTCCCCTGTTTTGAGGTGGGTCTCTTGTAGACAACATATATACGGGTCTTGTTTTTGTATCCATTCAGCCAGTCTTTGTCTTTTGGTTGGGGCATTCAACCCACTTACATTAAAAGTAATTATTTATAAGTATGATCCTGTTGCCATTTACTTTATTGTTTTGGGTTTGAGTTTATACACCTTTTTTGTATTTCCTGTCTAGAGAAGATCCTTTAGCATTTGTTGGAGAGCTGGTTTGGTGGTGCTGCATTCTCTCAGCTTTTGCTTGTCTGTAAAGCTTTTGATTTCTCCTTCATATTTGAATGAGATCCTTGCTGGGTACAGTAATCTGGGCTGTAGGATATTTTCTTTCATCACTTTAAGTATGTCTTTCCATTCCCTCCTGGCATGAAGAGTTTCTATGGAAAGATCAGCTGTTATCCTTATGGAAATTCCCTTGTGTGTTATTTGTTGTTTTACCCTTGCTGCTTTTAATATTTGCTCTTTGTGTTTGTTCTTTGTTAATTTGATTAATATGTGTCTTGGGTTGTTTTGCCTTGGGTTTATCCTGTTTGGGACTCTCTGGGTTTCTTGGACTTGGGTGATTATTTCCTTCCCCATTTTAGGGAAGTTTTCAACTATTTTCTCATGGTCTTTCTTTTTGTCTTCTTCTTCTGGAACTCCTATGATTCGAGTTTTGAGGCAATTTAAGATTGTCCTGGAGGTCTCTGAGATTGTCCTCATTTTTTTAAATTCGTTTTTCTTTTTTCCTCTCTGTTTCATTTATTTCTACCATTCTATCTTCTACTTCACTAATCCTATCTTCTGCCTTGGTTATTCTACTATTTGTTGCCTCCAGAGTGTTTTTTATCTCATTTATTGCATTATTCATTATATATTGACTGTTTAAAATTTCTTCTAGGTCCTTGTTAAACCTTTCTTGCATTTTCTCAATCCTTGTTCCCAGGCTATTTATCTATGATTCCATTTTGATTTCAAGACTTTGGATAATTTTCAGTATCATTATTCGGAATTCTTTATTAGGTAAATTCCCTATCTCTTCCTCTTCTGTTTGATTTGGTGGGCATTTATCCTGTTTCTTTGCCTGCTGGGTATTCCTCTGTCTCTTCATCTTGTTTATATTGCTGAGTTTGGGGTGGCCTTTCTGTATTCTGGCAGTTTGTGGAGTTCTCTTTATTGTGGAGTTTCCTCGCTGTGGGTGGGGTTGGACGGGTGGCTTGTCAAGGTTTCCTGGTTAGGGAAGCTTGTGTAGGTGTTCTCGTGGGTGGAGCTGGATTTCTTCTGTCAAAAAATGGGCCAAAGAGCTAAACAGACATTTCTCCAAAGAAGACATACAGATGGCTAACAAACACATGAAAAGATGCTCAACATCACTCATTACCAGAGAAATGCAAATCAAAGCCACAATTAGGTTCCATTTCACGCCAGTCAGAATGGCTGCAATCCAAAAGTCTATAAGCAATAAATCCTTGAGAGGGTGTGGAGAAAACGGAACCCTCTTACACTGTTGGTGGGAATGCAAACTAGTACAGCCACTATGGAGAACAGTGTGGAGATTCCTTAAAAAACTGGAAGTAGAACTGCCTTATGATCCAGCAATCCCACTGCTGGGCATACAAACTGAGGAAACCAGAATGGAAAGAGACACGTGTACCCCAATGTTCATTGCAGCACTGTTTATAATAGCCAGGACATGGAAGCAACCTAGATGTCCATCAGCAGATGAATGGATAAGAAAGCTGTGGTACATATACACAATGGAATATTACTCAGCTATTAAAAAGAATACATTTGAATCAGTTCTTATGAGGTGGATGAAATTGGAGTCTATTATACAGAGTGATGGAGAAGGCAATGGCAACCCACTTCAGTACTCTTGCCTGGAAAATCCCATGGACGGAGGAGCCTGGTAGGTTGCAGTCCATGGGGTCACTAGGAGTCAGACATGACTGAGTGACTTCAGTTTCACTTCTCACTTTCATGCACTGGAGAAGGAAATGGCAACCCACTCCAGTGTTCTTGCCTGGAGAATCCCAGGGACGGGGGAGCCTGGTGGGCTGCTGTCTATGGGGTCGCACAGAGTCAGACACGACTGAGGCAACTTAGCATACAGAGTGAAGCAAGCCAGAAAGAAAAACACCAATACAGTATACTAATGCATATATATGGAATTTAGAAAGATGGTAACTATAACCCTGTATGTGAGACAACAAAAGAGACACCCATGTATATAACAGTCTTTTGGACTCTGTGGGAGAGGGAGAGGGCAGGATGATGTGGGAGAATGGCATTGAAACATGTATAATATCATATAGAAAACGAATTGCCAGTCCAGGTTTGATGC
Organism: Bos taurus; assembly: GCF_002263795.3. Taxonomy (NCBI): domain Eukaryota; kingdom Metazoa; phylum Chordata; class Mammalia; order Artiodactyla; family Bovidae; genus Bos; species Bos taurus. The sequence goes on from NC_037357.1 coordinate 93,005,345, forward strand.
AGGATACAGGATGCTTGGGGCTGGTGCACTAGGATGATCCAGAGGGATGGTATGGGGAGGGAGGTGGGAGGGGGGTTCAGGATGGGGAACACGTGTACACCCATGGTGGATTCATGTTGATGTATGGCAAAACCAATACAATATTGTAGAGTAATTAGCCTCCAATTAAAATAAATAAATTTAAAAATAAATAAATAAATAAAAATAAAAAGAATGAAATAATGACATTTTCAGCAGCATAGATAGACCTAGAGATTGTCACACTGAATGAAATTAGTCAGACAGAGAAGGAGAAATATTGTATGACACCTTTATAAGCAGAATCTGCAAAGAAATGATGCAAATGACTTATTTCCAAAACAGATATAGACTCACAGACTTAGAGAATGAACTTATGGATACCAGGGGAAAAGAATAAGGGGGGGGGGTAGTTAGGGATTTGGGAATCATTATGCATATGCTGCTATATTTAAAATGGATAACCAACAATGTCCTGATGTATAGCACAGGGAACTCTGCTCGATGTTATGTGGCAGCTTAGATGTGAGGGGAGTTTGGGAGAAATTGATACATGTATAGAAATGACTGAGTCCCTTCACTGTTCACCTGAATCTGTCACAATATTTTTAATTGGCTACACTCCAATATAAAATCAAAAATTTTTAAAAAGAGGAAAAATTGACAATAAAATGTTTTTAAAAACTTAGAAGATACCATGATTCTAAAGATATTTAGCTCTTTCCTTTGTTCCCTAAATAGAGACATAAGAAAATCAACATAAACCATAGGTGGTTATTCTGGTAAAACACATAATTCCTTCTCTCTAATCAGATTATACAAAAAAAAAAAAAAAAGCCCCCCCACCCCACACACAAATCCAAACAGATTAACCTTTGATATTGTAGGTAAAGTCAGTAAAAATAAACCAAGGAAACAAGGCCATCAGAATTGAGCAAATTTTGCTAAGATATTAATATATCCCATAGCTTTTCAAGTTCTGAAAGAGATGGGAATATCAGACCACCTGACCTGCCTCTTGAGAAACCTGTATGCAGGTCAGGAAGCAACAGTTAGAACTGGACGTGGAACAATGGACTGGTTCCAAATAGGAAAAGGAGTACGTCAAGGCTGTATATTGTCACCCTGCTTATTTAACTTGTATACAGAGTACATCATGAGAAACGCTTGGCTGGAGGAAGCACAGGCTGGAATCAAGATTGCTCGGAGAAATATCAATAACCTCAGATATCAGATGACACCACCCTTATGGCAGAAAGTGAAGAGGAACTAAAAAGCCTCTTGATGAAAGTGAAAGAGGAGAGTGAAAAAGTTGGCTTAAAGCTCAACATTCAGAAAATGAAGATCATGGCATCTGATCCCATCATTTGATGGGAAATAGGTGGGGAAACAGTGGAAACAGTGTCATACTTTATTTTTCTGGGCTCCAAAATCACTGCAGATGGTGACTGCAGCCATGAAATTAAAAGACGCTTACTCCTTGGAAGGAAAGTTATGACCAACCTAGACAGCATATTAAAAAGCAGAGACATTGCTTTGTCAACAAAGGTCCATCTAGTCAAGGCTATGGTTTTTCCAGTAGTCATGTATGGATGTGAGAGTTGGACTATAAAGAAAGCTGAGTGCTGAAAAATTGATGCTGTGGTGTTGGAGAAGACTCTTGAAAGTCCCTTGGACTGCAAGGAGATCCAACCAGTTCATTCTAAAGGAGATTAGTCCTGGGTGTTCATTGGAAGGACTGATTTTGAAGCTGAAACTCCAATACTTTGGCCACATGATGTGAAGAACTGACTCATTTGAAAAGACCCTGATGCTGGGAAAGATTGAGGGCAGGAGGAGATGGGGAAAACAGAGGGTGTGATCATTGGATGGCATCACCGACTCAATGGACATGGGTTTGGGTGAACTCCGGGAGTTGGTGATGGACAGGGAGGCCTGGCATGCTGCAGTTCATGGGGTCGCAAAGAGTCGGACATAACTGGACGACTGAACTGACACTGACTTTTAAAGTTCAAGTATTATAAACTAAGATAAATAAAATTCCCTCTCAAATTCTGTCCCTTAGAGCTCACAAATGAATTCAGTACAGTTGCAAGATACAAAATTATTATACAGAAATCTGTTGCATTTCCACATATGAACAAAGAAATATCAGAAGTGGAAATAAAGGAAGCAATCTCATTTGCCATGGCATAAAAAATAATCAAATACCTGTAAATAAACTTGTCTAAGGAGGCAAAAGACCTGTGCTCTGAAAACTACTAGATGCTGATGAATGAAACTGAAGATGACACAAACAGATGAAAAGATATACCATGTTCTTGGATTGGAAGAATTGGTTTTATTAAACTGACCATCTGACTATCAAGTTGTTAATGGCATTTTTCACACAACTAGAACAAACCATTTTTAAATTTGATGAAAACTCAAAAGATGCCATATAGTCACAGCAATCTTGAGAAAGAAGGACAGAGCTGAAGGAATCATGCTCATTGACTTCAGATTATACTATAAAGCTACAGTAATCAAAACAGTATTGTACTGACCCAGAAACAGACACATAGAACAATGGAATAGAAGAGAAAGTCTATAAATAAACCCACACACTTATGGCCAATTAATCTATAACAAAGAATGTGAGTATACACAATGGAGAAGACAGTATCTTCAATAAGTGATGCTAGGCAAACTGGACAGCTGCATGTAAAATATAGAAATTATAATATTTTCTCACACCATATACAAAAATAAACTCAAAATGGGTTAAAGACCAAAATGCAAGCCTGGATACCAAATTCTGTCCTTCATTCGTCTCATATTTTGGAAAAAAAAAAAACAAAACTAACAGTTTTTTTTAAAGATCAATTTCAGATCAAAACAGTCAGATATAATTTCATATTAGTAAGACATTACTATTATGTGAAAAATACACATTAATCATTGTTATCTTCATTTTAATCAGTAAGTAACAATAAAATACTTCTTAGTTTCAATTTTAAATATACTACTCATTAATAGTTCCAACCCACATGAAAACTCTTTGAGAGTCTCCATATGTTTGAAGAACACCAAAAGATTTGGAGACCAAAACCATATCACTGTTTTAGGACAAAACTGTCTTTTTTTGAAAAATAGAAATATGCACTTAGTTGTTCCTTTATTTCTATAAAAATATTTCACCTAATGTTCAAACTACCACACAATTGCACTCATTTCACATGCTAGCAAGGTAATGTTCAAAATCCTTCAAGTTAGACTTCAAGAGTGCATGAACTGAGAAATTCCAGATGTACAAGCTGGATTAAGAAAAGGCAGAGGAACCAGAGAAAAATTGCCAACATTTGTTGGATAATTGAGAAAGCAAGGGAATTCCATAAAAAATATCTACTTCTGCTTCATTGACTATACTAAAGCTTTTGATTGTGTGGATCACGTCAAACTGTGGAATATTCTTCAAGGGATGGGAATACCAGACCACCTTACCTGCCTTCTGAGAAATCTGTATGCAGGTCAAGAAGCAACAGTTAGAAGCTTACATGGAACAATGGATGGGTTCAAAATTGGGACAGGACTACATCAAGGCTTTATCTTGCCATTCTGCTTATTTAACTTATATGCAGAGTACAGTATGTGAAATTCTGGGTTGGATGAATCAAGCTGGAATCAAGATTGTCAGGAGAAATATCAATAACTTCAAATATGCAGATGACACCACCTTAATGGCAAAAAGTGAAGAGGAACTAAAAAGCCTGTTGATGAAAGTGAAAGAGAAGAGTGAAAAAGTTGGCTTGAAGCTCAATGTTCAAAAAACTAAGATCATGGCATCTGGTCCCATCACTTCATGGCAAATAGATGGGGAAACAATGGAAACAGTGACAGAGTTTATTTTCTTGGGCTCCAAAATCACTGCAGATGGTCATTGCAGCCATGAAATTAAAAGATGCTTGCTCTTTGGAAGAAAAGCTATGACCAACCTAGAAAGCATATTAAAAAACAGAAACATTACTTTGCCAACAAAGGTCCATCTAGTAAGGCTATGGTTTTTCCAGTAGTCATGTATGGATGTTAGAGTTGGGCCATAAAGAAAGCTGAGTGCCAAAGAATTGATGCTTTAGAACTGTGGTATTGGAGAATACTCTTGAGAGTTCCATAGCCTGCAAGGAGATCAAACCAGTCAATCCTAAAGGAAATTAATCCTGAATATTCATTGGAAGGACCAATGCTGAGGTTGAAGCTCCAAATCTTTCGCCTCCTCATGCAAACAGCCAACTCATATTAAAAGACCCTGATGCTGGGAAAGATTGAAGGCAGCAGGAGAAGAATACAACAGAAGACAAAATAGTTGGATGGAATCACTGATTCAATGAACATGAGTTTGATCAAGCTCTAGGTGATGGTGATAGGGACAGGACAGGGACAGAATAAGGAAGCCTGGCATGCTGCAGTCCATGGGGTTGCAAAGAGTTGGACATCCCTATGCAACTGAAAAACAACAACAAATCAATGGATATTTAAGATGCTTCAATTTTTATATTTCTTCAGGATTCTGTTTTTAATTTGGGGTGTAAGCACCCAGAAGTGGAATTGCTAAATCATATGATAATTTTTTTTAAGTTTGAGTATAATTGCTTTACAATGTTGTGTTAGATTCTGTTGTACAACAAAGCGAATCAGCTATATGTATTCATATATCTCCTCATACTTGGACTTCCCTCCCACACCCTCAACCCAACCATCTAGGCCATCACAGAGGACCAAGCTGAGCTCCTTGTTCTATACAGCAGTTTCCAGTAGCTACCTATTTTACACATGGTAGTGTATATATGTCAATTCTAATCTCCAAATTCATCCCACCCTCCCTTTCCCCTCTGTCTGCATGTCTGTTCTCTACTATGTTTTTATTCCTACCCTGCAAATAAGTACCATCTGTACCATTCTTTTTAGATTCCACTTATATCTGTTAATAAATGAAATTTATTTTCCTCTTTCTTATTTACTTCACTCTGTATGATAGACTCAAGGTCCATCCTCATCTCTATAAATGACCTAATTTTGTTCCTTTTATGGCTAAGTAATATTCCATTGTATATATATACCACATCTTCTTTACCCATACATTTAAGTTACTTCCATGTCCTGGCTGTGGTTCTGGAGAAGACTCTTGAGAGTCCCTTGGACAGCCAGTCAAACCAAATCAAACAACTCAATCCTAAAAGAAATCAATCCTGAATATTCATTGGAAGGCCTGATGCTGAAGCTGAAGCTCCAATACTTTGGCCACCTGATGTGAAGAGCTGACTCACTGGAAAAGACCTTGATGCTGGGAAAGATTGAGGGCGAAAGGAGAAGAGGGTGACAGAGGATGAGATGGTTGAATGGCATCATTGACTCAATGGATGAATCTGAGCAAACTCTGGGAGATAGTGAAGGACAGAGGAGCCTGACATGCTTAAGTCCATGGGTTCACAAAGAATAGAACACGACTGAGCAACTGAACAACAAAAACATTCTGGCTATTGTAAATAGTGCTTCAGTGAACATTGGGGTATATGTGCCTTTGGAATTATGTTTGTTTTTTTTTTCAAGGTATATATCCAGTAGTGGGATTGCTGGGTCATATAGTAGTTCTATTTTTAGCTTTTAAAGGAATCTCCATAATGTTCACCATAGTGGCTATATCAATTTACATTCCCACCAATAGTGCAAAAAAGGTTCTCTTTTCTCCACACCCTCTCCAGCATTTTGTAGAGGATATTTGCTAGATTTTTTGTTGATGGCCATTCTGATTGGTGCGAAGTGATACCTCACTGTAGTTGTGATTTACATTTCTCTAATAATTAGTGATGTTGAGCATCTTTTAATGTGTTCTTTGGCCATCTGTATGTCTTCTTTGGAGAAATATGTGTTTAGGTCTTCTGCTCAATTTTTGACTTCGGTGTTTGTTTTTCTGGTATTGAATGGCATGAGCCGTTTGTATATTTGGGGGATTAATCCTTTACTGCTCATTTGCTGTTATTTCCTCCCATTCTGAAGGTTGTCTTTTCATCTTGTTTATAGTTTTCTTTGTTGTGCAAAAGCTTTTAAGTTTAATTAGGTCTCATTTGTTTATTTTTCATTACTCAATGAGGTTATTCAAAAAAGATATTGCTGCTTTTTATATCAAAGAACTTACTTCCTATGTTTTCCTCTGAGAGTTTTGTAGTATCTGGCCTTATATTTAGGTCTTTAGTCCATTTTGAGTTTATTTTTGTGTATGGTGTTAAGGGATATTTTAATTCTATTCTTTTACTTGTAGCTGGGCAGTTTTCGCAGCATCATTTATTGAAGATACTGTCTTTCCTCCACTATATAGTCTTATATCCTTTGTGATAAATCAATTGACCATAGTTGCATGGGGTCATTTCTAGGCTTTCTACCCTATTCCTTTGATCAATATTTACATCTTTATGCCAGTACCCTACTGTTTTGATGACTGTTGCTTTGTATTATAGCCTGAAGTCAGGGAGCCTGATTCCTCCAGATCCATTTTTCTTTCTCAAGATTACTTTGGCTATTCAGGATCTTTGGTGTAACCATACAAGTTTTAACATTTTTTTTTTTTACTTCTATGAAAAATACCATTGGTAATTGGATAGGGATTGCATTGAATCTATAGATTGCTTTGGGTAATATAGTCATTTGCACAATATTGATTCTTCTAATCCAAGAACGAGATATATCTCTCCATCTATTTGTATCATCTTTGAATTCTTTCATCAGTATTTTTTAGTTTTCTGACCACAGGTATTTGGCCTCATTAGGTATGGTTATACCTAGGTATTTTATTCTTTTTGTTGTGATGTTAATGGAATTGTTAATTTAATTTATTTTTCTGATTTGTTTTTGTTGTTAGTGTATACAAATGCAAGTGATTTTTGTGAATTACTTTTTGTATCCTGAAACTTATCTAAGTTCATTGATAAGCCCTAGTAGTTTTCTGTAGGCCTTCTTAGGATTTCCTATGTATAGTATAATGTGATCTGCAAACCATGACAGTTTACTTCTTCCTTTTCATTTTGGATTCCTATTTCTTTTTCTTCTCTGATTTTTGTGCCTAGTACTTCCAAAACTATGTCAAATAATAGTGATGAGAGTGGACAATCTTGTCTTATTCCTCATATTAGAGAAATTGCCTTTAGTCTTTTTTCTGTTATCTGTGATATATTTATATACAGCTTCTATTATGTTGACATTATTTTCTTCTCTTTATGCTTGAGTAGACTGCTTTCTTTATGAAAGTGTGTCAAATTTTGTTAAATAGTTTTTCTACGTCTATTAAGATGACTTTTTTTCCCTCTCATTTTATTAATGTGGTATATTTTATTGATTGACTTTCATGTGTTGAAACATCATTGCATTCCAGGAATAAATTGCACTTGGTCATAACATATACTCCTTTTAATATGCTGTTGAATTGTCTTTGCTAGTATTTTGTTGAGGATTTTTGAATTAATTTTCACCAGAGATATTGGTTGGCGGTTTACTCTTCTTGTAATATTTCTTTCTTTCTTTCTTTTTTTTTTTTCTGGCTTAGGATCAGGGTAATTCTGCCCTCAAAGAATGAATTTGGATTTTCAACTTTTTGAAAAAACAATGACATTTTTTTTTAGAGAGGTTAGGAGAATTGATGTTAATCATTTTTAAATATGTGCTAGAATTTACCAGTAAAGTCATGTGGTCCTTCATTTTTCTTTTGGGGAGGAGATTTTAATTAGTGATTCAATTTCTTTACTAGTAATTGGTCTGTTTCCACTGTTTCCCCATCTACTTGCCATGAAGTGATGGGACCAGATGCCATGATCTTAGTTTTCTGAATGCTGAGCTTTAAGCCAACTTTTTCACTCTCCACATTCACTCTCATCAAGAGGCTTTTTAGTTCCTCTTCACTTTCTGCCATAAGGGTGATGTCATCTGCATATCTGAGGTTACTGATATTTCTCCCGGCAGTCTTGATTCCAGCTTGTGTTTCTTCCAGTCCAGCGTTTCTCACGATGTACTCTGCATATAAGTTAAATAAGCAGGGTGACAACATACAGCCTTGACATACTCCTTTTCCTATTTGGAACCAGTCTGTTGTTCCATGTCCAGTTCTAACTGTTGCTTCCTGGCCTGCATACAAATTTCTCAAGAGGCAGGTCAAGTGGTCTGATATTCCCATCTCTTTCAGAATTTTCCACAGTTTATTGTGATCCACACAGTCAAAGGCTTTGGCATAGTCAATAAAGCAGAAATAGATAGATGTTTTTCTGGAACTCTCTTGCTTTTTCGATGATTCAGATGGGGAAACAGTGGAAACAGTATCAGACTTTATTTTGGGTGGCTCTGAAATCACTGCAGATGATGACTGCAGCCATGAAATTAAAAGACGCTTATTCCTTGGAAGGAAAGTTATGACCAACCTAGATAGCATATTCAAAAGCAGAGACATTACTTTGCCAACAAAGGTCCGTCTAGTCAAGGCTATGGTTTTTCCAGTGATCATGTATGGATGTGAGAGTTGTACTGTGAAGAAAGCTGAGCGCCGAAGAATTGATGCTTTTGAACTGTGGTGTTGGAGAAGACTCTTGAGAGTCCCTTGGACTGCAAGGAGATCCAACCAGTCCATTCTAAAGGAGATCAGTCCTGGGTGTTCTTTGGAAGGAATGATGCTAAAGCTGAAACTCCAGTACTTTGGCCACCTCATGCGAAGAGTTGACTCATTGGAAAAGACTCTGATGCTGAGAGGGATTGGGGGTAGAAGGAAAAGGGGATTACAGAGGATGAGATGGCTGGATGGCATCACCGACTTGATGGACATGAGTCTGAGTGAACTCTGGGAGTTGGTGATGGACAGCGAGGCCCGGCGTGCTGCAATTCATGGGGTCCCAAAGAGTCGGATACGACTGAGTGACTGAACTGAACTGAACTCAACTGAATTGGTCTGTTCAAAATTTTTCTATTTCTTCATGACTCAGTATTGGTAGGTTGTTGTATCGAGAAATTTGTCTATTTTATCCACATTCTCTGTTTTGCTTGCATACAATTATTCATAGTACTCTCATTATATATAATATTTTTCTGATAAAATTGGTTGTAATGTTTCCTCTTTCCTTTATGATTTCAGTTATTTGAGTCTTATTTCTTTGTTAATCAATGGAACTAAAGATTTATCAGTTTTATTGATCTTTTTGAAGGGTCAGGTCTTGCTTTTATTAATTTTCTCTATTATTTTGTATTACCTATTTATTTATCTATGCTCTAGTCTTTATTATTTCCTTCCTTCTGCTATTTTGGATTCAGGCTTTTCTTTCCTTTCTTGTTTCATAAGGTATAAAATTAGACTATTAATTTCAGATCTTTATTTTTTTATCATTTACAGTTATAAACTTTCCTCTTAGCACACTTTAGCTGCATTCTACAACTTTTGTTGTATGTTGGTTTTGTTTTTATTTTTCTTAGGATATTTTCTAATTTTTTTGTGATTTCTTCTTTGGCCCATAGGTTGTTGAAAGTTATGTTAATATATTTGTCTATTTTCTAGTGTTCTTTTGCTATTGATTTGTATTTTCATTGGAAAATATTACTTTTATGATTTTAATCCTTTAAAATTCATTACACTTTTTTGGAGATCATTATAATGGTCTATCCTGGAGAATTTTTCATATGTACTGAGTAAAATATGCACTTTGCTCTTTTAGGGTGCACTTTACCACCCTAAAAGATATATATACATATAAAGACATACTTTATATGTGTCTACTGTGTCCAAATGGCTTATTGTAGTGTTGTTTCAGGTTGTAATTTTTTTGTTGATTTTCTTTCTTGTTCTTCTATACACTATGAAGGTGTAGTATGAAATCTCCTACTATCATTTGAGCTGTCTTTTCCACCTTAAATGTATCAATCTTTACCTTATATCATAGGGGCTCTGAAGCTGGTGCTATATATGTATAATTGTTACATATTTGCTATAGTCTAAATGTTTTCACAAATTCATATGTTGAAATACTGACTTCCAAAGATGATGGTATTAGGACCTTTAGGAGATGCTCAAGTCATGAAGGTGAACCCATAGTAAAAAGAATTTTATTTTTATAAAAGAGACCCCACAGAACTCCCTAGCCCCTTCCATTATGTAAGGACACAGCTGTAGGAATCCATTTCTATCCAACACAGATTTGTGAGGAGAGACTTCTGTGACTGGAAGAGAGAGAGGAAAGGGAAGAGGCAAGCATGAATAACAAAGGTCATTGAAAGGACATGTTTCTTTCTGTCTGCTTAGGAATTTTAGCAGGAGGTTTGCCCGTGAACCTCTACAAGTACCCTCATTTGAGGATCCCTTTCAAGAAAGCACATGCTGTGCTGTGCTGTGCTTAATTGCTCAGTCATTTCTAACTCTTTGTGGGCACTCACACATCACCAGATGCTAAGCCCACACCTTTACTGACTCTGTCACCAGGTTTTTCTGTGCCAACTTTTTTCCTTGTTTTTTTTTTTTTTTTTTTCAAAAATTTATTTTTAATTGTAGAAAAATTGCTTTACAATATTGTGTTATCTTCTGTCATACAACATTGTGAATCAGCCACAAGTACACATATGTCCTCTCCTTCCTGAGCCTCTACCCCACCCCTCACCCCATTCCACCTCTCTAGGTTGTCATGCTCTATGCCAACTTTTTAATGTGCTTTCCTGAGTGTAACCCCATAGCAAGCTCAGTTCAGTTCAGTTCGGTTCAGTCACTCAGCCGTGTCCTACTATTTGCAACCCCATGGACTGAAGCACGCCAGGCTTCCCTGTCCATCACCAACTCTCAGAGCTTCCTCAAATATATGGCCATTGAGTCGTTGATGCCATCCAACCATCTCATCCTCTGTCGTCCCCTTCTCCTCCTGCCTTCAATCTTTCCCAGCATCAGGGACTTTTCCAATGAGTCAGCTCTTCACATCAGGTATTGGAGTTTCAGCCTCAGTATCAGTCTTTCCAATGAACATTCAGGACAGATTTCCTTTAGGAGTGACTGGTTTGATCTCCTTGCAGTCCATGGGACTCTCAAGAGTCTTCACCAACACTACAGTTCAAAAGCATCAATTCTTCAGTGCTCAGCTTTCTTTATAGTCCAACTCTCACATCCATACATGACTACTGGAAAAACCATAGCTCTGACAAATGGACATTTGTTGGCAAAGTAATATCTCTGCTTTTTAATATGCTATCTAGGTTGGTCATGGCTTTTCTTCCAAGGAGCAAGTGTCTTTTAATTTCATGGCTGCAGTCACCATCTGCAGTGATTTTGGAGCCCCCCAAAATAAAGTCTGTCAGTGTGTCCATTGTTTCCTCATATATTTGCCATGAAGTGATGGGACCTGATGCCATGATTTTAGATTTTGGAACAGAGAAATGAAAAACTTGAGCTATAGCTCCCCATTCTGAGAAAAAGATATGTCTGTAATTGCCATTTTGTTGAACTGTAACTCTCCAGTGTTCTTACCTGGAGAATCCCAGGGACAGGGGAGCCTGGTGGGCTGCCATCTATGGGGGGGGGGGTCATACAGTCAGACACAGCTGAAGTGACTTAGCAGTGCAACAGTCAAAGTAAATCTAAGAAAGGTGTAAGTGAAAGTGAAAGCCCCTCAGTAGTGTCTGACTCTTTGCGACCCCATGGACTATAGAGTCCATGGAATTCTCTAGGCCAGAATAATGGAGTGGGTAGCCTTTCCCTTCTCCAGGGGATCTTCCCAACCCAGGGATCCAACCCAGGTCCTCTGCATGGCAGGCAGATTCTTTACCAGCTGAGCCACAAGGGAAGTCCAAGAAAGTTGTGTGCTACTACAAATGTGATGACAGAGGCACATGATCTCAAACACTATGAAAAATAATTGTAATATGGTGTCACGAAAAGAAAATAATAATTTTCTAGCAACCAAATTCAAAGATATGGAATATTGCAATCTACTTGAAAAAATTCATAAAACCTGTTGTTAAAGGATTCAACAATCTAAATAAAAACTCAGAAATGTACTTTAAAAAACTTAGAAATAAAATTAATGACCAGAAGAAGTTCTTTACCAAAAAAGATTGAAATTGTTTAAAAGAACCAGAGAAATTGTAGAACTGTAGAACTCAATGAATGAAATAAAATATGCCTGAGAGAACTTAGGAAATAGGGCAGATAAAATTGAAGAAAGAATTAGCTACGTGGAGGATAGGAATTTAGAAATGATTCAGATAAGGAGAGAAAACTAAGATTTTTTAAAAATGAAGAAGCCCTACAAGACTTATCAGATATGATGAGAAAAAATATATATACAAATAATTGGCCTACTCGAAAGAGAAGAAAAGGAGAAAGGAGCAGAGAATGTATTTAAAGAAATAGCTGAAAATTTTCCAAACCTGGAGAAGGAATTAGATATATAAAGTTGAAGATGCTAATAAAATGCCTTATTACCATAATGAAAAAAAGACCTTCCCCAGATTGCTTATGTCATCATGAGTTGTTCTCTTTCCCTCCCCTTTTATTTACAACTAACTGGACATTTATAACCAAATAAAGGCATTTCTGCTGTACAAAGTATAACACAAGAGGGAGCCATTCCTCCTTGCATTCAAATATGAATTAATTGGACCTTGGAAGAGGCTGTGGAGCCAGTGAAGTTGCAGCAGCAGCATCACTAGTGTGGCAATGACCATTCTAGTATAAGAGGTGGAAAGTGAAACAGCTCAGTGAAAGTCTGCCTGGCCACAGGGATTTAAACTGGAGGGTCCCATTTCTCTTAAGTAAAACCTGGATTTCTTGGGAGACACCTCTTTGACTCTAGAGAGGGGAAAAAAGGGAAAAGGCAAAGAAAACTAAGTTAACATATGGCCTGATGTCTACCCATGATTCCAGAAAGAGGTCTGCAACTGACCTCTGGAACTTACCCACATGAAAATTGCCCTGCTGAGCTCTGAGCACACTCAAAGCCCAAAGATAGAAGCACACACCTCATCCACCCTGTTGCCAGTGTTTTTCTTCCCCTGCAAGCATATACGTGCACATTTAGCAAATTTAGCAGGAAGTCAGCTCAGCTCCTGGGGAAGGGAATGGCAAACCACTCCAGTATTCTTGCCTGGAGAATTCCATGCACAGAGTCAAACACAATTGAGTGACTAACACTTTCACTTTCAGCTCCAGTAAGAGAAACAAATAACTTGAGCTCTAGCATTATCTTCTGACAGGAAAAGAAAGGCTTATAATTGCCAACTGGTTGAATTGTTGGAAACAAAGCTTTCAAAAATGGCTTTAGACCTTACATATAAGTGATATCATATGATATTTGTCATTCTCTATCTGACTTATAGTTTATTGTGATCCACACAGTCAAAGGCCTTGGCATAGTCAATAAAGCAGAAATAGATGTTTTTCTGGAACTCTCTTGCTTTTTCAGTGATCCAGCGGATGTTGGCAATTTGATCCCTGGTTCCTCTGCCTTTTCTAAAACCAGCATGAACATCAGGAAGTTTGTGGTTCACGCATTACTGAAGCCTGGCTTGGAGAATTTTGAGCATTACTTTACTAGTGTGTCAGATGAGTGCAATTGTGCGGTACTTTGAGCATTCTTTGGCATTGCCTTTCTTTGGGATTGGAATGAAAACTGACCTTTTCCAGTCCTGTGGCCTCTGCTGAGTTTTCCAGATTTGCTGGCATATTGAGTGCAGCACTTTCACAGCATCATCTTTCAGGATTTGAAATAGCTCACCTGGAATTCCATCGCCTCCACTAGCTTTGTTCGTAGTGATGCTTTCTAAGGCCCACTTGACTTCACATTCCAGGATGTCTGGCTCTAGGTCAGTGATCACACCATCGTGATTATCTGGGTCATGAAGCTCTTTTTTGTACAGTTCTTCTGTGTATTCTTGCCACCTCTTTTTAATATCTTCTGCTTCTGTTAGGTCCATACCATTTCTGTCCTTTATCGAGCCCATCTTTGCATGAAATGTTCCTTTGGTATCTCTGATTTTCTTGAAGAGATCTCTAGTCTTTCCCATTCTGTTGTTTTCCTCTATTTCTTTGCATTGATAGCTGAGGAAGGCTTTCTTATCTCTTCTTGCTATTCTTTGGAACTCTGCATTCAGTTGCTTATATCTTAACTTTTCTCCTTTGCTTTTCACTTCTCTTCTTTTCACAGCTATTTGTAAGGCCTCCCGAGACAGCCCTTTTGCTCTTTTGCATTTCTTTTCCATGGGGATGATCTTGATGCCTGTCTCCTGTACAATGTCATGAACCTCAGTTCATCAGGCACTCTATCTATCAGATCTAGGCCCTTAAATCTATTTCTCACTTCCACTGAATAATCATAAGGGATTTGATTTAGGTCATACCTGAATGGTCTAGTGGTTTTCCCTACTTTCTTCAATTTCCATCTGAACTTGGCAATAAGGAGTTCATGATCTGAGCCACAGTCAGCTCCTGGTCTTGTTTTTGTTGACCGTATAGAGCTTCTCCATCTTTGGCTGCAAAGAATAGAATCAATCTGATTTTGGTGTTGACCATCTGGTGATGTCCATGTGTAAAGTCTTCTCTCATGTTGTTGGAAGAGGGTGTTTGCTATGACCAGTGCATTTTCTTGGCAAAATTCTATTAGTCTTTGCCTGCTTCATTCCGTATTCCAAGGCCAAATTTGCCTGTTACTCCAGGTGTTTCTTGACTTCCTACTTTTGCATTCCAGTCCTCTATAATGAAAAGGGCATCTTTTTTGGGTGTTAGTTCTAAAAGGTCTTGTAGGTCTTCATAGAACCATACAACTTTAGCTTCTTTGGCATTACTGGTTGGGGCATAGGCTTGGATTACTGTGATACTGAATGGTTTGCCTTGGAAACGAACAGAGATCATTCTGTCATTTTTGAGATTGCATCCAAGTACTGCAGTTCTGGCTCTTTTGTTGACCATGATGGCTACTCCATTTCTTCTGAGGGATTCCTGCCCGCAGTAGTACATATAATGGTCATCTGAATTAAATTCACCCATTCCAGTCCATTTTAGTTCACTGATTCCTAGAATGTTGACATTAACTCTGCCATCTCTTGTTTGACCACTTCCAATCTGCCTTGTTTCATGGACCTGACATTCCAGGTTCCTATGCAATATTGCTCTTTACAACATCGGACATTGCTTCTATCACCAGTCACATCCATAGCTGGGTATTGTTTTTGCTTTGGCTCCATCCCTTCATTCTTTCTTGAATTATTTCTCCACTGACCTCCAGTTGCATATTGCGCACCTACTGACCTGGGCAGTTCCTCTTTCAGTGTCCTATCATTTTGCCTTTTCATACTGTTCATGGGGTTCTCAAGGCAAGAATACTGAAGTGGTTTGCCACTCCCTTCTCGTGGGGACCACATTCTGTCAGACAGCTCCACCATGACCTGTGGAAAATTCTGAAAGAGATGGGAATACCAGACCACCTGACCTGCCTCTTGAGAAATCTGTATGCAGGTCAGGAAGCAACAGTTAGAACTGGACATAAAACAACAGACTGGTGCCAAATAGGAAAAGGAGTACATCAAGGCTGTATATTGTCACCCTGTTTATTTAACTTATATGCAGAGTACATAATGAGAAATGCTGGACTGGAAGAAACACAAGCTGGAATCAAGATTGCCAGGAGAAATATCAATAACCTCAGATATGCAGATGACACCACCCTTATGGCAGAAAGTGAAGAGGATCTAAAAAGCCTCTTGATGAAAGTGAAAGTGGAGAGTGGAAAAAGTTGGCTTAAAACTCAACATTCAGAAAACGAAGACCATGGCATCCGGTCCCATCACTTAATGGGAAATAGATGGGGAAACAGTGGAAACAGTGTCAGACTTTATTTTTTTGGGCTCCAAAATCACTGCAGATTGTGACTGCAGCCATGAAATTAAAAGACACTTACTCCTTGGAAGGAAAGTTATGACCAACCTAGATAGCATATTGAAAAACAGAGACATTACTTTGCCAACAAAGGTCCGTCTAGTCAAGGCTATGGTTTTCCTGTGGTCATGTATGGATGTGAGAGTTGGACTGTGAAGAAGGCTGAGCGCTGAAGAATTGATGCTTTTGAACTGTGGTGTTGGAGAAGACTCTTGAGAGTCCCTTGGACTGCAAGGAGATCCAACCAGTCCATTCTGAAGGAGATCAGCCCTGGGATTTCTTTGGAAGGAATGATGCTAAAGCTGAAACTCCAGTACTTTGGCCACCTCATGTGAAGAGTTGACTCATTGGAAAAGACTCTGATGTTGGGAGGGATTGGGGGCAGGAGGAGAAGGGGACGACAGGGGATGAGATGGCTGGATGGCATCACTGACTCGATGGACATGAGTCTGAGTGAACTCCGGGAGTTGGTGATGGACAGGGAGGCCTGGCGTGCTGCAATTCATGGGGTTGCAAAGAGTCGGACACGACTGAGTGACTGAACTGAACTTGAACTGATCTGACTTACTTCACTTAGTATGTTAACCTCCGGGTCCATCCATGTTTCTGCAAATGGCATTATTTCATTCTTTTTAATGGCTGAATAATATTCTATTATATGTATGTTCCAAATCTTTATCCATTCACCTTCAAAAGACATTTAGGTTGCTTCCATGTCTGGCTATTGTAAACAGCACTGCAATGAACACTGAGGTAGATGCATCCTTTCAAGCCATGTTTTTCTCTGGATATATGCCAGGGTGGGGTTGTTGAATCATATGGTAGTTCTTTCTTTGTTTCTTAAGGAGCCTCTATAGTGTTCTTCACTGTGACTACCAATTTACATTCTCATCAACAGAATGTTCCTTTTTCTCCACATTCTATCCAACACTTATTGTTTGCAGACTTTTTGATGATGGCCATTGTGGCCAGTGTGAGATGATATCGTAGTTTTGGTTTAAACTTCTCTAATAATTAGTGATGTTGAACATCTTTTCATGTACCTCCTGCCCATCTGCATGTTTTCTTTGAAGAAGTGTCTATTTAGATCTTCTGCCCATTTTTTGATTGACTTGTTTGTTCTTTTGATATTGAGCTACAGGAACTGTTTGTAAATTTTGGAGACTAATTCCTTGTTGGCCACATCCTTTGCAAATATTTTCTGCCCTTCTGTGGGTTGAATTTTTGCTTTTTTATACTTTTCTTTGATGTGCAAAAGCTTTGAGTTTAATTAAGTCCCATTTTGAAAAAAAAAATTTCCATTACTCTAGGAGATGGCTCAGAAAAGATATTGCCATGATTTATGTCAAAGAGTGTTCTGCCTGTATTCCTCTAAGAGTCTTACAGTATCTGGTCTTACATTTAGGTTTTTAATCCATTCTGAGTTTATTTTTGTGTATGCTGTTAGAGGATGTTCTAATTTAATTTTTTATATGTAGTTGTCCAGTTTTCCCAGCACCATTTACTGAACACACTGTCTTTCCTCCATTGTGTAGTCTTGCCTCCTTTGTTGTAGATTAATTGATCATAGGTGAATGGGTTCATTTCTAGGTTTTTTATCCTGTTCCATTGACCTATACATCTGTTTTTGTGCCAGTACCATAATATTTTGACTGACTGCAACTTTGTAGTAGAATCTGAAGTCAGGGAGTCTGATTCCTCCAGCCCTGTTTTTCTTTCTCCAGATTGCTTTGGCTATTCTGGGTCTTTTATATCTCCATACAAATTGTAAGATTTCCTTTGTTCTAGTTCTGTGAAAAATGCCATTGCTAATTTGATAGCATTTATATCAGGCACATTGAATCTGCAGATTGCCTTGGCCAGTATGGTCATTTTAGCAATACTGATTCTTTTTATTCAAGAAAATGGCATATCTTTCCAGCTGTTTGTGTCATCTTCAATCTCTTTCATTGGTGTCTATAGATTTTGTAATACATATCTTTTGTCTCAGTAGGTAGGTTTACTTAGTTTTTTGTTTTTTGTTTTGCCATGTGTCTTGTGAGATCTTAGTTCCCCCACTAGGGATCAAACCCAGTGAAAGTACAGAGTCCTAACCACTGAAAGGTTGTTGCCGAATGAAAAGACGCTGGGATTCTTGGCCTCTGGAGGAGACGAATTCAATCCAGGGCCAGAGATGAGGCTTCATTGCTCAGAGCTTTCGTGTAATAAAGTTTTATTAAAGTATAAAGGAGATAGAGAAAGCTTCTGACATAGGCATCAGAAGGGGGCAGAAAGAGTACCCCCCTGCTAGTCTTCAGCTGAATGTTATATAGTCACTAACAGTCTGTTGATGAAAGAAAGGAATGTCTTAAAACTCAGAATAGCACCAGGCCCCTCATCCATAAGATGCATTTTGGAATAATCTTGGCACCAGACAATTCATCCCAGGCCATAAAATGATTGACTTGAATCTTGTAGAAGGGCAGATTATCATGCAAATAGTTTTGTTTACATAGATCAGGGAAACAATATCTGAGTATAACATACTGGTTTGTCAAGTAGGTTCTGAGTCATTAGGCAGAACCGACATGAAGACGGAGTTTGGGGTAAATGCATAGTACATTACCATAGCTTAAGACAAACATTTCCATAAGAAAAATGCATTGGTTAACTCCAGGTTTTAGAATAGTTAACTTCAGGTGAAACCAGGTGTCATTATGGCAACACAGTATTTTAAGAGAACCCTCCTTTTAAATTTGTATAGAGAAGGAAAAAAATATCGCTAGTTTGTTTCCTCCTGCTGCTTAAGAGAGATAAAAATGTGGGACACTTGAAGCCTATTTCCTCCATTTGGAGACCCTTAGTCTTCCTTCCTGTTACCCTTTCACCACTGTACTGCCAGGAAATTCTGTATTCTTTTTGATATAATGATAAATGGAATTGTGTTTTTAAGTTTCTCTTTCTGATCTTTCATTATTATTGTCTAGAAATGTAACAAATTTCTGTGTATTATTTTTTATCCTACAACTTGACCAAATTCACTGATGAACACTAGCAGTTTTCTGGCAGCATCTTGTAGGATTTTCTATGTATAGTATTATGTTATCTGCAAACAGTTTTACTTCTTCTTTTCCAGTTTGGATTCCTTTATTTCTTTTTCTTCTCTGATTGCCATGGCTAGGTTTTCCAAAACTATGTTGAATAATTGTGATGAGAATGGACATCTTTGTCTTCTTCTTGGTCTTAGAGGTAATGGTTTCAGCTTCTCACCATTGAGAATGATCTTAACTGTAGGTTTGTCACAATGGTACCCCACTCCAGTAATTTTGCCTGGAAAATCCCATGGATGGAGGAGCCTGGTAGGCTGCAGTCCATGGGGTCGCTAGAGTTGGACATGACTGAGCGACTTCAGTTTCAGTTTTCACTTTCATGCATTGGAGAAGGCAATGGCACCCCACTCCAGTACTTTTACCTAGAAAATCCCAGGGATGGGGAAGCCTGGTGGGCTGCTGTCTGTGGGGTCGCACAGAGTCGGACATGACTGAAGCGACTTAGTAGTAGTATGTTCCTTTTATGCCCACTTTCTGGAGAGTTTCTATCATAAATGGATGTTGAATTTTGTCAAAAGCTTCTTTTCTATCATACAGTGAGACAATCATATGGTTTTTTATTTCTCAAATTGTTGGTGTATATCACACTAATTTGAGGATACTGAAAAATCCTTGCATCACTAGGATAAATCCCACTTTATCGTGGTGTTTGACCCTTTTAATGTATTGCTAAGTTTGGATTGCTAGTATTTTGTTGAAGATTTTTATGTCTATGTTTATCAGTTATATTGGCATGTAATTTTCTTTTATCTCTCTGGTTTTGGTATGAAGATGATGATGGCCTCATAGAATAAGTTTGGGAGTATTCCTCTGCATTTTTTTGTGATAATTTCAGAAGGAAAGGTGTGAACTCTTCCCTGAATGTTTGAATGAAGTTATTTACAAAACAGAAAGAGACTCACAGACTAGAGAATGGACTTATGGTTGCCAAGGGGAAGGATGGAAGGGAGAGATAGATTGGGAGTTTGGGATTAACATATACACACTGCTATATTTGAAATAGATAACCAACAAGGTCCTAATATAGCACAGGGAATGCTGCTCAATATTCTGTAATAACCTAAGTGGGAAAATAACTTGAAAAAGAATTTTTTTCAGTCATTAAGTCATGTCCAACTGTGGTGAAGGAGAAGATTCTTGAGAGTCCCTTGGACAGCAAGGAGATCAAACCAGTCTGTCCTAAAGGAGATCAGTCCTGGGTGTTCATTGGTAAGACTGATTTTGAAGCTGAAACTCTAATACTTTGGCCACCTGATGCAAAGAGCTGACTCATTTGAAAAGACCCTGATACTGGGAAAGTTTAAAGGTGGAAGGAGAAGGGGGCGACAGAGGATGAAATGGTTGGATGGCACCACCGACTTTATGGACATGAGTTTGAGTAAGCTCTGGGAGTTGGTGATGGACAGGGAAGCCTGGCACCTTGCAGTCCATGGGGTCACAAAGAGTCGGACATGGCTGAGCAACTAAACTGAACTGAACTGAAGAAGATGAAAATCATACCAACTAGCTTTTCTGGCCACAGTGATATGAAACAAAAGGAAAGTGACAAGATCTATAAATGCATGTATACTGAAAAAACACTTAAGAACCACTAATGGGCCAAAAAATAAAGAGTAAAATAAAAAAGTTATTTTGAAATAAATTAAAATTGAAATAAAACATATCAGATTTTATGGTATGCAGAAAAACAGCTCTGGAGGAGAGATTATAGAGATAAATGGCTATAATGCAGCATAAGAAAGATATTTAGCAACCTAAAATTATACTTCAAGTAACCTAAATTTAGACTTCAAGAAAAAAGAAGAACAAATCTGGCCTAAAATTAAACAAAAGAGGCAAATAATAAAGATCAGAACAGACAAAAAATGAAACAGACATCAGAAAAATAATAGAAAGCATAAAAAACCAAGAACTCTTCAAAAAAAATTGACCAATTTTTAGCTACGAAAAATAAAATTAAAAGTAAGAAGGCATTATAACTTATACTTCAGTTCAGTTCAGTCACTCAGTTGTGTCTGACTCTTTGTGACACCGTAAACCGCAGCACACCAGGCCTCCCTGTCCATCACCAACTCCCAGAGCTTACTCAAACTCATATCCATAGAGACGGTGGTGCCATCCAACCATCTCATCCTCTGTCATCCACTTCTCCTTCTGCCCTCAATTTTTCCCAGCATCAGGGTCTTTTCAAATGAGTCAGCTCTTTGCATCAGGTGGCCAAAGTATTGGAATTTCAGCTTCAATATCAGTCCTTCCAATGAACACCCAGGACTGATCTCCTTTAGAATGAACTGGTTGGATTTCCTTGCAGTCCAAGGGACTCTCAAGAGTCTTCTCCAACACCACTGTTCAAAAGCATCAGTTCTTTGGCACTCAGCTTTCTTTATAGTCCAACCCTTATCCATACATGACTACTGGTAAAACCATAGCTTTGACTAGACGTACCTTTGTTGACAAAGTAATGTCTTTGCTTTTTAATATACTGTTTAGGTTGGTCATAACTTTCCTTCCAAAGAGTTTCTTTTAATTTCATGGCTGTAATCACCATCTGAAGTGATTTTGGAGCCCAGAAAAATAAAGTCTGACACTGTTTCCACTGTTTCCCCATCTATTTGCCATGAAGTAATGGCACCAGATGCCATGATCTTAGTTTTCTGAATGTTGAGCTTTAAGCCAACTTTTTCACTCTCCTCTTTCACTTTCATTGATAGGCTCTTTAGTTCCTCTTCACTTTTTGCCATAAGGATGGTGTCATCTGATATCTGAGATTATTGATATTTCTCCCAGCAATCTTGACTCCAGCTTGTGCTTCATCCAGCCCAGCATTTTGCATGATGTACTTTTCATATAAGTTAAATAAGCAGGGTGACAATACACAGCCTTGATGTACTCCTTTTCCTATTTGGAACCAGCCTGCTGTTCCATGTCCAGTTCTAACTGTTGCTTCCTGACCTGCATACAGGTTTCTCAAAAGGCAGGTCAGGTGGCCTGGTATTCCCATCTCTTTCAGAATTTTCCACAGTTTATTGTGATCCACACAGTCAAAGGCTTTGGCATAGTCAGTAAAGCAGAAATAGATCTTTTTTCAGGGACTCTCTTGCTTTTTTGATAATCCAGCGAATGTTGGCAATTTGACCTCTGGTTCCTCTGCGTTTTGTAAAACCAGCTTGAACATCTGGAATTTCACGGTTCACGTATTGCTGAAACCTGGCTTGGAGAATTTTGAGTATTACTTTACCAGCGTGTGAGATGAGTGCAATTGTGTGGTAGTTTGAGCATTCTTTGGCATTGCCTTTCTTTGGGATTGAAATGAAAACTGACATTTTCCAGTCCTGTGGCCACTGCTGAGTTTTCCAAATTTGCTCGCAGATTGAGCTAAGTCAGGCAAGTCTAGCATATTGATTCTTGCCCATAGTAGTAGGCAAGAACCCAGGTCTCCCATACTGCAGGCATATTCCTTACCAGCTGAGACACAGGGAAGCCCAGGAATACTGGAGTAGGTAGCTTATCCCTTCTCCAGCAGATCTGCCCAACCCAGGAATTGAACCAGTATCTCCTGCATTGCAGGCAGATTCTTCACCAACTGAGCTATCAGGGAAGCCCAACTCATAACCCAGTAGGTTATGCCCTACTAAAACAGATTCTCCTGATGGCCTTGTTAAGAATAACATAAAGTTCTGATTTATTTCAAAATGATTACTTTTTTTCTCCTACTGCCAGGGGATATTCACTGTGAGGACCTGATAGAATTTCTGGAGATAAAACTCATGAAAATATACAGCTCCAACTATGACAAGGCTGCTCTGGAGTTTTTATCTTTCAGACTTGTCCACACTGAGCCTCCAGCAAATTGTCAATTAGAGTTCAGGTTTTGCTACCTTGGTAATAATTCCCACAGAGGTCTCTATGTGTGGATTTTGGCTCCAGAAAGTTATCATTCTCTGTATCCATCCATGTGTCTCTGCAATTTCAATGGAAGCAGTTTGTACTGTGACTTCATTGTCTTTAATGAATCTAAGAAGTCTTGGTGTTTTATCAGTTTGCTCAGCCTCTTATTTGTTGTTAGTATTGAGTAGCAACTCATGAGCTCTTTACATGCTGGGCAGGAAACCAGAAGTACGTCTATTAGACTTTCATTCTTTAAAGACTTATATCTAGTTAGCAGGAAGATCATTTCCTGATATTTCAAGCAAAGAAATGGGGATGGGGAAGAAAGACCTGCCAGCAGGCTATAGGAATAAGCTCACGGGATTCTGGGCAGTAACAGTGAACTATAGGAACAGGAGGAAGAGAAGGGTTGAGGAGAAGGGAAGGGAAGTTATGAGGGACACTTTGGGAATTGGAGACCCATGTGTGTGGTTGAGGATAAGGTGACTAGAATGAATTTAAGGAATAAATTCCCTAAATTGGATCCCAGGAGCTCTATATTCTTCTTGCTAACATGGATGATTAAAAACTATTGGGTGGGATCTGGACAGAGGGAATGCTGATGTGCTTGTATGTATGTGTATAATTGTATATGAGTATAGTGAAGCTGACATATTAGACATGAGCATATGACAGGCAACAATATCTGAAATTAAAGAATGTTTGTATCTCTAGTGTCTAACACAGTTCCTGGAAAGAATGGCTGCTCAGTAAGTATTTGTTGAATGAATGCATGAATAATTCTGCAGAGCTTAATCAAAACTTTTGGAAAAGAACCTATAATAAAAAGTTAAAAAAATTAACTTGTCAAAAGTAAAAAGCAACTCTCATCTTCTATCTGTGTAAGACTGTTTAATGAAAATGTGAATATAAGCAGCCAATGTTTCTTGGGTTAAAACCAGAATCTTAACCTCTAGA
Organism: Bos taurus; assembly: GCF_002263795.3. Taxonomy (NCBI): domain Eukaryota; kingdom Metazoa; phylum Chordata; class Mammalia; order Artiodactyla; family Bovidae; genus Bos; species Bos taurus. The sequence goes on from NC_037357.1 coordinate 93,029,207, forward strand.
CTGTATAAGAATGCATTGTACCAACAGTCTTCTTTATTCTCAGGAACCAACTCTTAATTTCTTTTAGTTCCTCAATCTTTTTCAAATCTCTTTCTTCTATTCCCGTCCTCCTACCTCTATTCATCCTCTTTCCTCTTCTTTCTCCTCTCTTCCTTCCCTCTTCTCATCTCCCCACTTGTCTTCTTTATCCCTTCTCCTTCCTTTCTTCAACTTTTCCTCATGGAACTTGAGAGAGGTAGTTAAAATGGCAAAAGTGTGATGGTTTGGAGAAGAAGGAAAGAGAGACTAGCAACAGGAAGAAAGTGACTTTCTATAAAAGAGTGGTTTAAGGGGATAATGTCACTGGTAAAGCCTGGTGGTACTAGGGGTTGAAGGCTATATTGAAAGCTACCTTTATTTATTTATTTTTTTTTTTATATATAGCTACCTTTATATAACAAGGACATATTATTTAACATTGAGTGCTTTTTGAGAGGTGAGATGACTAATGAAGATTATTCCACCCATTCCAAACTCCTTTGAAGCTACAACTGTAGGAAAATCACTTAGGAGTCTATTGCAATTATTCAGACCAGATATTATATCAGCTGGAACAAAAAGAGCAGCAGTAAGAATAGGGAGGAACATGGAGACTGCAGAAAATAGGCTAATGAGAACTGAGGAAGTCTCAGCACATCAGTTCAGTTCAGTCGCCCAGTCGTGTCCGATTCTTTGCGACCCCATGAATCACAGCACGCCAGGCCTCCCTGTCCATCACCAACTCCAAGAGTTCACTCAGACTCAAGTCCATCGAGTCAGTGATGCCATCCAGCCATCTCATCCTCTGTCATCCCCTTCTCCTCCTGACCCCAATCCTTCCCAGCATCAGAGTCTTTTCCAATGAGTCAACTCTTCGCATGAGGTGGCCAAAGTACTGGAGTTTCAGCTTTAGCATCATTCCTTCCAAAGAAATCCCAGGGCTGATCTCCTTCAGAATGGACTGGTTGGATCTCCTTGCAGTCCAAGGGACTCTCAAGAGTCTTCTCCAACACCACAGTTCAAAAGCATCAATTCTTCGCCGCTCAGCCTTCTTCACGGTCCAACTCTCACATCCATACATGACCACTGGAAAAACCATAGCCTTGACTAGACGTACCTTTGTTGGCAAAGTAATGTCTCTGCTTTTGAATATGCTATCTAGGTTGGTCATAACTTTCCTTCCAAGGAGTAAGCATCTTTTAATTTCATGGCTGCAGTCACCATCTGCAGTGATTTTGGAGCCCAAAAAATAAAGTCTGACACATAACTCTGTGCAAAATCCTGTTCCAAGGGACTTGCCAAACCTCTAGGATGACCCCCAGTTCCCCAATGACCCCCTCCTACCTAGCCTGCCTGAGAAATCTCAACACAGCAAGAAGAATTTACTGTTTGTTCCAACCTTTTGACAGGCCCCTAACCTACTTTTTTCAGAGCATTTACTCAAAAGAGCTTACAGTTTTGAGTATGTATCTCCTACAGCTCAGAAGTGTCTTTCTCAAGGACCTGAGAGCCATTGCTTTGAAACATAAGGATGGTTGAGGGAGATTAAGTGGTACAAAATTCCAGCTATGAATACATGGGTCATGCATATGAATTTTACAGTGTGAGGATGTAGTCAATAACTATGTAAAATCTTTGTATGATGACATACAAAGATTTGTATGGAACTTCCACGGAGATCATTTCAAAATGCATAGAAATAGTGAATCACTATGTTATGTAACAGGAACTAATATAGTATCATAGGTCAATTGTACTTAAAAAACAAACAAACGGACTCAGAACAAAAGAGATCGTATTTGGTTATCAGAGGTGAAGCAGGAGGCAGGAGCAGAAGGAATTGAATGGAGGCAATCAAAATGTACAAACTTTCAGTTATATGACATGTAAGTACTAGGGATGTAATGTACAACATACGAAATATAATAGTGAGAATGTCATACATGAAAACTGTTAAGGGAGTGAATTTTGAGTTCTCATCAAAAGAAAAAAAATTCTATTTCTTTAATTTGGTCTCTATATGAGATGAGGGATTCTCACTAAACTTATTATGATAACCATTTCTTGAAGTATGTAAGTCAAATCATTATGCTGTACACCTTAAACTTATACAATTCTTTGTGTCAGTTATATCTCAGTAAAATTGGAAGAAAAATAATAAAATGACTTCCTGGTTTGGGATGCAAGGTCTTTCACCACACAGGGAAAATTAGAACAGGAGGTGGTTTGAGGGCAGGTGGTAGGAAGTAGGAAGGAGATTTAGTAAGTGATAGAGATAAAGATAAAATATCTCCAGGAAGAATGAAGACATTGAGCCAAAGCAGAAATGATGTGAATGTGTCTGGTGGTGAAAGTAAAGTCTGATGCTGTAAAGAACAATATTGCATAGGAACCTGGAATGTTGGGTCCATGAATCAAGGTAAACTGGAAGAAACAGGAATGACAAGAGTGACCATCAACATCTTAGGAATCAGTGAACAAAAATGGACATGAATGGGTGAATTTAATTTAGATGGCCATTATATCTACTATTGTGGGCAAGAATCCCTTAGGAGAAATGGAGCAGCCCTCATAGTCAACAAAAGAGCTTGAAATGCAGTACTTGGATGCAATCTCAAAAAGGACAGAATGGTATCTGTTCATTTCCAAGGCAAACCATTTAATATCACAGTAATCCGAGTCTATGCTGCCACTACTAATGCCGAAGAAGCTGAAGTTGAATGGTTCTATGAAGACCTATAAGACCTACTAGAACTAACACCAAAAAAAAAAAAAAAATGATGTCCTTTTCATCATAGAGGACTGGAAAGCAAAAGTAGGAAGTCAAGAGATACATGGAGTAACAGGAAAGTTTGGCCTTGGACTACAAAATGAAGCAGGGCAAAGACTAACAGAGTTTTGCCAAGAGAAACACACTGGTCATAGGAAACACCTTCTTCCAACAGCATAAGAGACAACTCTACACATGGACATCCCTAGATGGTGAATCAGAGAAGGCAATGGCACCCCACTCGAGTAGTCTTGCCTGGAAAATCCCATGCACGGAGGAGCCTGGAACGCTGCAGTCCATGGGGTCGCTGAGGGTCAGACACGACTCAGCGACTTCACTTTCACTTTTTACTTTCATGCATTGGAGAAGGAAATGGCAACCCACTCCAGTGTTCTTGCCTGGAGAATCCCAGGGACTGGGGAGCCTCGTGGGCTGCCATCTATGGGGTTGCACAGAGTCGGACACGACTGAAGTGACTTAGCAGCAGATGATGAATACCAAAGTCAGATTGATTATATTCTTTTTAGTCAAAAATGGAGAAACTCTATACAGTCAGCAAGAACAAGACAGGGAGCTGACTGGCTCAGATCATGAACTTCTGATTGAAAAATTCAGACTTAAATTTAAGATAGTAGGGAAAACCACTAGGCTATTCAGGTATGCTGCTGCTACTGCTGCTAAGTCTCTTCAGTCGTGTCCGACTCTGTGCGACCCCATAGATGGCGGCCCACCAGGCTCCCCCGTCCCTGGGATTCTCTAGGCAAGAACACTGGAGTGGGTTGCCATTTCCTTCTCCAATGCATGAAAGTGAAAAGTGAAAGTGAAGTCGCTCAGTAGTGCCTGACTCTTAGCGACCCCATGGACTGCAGCCCACCAGGCTCCTCCATCCATGGGATTTTCCAGGCAAGAGTACTAGAGTGGGGTGCCATTGCCTTCTCCAAGTGCAGGTATGACCTGAATTAAATCCCTTATGATTTGATTATGTCAAGGGATTGTCAATCTCTTGACAAATAGGTGCAAGGAATTAGAGCAGAAAGACAGATTGCCTGAAGAACTATGGACAGAGGTTCATAACATTGTATAGGAGGTGATGGCTGAAACCATTCCCAGGAAAAGTAAATGCAAAAAGGTAAACTGGTTGTCTGAAGGGACCTTAGAAATAGCTAAGAAAAGAAGATAAATGAAAGGCAAAGGAGAAAAGGAAGGATTTACCCATCTGAATGCAGAGTTCCAAAGGGTGGTAAAGAGAAGGAAGAAAGCCTTCTTAAGTGAACAATGCAAAGAAATAGAGGAAAACAATAGAATGGGGAAAACTAGAAATCTCTTCAAGAAAATTAGAGATAACAAGGGAATATTTCATACAAAGATTGGCACAAAAAAGGACAGAAACAGAATGGATCTAATAGAAGCAGAAGATATTAAGAAGTGGTAGCAAGAATACACAGACGAACTGTACAGAAAAAGTCTTAATGACCCAGATAACCATGATGGTATGATCACTCCCTAGAACCAGACATCCTGGGAGTGTGAAGTCAAGTGGGTCTTAGGAAGAATTACTGCAAACAAAGCTAGTGGAGGTGATGAGATTCCAGCTGAGCTATTTCAAATCCTAAAAGATGATGTTGCTAAAGTGCTGCACTCAATATGCCAGCAAATTTGGAAAAATCAGCAGTGGCCACAGGACCGGAAAAGGTCAGTTTTCATTCCAATCCCGAAGACGGGCAATGCCAAAGAATGTTCAAACTACCACCCACCTTCACTCATCCCACACACTAGGAAAGTAATGCTCAAAACCCTTCAAGCTAGGCTTGAAGAGTGCATGGACTGAGAACTTCCAGATGTACAAATGGGATTTAGAAAAGGCATAGGAACCAGAGGTCAAATTGCCTGCATTTGCTGGATCACAGAAAATCCAGGGAATTCCAGGAGAACATCTTCTGCTTATCAGCTACACTAACACTTTGACAGTGTGGCTCACAACAATCTGTGGAAAATTCTTCAAGAGATGGGACTACCAGACCACCTTACCTGTCTCCTGAGAAACCTATATGCAGGACAAGAAGCAACAGTTAGAACCTTACATGAAACAACACACTGGTTAAAAATTGGGAAAGGAATATGTCAATTCTGTATCTTGTCTCCCTGCTTATTTAACTTATATGCAGTGACTATCATTCAAAATGCCCAGCTAGATGAAGCTCAAGCTGGCATCAAGTTTGCCAGGAGAAATATCAGTAACTTCAGATATGCAGATGACACCACCCTAATGGCAGAAATCAAAGAGGAACTAAAGAGCCTATTAATGAAAATGAAAGAGGAGAGTGAAAAAGCTGGCTTAAAACTCAAGATTCAAAAAACTAAGATCATGGCATCTGGTCTCATCACTTCATAGCAAATAGATGGGGAAATAATGGAAACGGTGATGGGCATTATTTTCTTCATCTTCCAAAATTACTGTAGATAGTGACTGCAGCCCTGAAATTAAAAGATGCTTGCTCTTTGAAAGAAAAGATATGACAATCCCAGACAGAATATTAAAAAGTAGAAACATCACTTTGCTGACAAAGGTCTCTTTAGTCAAAGCTATGATATTTCCAGTTGTCATGTATGGATGTGAGAGTTGGACCATAGAAAAGACTGAGTGCCAAAGAATTGATGCTGAGAAAGATTGAGGGCAGGAGGAAAGGGGGCAACAGAGGATGAGATAGTTGGGTGGCATCACTGACTGAATGCACATGAGTTTGAGCAAACTTTGGGAGACAGTGAAGGACAGGGAAGCCTGGGTGCTGCAGTTCATGGAGGGGTGGGATTGTCCCAAAGAATTGGACATGACTGAGCAACTGAACAATGACAGAGCTAAAGAATCATGGTCAGAATAGAATGAATTTTTTCTTGAGGCAAGTCATTTGTTGTAAGATGGGATCATATAGAAGGTTAAATGGAGACCTCTGGGAGCAAAACAGTATCTTGTTTTTGTACAGTTTTCCTTACTTTTGTTCTGTCCTTCCTACTCTCCCTCCAGTATTTCTTTCCTTCCTTTTTAAGGAATATATACATGTGGTTTATATATATTTATGTATACACACATATATAAATATATATTATATATAAATATATATATAATATATATTACATTATAGATATAATACGTATATCTATATCTGTATGTGTTTAGTTGGTCAGCCCATGGATTGTAGCCCGCCAGGTTCCTCTGTCCATGGGATTCTCCAGGGAAGAATACTGGAGTGGGCTGCCATGTCCTTCTCCAGGGGAATCTTCCTGACCCAGGAATCGAACTCCAGTCTCTTATGTCTCCTGAACGGGCAAGAGACATAAGACATATCTTCTTCATCACTAGAACCACCTTGGGAAGTAAGCCCATTTATATATATATATATGCCCCTATATAATTCCCTTACTTTCAGAGAGCAATGTGTAAGTTCTAATTTCCTGATGAACCCCTGATCCCAGCAATAATTACTTTTATTGAACACTATGTGGAAGAAACAGTTGTAAGTACTTCGGATGTATTAACTCATTAGTTACAAGCTCAGTCACAAATACGGGTTAATATCAGTAATAAAAACACAAAAACAAATACGTAAAAAACAAGGAGAAAAAAACGTTTGGCTCTCATCACTGAAAAACATCAAGGGTGAAGTTACAGTTTAAAAAAAAAAAAAAAAAGCTAGCTTTGAGACACTAAAATCACAACTGGCTCCTTTAATTCTCCACGGGAGGTGGGGCCAGGTGGCCCACAAGGAAAGCCCCTTCAGGCTGGCAGCGCTCAACGGAGCTGGGGCTTTGTAAGAGCCCGGGCCACGTGATGGCAACGGGTGGCACTCTGTCTTTTTCCGCGCAGTCTCTATGGTATTCGTCTCAGCCCACTGGCCCCTAGGGAAGCGGCAGTCACGTGACAAGCTCCGGGTTTAAGGCAGGTGCCCACGTGATCCTGGCCTGCAGTAGGGTGGCTGCGGTGGTGTACCTGCGCTCCTGAAGGGCGGGCTATTAGGTCGTAGTCGCCGCTGCCTCCAGCGGACTCTCCGGAGCAGTTAGGCTCGGGAACAAGAAGCCTACTGAGGCATTCATCGCTTGGTGCTTACGGCGCGGGTCTGCTCTTTCTGCCACCTCTGCCTTCCTCATCCCCACCTCTTTGCGAGTGAAGTCCCCTTTGGGTTTCAAGACGTTGGATCCTGAGGCTCAAACTTGAGACGAACCTCCCGCTATCCCTCTTTCCTTCTCATCCTCCATCTCTTCCTTTGCATTACCGAATCACTTAGTCTTTGATCTGGCCGGCTTGGCGGTGCCTTGAGGCCAAGTTCCAGTCGGTAAAGGTAACCGTGCGGAAAGCGGACCCCCAGCGGACAAAGGCGGAGGCGAGAATAGAACAGGCCTAAGGACCGCAGGCGACGAGAACAGGCGGCTGAAGGGGTGAACAAGGAAAAAAAAAAAAAAAGAGAGTACTGCGGATTTAGAAGAGACTGGAAAAGACTTGTTGCACGATGGAAGAATCTGACTCTGAAAAAAAGATGGAGAAAGAGAATCTGGGGCCCAGAATGGATCCTCCCATAGGGGAACCGGAAGGATCGCTTGGGTAGGTGAAGGATATTAACTGAAAACTGGAAGCGGAGGTGGTGGTGATGGGGGGTGGTGCGTAGACGTTGTAACTGAAGGGAGTATTGTGAATTAGAATACCCCACCTATGATAAATTGCTTCGATTTGCCAGTAAGGTTGCTTTTGGTGATTGGATAAGCTATCAAGAGGCCTGGTTGTTGGGACAGGCGTGATATCACTCCGGGGAGTGAGGATTGTTCTAAAGAGACAATCTGGATTGTTTTGAATTGTCCATGAAGAAGATTTGACGTCATCATGTTAAGAATAAGAAGACTGAGAAGAGAGCTGGTTTTTCCTGGGCAGAGATCAGTGGCTTGAGAATGCTTTCTGTGCCAATTTGTACTTGAATTTGAGAATTTACATACTTTGTGCCTGTGATGAGTGAGATATATATGACTTGGAAGGACAGCTGAAGGAATAAAGATTTATAAGAATATGCTGACTTTGAAAAAAGATATTCAGATATGATAATATTGTTTGATTTATTAAAACATTTGTAAATGTTGCTTTGATAAATTTTTAAGGTGATAAAAAACTGAATGTTGAATTTTAACTCATTTATATTTTTAAATACATCTTCCTAGGAGCTATCTCCTCAGCAGGTAATTAGGGGAGAAGGGAGAATAAACACAGTTTTATAATTTAGGAAATTGATGGCCTCTACTTAACTAAGGTCTGCCACACAGCTGTACTTAGCTGTTGTGCTAAATGTGCTCTTTTGCACCTCTGCGTTTTTAAAAAATTTCTTTCATTCCAATTTCCAAGGCAGCTGGATCATGGAAACTCTGTCTTTTGGTTTATATCTGCAGGTGGGTGCTACCAAATACAGCCATGAAGAAAAAGGTAAGATGTGTTAGGTACATCAAAAACATGAAAGTAAAGGTAAGAAATTACTGTTTAGGAAATATATTTGTGGTTACATTTGCCATCTTTTCTTGACTGTTGTAGGAGCCTTCTATGTGTTCTCCCTGACTCTTGTCCCCTTCTTTGCTATGGGATTTAATTTTTTCTAACATAGAAATCTCCATTCACATACTAAAGAACTTCTTGTAACTTCCCAAAGCCCACTGAATACAATCCAAAAGATTCATCTTATAGAATGCCCTTTTAAAACCAATACAATATTGTAATTAGCCTCCAATTAAAATAAATAAATTTATATTAAAAATAAAAATATATATATATATTCCTGAGTAAATCATCTGCCACACCTTTAAACCCTATCATAGTCATGCAGAATCTGTTTTTCTCCAAGTTTACAGATTAATTTGCATTTTGGGCAAACTAGTCACACACACTACACATGTCTTTGCCTGCACATTTATGTTGAACCCAGCTCAGATATTACCACTATGAGATTTCATGTGAGTTCTCCAAATGGATTTGTGCTCTTATGGTAATGTTCCCCACCTTGGGGTTTAGGAATAATTGATAAGGGCACAGCTCTGGAGCAAATTTCTGACCCTTTTAGGCTTTCAGCTTCCTCATTTATAAAATGGTGATAATAATGTTACCTATCTCATAAGATTGTTATTAAGCTTAAATGAGCAAATGCAGATAGAGCACTTAAATTAGTACTTAATACAGTTAACCTTGATAAGTCTTTCATAAGCTATTAAAATAAGATTTCTTAAATTAAAAATCAAAGACCATAAAAAAAGAATGAAATATTGCCATTTGCAGCAATATGGATGGACCTAAAGAATATTGTGCTCAGTCAAATAAAACAAAGACAAATGCTATATGATGTCACTTATATATGGAATCTAAAAACTAATACAGATGAATCTATACACAAAATAGAGACAGACACAGAAAGCAAACTACTGGTTACAAAGGAGAGAGGGACAATTTAAGGGTATGAGAGTAACATACAAACTACTAAATACAAAATAGATAAGCAACAAATATCTACTGTATAGCATGGGGAATTATACCCAATATCTTGTAATAACCTATAGTGGAATATAATCTGCAAAAAATGAATCATTGTTCTGTACACCTGAAACTATTGTAACTAATTATTTTGTCATAAATATTGTTAGTATGCATGCTAAGTTGCTTCAGTCATGTCCAGCTCTGTGAGACTCTATGGACTGCAGCTGGCCAGGCTCCTGTCTCCATGGTATTCTCCAGGAAAGAATACTGGAGTGAGTTGCTGTGCTCTCCTCCAGGGGATCTGACCAACCCAAGGATAAATACTGTGTATTAATATTCAATTTCTTTTCCATGGTTCATCAGGTACTCTATCAGATCTACTCCCTTAAATCTATTGCTCACTTTCACTGTATAATCATAAAGGATTTGATTTAGGTCATACCTGAATGGTCTAGTGGTTTTCCCTACTTTCTTCAATTTAAGTCTGAATTTGGCAATAAGGAGTTCATGATCTGAGCCACAGTCAGCTCCCAGTCTCGTTTTTGCTGACTGTAGAGAGCTTCTCCATCTTTGGCTGCAAAGAATAGAATCAATCTGATTTCTGTGTTGACCATCTGGTGATGTCCATGTGTAGAGTCTTCTCTTGTGTTGTTGGAAGAAGGTGTTTTCTATGACCAGTGTGCTCTCTTGGCAAAACTCTACTAGCCTTTGCCCTGCTTCATTCCGTACTCCAAAGCCAAATTTGCCTGTTACTCCAGGTGTTTCTTGACTTCCTCCTTTTGCATTCCAGTCCCCTATAATTAAAAGGACATCTTTTTTGGTTGTTCATTCTAAAAGGTCTTGTAGGTCTTCATAGAACCGTTCAACTTCAGCTTCTTCAGCGTTACTGGTTGGGGCATAGGCTTGGATTACTGTGATATTGAATGGTTTGCCTTGGAAACAAACAGAGATCATTCTGTCGTTTTTGAGATTGCATCCAAGTACTGCTTTTCGGACTCTTTTGTTGACCATGATGGCTACTCCATTTCTTCTAAGGGATTCCTGCCCACAGTAGTAGATATAATGATCATCTGAGGTAAATTCACCCATTCCAGTCCATTTTAGTTTGCTGATTCCTAGAATGTTGACGTTCACTCTTGCCATCTCCTGTTTGACTACTTTCAATTTGCCTTGATTCATGGAGCTAACATTCCAGGTCCCTATACAATATTGCTCTTTATAGCATCGGACCTTGCTTCTATCACCAGTCATATCAACAAAGGATGAGATGGCTGAATGGCATCACCAACTCGATGGGCATGAGTTTGAGTAAACTTCGGGAGTTGGTGATGGACAGGGAGGCCTGGTGTGCTGTGATTCATGTGGTCGCAAAGAGTCAGACACGACTGAGCGACTGAACTGAATATTCAATTAACAAAAAAAGAAACACACTGTATTTAGCCTTTATCTAATAATTCAGTTATATAACTTCAGTTTGCAGAGGAAATGTTCTTGATGAGCCTGTCTAAAGTTGCTATCGACAAGGATGCCTAAAAATACCAAAAATTTGTAAATGATTAAGAATAAAAATAAAACTTTTTTTTCTAACAACTTTAAACAATATCCTTAGAAACATTTCCTTGGTAAGATAAAGTTATATAGCTAAATAGTTAGATTAAGTTGAACTTGAGTATAGTATACTTTTTTAATATTCTCAATATTTGTAATTATAATTTTTTATAAAATATCTTAGAATTGAAGATAAAATGTGTACCCCTCATTGGAAAATCAAAAGTAATTGGAACTATAGTTCATAAATTTTAAGTGAGAAAAGACTCTTAAAAGTTACATTATCTAGTTTCTCTCTTAGTGCAAGTGTCTTTGTTAAATGCTGTCACTGACTAGAAGGTGTTTACCTTCACTGTTTCTATTGGACAATTCTCATTGCTAAAAATTTGCTTGTTTTATATCTTTGTTTTGATAGCTTGCTCATTCTTTTGATAAACATATTTTAAATGACTGTTATATGTTAGGCACTGAATACTCAAAGGGGATTCTCCTTGCCATGCTTAGAGTCTTGTGAGAGACACACCAAAACAAAAATTGAATAACTGCAATACATTATGGTCTTTGCAGTGTCATAAGAGTGTCATGGGAGAAAAGAGATGAAATATACCTAAGCCAGCCTAGGGTATTGGAATCAGACAAATTATTATTTTTTAATTTATTTAATTGGAGGCTAATTAGTTTACAATATTGTGGTGGTTTTTGCCATACATTCACATGAATCAGCCATGGGTGTACAGGTCTTCCCCATCCTGAACACCCCTCCCACCTCCCTCCCCATCCCATCCCTCTGGGTCATTCCAGTGCACCAACCCTGAACACGCTCTCTCATGCATTGAACCTAGACTGGCGATCTATTTCACATATGATAATATACATGTTTCAATGCTATTCTCTCAAATCATCCCACCCTTGCCTTCTCCCACCAAGTCTAAGAGTCTGTTCTTTACATCTGTGTCTCTTTTGCTGTCTCGCATATAGGGTCATCATTACCATCTTTCTAAATTCCATATATATGCATTAATATACTGTATTGGTGTTTTTCTTTCTGACTTACTTCGCTCTGTATAATAGGCTCCCATTTCATCCACCTCATTGGAACTGATTCAAATGCATTCTTTTTAATAGCTGAGTAATATTCCGTTGTGTATATGTACCACAGCTTTCTTATCCATTCATCTGCTGATGGACATCTAGGTTGCTTCCATGTCCTAGCTATTGTAAACAATGCTTCAGTGAACATTGAGGTACACGTGTCTCTTTCAATTCTGGTTTCCTCATTGTGTATGCCCAGCAGTGGGATTGCTGGGTTGTATGGCAGTTCTATTTCCAGTTTTTTTAAGGAATCTCCACACTGTTCTCCAGAGTGGCTGTACTAGTTTGCATTCCCACCAGTAGTGTAAGAGGGTTCCTTTTTCTCTGCACCCTCTCCAGCATTTATTGTTTGTAGAGTTTTGGATAGCAGCCATTCTGACCAGCCTGAGATGGTACCTCATTGTGGTTTTGATTTGCATTTCTCTCATAATGAGTGATGTTGAGCATCTTTTCATGTGTTTGTTAGCCATCTGTATGTCTTCTATGGAGAAATATCTGTTTAGTTCTTTCACCCATTTTTTGATTGGGTCACTTATTTTTCTGGAATTGAGCTGCAGGTATTGCTTGTATATTTTTGAGATTAATTCTTTGTCACTTGCTTCATTTGCTATTATTTTCTCCCATTCTGAAGGCTGTCTTTTCACCTTGCTTATAGTTTCCTTCGTTGTGCAAAAGCTTTTAAGTTTAATTAGGTCCCATTTGTTTATTTTTGCTTTTATTTCCATCACTCTGGGAGGTGGGTCATAGAGGATCCTGCTATGGTTTACATCAGAGAGTGTTTTGCTTATGTTTTCTGGAATCAGAGAAATTCTTGAGATGATTGATGAGCCAAGTCTTAAAGGATAAGTGGAGCTTAGCTGAAGAAAGAAAACGGAGTGTAAAGTTAATGGAAGAGAATTCAGCATAAAATATGACATAAAGCTGGGCTCCCTGGAGACCTGACACATTCAAAGGAACTACAAGCAGTTCAGTTCATTGTGGCTGGACTCTACAAGTTTCAGGCTAGGAGGGTCAGAAGACAAAGGCAGAGGTGTAGATAAGCCAGATCAAGGAGGGTCTTATGTGTAGTTTAAGGACTTGATCCTGTAAGCAATGGGACACTTATGAAAAGAAATAAAAGAGTAACTAGGACTTCCCAGGTGTCTCAGTGGTAAATCCACCTGCCAATGTAGGAGACGTGGGTTTGATCCCTATGTTGGGAAGATACCCTGGAGAAGGAAATGGCAACCCACTCCAGTATTCTTGCCTGGAAAATCCCATGGCTGAGTATTCTGGCGAGCTACACTTCATGGGATTACAAACAGTCGGACACAACTGAGTGACTGAGCACACGCACAGTGCAAAAGAGTAAATAATGGAACAAAATCATGAAGGTGAGTAAAAGGGATGAAATTAATGGCAGAAGTGATAAGGTTGACTCTGAGTAGGAGGGTGAATTTTCGTTTATACTGAAATACCATGACAGATAGTGCAGTGCATAAAATATTAGATTATGAGAGTTTCCTGTTAAGTTGATTCCTTTCATCATATTATTGAAGTTTCCTTTATTTCACTAATGTAATACTGAATGTATGATATAATATATTTATAACATGGTAAATTCACTGTGATTCTATCACCAAGAGAAAGTGTGACTTATGACAGGTAAGTGACTGGTCTCTGGAATTATAGGTACCTCCATGTTCACATTGGTCAGAGAACTAGTCATTTACAAGTATCCACTTTAGGTTGTGTGGACTGTCACTCAGTAAAACATCAAGTTCAAGAGATAAATAGATCCCTTTAGATTTTATTTGCCCTTGATTGCTGACTTCTTTCTTTTCTTTTTTTCCCATTTTGTCTTTAGGTGCTATTGATGGGTAAAAGTGGATCGGGTAAGACCAGCATGAGGTCTATTATCTTTGCAAATTATATTGCAAGAGACACACGTCGTCTTGGTGCAACAAGTAAGATGTTTTATCTTATTGTAAAGTCATGTGATCTTAATCTGAATAACACACTTGGTTGCAGTAACTTGGTGATACAGAGACTGACAGATTTGTTTTTGAGCACTTTTCCTTTTTTTTTCATTCCTTCTCACTCAGAAGGATGTGACCTAATTCTGGTTACTACTGCTGGCTCTCTTGGAGAAGTTCTTTCCTTTCTAGGTTGCTTACCAAGTGGGATATCCTTGTCCAACTTCATTTTTATCCTGTTCTTTCTCAAGAAGCATAGGGGTCCTTTTGTTTGTTCATTTTTTATGTGGGGGAGGGTATTTGTTTTTAACTGTTATTATGTAAAAATACATTAATTTATAGGTATTAGCAAATATAACATTAAATCTATGATTTTTAAAGCAGTAGTTAGTCCTAGTCTTATTAAAAGGTAAATTGCTGGGGTTGGGAGGCTGTCAGAGGAAGGTTATCTGGATGTGTACTTTGCTATTTCTCTTCCTAGATATACATAGATATCTTGTTGGAATTCAAGCTTTGACTTGAGAATGTTTCATTGCCCTTTACGGTTTGAATCTTAAATCTGATTTCTTAGTACAAGCTAGCTGGGCTGCCATGGATGCCCAGTGGACCTATGCTCCTGGGAGACCCTTTCTGTCTTTAGGCTATAATGCCATTTCATTTTGTAGCATCCAAGCATTTTTAGATTCTTCCTTGGTCCTTGGCCTCTAGGTAACAAAACCATTGTCCTACCTGGCTTTCAATTTTTCCTGATCTGGGTTACTAGCATCTTGAACACTTTTAGGGACAAGCTACCTACTACTTGCAAAGTTATTTCATTCTGGTTTCAAGAACAACAGACATTTTTAAAACACCCCTATGTTCCAAATGCTAGGATACAAAGGAGAAAGAAACTTCTTTTCTGTTCTTGAAGTGCTTAGAGTATAGTATAGACTCTCATAATTGGATAAGCTTTAATGATTAGAAAGTTATTTCTTAGTTAAAGCCCTATTTCCCTTTATTTCTGTTAGTTGGTACCCTTTCTGTTCTCTTGAGTCTATGCAAATATTTTAGTATGATTAATGTCTCAATCTATCCTAGCCATCCCTTGCCTCCCAAATCTTATCTTCCTTAAGTTAAAAATCTCTGGTTCCTCCATCTCTCTCTCAGTTGACATCATTTTGAAGCATTTTTAAGGACTTGTTTGAGTATGTCTATATTTTTTAGAGCTGAGATTTAAATGAAGACATGGTCTAATCACAGGAGAGTATGACTAGTACATCTCTTGTCCTGGGTGTTACAGTGTTGTTAGCACAGTCCAGCCCCTACTCTCCTTCTGTGGAGTGTCTTTCTTTATACTGAGTCATACTAAAAAAAAAAATTCCTTTTCACATATATTTTTATTAAAACACAAATCCTCCTTCTGATTCTTGTGCAGAAAATATTTTGAACATATGAATAAATGTTTATTGAATTATTCAGTTTTGATTGTTTTAGCCCATGAAAGGTTAACTTTGAAATCTAGAACAAGTTACTATCTCACTGGGCCTCAGTTTCCTTATCCATAGAAAAGGAGTTGGATCCTATTTTCATTTTAGCTACTTATTTGCTCATCTGATATGTTAACTATCCTTCCTAGCTATGTGCAATTTTTACATTTGATAAGCATCTCATCTAGTTTTCATCTAAGTCATTTATCAAAAATTTTGGTCAGGACAGGGTCCTATCATCTATTATGCCTTAAGATATTTCCTTCTAGAAAGTACCTATTCAGACTCCTCCCTGTTTTGATTGGCTATATTTTAATTTTTTTCTGTTCTTCCAAGTTTAATACTTGGACCTTAATCAAATGGTTTCAGTAGAACAGATGAAGGTAATGTTTAATTATATGCTGTTCTATTTACTTCAGTTCTCATATGAACTTCATTTTAATAGATGAAGAAAATATGACCCTGAAGTTAAGCTCACTCAACTCATGAGTGTTAGAGCTGGAATGTCAGTCTGTGCGCCTGCTTTATTCATTATGCTATAGCTGCAATTTCTGGCACACTTCTCTTTGTGTTTTAAGTTCTGCACCTTTCATTGAAGTTGTTTTCTAGTCCAATTAATATTTTTGTCATTAGCTAATCAGAGTTGAATGACTACTTTGAGTCTAGTGAATAGTCTTATCACCCAAATTTCAGAGCTAGTCAAGCTACTTAAAATAGTTTTGAAATAATCTAGCAGCTTCATTAAAAAGTTATGAACAGAGTGTTGCAAATTATATGAACCCTGTACATTTAAACAGGCCATTTATTTAACAAATGTTTTTCTGGAGCTTCCTGTGGATGGGACAGGGCTCTTGGGGCTATCTCAAGTGGGACCTTTATTGATAATACTTTGTTAGTATTTACTGTATTTCTTAAAGTTTGTAAAAGTATACTTCAAAATATTATGTTGACCTTAATGCTTTATTGTATCATTAACTAGCTTGTCATTTCTGGAAGAAAGGTCTGAGTTCTACTGCTAAACTTATGGCCTAAATAAAAATATGTATAGTATATTGATTTTTGCTTACTATTCATTTTTGTTCAATTGCTGATTTTCTTTAAAAGTAGTGAAAGAGTACATATTCTAAAATATTATATCACCTTGAATGTTTTAGTGTTTTTCTAGTTGTCATTGCTGAAAAAAGTCCGGTTTCATTTTATTAAACTTAGAGTGTACTGTGTTTTGGAATTTGAAGTAAGGATCAGAATGGTGGTATTTATTTATTAGGGGGCTATTAAAATGTTTGTTGGAATAGTAAACTTGTCAATAAAAATTGTGCTTATGAAGTATTTTAGTCTCAAACACTGTTGACAACTCCAAGATTTCCTACCTTCTCAAAATTCTCTGATCTCTTGGCTTTTATTTAATGCTTTATTACCCTGGTTTTATTCCTTTATCTTTAATCATCCATCCCTTTAAAAGAAAAAGAATTTCTTCTTTCTGCCCCATAAGTGTATGTGATTTCTCAAAGCTCTGTTCTTGGTTCTTTCCAGTTGCTCTTATGATAGCAAGACAGGAAAACTAGGAGAGCCAGAGGGCTCTGTAGGAGAACTGAGACTGAAAAGAGAGGCAGAGAGTGGGGGTTAGATCATAAAATGCCCTGTATGCCAAGTCAGGTAGTTTAAACTGAAGTTGGAGGGAAACCCTTACAGTGTTTCTAACAGAAAAGTAATATGATCAGATTTCATTATTTTTAATTTTCAACTTTAATTACAAAAGTAATACTTGTGAAAAGTCCCTCATTCTCAGGCCTACTTCCTATGGACAACCACCACTAATAATTTGAGGTTATCCTTCTGGCCTTATTTTTTCTGAGTGTATGCAGTCATGCATAGAGCCATTATTATTTTTCTTTTTAAAGATGGATTAAATAAAATCTGCATTGTAGAGAGATCATTATATCTGTAATATGGATGTTAGATTGGAGAGAGGCAAGGGAAGAGACAGATTGACAAATTAGGGAACTCTTTTTAGTAGACCAGGTAAGAGATGATGGGGTCTTAACTTGGGTTAGGGTAGTAGTAGTGAATATGTTGAGAAGCAAATGGATTTGGGATATATTTAAGAGGTAAAGTCATCAGGACTTGCTGGTATGTTTTGGGGGAATGAAGCAGGAAAGAGTGAACTCAGGATAAAACTTAAGGTTTGGGCTTAGTCACCTGGTTAAAATCATTGAATTAGCGAAGACTAAAAGAGGAATAGATTTTGTGGGAAGAATGGGGAGATGATGTTATATTTGGATATATTGAGTTTGGGATACTTGCAGTATATGCAAATGAAGATGTCATTTGATTCAGAAAGGGAAGAGAGAAATCTGTATTATAGATACATAATTATGGATTATCAGTATCCAAATGTTAAAATAATATGAATTGATTAGCTTGCCTGGGGGGGAAGAATACATAGAAGAGTACGTGGCCAAAGATGGAATCCTGAAGAACTCCAACATTTAAGGGACAGAAAGAAGAATAGGAACCTGTGAGAGAGGACCTGCTGGAGCATTTATAGGTCTCCTATCAGAGGCCAAGAGAAGAGAATTTTTTTGAGAAGAGAATAGTCAACAGTGTCATGTGCAGAAAGTAAGACAAGGACTAAAAAGTCCACTGGATTTGGTAATGGGGCCATTGGTCACTTGATTTTTATGATATGGGAGTAGAAACCAGATTTTTATCCTATGTGCTCCATATCTAAAGTCACTGAATCCTGTCACTTCTTTTGTTATTGTCTTTCCCTTTCTCAGTAGCACTTCTTTCCATTTTTTTTTAGTACTAGACCGTTTACATAGTCTTCAAATTAATAGCAGTTTGAGCACCTACTCTCTCGTAGACTCTGTTGGAAATACAAAGACATGTAAGATATGATTCCTTTTCCAAGGAGGGGGAAAAAGGGGGAAAAGGGAAATAGTTTGAGCAACTACTACATGCCAGGCACTTGATGTATGATAATCCCTTTAATCCTGTGAGGTCAATAGTATGCCTCCCACCTTTTTTCCTAATAGAAGAGGAAACTGATACTCAGAGGTTAAGTGACTTACCCAAGGTCACACAGAGAGGTAGGATGGGTATTTGAGCTAAGAGCTGTTTGATTCCAATGCCCATATTTTTTAAGTAATGCTTTGCTGCTTATAATCTAGTTTATTAGAAGATAAAATTCCACAAAGTTAGATAGCAGTCAGTTTAAGCAACAGCTTCAAGATAGAGAAGAAACACCACTGTGTGTTGATTAACTGTTACAGAAATTATATAGATGATAATTGCTAGACTTCAAGAAATTTCCAGGAAAAGAATTTTCATTATTATTCCTTATGATTTTTTAGTGCCTGGCAGAGAGTAGATGCTTAATAAATGTTTAAATGAATTCAGAGGGCGTGATGATGGTAAGTGGGGGTGGCTAGGTAGGGTTTTTAGAGGAAGTGGGGTTTAAGCTGGGTCTTAGAAGATGAATCTAACTTTGGAAGAAAGGTGGGGAAGATTTTCTAGGCAGATGGACAGAATAGACAAAGTATAGGGTGGGGAGGGACATGGAAAGCAGAGGTCGCAAACAGGCAGCTCGTATGCTGGATAAGGCCTGTAGATGTGTTTTGTTTGGCCTGTGCAATGTTTTAGAAAAATTGGAATTAGTTATCAATATGTAAAAGTTTCCACAAAAACTCTGGATTTCCTGCTACTATTGAAAAATTTAAAGATCTGGAAATCCTGAGCCCATGTTCCTGCATGGCAAATGAGCTAGAGCTAAGTGATTGCTGCCCATTCCATTGTCCCCTTTGGTGGATGTTTACTCTCCATGCATGATCAACTTCACACTTGTACGTTTACTGGCCTGGCTCCTATTAGCAAGTTTGCGACCCCTGATATAAGGTGTGTTGGAGGCTGGGGAGGTAAAGGGGCTTGGAAGGACTGTGAATAAACTGTGAATAAAATTGGACTGGAGCAAAAGGCTTTATTAATGTGATTCATTGGGGAACATAAAGGTAGATTGGAAGCCAAATTCTGAAGGACCTTGCATGCCCCTCTGTAGGCATGGAGGAGCCACTGAAAGTTTATAAAATGGGGAGTGACATGTTCAAAGTAGTGTTAAGAAGATGAACCTGGCAGCAGTCTATAGGATGAAGTAAAGTGAGTAAGGCTTCCTGAGACTGAGTGTGTGCATGCTCAGTCATGTCCAACTCTTTGCGACCCTATGGACAGTAGCCCACCAGGCTCCTCTGTCCTTGGGATTTTCTAGGCAAGAATGCTGGAGTGGGTTGCCATTCCTCCTCCAGGGAATCTTCCTGACCCAGAAATTGAACCCTCATCTCCTGTGTTACCTGCAGTGCAGGCGGATTCTTTACTGTTTGAGCCATTGGGGAAGCCCCCAAGGCTTCCTGGTGGGAGGTAATTATGGAGCTACTGTAGCTGTATAGGCTTGAGAAGGTAAGAGCCTTCCCTAATATTAGTAGCAGATAGTGAAACAAAGAATGGAATTGGGAATAGCAATGAATTGAATGTGGACAGAGGAGTCAAAAATGACCCCCTCAAAATGGGAAAATGATAGGGTCATTAATCAAAATAAGAAAATCAGTAGAGGGAGTGAGTTTGGTTATGTTTTATGTTTGTTTGTATTTGGTTTTTGTTGTCCTTTTTAATTTTAAATTTTTTGTGGAATGTATTGATAGGTCAGAAAAGAGCTATTAAATGGTATATGTCTGTCTTACATGTTGAAGTTTTAACAGTATTATAATTGGAGATTGTTTCTTCTCTAAGCACTAAAACTACTAAAATATAATGACTTACATGAAAGCCATTTCTGTAGCTCAGGATAGTTTAGGTGCCCACCTTGCCACTAAACCACACTGCTAAGCTGAAAATCACCTTCTTCTTGTAGCTTTGAGCATTTCACTCCACTTTGGTCCTTCTAAATTCCATGGGTTAGTGCTTTATTTTGAATTTCATCTTGCATGCTACAATTACTAGATTTATCATATTTGTTTTCCAGTTGATGTAGAACATTCTCATGTTCGGTTTCTGGGAAACCTGGTATTGAACCTGTGGGACTGTGGTGGGTAAGTACCATCTGCTTAATTCTTCATGAGGTCAATGACAATAATCATGGCATCTAGTATAATCAGCACAGAGAATGTTATTGCTGCTGTTTAGTCACTAAATTGTGTCTGACTCTTTGCAACCCCATGGACACAGCTAATATAGTAGAGTAATTATCATTTGTAATAGATACATTAGATAAAAATTACTTCAGAATTGGCACTTGATTGAATGAAGATATCTGACTTTTCTATTATATTGTGAAAATGCCCTCTATATTTGACATGTTTAAGCAGTATTCACACAAGCTATATCTAAATATCTATGGTATGGGATCCATCATCCTTCTCTTTTTCAAATGAAGAAATTAGGTTTCTGTCTCAAGCGGCCTAACACCAATGCTGAGCTCTTAGCTATCACACCATACCACCTCATTCTTTGGTATTTTAATAATTATCTCCAGGCAATCTAAGCAGTTATTTGGATCTCAGTTCTCTAGCTGAGTTTCCCACTGTTGGAGGAATAGGAGATAGTTTTTCCACTCATGTCCAACACACTTCCAGAATATCCCATCACAAATACACATTCACTGTGCATATGGTGCTCCCTTCCATATGGTGTGCTTTCTATTCTTGCATCTCTATGCTACAGTAGCAATATATAGTACACAATAATTAGGAGCCCTTAGGCTATGGAATTAGATTGGGGTTTGTATCTCAGCTCTGTTAGCTGTGTTATCTTGGATAGATCATTTAAACACTCTGAGCTACAGCTTTTTCGTGTGTATAATAGGAATAATGATGGTAAAAACCCATAAAGTTTTGATGATTGAAATTATGTGTGTGTGTGTATATATATATATATATATATGTGTATATATATGCATACACACACACATTTCAGAGTGCCTCACAAAGTAAAGAAATGTTATAATTAGCTCAGTATCTCCTAGCTCCTAGTATAGAGCCAACTAGGGAATAGGTGCTTAATGAGTATTTGGTGAAAGAATAACAGATCAGAAAAACAACTTCATTATTGCTAACAGGTGGTTCACTTAACACATTAGTAGCTTCCTCCATGTAAATCCGTCTTCAGTATCATTGATTTCAATTCTGTAATCTGTATCAAGAGATTAGTCCAAGTCCTTTGCTTTTAGTTACTAACATGTTATTGTCATTTTTACAGATAAGGCAGCTGAAGTCCAGTGAGATCATGAATCTCCCAAGGTCACATAGCAACTTGATAGCAGAGTGTAGGACTAGAAGCTACGCTCACGATTTTTTGTAAAGGAACTGCTATTTATTGACAGCATGCCAAAAGCCAGGTTTCATGCTAGATTATTTCCTTTAGGAAAGAAAAACCATAGATTTTCAGAATAGCCTCCAGAAATTTAGAAAGTTAAATTTACCAGAAACCCCCACCCCAATTCAATGATTATTCTTGTTTTCTAGAAATCTATTCAACATTCACTCAGCAAATTCCTGTTGATAACCTTCTGTGTATCACATAGTAAGAAAAGCATTGAAAGTTACACCACACTAGATTAACATACACAGTCTTTGGTGGCTATGACAAAAGACTTCATAGTACATATCTTTTTTCTTTCCTTCTTTATTTATATAGTTCTTTCATTTTTGTTTTTTTTTTTTTAAGATTTAATTTTTGTTGAGGTAACATTGGTTTTTACCATCATATAGATTTCATGTGTACAACATTGTATTTCTGCTTCTGTATACCCTACAGCATGCTTACAACCCAAAATATAGTTTCTATCCATACAGTTTACCCCCTTTATCCTTTCCACCCACCTCCTGCCCCTTTCCTTCCCATAACCACTACTCTTTTTTCTATATCTATATGTTTTTTTTTTAGTTTGATTTGTAAATTTATTTATTACTTTTTGTATGATGAGTAAGATCATATGGTATTTGTCCACCTGACTTATTTCACTTAAAATAATATCCTCAAGATCCATTCATGTTGTTGCATATGCCAAGTTTTCATCTTTTTTATGGGTGAATAGTAGTACATTATATATAGATATGACATCTTTTTTATCCATTCATCTCTTGATCGACACTTAGGTGGTTTCCATATCTTATCTACTACAAATAATGCCACAGTGAACATAGGGGTGCATGTATCTTTTCAAGTTAGTGTTTTCATATTCTTTGAATAAATATCCAGAAGTGGGATAGCTGGTAGTTGTAGTCTTGATTTTTTTGAGGACACTCCATATTTCTTTCTTTATCATGAGAATCCACAATAAAGGACAGAAACAGTAAGGACCTAACAAAAGGAGAAGAGATGAAGAAGAGGTGGCAAGAATACAAAGAAGTATAAAAGAAAGATCTTGAGAGCCCCTTGGAAAGCAAGGAGATCAAGCCAGTCATTCCTAAAGGAAATCAACCTGAATATTCACTGAAGAGACTGATGCTGAAGCTGAAGCTCCAGTACTTTGGCCACCTGATACAAAGAGTCCAATTCACTGAAAAGGCTTTAATGCTGGGAAAGATGGTTAGATAGCATCACCAACTCAATGGACATGAATTTGAGCAAACTCCAGGAGATAGTGGAGGACAGAGGAGCTTCTTGTGCTCATGGAATCGCAAAGAGTCTGACACAACTTGGCAACTGAACAACAGCAACAACATATTTCTTCCATACTGGCTGCACCAATTTACATTCCCACAAAGAGCTTATAAAGGTTCCCCTTTTTCCACTTGTTACTTATCCACTTGTTATTCCTACCCTTTTGCTAATAACCAGTGTAACAGGCCTTAGATGATTATTGTGGTTTACATTTATATTTCCCTAGTAATCAGTGACATTGAACATCTTTTCATGCTCCTGTTAACCATTTGCATACCTTTGGAAAAATGTCTATTCAGCTGCTCTGCCCATTTTTTAATCAGATTGTTTTGTTGTTGATGATGATGAGTTTATGTGAATTCTTTATATATTTTGGATATTAGCACCTTATCAGATGTATGATTTGAATGTCTTTTCCCATTCAGTAGGTTGTCTGTTCTATTGTTGGTTTCTTTTGCTGTGGAGAAGCTTTTTAGTTTTTTGTAGTTCCATTTGTTTATTTTTATTTCTGTTTCCCTTGCCTATGGAGACATATCTAGAAAGATATTGCTAAAACTGATGTCAAATACCATACTGCTTAAGTTTTCTTCTAGGAGTTTTATGGTTTTAAATATTGTGTTGAAGTCTTTAAACAATTTTCCATTTTCAGTTAATTTTTCTATATGGTATGAGATTAGTTTCATTTTATTTCTGTATGGTTTGAGATTGGTCTAGTTTCTTTTTTTTTTTTTTTTTTCCTTTTTTTGTATGTTGCTCTTCATTTTTTCCAACACCATTTATTGAAGAGACTATACTTTGTCCATTGCATATTCTTTGCTTCTTTGCCATAAATTAGTTTCTGTATATGCATAGTTTTCTAGACTCTCGGTTCTGCCCCTTGATCTGTATCTATTTTTCTTCTAATACCATGCAGTTTTGATTACTGTGGCTTTGTAGTATTTTGAAATCAGGGACTGTTATAGCTCCAGCTTTGTTCTTTTATCCAGAATTACTTTCACTATTTGTGTCTTTTGTAATTCCATACAAACTTTAGGATTATTTCTTCTATTTCTATAAAAAAATTTCTTGGAATTTTAATAGGGATTATATTCATTTTGTATATTGCCTTGCATTATAGACACATTTTAACAATATTTTTCTAATCCAAGAGCACACAATATCTTCCCATTTATTTGTTTCTTCAGTTCTTTTTTATCAGCAATTTATAGATTTCAAGGTATAGTTCTTTTACCTCCTTGGTTAAATTTACTTCTAGATATCTTATTCTTTTTGTCATAGTTATAAATGGGATTGTTTACTTAATCTCTCTATCTCATTATTAGTGTATAGAAACACAACAGGTTTTTGTATATTGATTTTGTATCCTTCAACTTTACTGTATTTGTTTATTTTTTTTTTTTTGGTGGAGACTTTAGGATTTTATACAAAATCATGTCATCTACAAATCAGTTTTACTTCTTCCTTTCCAATTTAGATATCTTTTATTTCCTTTTCTTGCCTAATTGCTCTGGCTAGGATTTCCAGTACTATGTTGATGGTGGGCATTCTTGTCTTGTTCCAGATTTTAGAGAAAAGCTTTCAGTTTTTCACCAATGAGTATGATGTTAGCTGTGGGTTTATCATATACAGCCTTTATTATGTTGATGTACATTCCTTTTATACCTACTTTAATGAGTTTTATAATAAATTTATGTTGAATTTTGTCAAATGTTTTCTCTGCAGTTACTGAAGTAATCATATGATTTATATACTTCATTTTATTAATGTAGTATATCACATGGATTGATTTGCAGGTGTTGAAACATCCATGTATCCCTAGAGTAAATCCCACTGATCATGGTGCATGATCCTTTAAATGTATTGTATTTGGTTTGCTGTTATTTTGTTGACTATTTTTGCATCTATGTGCATCAGAGATACTGGCTGGTAATTTTCCTTTTGTGTGTGTTGGCTTTGTCTGACTTGGTATTAGGGTGATATTGGCTTCATAAAATGAGTTAGGAAGTGTTCCCTTCTCTTCAATTTATTGGAGTAGTTTGAGAAGGCTAGTTATTAAATCTTCCTTGAATGTTTGATGAAATTCATCTGAAGCCATCTGGTCCTGGGCTTTTGTTTTTCGGTAGTTTTTTAATTACTATTTCAATGTCTGTACTAGTGGTCAGCCTGTTCGAATTGTCTTATTTCTTCATGGTTCAGTCTTAGAAGATTTTATGATTCTAAGATTTTGTCCATTTTTTTCTAGGTTGTCCAATTTGTTGGAATATTCTCTTACAATCCTTTGTATTTCTGTGGTATCTTTTGTTATTCTCATCCTTTGTATTTTTATGGTATCTTTTGTTTCTGATTTTTTAATATGGGTCTTACTTTATAACCCATCCAGCTGCTCTGTGTCTTTTCATATGAATTCAGTTCACTTACATTTTGGGTTATTATTGATGGATGAGGACTTAGTACTGCCATTTTATCTTTTGTTTTCTACTTGCTCTATATTTTTATTGTTTATTTTCCTTGTGTTTCTGTCTGCCATTTTTGGTTGGTAGTTTTCTGATATTTTCCTCAGTTTCCTCTTTTTGTACGTTTTGTGTCTCCATTGTAGATTAATGTCTTGCAATTACCATGAACTGTATATCAAATATCACATAGATAAATAGTCCTTTTTCTGTTAATGGCATCTTATCTTCATTTAACTACATGGTTTTCCTCTTTCTCTTTTGTGTTTTTGTTGTCTCAAACTTCCCCTTTTTATATTGTGAGTTTGTTACCAAATTAAAGTAGCTATAGTTATTTTTTTTGCATTTTCTCCCCTTTTAACCTTTATGCTATAATAAAGCATTTAAAAACCTGTTCTGACAGTTGCAATTTTCTGATTCTGTCACCTTCTCATGCTCATGCTGAGTTGTGTTCAACTCTTTATAACCTTTTGGACTGTAGCCCTCCAGGCTCCTCTGTCCATGAGATTTTTTAGGCAAAAATCCTGGAGTGGGTTGCCATTTCCTTCTTCGGGGGATCTTCCTGACCCGCAGATCAAACCCACATCTTCTGCATTGCAAGTGGATTCTTTACCACTGAGCCATCGAGGAAACCCATTTATCACTTTATTTATGCCAAGTTTTGTGTACTTTTGTCTTTTTGTTTCTGGTATAAGAACTCTGTTCAGCATCTCTCGTAAGGCAGCTCTAGTGTTGATAAACTCCCTCAGCTTTTGTAAACTCTGCTCCCTTCTCCCTCTGGGATGTCCACTATCCTAATGTTGCCCTACTAAAAGAGTCAGATAGCTCTTATAGAATTTCCTCTTTGTTTTGCATCTTAGATTTCTATCTTCATATTTGCTAATTCTCTCTTTCATATGGTCTGCTTCATTTCCAGTGCTTTTTAATGCATTCTTCATCTCATTTATTATGAGTTTTCAGCTCCAGAATTTTAGTTCTTTCTTAAAGTTTCAATCTTTTTGGTAAAGCATTTCTGTTTATTAGTTTTATTCCTAAGCTCATTGAGGTGCCTTTCTGAGTTTTTGTAGCTTGTTGAGTTTCTTCATGATAGCTATTTTAAATTCTCTATCAGTTAGATCACATTATTCTTTGACTTTATGTTTGATTTCTGGAGAATTGTCATTTTCTTTTTGTGGTGCAGTGTTACTGTGGTTCTTCCTGATGCTTCTTCTGACAGAGCATGTGATATGGAACCGGTTAGAAATTAGAGGTCTTTTCTTTTTCCATAGGTGGCCCTTTAGTATAAGTCTTTGGTTTATCTTACCTGAGCTATCTCTGTCAGAAGTGTGCCCCCTGCTCTTGTGCTCATTATCACTTCTTGTGTTTTCAGGCTCATTGGCACCTTGCTTCTGCCTGTTGAACTGGCAGAAGCTTCATGGTGTACCTGGATGGTGGTTCTTCCCTTGCTTCCAGTATCCTCTGAGTCATAGGCTCTGCCACTGCAGGGGGAAGGGGTAGGGGGAGCCAAGTTCATACCAGTACCTCTTCCCTATCTGGTTTTCTAAGGTTCATAGGCTCTGCTGCTACTGGGGAAGAACAGGGGGCTGGAGACTTAGGAACCTCAGTGGCTGGAGACACAGGGCCCCCACCCCCATTCCTGCTACTGTATAGTTACTTGTGGTCATGGGTGTCACTGCAGCCAGGAGGCTGGAGTTGTGTGCGCTGCCTACCCTGCTGCTGCCAGGTTATATGGGTCTGTGGGCTTAGCTGCCCTGATTAGAGAATCAGAATTGCAGGTAATACTTTTACTGTTCCTTAGGTCCTGCCTCCTTTATCTATTCCAGTCCATCCACCTTTAGAGGTGTGGGTGTGTGGAATTCTCTAGCATCCTGGTGTGTTGGCAAAAACACCTTTGCTGAGTTGTGAATGTTTTACTGGTTGTAGATAAAAGGGGAGAGACAAAGGTAGCTTTTCATTCTACCATGTTGTTGATACTACTCCTTGATTTTTTTTTTTTGTTTGTTTGTTCAGGACAAAACACTACTGTTTTCTTCTAGTAGCTGGTAATTGAGAATTTCTTGGAAAGCTGTATATAGCCTAAGAAGCAAAGAGCAAAATCTACTAAAAAATTAACTTGGAGCCATTTTCATATAGTTTAGAGTGTGTAACTAGTTATTCATTCAGTAAATATTCATTGAACAACTACTCTGTGTTAGTTGTTCTGTGCTAAGCTCTGTGCTAAAAGCTGGGAAACAATGTCAAGTAGTAATGGCCATAGTTCCTCCTTTCATGGAGCCTGCTGTCTAGGGAATTGAATGTCTTTAATTAAAAACTCACACAAATATGTGTAATATCACACTTGTGGTGAGTGTTACAAATAAGACCAATGTGTTGGTATAAGGGTCTGTGGTGACTGGATTTGTCCAAGTCAGTGAGGGCAGGGATGGTTTCTGTGAGGAAGTATGGATTATACTGAAATCCAGTGGAAAAAGTAGCCATTAATTAGGTGTAAAAGTATGAGACATGTGAGACAGACTGAATAGCATAGTGGATAGACCATGGGTCTCTAGAACTATCAGAAGGTCAAATATATTTGGAACACAAGGAGGGGGGCAAAATGTGGTACAAGGTGTGGCCTAATAAGTAAGAAAGTGAGCCCATCCTGGTTTATTATCATTTGCCTTTTAATTTGAAATGTTAGCATTATCTTTCACATTGATTAAGCCAACAAAAATAGATCATAAATAGGAGTGATTAAGTGATATTTGCTTACTACCTAGATTTTCTTTTACCCCCTAGACAGGACACCTTCATGGAAAATTATTTTACTAGCCAACGAGACAACATATTCCGAAATGTGGAGGTTTTGATTTATGTCTTTGATGTGGAAAGCCGCGAACTGGAAAAGGACATGCACTATTACCAATCATGCCTGGAGGCCATTCTGCAGAATTCTCCAGATGCCAAAATCTTTTGCTTGGTGCACAAAATGGATCTGGTACAGGAGGATCAACGAGACCTGGTAAGTAGAAAGGGTGATGCACTAAATGATTGATGTGCTTTGTAAACTTCTTTTGTAGAGATATAGGGAAATTTGTACCATTCATTTTTAGGGAAAAAAATTCTCAGTATAGGCTTTCAAAATAAAGTTGACATCTGTTTTTAAAAACACAAACACACCTTCTCTGGTAAGGGAAAGATAATGTTTATTTAGCAAATGATGTTCAAATTTAGGAAAGGATCCTAACCACATGATATCACTAAGCAGCTTTATATATTTTTAAAATATATTTGCTGCCCTTGTTTTACTGTCCTTCAGAACAGACAGTTATTGTCAAGGCTAGAAGACCCACCAGGGTTGAGATGAAGAAAGGTCACAACTGTCTCTAGATTGACCTTGGAAACTGGTATGCACCAATTCAAATGCCAATTACACAGTGTTAGGCACAATTCCAAGACCTCATAATTGCACTGATATGGTATATTTATCTTCTTTTCTACCATGGGGATTAGTACACAAAGATTAAACCAGAAAAGACACAGTAGAAAGGGCAAACTCCTAGCTAGCTATGAGACCCCAGGACTGGCAAGTCACAAATACAGTTCAGCTTTAGTTTGCTCAATATAAAATGAGAAGATTGGATTTTAAAGTCTAAGCTGAAAGTGAAGATTATCTATTTCCAAGAATAAATAAAGTTGAGGAAAGCAGTTTCAAAATATACTGGTGATATAGAAGAATACAGTTCCTCTAGGAATACGGTTCCTAGGAACTCCTAGGTTCCTCCTAGGGTTGGAACCTAGGAGTCTAAGGATCCCCTTTAGCTTAAGAATTTTTTTGATAATAACTGTGGTCAAGAATACTTTTTTCCATAATTAGTTATATGATTGCCTTCAGTGTTCCAGTATTTGCGTATGTTTTGTTGTTTCTGGGTTAACTTCCAGGCTTTTAGAAACAACTTGACAGTTCAGTATTTGACTCTGTAAAGGACTTTGGAGTGTCTATCCTTTCTAATTCCTTTTCCCTCTCACTAAGTATTAATTTTTTCTTAATTCAGCTGAAAATTCTGTATGTAGCTTGGCCTTGAGATTGTGAGGGTTTGTTAGTTTAGGGTTTTCTGTTTTGTTTCCCTGGCCCAATTTACCACAGAAAATCCTAGAGCATTCCAATGGATTTTTTAAGTACTTATAATTTTATTGATCAACTTAATGTTTTCTAAATGCTTATGTAAATATCCCCAAAGATACATTAATGTTCTTTGTGGGATTTTAAGTTTAATTAACAGAAGTATACTCTTTCATTAAAGAGTCAAACTTGGAAGTTTTAGAGTAAAATGGCTAGGGTGTTCTGTGAATAGCAATTTCAAGCAAAATAAAGTGTTTCCTTATATGTGTGTGTATTACTCAGGTTCCTCAGAGAAAGAGAACAAATAAGAAGTATGTGAGAATAAGAGAGAGAATGAATTAATTTTAAGGAATTGACTCATATGATTGCAGAGGCTGGCAAGTCTGATATCTACAGGCAGGCTGATAACCCAGGAAAGAGTCAGTGTTGAAGCTTGGGTCAGAAGGCAGTCTGGAAGGCAGAATTCCCTCTTCCTGGGAAACAGGAGTCTTTTTCTCTTAAGGCCTTCAACCAATTATATAAAGCCTACTCATATTTTGAAGGGGGATCTGCTTTACTAAAAGTCTATTGATTTAAATATTAATCTCATTAAAAATATCTTCATAGCAACATCTAAATTGATGTTTAACCAAATGTTTGAATCCTATGGCCTAGTCAAATTGGTTATATAAAATTATCCATCACAATGTTGAACATACACTCATGCAAGCTCTGGAAAATATCTGTGTATGTATTTATATTTGTATAAATTGATGTTTTTCCATGTGCATATGGGTGTGTGTGTGTCTATATATATATAGATAGATAGATTTGTGTGTAATGAGTTGTTATATCTATGTAGCCAAATAAATACAGGCTGTATTTATTTGATTTGTGTGTAATGAGTTGTTATATCTATGTAGCCAAATAAATACAGGCTGTATAGAAATA
Source organism: Bos taurus (assembly GCF_002263795.3). NCBI lineage: Eukaryota > Metazoa > Chordata > Mammalia > Artiodactyla > Bovidae > Bos > Bos taurus. The sequence continues at coordinate 93,059,684 of NC_037357.1, forward strand.
ATATGTATGAATATATGCATGTGTGTATGAGAGAGAAACATATCTATACAAGTTTAAGTATTTTGATTGATAAAATCTTGATATTGGTATGGTTATCTTAAAAGTGACTCAGATTGGGTGATTTGGAATGTTAGGTATCCTTTATTAAGATTTCTCTATATGGTGAATTTTATTTTCCAACATAGTACTCTCAGTGAGTACTCAGAATAAGCAGCACAGTCCTGAAGAATTCTAGTAGCTGTTGCACTTTTTAGACCTGACCTGAAATCATCTCTGCCATCCTAGTCTGTAAAGCAAGATACACATTTAAAAATTCCTCTGGTGGAAAATGAAATACCTCTGTTTAAAATATTTTGAAATATTGCACCTCAGATTGCAGTGAGAGAAGATAGCTGTTGTATGCTGATCAGTATATTGGTATTTTTACTTCAGATTTTTAAAGAGCGAGAAGAAGATCTGAGGCGTTTGTCTCGCCCATTGGAATGCTCTTGCTTCCGGACATCTATCTGGGATGAAACTCTCTATAAGGTGTGTATGTTTCCCTGAGTTTAAAGAGCATGAAAAAAAAACTAGAAAGGTATTATCAAAACTAAAAGATTTTAGACCCTTTCATAGCAATCTAGATGTGTTGAACTAAAAGAAGAAATTATCTACAATACATTGAAAAATATTCAACTTAACCTTAAGAGATTTTGGTTTTGATTTTAGGTTGGGTCGACATACCTACCAGATCACACTGAATTAGCCCAGTTTGGTCCTGATTAATTTGATGCAGATCTTCATGACAGTAGAGGTTTCACTGGCCATCATCCATTTTGACCTGTTTTGGTCTCAATGCTGATTGGAACTGTATCTAATATTCAGGTACCTCTACAGGATATAAGCTAGTCTGTCTAAGTTTGGATGGCAATAGAAGAACAGTATTTAGGGGAGTAATTGGAGAAGGGAGTCTTAGAATGAGACATGTAGCTGCAACTTTCATGCAAAATTAAAGACTAGCATTCTTTCAACCAAAGAAATTGTTCCTATTGCTGGAATGGATACCACACTGCTTATAGTAGTTGTAAAGGTTACAATAATAGCTGTGTTATGGATGAAGTTGAAATTACCTCATTGGCACATAGGCTCCTTATCCTGCTTTCTCCCAGTGATTTAGTGATTTGAAAGACTGGCTTCTTTTGGGTCTTCTGTGGTCAGACCTTTCCTTCAGACTGTTTCTGGTGTTCATTGACAAGTCTGGGTAGGAAAGCATCCTTTTCAGTGACTCATAGCTACAGCCTCAGTATCAACTGCATTTGACAAGTATCTTCAACCAAAAGCACAGAAACCTGATTTGCCAAGGAGAAAAACAGTTGGACTTTAAAACATAACCACTGATTTATTTTTTTAACTAATTAATTTTTCCCAATATTATGTTGACCCAGCCTCACTCTAATAACAGATCATTTTGAGATACCTGTCTAGGAAATACTGTTCTAGATTAATTTGGGCCGAATTTCTCTCAAAGCCTTATTCCCATAGAACAGGTAACCGTGAATAAGGATGGACATGACGCACTGATAAGAACCAACTGCGGTGTGAAGGATGGCAATACATAACACGACCAAAGACAATTGGCTAATCACAACACTGCTGTGAGTGACAATGTCTCTGCTGTGGTTAGCTTTGGTGCCTTCTCCAAGGTAAATTCAGCAGTGACATTAACACCGACCTGGGAACTTGGAACCTGAACCCCCATGCCTAAGTAATAAAACTAATTGGAACAGAAACATGGCTCTTACATCTCTTACATAAATGTTACATAGAGCTGACATAAATTTTTATATTTATTAAAGTTTATTCTACAAGCACTCATTGCATATCTGCTTGATACTGTTGGACACACAAATAACTAAGACCAGGTTCCTGTGCTCTAGTAGGGGAGAGAAGATTATACACTCTACCAGACAAATTGGAATGAAATTGAAAGGAATATTATAATGAAAATTCAAATAAAAGAGCCTTAAGAAAATAGAGGGAGGGTATGATTAATTTAAATTCCTATTATAGTCATACTCCTCTGGATGAAATCAGTTTTAGGCAAACACACAGTGGACCACTTTTAATTTGATTAGATCAATAATTTATACAGCTGACAATAAGCCTTTTCAAATAAAGCCACTATTTTCTCTTGTAATTTCTCTTGTATGTTATTCCATTGAGGGGAGGGGCCATTTTTCTATGTGGCTCTGGTGTTTACACTAAATTGATTCTTGGATGTATGTAAATATTAGGTTCTGATCTTAAGAGCAATCTACACTATTGGTCTTAGATATCTATTTGAATGACTGGATTAGAAGTTCTTTAGCCCAATAAATCAGAGTTTTCAGCTTTCCCTAAGGCAATATGATGGAACTAAAGTATTTGTTGATTTTTAACTATCAGTGGAAAGAAGCATTTCATAAGTGTTTGAAACTTTTAAAAATCTAACTGAACAACAAAAATAAATATTAGTTTCATTTTCTCACGTCATTTGTGTTATATTTGTTACTAGAATTTGTTGAGGACTCAATTATCACTATATTCTCCTTTCTATATATTATAGTATACTTCCACCAGGGAAGCCCATAGTATACTTACTCATTTGCAAAGATCTGGGCCTGTTTACCAGTTAGTAATATTGCACTGTGCTTCTGTTCTGTTAGGCTTGGTCCAGCATTGTTTATCAGCTGATCCCCAATGTCCAGCAGCTGGAAATGAACCTAAGGAATTTTGCTGAAATTATTGAGGCTGATGAAGTACTTCTATTTGAGAGAGCCACTTTTCTGGTAAGAACTTTCTGCTGTGCAGATGTATTTCACACTCACCTTCTTCTGTTCAGCAATGGAGAATATGTTGCCACTGTCAGAAACACTCATTTTCCTTCTTGTCATTACTTCAGCATACATAGCTTTATTTATGAAGTAGTATTGTCAGCAAGTAACTTGAAAGGAGTTCTTTTATGTGTTGGTCTTTAATAATTAGTATCACTTAGACATTTGCAGGTATTTGTTACTATAGAATTTAGATTATTTTGTTAATAATTGTCCATTTGCCTTAAATAATTCCTATTTCCCATTGACTTCTATTATGAAATGATGGGTATTTTCCTTTGAGAAAACTTGCATCACACCCCTTTCTCCAAAACAGTTTAAAACTTTTAACATGGAAGAGATGTAATGGTCAACTCAATGGCATAGATAAGAGTTCAGATGGCGAGGTGAAAGGGCAAAAAGGTATGTTGGCATTATTTTTCTTATAAATTCAACTTAATAATATTATCTCCTACTGTGTATATGGCTGTGAGGGAGTATGAAAAACCCAATATTATATTTATAAGCAAAATGTTTAATAACAGTAATAAAAACTCATTTGACATGTCACAAGAACTGCATAAGTAATCGCTGATCAGCTGCATAAATATAACCCTAAGAGTAGCTCACAGTAAATTTGTTTCTGAGCTCTACCAAAGCTTGGTGATTTTAGACACATTTCTTTTCTTTTTTTACATATACATGGATCTATTCTTTTTTTTAAATTCTTTTTTCATTTAGGTTATTACAGAATATTGAGCAGAGTTCCCTGTGCTGTACAGTAGGTCCCCATTGGCCATCTATTCTAACATATAGCAGCATCTATCTATGTGTCAATCCCAGACTCCCAATCTATCCCTACACCCACCTGTCCACCCTGGCAATCACATGTTCCTTCTCTAAGTCTGTGAGTCTCTATCTTGCAAACAAGTTCATTTGTATAATTTCTCTCAGATTCCATATATGAATGATATTATATGATATTTATCTTTCTCTTTCTGGCTTACTTCACTTATTCATTTAATATGATAATCCCTAGGTCCATCCATGTTGCTGCAAATGACATTATTTCATTCTTTTTTATGGCTGAGTAATATTCAGTTACTCAACTGTGAAGAAAGCTGATAGCATATTCAAAACCAGAGACATTACTTTGCCAACGAAGGTCTGTCTAGTCAAGGCTATGGTTTCTCCAGTGGTCATGTATGGATGTGAGAGTTGGACTGTGAAGAAAGCTGAGCACCGAAGAATTAATGCTTTTGAACTGTGGTGTTGGAGAAGACTCTTGAGAATTCCTTGGACTGCAAGGAGATCCAGCCAGTCCATTCTAAAGGAGATCAGTCCTGGGTGTTCATTGGAAGGACTGATGCTAAAGCTGAAATTCTAGTACTTTGGCTACCTCATGTGAAGAGTTGACTCATTGGAAAAGACTTTGATGCTGGGAGGGATTGGGGGCAGGAGGAAAAGGGGACGACAGAGGATGAGATGGCTGGATGGCATCACCAACTGGATGGATGTGAGTTTGAGTGAACTCTGGGAGTTGGTGATGGACAGGGAGGCCTGGTGTGCTGCGATTCATGGGGTTGCAAAGAGTAGGACATGACTGAGTGACTGAAATGAACTGAACTGAATATTCAATTATATTTATGTACCACATCTTGATCTATTCACTGTCAGTGGACATTTAGGCTGTTTCCATGTCTTAGCTATTGTGAATAGTGCTCCTGTGAGCATAGGGATGCATGTATATTTTTGAATTATACTTTTATTGAGATATATGCCAAGGAGTGGTATTGCTGGATCATATGACAACCATGCTTTAGTTTTTTAAAGAACCTCCACACTGTTTTCCCTAGTGGCTGTACCAACTTAAATTCCCACCAACAGTGTAGGAGAGTTCCCTTTTCTCCACACCCTCTTCAGCATTTATTGTTTGTAGACTTCATGATGGCCATTCTGACTGGTTTGAGGTGACATCTCGTTTATAGTTTTGATTTGCATTTCTCTAATAATTAGTGATATTGAGCATTTTTTCATGTGCCTCTTGGCTATCTGTATGTCTTTGGAGAAATATCTATTTAGGTCTGCCCACTTTTTTAATGTGTTGTTTGTTTTTTGATATTGAGAACCACATGAGCTGTTTGTAAGCCTGGAGATTAATCCCTTGTCAGCTGCATAGTTTACAAATATTTTCTCCCATTTTGTGAGTTGTCTTTTTGCTTTCTTTATGGTTTCCTTTACTGTGCAAGGCTTTTCAGTTTAATTAAATCCCATTTGTTTGTGTTTAATTTCTATTAGTCTAGGAGATGGATTGAAAAAGATATTGATGCAATTTATGTCAGAGTGTTCTGCCTATGTTTTCCTCTCAAGAGTCTTATACTGTCCAGTCTAACATTTAGGTCGTTAATCCATTTTGAGTTTTTGTGTGTATGGTGTTAAAGAATGTTCTAATTTAATTTTTCAAATGTAGCTATCTGGTTTTTCCAGCACCATTTGTTGAAGAGATTGTCTTTTCTTCATTATATAGTCTTGCCTCCTTTGTTGTAGATTAATTGATCATAGGTTGTGGATTTACATCTGAGCTTTCTAGTCTATTCCATTAATCTATAGGTCTACTTTCATGCCAGTGCCATACTGTTTCATTTACTGTAGCTTTGTCATACAGTCTGAAGTCAAGGAGCCTGATTCCTACAGCTCTGTTTTTCTTACTCAAGATTGCTTTGGATATTCAGGGAATTTTGTTTCTCCATACAAATTTTAAGACTTTTTATTCTGGTTCTATGAAAAAATGCCATTGATAATATGATAGGGATTGTGTTGAATTTGTAGATTGCCTTGAGGAATATGGTAATTGTGACAATATTCATTTTCCAATCCAAGAACATGGTATATCTTTCTATTTGTTTGTGTCATGTTTGATTTCTTAGATCTGTGTCTTTGTTTTTTGCTACTCAGTAAAAACTTGCTATTGCGGACTGTAAGATGAGGAAAAGTGAGGTTCTAGCAGTCTGGAAGAAGTTTCTTTATGACACAGAGAAAAGAAAATTGAGATGAGTCTACTATGCTGTAGATACCCTAAATGCTTTTGTGTTCTATTTCAGTTCTGTGGAAACTGAAAAAGTTAGGGCTTTGAGTAGTTCTAGTTAGTGTTGTCAACCTCCATTTCTCCCAGTTCACAATGGCTCATCTTTTCCTTAGGGAACGAAATCAAATAAACTCCCAGCTTGAAAGAATATTTGTTGAGGAGTTTTGCTTCTGTGTTCATCAGTGTTATTGGCCTGTAATTTTCTTTTTTTGTGATATCTTTGTCTGGTTTTGGTATCAGGGTGATGGTGGCCTTGTAGGAGGAGTTTGGGAATATTCCACCCTCTGTGATTTTTTGGAAGAGTTTGAGAGTGATAGGTGTCAGCTCTTCTCTAAATGTTTGATATAAATCACCTGTGAAACCATCCGGTCCTGGACTTTTGTTTGTAGGAAGATTTTTAATCACAGTTTTAATTTCATTACTTGTGATTGGTCTGTTTATATTTTCTATTTCTTCCTAGTTCAATCTTGGAACGTTGTACTGAAACATGTCCATTTCTTCCAGATTTTCCATTTTATTGGCATATATTTGCTTGTAGTAGTCTCTTACAATTATTTTAATTTCTGTGGTATCAGCTGTATGTAACTTTTCCTTTTTCATGTCTAATTTTATTTGAATCCTCTCCTCTTTTTTTCTTGATGAGTCTCACTAATGGTTTATCAAGTTTATTTATATTTTCAAAGGTCCAGCTTTTAGTTTCATTGATCTTTTCTATTGTTTTCTTCATCTCTATTTCATTTATTTCTGTTCTATCTTTATGATTTCTTTCCTTCTATTAAACTTTGGGTTTTATTCTTCTTCTCTAGTTGCTTTAAGGTTAGGTTGTTTATTTGAGATTTTTCTTGTTTCCTAGATAAGACTATATTGCTATAAGCTTCCCTCTTAAAGCTGCTTTTATTGTGTCCCATAGGTTTTGAATCATCATGCTTTCATTTTCACTTATCTCTAGGTATTCTTTATTTCCTCTTTGATTTCTTCGGTGATTCATTGGTTGTTTAGTAGCATATTATTTAGCATCCATGTATTTGTGTTTTTTATAGTTTTCTTTTCTTGTAATTGATTTCTAACCTCATAGTGTTGTGTGGGAAAAGATGCTTGATATGACTTCAATTTTATTAAATTTACCAGGTGGGGCTCACTTTGTGGGCCAGTATGTGATCAGTTCTGGAGAATGTTCCATGTGCACTTGGGAAGAATGTGTATTCTGCTGCTTTTGGAAGGAAAGATCTATAAATACCAGTTAAGGGAATTGGAATGCAAAAGTAGGAAGTCAAGAAACACCTGGAGTAACAGGCAAATTTGGCTTTGGAGTACAGAATGAAGCAGGGCAAAGGCTAAGAGAGTTTTGCCAAGAGAACACACTGATCATAGCAAACACCTTCTTCCAACAACACAAGAGAAGACTCTACACATGGACATCACCAGATGGTCAACACAGAAATCAGATTGATTATATTCTTTGCAGCCAAAGATGGAGAAGTTCTATACAGTTAGCCAAAACAAGACTGGGAGCTGACTGTGGCTCAGATCATGAACTCCTTATTGCCAAATTCAGACTAAAATTTAAAAAGGAAGGGAAAACCACTAGACCATTCAGATATGACCTAAATCAAATCCTTTGTACAGGGGAAGTGAGAAGTAGATTTAAGGGACTATATCTGATAGATAGAGTGCCTGATGAACTATGGACTGAGGTCCGTGACAATGTACAGGAGACAGGGATCAAGACCATCCCCATGGAAAAGAAATGCAAAAAAGCAAAATGGCTGTCTGGGGAGGCCTTACAAATAGCTGTGAAAAGAAGAGAAGCAAAAAGCAAAGGAGAAAAGGAAAGATATAAGCATCTTAATGCAGAGTTACAAAGAATAGCAAGAAGAGATAAGAGAGCCTTCATCAGCGATCAATGCAAGGAAATAGAGGAAAACAACAGAATGGGAAAGACTAGACGTCTCTTCAAGAAAATTAGAGATACCAAGTGAACATTTCATGCAAAGATGGGCTCGATAAAGGACAGAAATGGTATGGACCTAACAGAAGCAGAAGATATTAAGAAGAGGTGGCAAGAATACACAGAAGAACTGTACAAAAAAGATCTTCACGACCCAGATAATCACAATGGAGTGATAACTCACCTATAACCAGACATCCTGGAATGTGAAGTCAAGTGGGCCTTAGAAAGCATCACTACGAACAAAGCTAGTGGAGGTGATGGAATTCCAGTTGAGCTATTTCAAATCCTGAAGGATGATGCTGTGAATGTGCTGCACTCAATTTGCCAGCATATTTGGAAAACTCAGCAGTGGCCACAAGACTGGAAAAGGTTTGTTGTTTTCATTCCAATCCCAAAGAAAGGCAAGCCAAAGAATGCTCAAACTACCACACAATTGCACTCATCTCACACGCTAGTAAAGTACTGCTCAAAATTCTCCAAGCCAGGCTTCATCAATACATGAACCATGTTCAAGCTGGTTTTAGAAAAGGCAGAGGAACCAGAGATCAAATTGCCAACATCTGCTGGATCATCAAAAAAGCAAGAGAGTTCCAGAAAAACATCTATTTCTGCTTTATTGACTATACTAAAGCCTTTGACTGTGTGGATCACAATAAACTGTGGAGAATTCTGAAAGAGATGGGAATACCAGACCACCTTACCTGCCTCTTGAGAAATCTGTTTACAGGTCAGGAAGCAACAGTTAGAACTGGACATGAAACAACAGACTGGTTCCAAATAGGAAAAGGAGTACATCAAGGCTGTATATTGTCACCCTGCTTATTTAACTTCTATGCATCATGAGAGTACATCATGAGAAATGCTGGACTGGAGGAAGCACAAGCTGGAATCAAGATTGCTGGGAGAAATATCAATAACCTCAGGGATGCAGATGACACCACCCTCATCGCAGAAAGTGAAGAGCAACTAAAAAGCCTCTTAATGAAAGTGAAAGAGGAGAGTGAAAAAGTTGGCTTAAAGCTCAACATTCAGAAAACTAAGATCATGGCATCTGGTCCCATAACTTCATGGGAAATAGATGGGGAAACTGTGGAAACAGTGTCAGACTTTATTTTTTTGGGCTCCAAAATCACTGCAGATGGTGACTGCAGCCATGAAATTAAAAGGCACTTACTTCTTGGAAGAAAAGTTATAACAAACCTAGATAGCATATTGAAAAGCAGAGACATTACTTTGCCAACAAAAGTCTGTCTAGTCGAGGCTATGGTTTTCCCAGTGGTCATGTATGGATGTGAGAGTTGGACTGTGAAGAAAGCTGAGCGCTGAAGAATTGATGCTTTTAAACTGTGGTGTTGAGCAAGACTCTTGAGAGTCCCTTGGACTGCAAGGAGATCCAACCAATCCATTCTAAAGGAGATCAGTCCTGGGTGTTCTTAGGAAGGAATGATGCTAAAGCTGAAACTCCCATACTTTGGCCACCTCATGCAAAGAGTTGACTCATTGGAAAAGACTCTGACACTGGGAGGGATTGGAGGCAAGAGGAAAACGGGACGATAGAGGATGAGATGGCTGGATGGCATCACCGACTCGATGGACATGAGTTTAAGTGAACTCCGGGAGTTGGTGATGGACAGAGAAGCCTTGCATGCTGGGATTCATGGGGTCACAAAGAGTCAGACAAGCGACTGAACTGAACTGAAGTTCATCTGGTCTAATGTGTTGTTTCAGGCCTGCATTTCCGTACTGATTTTTCTGTCTGGATGATCTGTCCTTAATGAAATTGTTGTGTTAAAAGTCCCCTAATATTTTTGTGTTACTGTCACTTTCTCTTTTATGGCTGTTAGTATTTGCCTTATATATTAAGGTGCTCCTATGTTGGGTGCATATATATTTCAATTGTTATGTCTTCTTCTTGGAGTGACCCCTTGATCATTTTGTAGTGTCCTCCTTTGTCTATTATAACAGTCTTTATTTTAAAGTCTATTTTGTCTGATATGAGTATTGCTATTCCAGCTTTCTTTTGATTTCAGTTGCATGGAATATATTTTTACACCCCCTTACTATTAGTCTCTTTGTGTCCCTAGATCTGAAGTGGGTCTCTTGTAAACAACATATATATGATAGACACATATTTTAATCTGAGTTTGGCTCCCCTTTTATAAAATAGATATAATATCTATATCATAATTTTTGTGTGGTTTAAAATAGGACATGATAACATTAAATCCTAGTACAAAGTTTAGCATATAGCTGACAAACTGTCAAACACTGGTTTCTTTTCCTATTATAGCCAACAGAGGGCAGAGAATGCAGGTGCAGTTTTTCCTCTTAACTTTGTAGAAACATTGTTTTTAATGGCAGCATACTTGGCATTCATTCTTCCTGCTAACTGGTACAGCTGAGGCAACGAGACCTAACCAGGGTCTTCTGCCTCATCCCATAGGCAGGGGTTACTTGCTGGGAAGTTCATTATCCTGAGTTCTGTCTTTCCCACTAGTGTGAATAGCAGCAAGCAAGTGAGCTTTTCTGTCTGTCTTGATACACATGGCATGATGGAATCCTCCTTAGTGGTATTTTCCTGCCACATCTACCACATATGATCATAGGGGTTAATTTAATATGAACTCTGTTTTTCACCAACAATAACAAGTGGCTTTTGGTTTCTTTTGAGGACTGTGTTTAGGTGCTTTGACTATTTTCACTGAGATGCTTGAAGTCAAGCAACAGGAACCTATTCCACCATTGGTCTAGGAATTATGTTTTTGAAATTTCAGATAGTTTCAGGGAATTGCCCTGTGAATATTCTTCTAGCAAATGACTCAGTTTTGCTTCCTACTAGAAACTTAACATCAGCCTGTGGGACTACTTTTGTGGTTTTATTAATCTGAAAGTGTTAGGGGATGCATTTTCAGCTGGCATTGGTGTGCATCATGAATAGGTTCATTTTTCATTTATAAATAGTACATCCTCAGAGGTTAGAATCAATCAGTTAAGATTTTAAAATATAATACCAAAAATCACTTGGTTATAGCCTTCGTTAAAATTAAGTACATTAAGTATACCTCAAGAACAGCTAAGAATTTTTATTTATTTTTCCTTTTTGATTTGTACTTTTTTTGAATCAACAACTATTCTGTGAAATATTGAAATAAGATGAATATTTAAAGTAAGTGAGAAAGGCTAGCAGTGAACCAAAATAGATAATACTTAAATGTTCTAATAAAATTATAACCAAACATTACTGGATGGGTCATCCTTAGGGATGTTGAATTTATGCAAAATACTGATAGAATGTGGGACAGAGTAATGAAAACAGTAAAACCAGTTGCCAACTCTACCCTGAAAATCAGGGTAACCAAGAGACTGACAGATGTAATGGCTTGAGGAGTAGTAGAGGGTGATATGACAATGCTGCATGGATTGAAAGGGCATTGCTCTTTTTTGTAGGTGATTTCTCACTATCAGTGTAAAGAACAGCGTGATGCCCACAGATTCGAGAAAATCAGCAACATTATTAAGCAATTTAAGCTGAGCTGCAGGTAAGAGATCTTGTGTGATGTATTCAATATTTATCTCAGGAAAAAATTGTCATATTTGAGAGGTTCAAATACCTTTAGTAGACTCCACTTCTCTATTCAGTGTAGTCCCTTATATTAAAAACAAATCTTGGGCTTCCCTGGTGACTCAGTGATAAAGAATCTGCCTGCCAATGCAGGAGATGTGGATTCGATCCCTCATCTGGGAAGATCCCACAGGCTGCAGAGCAACTAAACCTGTACTCCACAACGAGAGGCCACCACAATTAGAAGCCCATGCACTGCACCTAGAGAATAGCCCCCACTCCCCTAACTATAGAAAAGCCTGTGCAGCAATGAAGACCCAACACAGCCAAAATAAATAAACAAAATTTTAAAACAAGACAAAAACTCAACTCTAAACTTCTTGACTAAAGTGAAAGACAATATTCTTTAATGCAAACTCAACTGATGCAGAAGAAGCATATGAAAAATATCTAAGCTGAGTACCCTTTCAAGATGTTTTTTACTATTTGGGAAGAAGTAAACAGACGATGTCCAAGAGAGTTTTGAAAAGAAAGAAGGAGGGTTTACCTTATCAAATACCAAGATTTACTATAAAACTACAATAATAAAAATGGTGTGGTACTGATTTCAGCAATGGTACAAAGAAGAGCATCTAAAAATGTCTGATCACATTGCCTCAGCTTTGTTTAAATCTAGTTTGAATCTTAGCATTGTGAATGTAGGAAGTAGGAATGGCTGAACATCATAATCTAGTAAAGTTTTAATAATCAAAATTCTTATTGTAGTAAAACTTTGATACTCAGACAATAGAATAAGTGTAAGTAATCCCTTTAATGCCATAGCACACTTTGAAACTTTCTGGTATGTTTATGCCAACATTTTTAAAGAAGAAATTGAAAATTGCATATAAATATTATTACTATTTTTGTTTTCAAAGAAATGGGGTCATTTCTAGAATTTCAACATAACTAATATTCAAAAGGTATAGTTGTTAATCTCAATGATAGGAAAATTTCAACTGAATAAACTTAAATATTAGAGAGATCTTTGGCAACATGAAACAATGTCTAAGCCCACTTTTCACTTCACTTCACAGTCACTGTCAAGTCCTAATCCGCTTTCTGTCAAGGCCACTTTCCAAGACATGTTAAATTTGGCATTAGAGTTTCCTTGGAAAACAAAGTGAGATTAGTGATTAACTGTCTTAATGAGGTGGTAGATTGAGATATAATGGTATGCAAATGTTAACATGAAAGATAAGAATGTCTGATATTACTATTATTTTATGTCCTTTACTCACTTTTCCCCTTTCTCCTATAGCAAGCTAGCTGCATCTTTCCAGAGCATGGAAGTCAGGAACTCTAACTTTGCTGCTTTCATTGACATTTTTACATCCAACACTTATGTGATGGTCGTGATGTCTGATCCTTCCATTCGTAAGTTTAAACTTAGCTGACATGGATTCAAAGCCACATATTCTTTAAACTAATTGCTTTAGAAGTTGTACATTATTGAAGATACTGAAAAACTATTTTATAGCGCACAACCCTGTGAATGTACTTAGTGCCACTGACCTATACATTTAACAATGGTTAAAATGGTAAATTTCATTTTATGTGTATTTTACCACAATGAAAATAAATTAGTACTAATGGTAAATCAGTTCAGTTCAGTTGCTCAGTTGTGTGCGACTCTTTGCAACCCCATGAATCGCAGCACTCCAAACCTCTCTGTCCATCACCAACTCCCGGAGTTCACTCAAATTCGTGTCCATCGAGTCAGAGATGCCATGCAGCCATCTCATCCTAGTCGTCCCCTTCTCCTCGTGCCCCCAATCCCTCCCAGCATCAGGGTCTTTTCCAATGATTCAACTCTTCGCAGGGGGTGGCCAAAGTATTGGAGTTTCAGCTTCAGCATCAGTTCTTCTAATGAACACCCAGGACTGATCTCCTTTAGAATGAACTGGTTGGATCTCCTTGCAGTCCAAGGGACTCTCAAGAGTCTTATCCAACACCACAGTTCAAAAGCATCAATTCTTCGGGGCTCAGCTTTCTTCACAGTCCAACTCTCACATCCATACATGACCACTGAAAAACCATAGCCTTGACTAGACGGACCTTTGCTGGCAAAGTAATGTCTCTGCTTTTGAATATGCTATCTAGGTTGGTCATAACTTTCCTTCCAAGGAGTAAGCGTCTTTTAATTTCCTGGCTGCAATCACCATCTGCAGTGATTTTGGAACCACAAAAAATAAAGTCTGACACTGTTTCCCCATCTATTTGCCATGAAGTGATGGGACCAGATGCCACAATCTTAGTTTTCTGAATGTTGGGCTTTAAGCCAACTTTTTCACTCTCCTCTTTCACTTTCATTAAGAGGCTTTTTAGTTCCTCTTCACTTACTGCCATAAGGGTGGTGTCATCTGCATACCTGAGGTTATTGATATTTCTCCTGGCATCTTGATTCCAGCTTGTGTTTCTTCCAGCCAAGCATTTCTTGTGATGTATTCTGCATAGAAGTTAAATAAGCAGGGTGACAATATCCAGCCTTGATGTACTCCTTTTCCTATTTGGAACTAGCCTGTTCAATGTCCAGTTCTAACTGTTGCTTTGTGATCTGCATACAGGTTTCTCAAGAGGCAGGTCAGGTGGTCTGGTATTCCCATCTTTCAGAATTTTCCACAGTTTATTGTGATCCACACAGTCAAAGGCCTTGGCATAGTCAATAAAGCAGAAATAGATGTTTTTCTGGAACTCTCTTGCTTTTTCAATGATCCAGCAGATATTGGCAATTTGATCTCTGGTTTCCCTGCCTTTTCTAAAACCAGCTTGAACATCTGAAAGTTCACAGTTCACGTATTGATGAAGCCTGGCTTGGAGAATTTTGAGCATTACTTTACTAGTGTGTAAGATGAGTGCAATTGTGCAGTAATTTGAACATTCTTTGGCATTGCCTTTCTTTGGGATTGGAATGAAAACTGACCTTTTCTAGTCCTGTGGCCACTGCTGAGTTTTCCAAATTTGCTGGCATATTGAATGCAGCACTTTCACAGCATCATCTTTCAGGATTTGAAATAGCTCACCTGGAATTCCATCACATGCACTAGCTTTGTTCGTAGTGATGCTTTCTAAGGCCCACTTGACTTCACATTCCAGGATGTCTGGCTCTAGGTGAGTGATGAGTGATCACATCATTGTGATTATCTGGGTCATGAAGATCTTTTTTGTACAGTTCTTCTGTGTATTCTTGCCACCTCTTCTTAATAATTTTCTGCTTCTGTTAGGTCCATACCATTTCTGTTCTTTATCGAGCCCATCTTTGCATGAAATGTTCACTTGGTATCTCTGATTTTCTTGAAGAGATGTCTAGTCTTTCCCATTCTGTTATTTGTCTCTATTTCCTTGCATTGATCACTGAGGAAGGCTTTCTTATCTCTTCTTGCTACTCTTTGGAACTCTGCATTCAGATGCTTATATCTTTCCTTTTCTCCTTTGCTTTTCGCTTCTCTTCTTTTCACAGCTATTTGTAAGGCCTCCCCAGACAGCCATTTTGCTTTTTTGCATTTCTTTTCCATGGGGATGGTCTTGATCCCTGTCTCCTGTACAATGTCACGAACTTCCGTCCATGGTTCATCAGGCACCCTGTCAGATCTACTCCCTTAAATCCATTTCTCACTTCCACTGTATAATCATAAGGGATTTGATTTAGATCATACCTTAATGGTCTAGTGGTTTTCCCTACTTTCTTCAATTTTAGTCTGAATTTGGCAATAAGGAGTTCATGATCTGAGCCACAGTCAGCTCCTGGTCTTGTTTTTGCTGACTGTATAGAGCTTCTCCATCTTTGGCTGCAAAGAATATAATCAATCTCACTTTGGTGTTGACCATCTGGTGATGTCTATGTGTAGAGTCTTCTCTTGTGTTGTTGGAAGAGGGTGTTTGCTGTGACTAGTGCATTCTCTTGGCAAAAATCTCTTAGCCTTTGCCTTGTTTCATTCCGTACTCCAAGGACAAATTTGCCCGTTACTCCAGGTGTTTTTTTGACTTCCTCCTTTTGCATTCCTGTCCCCCATAATGAAAAGGACATCTTTTTTGGGTGTTAGTTCTAAAAGGTCTTGTAGGTCTTCATAGAACCGTTCAACTTCAGCTTCTTCAGCATTACTGGTTGGGGCATAGGCTTAGATTACTGTGATATTGAATGGTTTGCCTTGGAAATGAACAGAGATCATTCTGTCGTTTTTGAGATTGCATCCAAGTACTGCATTTTGGTCTCTCTTGTTGACCATGATGGCTACTCCATTTCTTCTAAGGGATTCCTGCCCACAGTAGTAGATATAATGGTCATCTGAGTTAAATTCACCCATTCCAGTCCATTTTAGTTTGCTGATTCCTAGAATGTTGACGTTCATTCTTGCCATCTCCTGTTTGACCACTTCCAACTTGCCTTGATTCATGGACCTAACATTCCAGGTTCCTATGCAATATTGCTCTTTACAGCATCGGACCTGGCTTCTATCAGCAGTCACATCCACAACTGGGTATTGTTTTTGCTTTGGCTCCATCCCTTCATTCTTTCTGGAGTTATTTCTCCACTGGTCTCCAGGAGCATATTGGGCGCCTACTGACCTGGGGAGTTCCTCTTTCAGTGTCCTATCATTTTGCCTTTTCATACTGTTCATGGGGTTCTCAAGGCAAGAATACTGAAGTGATTTGCCATTCCCTTCTCCACTGGATCACATTCTGTCTAATGGTAAATAATTTTTATTTAATTGATGTATATTTTGAAGCTTAGAAATAATTTAAACTCTAGGGTATTATATTTTTCTTCATCGGAGTTTCAGAAATCAAATTACTAAACCTGGGGATTTTAAAGAAAACAAACTCAAATGTATGACTTGGCTCGACATGGGGTATATTTTTAAAGGACTAGTCACTCTAAGCTCTGAGCTTTTCATTGTTGAACCATTTTATATGTCATTGTGTATTTCTAAGTACCGTACTCCCATATTTGTGTTAGGGTCATAGAGAGAGATATTTGGTGCCTCCATGCCATAATATTTATATCAATCACAACTATTAAAATAAAGGTTCTAGCAATATTTCTAGGAAATCCCAGAAATTTAAATTATCTCTTAAATTATCTATCTTATGATAATATTATAATATAGCAGAAGATAATGTTTTACTACTAGCTCCAAACTAAACGAGTTTGAAAAAAATTTTTTTAAATATTATGTTTAGAATATAAACAAATCTTTTACTCAGAAAAATTAAACTCTGGTTAACTTCGGACATAGGTTCTCTGTGACATAAATTGAGGGATTTGGCTCTCTTTCGTTTTTTTTCTTTTTTATTAGTAGTATATTCCTTTGGCTATTTGTACTAACTGTGTTGGATATCTTCCCTACCCCATCCTCAGCTTCTGCAGCTACTCTGATCAATATTCGCAATGCCAGGAAACACTTTGAAAAGCTGGAAAGAGTGGATGGGCCAAAGCAGTGTCTTCTCATGCGCTAAAACTTTGCCAAATGCTGTTTCAGGAAAAAAATTGGAATACTATTTCTTAATGTTGTATTAGTATATATAGGCTGTGAAATGTTGTGATGCTTATCACTTCTGCATTTCTTCCCTACTCCCCAGTCTTAATGTATAACCTTGAACGCTATTTACTCAAATAGCCAGTAAGAAGTTAGAAGATAAACTGTCTATGAATGTGGTGTGACATAAAAGTAGGTGATATGTAAGTGTTCTGATAACAATGTTCTAATAGTGTAAGTGTTCTAATAACCTGGTTTCAGTTGTTGTGTATGCCAAAGCCTTTTCCAACATCATCTTATATTCCTCATCAGATAGTAACCTATATGTTTGGAATATTACTGTTTTCTCAGCATGCACTAAAAATATTCCTTAAAAGCAATTATAAATAAAGTTTTGCTATTACAGATTTCAGTAACATTCTTTTCTTTCTTTCTTTTTTTTTTCTTTCCCTTGTTTCTTCAGCTTTTCCCTAAGAAAAAGAAAATGAATTTCACAGTTAACCTAGGGGAAGAAGACTTGCTGTTTGGGAAATAGTATAAAATAAAGTTGGTTGGGAAGGATGAGCCAAATGATAGCCTTAAAGCTAGGCAGAAGAGTTTTGATATAATATGATAGGAAATGGCAAAGGAATTTTGAAAGAAAGTTAACCTATGGGCTGACTGATGGCAGTTGGAGAAACAGATAGTAATCCAGGCCTGAAATGTGTTGAAAGTCTGTTTCAAGATGCAACTAGAGAAGGAATGAATAAAAAGTTGAGGGGAAATAGATAGTATTTATGAGATGAAAGTCTTCTTTCTATGAAGTCCAGGAATGTTTAATTTATATATTCCATAACACCTAATGGAATGTGCTTTCATTATACTCATTAAGTATTATTAAAACCTCATTCAAGGTAGGTGTTTATTTGACTTCATTCCCAAGGAAAAGATGAGCCATTGTGAACTGGGAGAAGTGGAGCTTGACACCAACTGCTGCTACTGCTGCTGCTAAGTCGCTTTAGTCATGTCCAACTCTGCACGACCCCATAGACAGCAGCCCACCAGGCTCTGCCGTCCCTGTGATTCTCCAAGCAAGAATACTGGAGTGGGTTGCCATTTCCTTCTCCAATGCATGAAAGTGAAAAGTGAAAGTGAAGTCCCTCAGTCATGTCCTGACTAGAATTACTCAAAGCCCTAACTTTTTTAGTTTCTATAGAACTGAAACAGAACACAAAAGCATTTAGGGAATCTACAGCACAGTAGATTCATCTCAATTTTATGTCATGAAGAAACTTCTTCCAGACTGCCAGAACCTCATCTTTCCTCATCTTATTGTCCCCAATGGAGATAAAGAGTTTTTACTGAATAGCAAAGAACATGCTGTCATTATGTAGATTAAAAATGTAAATTCTTAAAAGAATCTCATGGGATTAATTTTATCAACAGTTGAATTAATCTTCTATAGAAGAAGAATTTAAGTTTGATGTTCTAGAATATTTGTCCTATTAATATCTAGGAAAATGAAAAGAGAAAATGAAGAGGGAGTCTGTTCTGTGACTAATGATTTGGCATGTTCTCCTTATCCTTTATCTGGCATGAGATTTGAAGGAAAACACCCAAAAGTGTTTTCTTTTCTTTTTTTTTTTTGGTCTCCTTTGAAAGGTAGATATAGGTCTCCCACATTGCAGACATTATTTACCAGCTGAGCTACCAGGGAAGCCCTAGATATAGATATATAGATATTCAATTAGTTGAGCACCAGAAAAAAACTGTTACATGATTACTTTGTTTGCTCTTCATTCAACCTTTTCTCAGGTTCTAGTTATAATTTGAACTTAGAGGATGTATAAAATTATGAAAGGTTAGAAAAATAAGGTTATGATTTGACTTAATCTTAGTGGTAATGAACAGCCAGTCTTCTTTGTCACTGAGGACAAGAAAAAAATGTTTTGAGATATTTGCCCAAAGATGTGCCACTTAGAAACTGAAATGACACAAGTGGACAGTGAAGACATGTACACAGAAAGAGTTGGAGAGAAGAAATCAAAATCAATGATGTAAAACTTACGAGTTTAGTGATACAGTGAACTGATTCTTTTTATAGGCCTTGTTAGCTATGTTAGTAGGATAGGGCAATGGTTCTCAAACTTGAGCATGCATCAGAACCACTTGGAGGATTACAGATAAAAAACACTGGTGCCAGGGGGCACTCTCTGTCCCCTTTCTGATGTCTATGTCAGAAGCTTTCTCTGTCCCTTTTCATACTTTAATAAAACTCTGCTATACAAAAGCTCTTGAGTTATCAAGCCTGGTCCCTGGTCCCAAAGCTAAATCTTCTTTGGACATCACAAATCCAACATCGTTCACTGTGAGCTATCATCTTGGGGGCTCATCTTGAATCTTCAGGACAAGGTAAGAATGCTCAAGAGCTCTAGCCTCTCTGCTTTCTCATTATACGTTTGTCCTTTTACTTCACTATATGGTGTGCTTGTGTGAATGAATGACATGCCCTGTGTGAACCAAGTGATGAGCCCTGCTCTGTGGCTTCACGGTGCCTCAGAATGACTGAAGGCAGCCCCCAAAAGGGAAGCCTTGTTAGGGGTTTATACTGACCTACCAATGCCAAGAGACACCCAATGTCCCTGCGAGGGGAGCAGCCAGAAATGGGCAAAGCGTGTGGAACAAACTTTCCTTTCTAGGTCATCTTTTCCTGGCCTCTTTGACCATTTCATAATTGTGTGGGAAATCAGAACTACTAACCTAATCTGTTGGGTCATAGACTTTCAAGGGACTTGTTATCCATGGTGTTACTGTGTACTTTTACTTAGACTCCATGTATGGAAGCGCCTAGCCTTGCTAGGAGCTGAAAGTTACAAAAGCACGTTTGGGAGCGAGATGTAGCTCTAGCTCCAGGAACGCCCCTCAGGCTCGAGGTCACTGTCTTGGCTACCTGCCTCTGAGGCCAGTGACCTGAAAGTGAGTCTTTGTCACAGCTGTCCCTCTAATCTATGTGGATAAAAGTATTGCTGGTGACCATGAGTTTTTTGAGGACACAGATTAGGAATTGTAGGATCTGGTCAGATTGGAAGTACAGTGGGCTTCTTCCTTTGGTAGTGCTAACTGTTAGTGGATCAGAGGAGGCTCTCTGGTGGCGTTTGTTTCAACTCCTTAGATATTCCTTTTGTGGAATCTGTGAGAATGAACTGGAAGGATCAGCCATAATAGCTTAAGGAAAAAAAATTTTTTTCCTCGCTGGCCAACCCTTTTGCTATCACATATACTGGTATGGTGACACTCAGAACAGACATCTTGATTGTTGTTCATCCCTTTATAACTCACCTCTTCTATTGTGATCAGGACTGTACTCAGAAATGTGCACAGGCACATAGAACATGGATGCTTCCCCTAATAGTCCTAGCTTGGGAAACATTTTGAAAATCTACTCTGTTACACTCTGGGTGGCTTCAGAGACAAGGGAAAATCAACAAAGGTCTTGGTGGTAAGGAACTAAAAATCAGTCTGGGATGCCATCAGGTCTTACCCCTGTGCATCTCCACCCTGCCTCAGTGGTAGAACCAGGAGGGTCGAGTAAGGTACCTGTGTCAGTATGGGACAGACTAAGTCCTACCAGGGAAGGAAAGCTTTAGTGGAAAGTCTGTCTAACCCCTATCTGGAGTGGAGAGGGACGCCTCCAGTGGAAAGAAGCCACAGCCGTGGATGCCGCTTCTTTTACAGTTGGGAGCTAGCAGTTCCAGAACTGCTCCTTTAAAGTAAAAAAAAAAAAAATGTATTTAAAAAAACTGGGACAAGTTTGATACCCAGAGTTTAAAAAGACATGCCTGATCTTCTGTGATACTTAATGGCCACAGAATCCTTTGGAAGATGGGGAACACTGGCCTATTGAAGGGTCTCTTAATTATGATACTGTTGTACAGTTAGATTGGTTCTGTAGAAAACAAGAGAAATGGGTAGAAGTGCTATATGTGTTGCTCTTTATCTCTCTGTGAGACATGCCAGACTTATGTCCTAAGGGTGCAGGTTTGGGTGTGAAACCTTTTTAGCTGCCTCCTGTCCTCTTACTTTGCTCCTGTGTCTGGGACTCCCAACTGAACAGGCTGAGAATCAGGGCACCTTCCAGGAGGGGTTGCCTCAGTCCCAGTAGAGATTCAAACAGTTTCAATTGTAGTTGAGACTATTTAGAGGATCCAAAAAGTGCATGGAAGCCTTTACAGGACTAACTTCACTTTATGACCTTACTTGGAGAGATACAATGTATGTCTTGGGACAGATGCTGACTCGTGATTCAATAGCTTGAGTTTTGGGGGGAGCTCCTACTTTTGGAGATGAATGGCTTGAACATGAGACAAGGGGAAAGAGAGAACACAAAATAGCCCTTCTCCCTATGGAGAACCAAGCAGTTTCCATAACAGAGCCACTTTGCTGGATGTATTCTCGAAGGACTCAAGCAAGCGTACACTAAGACTTTAAACTATGCTAAGTTGACTGACATATAACAGGGAGAGAAGGAAACTCCTGATAAACCTCTAGTATAGACTACGGGAGGCTCTCTGCAAGTTTACTGACATTGATTCTAAAAGTGCAGACAGAGAAATTTTCTTAAAAGATAGATTTCTCACTCAGTCAGCTCCAAATATCTGCCATAAGTTACAAAAACAGGCATTGGACCAAATCAGTCTTTAGAAAAACTGTTGCAGCTGGCTCAGGTGGTATATTATGGTAGAGGATATGAGGAGGAAAATAGGAGGCAATAAAAGAACCAGGCAAAAGACTGAAGCCCCAGCATGGCTATTAGATCTGCTCTGAAACAGCCTGAGGAAAAATGCCCAGAGGAACCTGGGTGAAAAGGGATGAGCTTGTTATTACTGTGGAAAGGAAGGGCATCTCAAGTGGGAATGCCTTCAGGCATCTAAGCTAACCCCGGCCCCATGTTCAGTCTATAAAAGACCATACCTGAGGAGAGACTGCCCTCCGAGGTATAGGCCCCAGGGGTCAGACTCTCAGGACAATCAGGACTGAAGGTGCCCAGGGGTCCACACACAAGCTCCCATCCTAATTATACCTGAGGAACTGGGGGCAGGGGAGGGCAATCAGTTGATTTTCTTTTGGACACCAGGGCAACTTTCTCTGTGCTCACTGAAGCCCCTGGTCCGCTTTCCTCCCGATCCACTACTGTAATGGGACTGTCTGGATGAGACAAATATTACTATTTCAGTTGTCCTTTAAGCTGTAACTAGGACTCCATGGTATTTTCTTGAATTTCAAATCATGCCAGAGTCTCCCTCAACTGTTCTAGGGAGAGATATACCAAGCAAGGTCCAGGCCTCTGTTTTCATGAATATGGAACCCTCCCTTTTTAACTGAACAAAATGTAAATCCGAGTGTGGGCTGATGGAAAAACTGTGGGTTGAACACAAAATGCTGTTCCTGTCATTATCAAGCTCAAAGACCCTCACTTATTTCCACGTCAAAATCAGTATCCTCTAAAGTTGATGAATGAGTGAAATCTTACTGTACTGATTTCTCATGATATAAGTGGGATCTTAAACTCTAAAGTTCAGAGTGACAATGGCTGTCTCTTAAAAGCTACTGTAACTCAAGGGGTGCTGAAAGCTCTAGGAATAGAATATCACACTGTTCCTGGAGACCCCAATCTTCAGAAAAAGTTGAAAAGGCTAATGGCATTATTAAGAGACATCTGTGTAAGCTAAATCAGAAAACACACTTGCCCATAGCTTTAATGAGGGCTCAAACTGCTCCTACGAAGGGACTGTCTCTATGACAGACCGTTTTTGTGCACAGATATTGTCATAGATCCTAAAGCCTTAGAATTAATTAACTATGTGACTCAGCTTTCAGCTTTTCAGCAGACATTATGAGAACTCCGGGAGGTGACCACTGACTCAACCTCCACAGTCGGTCTAATCGCTGGGTCTGTGGAGCACTCCCCCTCCTCATCAATTGAAGACTTCCTATGGTGAGATTCTCTGCTTCAAAGAAAGGACTTTCTTCAACTCTACAAAAACCTTCACCAACAACAATCTTATGTGATGCCTCTTCTTGATCTGATGACATCTAACAATCCTAAGATGGACTGATGCAACTATGGATATAATATAACCTTTAATTTTGATTATGTTTTAACTTGGTTTAACGACTGTTTTGCCTTACATCTGTAACTATAAAACGGGGTTTGTTTCTAACCCTTTGAAAGCTTTTAAGTTACAAATGGTTGTCCAGGCTCCTATGAGTGCCACAGCCTCCTCCAACTATGACTTGGGGCCCTTCAATCAGAGACCCTCTGAGGTTAAGAGAATATGTTGCCTCAACATTTTAGAGACCATGCCCTTCAACAGCAGGAAGTAGTTAGGGAATGAAAACAATGCCCCTTTCCCTTGGCAACATAATTCTCCTAAAAGAAAAGTTGGGGGGGGGGGTGAGAGAGTAAATTCCTAGGTAGATTCATAAGAAGTCTGGGGTCCCCAAGGAGGAGGGAGGAGTCTGGGGCTCTCAAGGAGGAGATAGGGGTCTGGAGTTCTCAAGGAGGAGAAAAGGACAAACTTTTTTTTCTTTAAGCCCAGAGCTGATGATTGCACAACAAAAAAACTCATCTTGCTCAAGGATATGTTTTTCCCTTAAACTCTGTACCAGTGACAACAATATATCCTGCTTGAGGACATGTTTCTCCTTCTTGAGAACCTTCTAACTAATCCTGTCATCTTAAAATGTACATTATGGAACTGAGATCTTTCTATTGTTAGCTCTAATCCTGTTATAACCCGCCCGTCTTGGGTGGCCCCACAGGGCAAAGCTTAGTTTCATTGAGTTAGACAAGGCTGTGAACATAGTGTGATTAAATTGACTAGTTTTCTGTGATTATGGTTTCAGTGTGTCTGCACTCTGATGTCCTCTTGCAACACCTACACAGGTCATGGTGGAGAGGTCTGACAGAATGTGGCCCACTGGAGAAGGGAATGGCAAACCACTTTGGTATTCTTGGCTTGAGAACCCCATGAACAGTATGAAAAGGCAAAATGATAGGATACTGAAAGAGGAACTCCCCAGGTCAGTAGGTGCCCAATATGCTCCTGGAGACCAGTGGAGAAATAACTTCAGAAAGAATGAAGGGATGGAGCCAAAGCAAAAACAATACCCAGTTGTGGATGTGACTGGTGATAGAAGCAAGGTGTGATGCTGTAAAGAGCAATATTGCATAGCAACCTGGAATGTTAACTCCATGAATCAAGGCAAGTTGGAAGTGGTCAAACAGGAGATGGCAAGAGTGAACATTGACATTCTAGGAATTAGCGAACTAAAATGGACTGGAATGGGTGAATTTAACTCAGATGACCATTATATCTATTACTGTGGGCAGGAATCCCTTAGAAGAAATGGAGTAGCCATCATGGTCAACAAGAGAGACCAAAATGCAGTACTTGGATGCAATCTCAAAAATGACAGAATGATCTCTGTTCGTTTCCAAGGCAAACCATTCAATATCACAGTAATCCAAGTCTATGCCCCAACCAGTAATGCTGAAGAAGCTGAAGTTGAACAGTTCTATGAATATCTACAAGACCTTTTAGAACTAACACCAAAAAAAGACATCCTTTTCATTATAGGGGACTGGAATGCAAAAGTAGGAAGTCAAGAAACACCTGGAGTAACAGGCAAATTTGGCCTTGGAATATGGAATGAAGCAGGGCAAAGCTTAATACAATTTTGCCAAGAAAATGCACTGGTCATAGCAAACACAAGAGAAGACTCTACACATGGACATCACCAGATGGACAACACCAAAATCAGATTGATTATATTCTTTGCAGCCAAAAATGGAGAAGCTCTATAGAGTCAGCAAAATCAAGACGGGGAGCTGACTGTGGCTCAGATCATGAACTTCTTATTCCCAAATTCAGACTTAAATTGAAGTAGGGAAAACCACTGCTTTATTGACTATACCAAAGCCTTTGACTGTGTGGATCACAATAAACTGTGGAAAATTCTGAAAGAGATGGGCATACCAGACCACCTGACCTGCCTCTTGAGGAACCTATATGCAGGTCAGCAAGCAACAGTTAGAACTGGACATGGAACAACAGACTGGTTCCAAATAGGAAAAGGAGAATGTCAAGGCTGTATATTGTCACCCTGCTTATTTAAATTCTATGCAGAGTGCATCATGAGAAACGCTGGGCTGGAAGAAGCACAAGCTGGAATCAAGATTGCTGGGAGAAATATGAATAACCTCAGATATGCAGATGACACCTCCCTTATGGCAGAAAGTGAAGAGGAAGTAAATAGACTCTTGATGAAAGTGAAAGAGGAGAGTGAAAAAGTTGGCTTAAAGCTCAACATTCAGAAAACTAAGATCATGGCATCTGGTCCCATAACTTCATGGGAAATAGATGGGGAAACAGTGGAAACCGTGTCAGACTTTATTTTGGGGGGCTCCATAATCACTGCAGATGGTGACTGCAACCATGAAATTAAAAGACGCTTACTCCTTGGAAGCAAAGTTATGACCAACATAGATAGCATATTGAAAAGCAGAGACATTACTTTGCCAACGAAGGTCCATCTAGTCAAGGCTATGGTTTTTCCAGTGGTCATGTATGGATGTGAGAGTTAGACTGTGAAGAAGGCTGAGTGCCGAAGAATTGATGCTTTTGAACTACGGTGTTGGAGAAGACTCTTGAGAGTCCCTTGGACTGCAAGGAGATCCAACCAGTCCATTCTAAAGGAGATCATCCCTGGGTGTTCTTTGAAAGAAATGATGCTAAAGCTGAAACTCTAGTACTTTGGCCACCTCATGGGATGAGTTGACTCATTGGAAAAGACTCTGATGCTGGGAGGGATTGGGGGCAGGAGGAGAAGGGGACGACAGAGGATGAGATGGCTGGATGGCATCTCCGACTCAGTGGATGTGAGTCTGAGTGAACTCCGGGAGTTGGTGATGGACAGGGAGGCCTGGCGTGCTGCAATTCATGGGGTCTCAAAGAGTCAGACACGACTGAGCGACTGAACTGAACTGAACTAAACTGAACTATAAAACTGTTAGAGGATAACAGGCACAACACTTAATGAGATAAATCAAACAAGATCCTCTATGACACACCTCCTAGAGTATCTGAAATAAAAACAAAGTAAACAAGTGGGCATGATTAAACTTAAAAGCTTTTGCATAGTGAAGGAACCTATAAGGAAGGTGAAAAGACAACCTTTATAATGGGAGAAAATAATAGCAAATGAAACAACTGACAAAGGATTAATTTCCAAAATATACAAGAAGCTCATATGACTGAATTGCAGAAAAACAAACAACCCAGTCAAAATTGGGAAAAGACCTAAATAGACATTTCTCCAAAGAAGACATACAGATGGGTAACAAACACATGAAAAGATGCTCAATATCACTCATTATTAGGGAAATGAAAATCTAAACTACAATGAGATATCACCTCATGCTGTCAGAATGGCCATCATCAAAAAGTCTACAAACAATAAATGCTGGAAAGGGTGTGGAGAAAATTCAATGCTCTTGTACTGTTGGTGGGAATGTAAATTGATATAGCCATTATGGAAGGTGGTATGGAGATTCCTTAAAAAACTAGGAATAAAACCACCATATGACCCAGAAATCCCACTCCTAGGCATAAGCCCTGAGGAAACCAAAATGCAAAAAGACACATGTATCCCATTGTTCACTGCAGCACTATTTACAATAGCTAGAACATGGAAGGCAATGGCACCCCACTCCAGTACTCTTGCCTGGAAAATCCCATGGATGGAGGAGCCTAGTAGGCTGCAGTCCATGGGGTCACTAAGAGTCGGACACGACTGAGCGACTGCACTTTCACTTTTCACTTTCATGCATTGGAGAAGGAAATGGCAACCCTCTCCAATGTTCTTGTCTGGAGAATCCCAGGGACGGGGGAGCCTGGTGGGCTGCCTTCTATGGGGTCGCACAGAGTCGGACACGACTGAAGTGACTTAGCAGCAGCAGAACATGGAAGCAACTTAGATGTCCATCAATAGATGAATGGATAAAGAAGTTGTAGTAATATACACCATGGAATATTACTCAGCCATAAAAAGGAATGCATTTGAATCAGTTCTAATGAGGTGGATGAACCAGAACCTGTTATACAGAGTGAAGTAAGTCAGAAAAAGAAAGATAAATATTGTATTCTAATGCATATATATGGAATCTGGAACAATGGTACTGAGGAATTTATTACAGAGCAGCAATGGAGAAACAGACATAGAGAATAGACTTATGGAAATACAGAGAGGGAGGAGAAGGTGAGATATACAGAAAAAGTAACTTGGAAACTTACATTCAGTTCAGTTCAGTCGCTCAGTCGTGTCCAGCTCTTTGCGACTCCATGAATTGCTGCACGCCAGGCATCCCTGTTCATCAGCAACTCCTGGAGTTCACCCAAACTCATGTGCATCGTGTCAGTGATGGCATCCAGCCATCTCATCTTCTGTCGTCCACTCCTCCTCCTGCCCCCAATCCCTCCCAGCATCAGGGTTTTTTCAAATGAGTCAACTCTTTGCATCAGGTGGCCAAAGTACTGGAGTTTCAGCCTCAGCACCAGTCCTTCCAATCAACACCCAGGACTGGTCTCCTTTAGGATGGATTGGTTGGATCTCCTTGCAGTCCAAGGGACTCTCAAGAGTCTTCCCCAACACCATAGTTCAAAAGCATCAATTCTTCGATGCCAAGCTTTCTTCACAGTCCAACTCTCACATCCATACATGACCACTGGAAAAACCATAGCCTTGACTAGATGGACCTTCGTTGGCAAAGTAATGTCTCTACTTTTGAATATGCTATCTAGGTTGGTCATAACTTTCCTTCCAAGGAGTAAGCGTTTTTTAATTTCCTGGCTGCAATCACCATCTGCAGTGATTTTGGATCCCCAAAAAATGAAGTCTGACACTTTTTCCACTGTTTCCCCATCTATTTGCCATGAAGTGATGGGACCAGATGCCACAATCTTACTTTTCTGAATGTTGAGCTTTAAGCCAACTTTTTCACTCTCCCCTTTCACTTTCATCAAGAGGCTTTTTATTTCCTCTTCACTTTCTGCCATAAGGGTGTGTCATCTGCATATCTGAGGTTATTGATATTTCTCCCAGCAATCTTGATTCCAGCTTGTGCTTCTTCCAGCCCAGTGTTTCTCATGACGTACTCTGCATAGAAGTTAAATAAGCAGGGTGACAATATACAGCCTTGACGTTCTCCTTTTCCTATTTGGAAACAGTCTGTTACCATGTGTTTAATAGATAGCCAACAGTAACTTGCTGTATCACTCAGGAAACTCAAATAGGGGCTCTGTATCAACCTAGAGGGGTTGGATGGGGAGGGAGATTGGAGGGAGGTTTAAAAGGGAAGGGATATATGTATACCTATGGCTGATTCATGTTGAGGTTTGACAGAAAGCAGCAAAATTCTTTAAAGCAATTATTCTTCAATAAAAAATAATTTAAAAAAGAGTAGGATAGAGTCTATTTGAAAAAGAATTCAGAATAACGACAGTAAAGATGATCCAAAATCTCAAAAACAAAATGCAGTTAAGAAAAATTGACTAGAGACACAGATTAAAAAATGTAAAAAAAAAGTTTAATAAGGTCTAGGAGAAATGCAGTATAGTCAATCAGTAATGTACAATGCAATAACTGATATTAAAAACACTCTGGAGAGACCCAAGAGTAGAGTAATTTGGCAGAAGTAAGATTAAGTGTGTTGGATGATAGAGTGGTGGAATTAAATAAAGCAAAGAGGGAAAAAGTATAAAAAGAAGTGAGTATAGTCTCAGATACCACTTGAACAATGTTAAACTCCCATCTATGGAGTTTAAACTATGAATCATAGCCATCCCAGAAGAAAAAGACAAACCAAAAAGAAAAAGACAAAACGAAAGTGAATGAGAAAATATTTGAAGAGATTATAGGCAAAAACTTCCCTAAAATGGGGAGGAAATAGCCACCCACGTCCAATAAGCCCATAGAGACCCATACAGGAAAAACCCAAGGAGAATCATACCAGGACACGTATTAATCAAAGTAACAAAAATTAAACACAAAGAGCAAATATTAAAAGCAGCAAGGGAAAAACAACAAAGAATATATAAGGGGATCCCCATAAGGATAATAGCTGATCTTTCAACAGAAACTCTGCAAGCCAGAAGGGAATGGAAAATTATGAAAGGGAAAAACCTGCAACCAAGATTACTCTACCCAGAAGGATCTCCTTCAGATTCCAAGGAGAAATCAAAAGCTTTACCAACAAACAAAAGCTGAAGAGAATGCAGCACCACCAAACCAGCCCTTCAACAAATACTAAAGGATCTTCTCTAGACAGTAAACACAAAAGGTTTATAAAAATGAACCCAGAATAAAAAAGTAAAAGGTAATAGGATCGTACTTATCAATAATTACCTTAAACGTAAATGGGTTAAATGCCCCAACCAAAAGAGAAAGACTGGCCGAATGGATACATAAAACAAGACCCCTGTACATGCTGTCTTCAAAGACACCACTGCTGCTGCTAAGTCGCTTCAGTCGTGTCCGATTCTGTGCGACCCCATAGACGGCAGCCCACCAGGCTCCCCCATCCCTGGGATTCTCCAGGCAAGAACAGTGGAGTGGGTTGCCATTTCCTTCTCCAATGCATGAAAGTAAAAAGTGAAAGTGAAGTCGCTCAGTTGTGTCCGACTCTTCGAGACCGCATGGACTGCAGCCCACCAGGCTCCTCCATCCATGGGATTTTCCAGGCAAGAGTACTGGAGTGGGGTGCCATTGCCTTCTCCACTTCAAAGACACACTTAGGGGCAAATATAGACTGAAAATGAGGGGTTGAAAAAAGATATTTCATGCAAATGGAGACCAAAAAAATTGGGAGTAGCAATACTCATACCAGATAAAATATACTTTAAAATAAAGACCATTATAAGACACAAAGGAGGACACTACATAATGATCAAGGGATTGATCCAAGAAGAAGATACAATTATATATATATATATATGCACCAGCATAGAAGCACCTCAATACGTAAGCAAATGGTAACAACTAATAAAGGGGAAATTGACAGTAACACAATAATAGTGGGAGACTTTAATACCCCACTTAAACTAATGGACAGACCATCCAGAGAGAAAATTATCAAAGAAACACAAGCTTGAAATGATACATTGGACCCGTTAGACCTAATTGATATCTACAGGGCATTTTACCCCAAAACAATGGATTTTACCTTTTTTTCAAGTGCACATGGAACATTCTCCAGGATAGATCACATCATGGGCCACAAATGTCACCCTGGTAAGTTAAAAAAAAAAAACAATTGAAATTGTTTCAAGCATCTCTCCTATCACAAGATTGTAAGGTTAGATATCAAGTATAGGGAAAAAAAAAATTATAAAAAACACAAATATATGAAGGTTAAACAACACACTTCTGAGTAACCAAAAGATCATGGAAGCAATCAAAAAGCAAATCAAAATAGGCATAGAAACAAATGATAATGAAAACAAGACACCCAAAAACCTATGGGATTCATTAAAAGCAGTGCTAAGAGGGAAGTTCGTAGCAATACAATCCTACCTCAGGAAACAAGAGAAACATCAAATAACGTCAACCTAACATTTCACGTAAAGCAACTAGAAAAAAAGAACAACAACAACAACAAAAACCCCAAAGTTAGTAGAAGGAAAGAAATCATAATAAATTGAAAGATAAAAAAACATATGATTATTTCAATAGATGCTGAAAAAGCCTTTGACAAAATTCAACACCCGTTTATCATAAATACTTTCCAGAAAGTAGGCACAGATGGAACATACCTCAACATAATAAATGCCATATATGACAAAATCACAGCAAACATTATCCTCAATAGTGAAAAACTGAAAGCATTTACTCCAAAATCAGGAACAAGACAAGGGTGCCCACTCTCATCATGACTATTCAGCATAATTTTGAAAGTCCTAGCCATAGCAATCAGAGAATAAAAAGAAACAAAAGGACGCCAGATTGAAAAGAATAAGTAACACTGTCACTGTTTGCAGATGACATAATCCTCTACATAGAAAACTCTAAATATTCCACCAGAAAATTCCTAGAGTTAATAAATATAGTAAAGTTGCAGGATATAAAATTAATATACAGAAATCCCTTGCATTCCTATACACTAACAATGAAAAATCAGAAAGAGAAATTAAGGAAATAATCCCATTCACTAACGCAACACAAACAATAAAATACATAAGAATAAATTTACCTAAGGAAACAAAAGGTTACTGCCTACAGAAAACTATAAAACACTGATGAAACAAATCAAAGGTAATACAAATAGACGGGAAAATATACCATGTCCTTGAATTGGAATAATCATTATAGTGAAAATGAGTATGCTACCCAAATCAATCTATAGATTCAATGCAATCCTGATCAAAACACCAACAGTATTTTTCACAAAACTGGAACACAAAACTTCACAATTTGTATGTAAATACAAAAGACCCCAAATAACCAAAGGAAACTTGAGAAGAAGAGTGCAACTTCAGGAATAAACCTTCCTGACTTCAGACTATACTACAAAGCTACAGTCATCAAGACATATAGTACTGGCACAGACAGAAATACAGATTAATGGAACAAAATAGAAAATTCAGGGATAAATCTACACACCGATGGACATCTTATCTTTGATAAAGGAGGAAAGCATATACAATGGATAAAAGACAGTCTCTTAACAAGTGGTGTTGGGAAAACTGGTTAACTATATGTAAAATAATGAACCTAGAACACTTTCTAGCATCATACACAAAAATAAATTCAAAATGTATTAAAGACCTAAATGTAAGACCAGAAAATATAAAACCCTTAGAGGAAAACACAGGCAGAACACTCACTGACATAAATAAAAGCAAGATCCTCTATGACCCATCTCACAGAGTAATGGAAATAAAAACAAAAGGGACATAATTAAGCATAAATAATTTTGCATAACAAAGGTAACTATCAGTTCAGTAAGTCAGTTCAGTCGCTCAGTCGTGTCCGACTCTTTGCGACCCCATGAATCGCAGCACGCCAGGCCTCCCTGTCCATCACCAACTCCCGGAGTTCACTCAGAATCACGTCCATCGAGTCAGTGATGCCATCCAGCCATTTCATCCTCTGTCGTCCCCTTCTCCTCCTGCCCTCAATCCCTCCCAGCATCAGAGTCTTTGCCAATGAGTCAACTCTTCGCATGAGGTAGCCAAAGTACTGGAGTTTCAGCTTTAGCATCATTCCTTCCAAAGAAATCCCAGGGCTGATCTCCTTCAGAATGGACTGGTTGGATCTCCTTGCAGGCCAAGGGACTCTCAAGAGCCTTCTCCAACACCACAGTTCAAAGGCATCAATTCTTCGGTGCTCGGCTTTCTTCACAGTCCAACTCTCACATCCATACATGACCACTGGAAAAACCATAGCCTTGACTAAATGGACCTGTGTTGGCAAAGTAATGCCTCCGCTTTTGAATATGCTATCTAGGTTGCTCATAACTTTCCTTCCAAGGAGTAAACGTCTTTTAATTTCATGGCTGCAGTCACCATCTGCAGTGATTTGGGAGCCACAAAAAATAAAGTCTGACACTGTTTCCCCATCTATTTGCCATGAAGTGATGGGACCAGATGCCATGATCTTCGTTTTCTGAATGTTGAGCTTTAAACCAACTTTTTCACTCTCCTCTTTCACCTTCATCAAGAGGCTTTTTAGTTCCTCTTCACTTTCTGCCATGAGGGTGCTGTCATCTGCATATCTGAGGTTATTGATATTTCTCCTGGCAATTTTGATTCCAGCTTGTGCTTCTTCGAGCACAGCATTTCTCATGATGTATTCTGCATAGAAATTAAATAAGCAGGGTGACAATATACAGCCTTGACATACGCCTTTTCCTATTTGGAACCAGTCTGTTGTTCCATGTCCAGTTCTAACTGTTGCTTGCTGACCTGCATATAGGTTCCTCAAGAGGCAGGTCAGGTGGTCTGGTATGCCCATCTCTTTCAGAATTTTCCACAGTTTATTGTGATCCACACAGTCAAAGGCTTTAGTATAGTCAATAAAGCAGAAATAGATATTTTTCTGGAACCCTCTTGCATTCTCGATGATCCAGCGGATGTTGGCAATTTGATCTCTGTTTCCTCTCTTTTCTAAACCAGCTTGAACATCTGGAAGTTCACGGTTCATGTATTGATGAAGCCTGGCTTGGAGAATTTTGAGCATTACTTTACTAGCGTGTGAGATGAGTGCAATTGTGTGGTACTTTGAGCATTCTTTGGCATTGCCTTTCTTTGGGATTGGAATGAAAACTGACCTTTTCTAGTCCTGTGGCCACTGCTGAGTTTTCCATATTTGCTGGCATATTGAGTGCAGCACTTTCACAGCATCATCTTTCAGGATTTGGAATAGCTCAACTGGAATTCCATCACCTCCACTAGCTTTGTTCGTAGTGATGCTTTCTAAGGCCCACTTGACTTCACATTCCAGGATGTCTGGCTGTAGGTCAGTGATCACACCATCGTGATTATCTGGGTCATGAAGATCTTTTTTGTACAGTTTTTTTGTGTATTCTTGCCACCTCTTCTTAATATCTTCTGCTTCTGTTAGGTCCATACCATTTCTGTCCTTTATCGAGCCCATCTTTGCATGAAATGTTCCCTTGGTATCTCTGATTTTCTTGAAGAGATCTCTAGTCTTTCCCATTCTGTTGTTTTCCTCTATTTCTTTGCATTCATCACTGAGGAAGGCTTTCTTATCTCTTCTTGCTATTCTTTAGAACTCTGCATTCAGATGCTTATATCTTTCCTTTTCTCCTTTGCTTTTTGCTTCTCTTCTTTTCACAGCTATTTGCAAGGCCTCCCCAGATAGCCATTTTGCTTTTTTGCTTTTCTTTTCCATGGGGATGGTCTTGATCCCTGTCTCCTGTACAAGTCACGAACCTCAGTCCATAGTTCATCAGGCACTGTATCTATCAGATCTAGTCCCTTAAATCTATTTCTCACTTCCACTGTATAATCATAAAGGATTTGATTTAGGTCATACCTGAATGGTCTAGTGGTTTTCCCTACTTTCTTCAATTTCTGTCTGAACTTGGCAATAAGGAGTTCATGGTCTGAGCCACAGTCAGCTCCTGGTCTTGTTTTTGTTGACTGTATAGAGCTTCTCCATCTTTGGCTGCAAAGAATATAATCAATCTGATTTTAGTGTTGACCATCTGGTGATATCCATGTGTAGAGTCTTCTCTCATGTTGTTGGAAGAGGGTGTTTGCTATGACCAGTGCATTCTCTTGGGAAAACTCTATTAGTCTTTGCCCTGATTCATTCCGTATTCCAAGGCCAAATTTGCCTGTTACTCCAGGTGTTTCTTGACTTCCTACTTTTGCATTCCAGTCCCCTATAATGAGAAGGACATCTTTTTTGGGTGTTAGTTCTCAAAGGTCTTGTAGGTCTTCATAGAACCGTTCAACTTCAGCTTCTTCAGCATTACTGGTTGGGGCATAGACTTGGATTATTGTGATATTGAATGGTTACTGTGATATTGAGTGATATTGATGCTGAAAGGAAACTATCAGCAAGGTGAAAAGACATCCCTCAGAATGGGAGAAAATAATAGCAAACAAAACAACTGATAAAGAATTAATCTCCAAAATATACAAGCAGCACATGGAGCTCAATACCAGAATAACCAACAACTCAGTCAAAAAGTGGGCTAAAGACTTAAACAGACATTTCTCCAAGGAAGACATAAAGATGGCTAATATACACATGACAAGATGCTCAACATCACTCATTATTAGAGAAATGCAAATCAAAATTACAATGAAGTATCATCTCACACCTGTCAGAATGGCCATTATCAAAAAGTCTACAAACAATATATGCATGAGAGGGTATGGAGGAAAGGAACCCTCTTACACTGTTGGTGGGGATGCAAACTGGTACAGCCACTATGGAGAAAATGTGGTGATTCTTAAAAAACTGGGAATATAACTGTCATATGACCCAGCAATCCCACTGCTGGGAATATTCCCCGAGGAAATTTCAACAGAGTTGAAAAAGTCACATGTACCCCAGTGTTCACTGCAGCACTGTTCACAAACTTAGGACATGGAAGCAACCTAGATGTCCATTGGCAGATTAATAGATAAGGAAGTGTGGTACATGGTTACAATGGAATATTACACAGGGGAACATATTTGAGTCAGTTCTAATGAGGTAGATCAACCTAGATCTTATCATACAGAGTGATGTAAATCTGAAAGATAAAGATAACTATCACATAATAATGAATATATATGGAATCTAGAAAGAAAGTAATGATAATCCTATGTGCCAGGCATCAAAGGAGACACAGATACAAATAACAGACTTCTGGATCCAGTGGGAGATGTAAAGAATGAGATGATTTGAGAGAATAGCATTTACACATATACACTTCCATATGTAAAACAGATAGCCCGTGAGGTTTTGATATATGATGCAGGAAACCCAAAGCTGGGGCTCTGTGACAACCTGGAGGATTGGGTCTAGAGGGAGGTGGGAGACAGGTTCAGGAAGGAAGAAACACATGTATGCCTATGGCCGATTCATCTTGATGTATGGCAAAGGCCATCACAACATTTCCCAAGTAAGTATTTCCCAATTAAAAAAAAAATTTAATAATTAAAAAAGTAAACACACATACAAAGATTAATAAAGACTTCCCTAGTGGTTCAGTGGTTAAGAATCTGCCTTCCAATGCAGGCAACTTGGGTTCAATCCCTGGTCCAGGAAGATCCCACATTCTGCAGAGGAACTAAGCCCACATGCCACACCTAAGACTTGGCATAGACAAATATTAATAAATAAGCATTTAAAAATATTAATATAAAAAAGGATAATATATCATGGTGTTTAGCACTGGGATGTGAGAATGTTTCAACATATATATATATAGCCACTAACTGTTATATATCATGTTAACAGAATAAAGAATAAAAATCATATGATCATCTCAATAGATGCAGGAAAAATGTTCAACATCTTATAGTGATAAAAGGGCTTCCCTATTGTCTCAAATGGTAAAGAATCCACCAGCAATGCAGGAGACTCAGGTTTGATCCCTGGGTCAGGAAGTTCCCTTGGAGAAGGAAGTGGCAACCCATTCCAGTATTCTTGCCTGGAGAATTCCATGGACAGAGAAGTCTGGCAGGCTTCAGTCCATGGGGTCACAAAGAGTTGCATACGACTGAACAACTAACACACAAACACATACACACATCATGAAAAAACGTCTCAACAAGTTAAGCATAGAAGACATGTATCTCAACATAATAAAGACCATAATGACAAGCCCACAGCTAATATTAATGTTGTTCATTTGCTCAGTCATGTCTCTTTGCGACCCCATGACTATAGCACACCAGGCTTCCCTGTCCTTCACCATCTCCTGGAGCTTGCTCAAAGTCATGTTCATTGAGTCTGTGATGTCGTCCAATGATACCATCCTCTGTCATGCCCTTTTCCTCCTGCCTTTACTCTTTCCAAGCATCAGAGTCTTTTTTAATGAGTCAGCTCTCATATCAGGTGGCCAAGGATTTGGAGCTTCAGCTTCAGCATCTGTCCTTCCAATGAATATTCAAGGTTGATTTCCTTTAGAATTGGCTGGTTTGATCTTCTTGTAGTACAAGGGACTCTCAAGAGTCTTCTCCAACACCACAGTTCAAAAGCATCAATTCTTCAGCTCTCAGCCTTCTTTATGATCCATCTCTCACATCCATTCATGACTACTGAAAAAACCATAGCTTTAACTATATGCACCTTTGTAGGCAAAGTAATGTCTCTGCTTTTTAATATGCTGTCTAGGTTGGTCATAGCTTTTCTTCCAAGGAGCAAGCATTTTTTAATTTCATGGCTGCAGTCACCATCTCCAGTAATTTTGGAGATAAAGAAACTAAAGTCTGTCAGTTTCCATTGTTTCCCCATCTATTTGTTATGAAGTGATGGGACCAGATGCCATGATCTTCGTTTTTTGAATGTTGAGTTAAGCCAGATTTTTCACTCTCCTCTTTCACATTAATCAAGAGGCTCTTTATTTCCTCTTTGCTTTCTGCCATAAGGGTGATGTCATCTGCCTATTTGAGGTTATTGATATTTCTCCTGGCAATCTTGATTTCAGCTTGTGCTTCATCCAGCCCAACATTTTACATGATGTACTCTACATATAAGTTAAATAAGCAAGGTCACAATAACAGCCTTGACGTACTCTTTTCTCAATTTTGAACCAGTGTGTTGATCCATGTCTGGGTCTGACTGCATGCTTTTGACATGCATGCAGGTTTCTCAGGAGGCAGGTCCTGGGAGGAACAGCATATGGCATAAGTCCTTTTGAAGGAGATTGACATTAGCTTCACTATACAGCCACTGGGGTGGGGCAGGGGGATGACTCACAAACTGTAGAACAATTATGCCAAAGAAGTTCTCACGCTGCTGTGAAAAATCTAGGTCCCACACAGACTTCCAATCCTGGGGGTCCAGCAAAGGGACTGAGTATCCCCAAGGAATCTGATTTTTAGGTCAGAAGGATTTGATTACAGAACTTCCACATGACTGGGGAAATAGAGACTTGTGTGCAAAAACCTTGCATGCACCAGAACCCAGAAGAAAGGATCAGTGACACCACAAGAGACTGAGCCGGATGTGCCTGTGTATGCTTGGGAGTCTCCAGCATAGGCATGGGTCAACAGTGGCCTGCCATGGGTTCAGGGGCACTGACGACAACAGTCCTGGGAGCCCAAGCCTGCTGTCATGAGTCCTTTTGATGGAGGCCTCAGGCCAAAATATAAGAAGGAAATATAAGCCCACCTATAAGCCGAAAATTGGATTAAAGACTTACTGAGCATGGCCTTGTCCACCAGAGAAAGACCTAATTTTCCCCATAGCCAGTCCCTTCCATTAGGAAGCTTGCATAAGCCTCTTATCCTCACCTGTCAGAGTGCAGACAGAATGAAAATTACAATCACAGAAAACTAACCAAACTGATCATGTGGACCACAACCTTGCCTAACTCGATGAAACTATGAGCCATGCCATGTAGGGCCACCCAGGATGGATAGGTCATGGTGGAGAGTTCGGGGAAAAAAAAAAAAAAAAGTGGTC
Source organism: Bos taurus (assembly GCF_002263795.3). Taxonomy (NCBI): domain Eukaryota; kingdom Metazoa; phylum Chordata; class Mammalia; order Artiodactyla; family Bovidae; genus Bos; species Bos taurus. The sequence goes on from NC_037357.1 coordinate 93,097,818, forward strand.
CACTGGAGAAGGGAATGGCAAACCACTTCAGCATTCTTGCCTTGAGAAACCCAAGAACAGTATGAAAAGGCAAAAAGACATGACACTGAAAGACGAAGCCCTCACTTTGGTAGGTGACCAATATGGTACTAGGGAAGAGTGGAGAAATAGTTATGGAAGAAATTATGAGGCTGAACCAAAGCAGAAACAATGCCTAGTTGTGGACGTGTCTGGTGGTGAAATTAAAGTCCAATGCTGTAAAGAACGGTATTGCATAGAAACCTAGAATCTTAGTTCCATGAATCAAGGTAAATTGAAGTGGTCAAACAGGAGGAGGCAAGGGTGAACAATGACATTTTAGGAATCAGTGAACCAAAATGGAATGGAAAGAGTGAATTTAATTCAGATGACCATTATATCTACTGCTGTGGGTAAGAATCCCTCAGAAGAAACAAAATAGCCCTTATAGTCAACAAAAGAGTCCAAAATACAGTACTTGGGTGCAGTCTCAAAAACAATAGAATGATCTCTGTTTATCTCCAAGGCAAACAATTCAATAATACAGTAATCCCAGTCTATGCCCCAATCACTAATGCCAAAGAAGCTGAAGTTGAACGGTTCTGTGAAGAACTACAAGACCTTCTAGAACTAACACTAAAAAGAGATGTCTTTTTCATCATAGGGGACTGGAATGCAAAAGTAGGAAGTCAAGAGATACCTGGAGAAACAAGCAAGTCTGGCCTTGGTGTACAAGATGAAACAGGACAAAGGCAAACAGAGCTTTGCCAAGAGTATGCACTGGTCAGGCAAACAACCTCTTCCAACAACACAAGAGATGACTCACCATATGGTCAATAGTGAAATGAGATTGATTATATTATTTGAGGCCAAAATGGAGAAGCTCTATACAGTTAGCAAAAACAAGGTTGAGAGCTGACTGGCTCAGATTGAAAAATTCAGACTAAAATTGAAGAAAGTAGGCAAAACCAGTAGGCCATTCTGGTATTTGTTGTTCAGTTGCTAAGTCTTGTCTGATTCTTTGCAATGCCATAACTGCAGCATGCCAGGCTTCCCTGTCCTTCACAATCTCCAAGAGCTTGCTCAAACTCATGTCCATTGAATCAGTGATGCCACCAACCATCTCATCCTCTGTCGTTCCCTTCTCTTCCTGCCTTCAGTCTTTCCCAGCATGAGGGCTTTTTCTAATGAGTTGGCTCTTTGCATCAGGTGGCCAAAGTATTGGAGTTTCAGCTTCAGGATCAGTCCTTCCAATCAATATGCAGGATTGATTTCCTTCAGGATTGACTGGTTTGATCTCCTTGTCATCCGCGGGACTCTCAAGAGTCTTCTCCAACACCACAGTTCAAAAGCATCAATTCTTCGGTGTTAAGCTTTCTTTATGGTCCAAATCTCACATCCATACATGATTACTGGAAAAACCATAGCTTTGACTATATGGATCTTTGTTGGCAAAGTAATATCTCTGCTTTTTAAAATGATGTTTCAGTTTGTCATAGTTTTTTTTTTTTCCAAGGAGCAAGTGTCTTTTAATTTCATGGCTGCAGCCACAATCTGCAGTGATTTTGGAGCCCAAGAAAATATAGTCTGCCACTGTTTCTGTTGTTTCCCCGTCTATTTGCCATGAAGTGAGGGACCGGATGTCATGATCTTTGTTTTCTGAATGTTGAGTGAGAAGCCAGTTTTTTCACTCTCCTCTTTCACTTTCATCAAGAGGCTCTTTAGTTTCTCTTCAATTTTTGCCATAAGGTGGCATCATCTGCATATTTGAGGTTTTTGATATTTCTCCCAGCAATCTTGATTCCAGTTTGTGCTTCATCCAGTCTGGCATTTTGCATGATGATTCCCATTCATGTATGACCTAAATCAAATCCCTTATGATTATACAGTGAAAGTGACAAACAGATTCAAGGGATTAGATCTGATACACAGTGTGCTTGAAGAACTGTGGAAGAAGGTTTGCAACATTGTACAGGAGGCAGTGATCACAACCATATCCAAGAGAAAGTAATACAAAAAGGCAAAATAGTTGTCTGAGGAGGCCTTACAAATAGCTGAGAAAAGAAGAGAAGCAAAAAGGGGAGGAGAAAAGGAGAGATATATCTATCTGAATGCAGCGTTTCAAAGAACAGCAAGGAGAGATATGAAAGCCTTCCTAAGTGAACAAAGCAAATAAATAGAGGAAAACAACAGAATGGGAAAGACTAGAAATCTCTTAAAGAAAATGAGAGATACCAGGGGAACATTTCATGCAAAGATAGGCACAATAAAGGACAGAAATGGTATGGACCTAACAGAATCAGAAGATATTAAGAGCTAGCAAGAATATATAGAAGAACTACAAAAAAGATCTTAATGACCCAGAGATCTACGATTGTGTGATCACTCACCTAGAGCCAGACATCCTGGATGCGAAGTCATGTGGGCCTTAGGAAGCATCACTGAATAAAACTAGTGGAGGTGATGGAATTCCAGCTGAGCTATTTTAAATCCTAAATTATGATGCTGTGAAAGTGCTGCACTCAGTATGCCAACAAATTTGGAAAACTCAGCAATGGCTACAGGACTGGAAAAGTTCAGTTTTCATTCCAGTCCCAAAGAAGGACAATGCCAAAGAATGTTCAAACTACCACACAATTGCACTCACTTCAAGACATGCTAGCAAAGTAACCCTCAATATCCTTCAAGCTAACCTTCAACAGTATGTGAACTAAGAACTTCCAGATGTACAAGCTTGATTTAGGAATGACAGAGAGATAAAATTGCCAACATTCATTGGATCATAGAGAAAGCAAGAGAATGCAGATAAACATCTACTTCTGCTTCATTAACAACGATGAAGCCTTTGACTGTGTGTGTGTACCACAAAAAACTGTGGAAATTTTTTCAAGAGACAGGATGACCATACCACCTTACCTGCCTCCTGATAAATCTGTGTGCAGGTCAAGAAGCAACAGTTAGAAGCGGACCTGGAACAATGGACTGGTTCAAAACTGGGAAAGGAGTACGTCAAAACTGTATATATATTGTCACCCTGCTTATTTAACTTATATGCAGAGTACATCATGTGAAATGCTGGGCTGGATGAAGCACAAGCTGGAATCAAGATTGCTGGGAGAAATATCAGTAACCTTGATATACAGATGACACTCCCCTTATTGCAGAAAGAGAACAAGAACTAAAGAGCCTCCTGATTAAGGTGAAAGAGGAGAGTGAAAAAGGTGGCTTAAAACTCGACATTCAAAAAACAAAGCTCATGGCATCTGCTCTCATCACTTCATGTCAAATAGATGGGGAAAAATGGAAATGATGAGAGACTTTACTTCTTCAGCTTCCAAATCACTGTGGTTGGTGACTGCAACCATGAAATTATAAGACACTTGTTCCTTGGAAGAAAAGCAATCACAGACTTAGACTGCATATTAAAAAGCAGAGACATTACTTTGTCTACAAAGGTCTGTATCATCAAAGTTATAGTTTTTCCAGTAGTCATGTATGGATATGAGAGCTAGACAAAACAAAAGGCTGAGCACCAAAGAGCTGATGCCTTTGAAATGTGGTGCTGGAGAAGACTCTTGAGAGTTCCTGGGAAAGCATGGAGATCATACCAGTAGGTCCTAAAGGAAATCAACCCTGAATATTCATTGGAAGGACTGATGATGAAGCTGAGGCTCTAATACTTTGGCCACCTGATGTGAAGAGTGAACTCATTGGAAGATACCCTGACACTGGGAATGATTGAAGTCAGGAGGAGAAGGGGACAACAGAGGATGAGATTGTTGGATGGTATCACCGACTCAATGGATGTGAGTTTGAGCAAACTCTGGGAGATGTTAAAGGACAAGGAAGCCTGGCGTGCTGTGGTCCATGTGGTCACGAAGAGTCAGACACGACTGAGCAACTGAACAACAACAACTTCATTGGGAAGTAGTGGGAATCCAATGAGTTTTACTACATACTTGGGGGGTATGACAGAACATATAGATAGTTTGACTCCAAAAAAGGAACACATTTAGAGACAAAAATTCTATTAATTTAAATGAGTCAGGCCCTCAAGAACTATGCTGTCTAGCACTGACATGACAAAACTAAGAACACTGAACTCAACCCCCAGCAATCAGCTGCAAACTCTAAAGGCCAACCCAAAAGCACACTACTACTGCTCCAACCATGGCTAACTCTGCTCAGAGACAAGGTATCCAGATGTTCTAAGAAGGAATACATGGGGCCAGTGTTTCGTAACCAGGTTCACTTCTCTTTGCTGTCTTTTTTGTTTGTTGTTTAAAAACAAGATAACATTCAGGTAGATGCAAGAAGAATCTGCCTTCAATCATTCTTTCAACAAATATTAATTGATCCCCCACTATATGGCAGCCACTGTTCAGTATGCTGAGGACAGAGCAGAGAACAAAATAGATGGAGTCCCTGTTCTTACTGAGCTTATACTCTAGTGGGAAATACATTTTACCACAGAAGCAAACATACATATAATATTGTTTTAAACTGTGATCAGTGTTGTGATAAAAATAAAAAGGGAAGGGATAAGGTCACAGAGAATGCCTGGGCCATCCGACTTACTTTAATCTCTCTTTCCTGAATTCTGAAGGATATAGAGGCCCACCATGGGTAGAACCAGGTAGAAAGAAAAGGAAGTACAAAGTTCCTCAGGTCAGACAGATCCTAGCATATGGGTATAAAAAGGAGATCAGTGTTGCTGTTGCTGTTCTGTTCAGCCACCCAGTCATGCCTGATTCTTTGCAACCCCATGGACTGCAGCATTCCAGGCTTCTCTGTCCTCCACCACCTCCTGGAGCTTGCTCAAACTCATGTCCATTAAGTCGGTGATGCCATCCAACCCCAGTGTTGCTAGAGGAGAGTATACAATGTTTTTATAAATCACATCAAAGAGGTAGGCAGGGGCTGGATATATTGATGGTGGTGTCTGGGACCAGGAAGGGCTTCCTAGATGGTGCTAGTGGTAAATAATCTGACTGTCAATGCAGGAGATACAAGAGGTGGGCTGGATCCCTAGGTGGGGAAGATTCCCTGGAGGAGGGCATGGCAACCCCTCCAGTATTCTTGTCTGGAGAATCCCATGGACAGAGGAGCTTGGAGGACTACAGTCCATGGGGTCGGAAAGAATGGGTCACAAGTGAAGTGACTTAGCATGCATGCATGGGACCAGGAAATGGCGAGCCATTTTGGACAAATTTTAAAGAATGGCCAACAGGATTTATTGAAGAACTGGATATGAAGCACAAAAGAAAAAGATTTAAGGATTCAGTTCAGTTCAGTTCAGTAGCTCAGTTGTGTCTGACTCTTTGTGACCCCATGGACTGTAGCACATCAGGCCTCCCTGTCCATCACCAACTCCCGGAGTTTAGTCAAACTCATGTCCATTGAGTTGGTGATGCCATCCAACCATCTTATCCTCTGTTGTCCCCTTCTCTTCCCTCCTTCAATCTTTCCCAGCATCAGGATCTTTTCCAATGAGTCAGTTCTTCACATCAGGTGACTAAAGTATTGGAGTTTCAGCTTCAACATCAGTCCTTCCAATGAATATTCAGGACTGATTTCCTTTAGGATGGACTGGTTGTATCTCCTTGCTGACCAAGGGACTCTGAAGAGTCTTCTTCAACACCACAGTTCAAAAACATCAATTCTTTGGCACTCAGCTTTCTTTATAGTCCAACTCTCACATCCATACATGACTACTGGAAAAACCATAGCTTTGACTAGATGCACCTTTGTTGGCAAAGTATTGTCTCTGCTTTTTGGCCTGAACAACCAGATGTTCCCATTAACCGGAAGGGAGAAAGACATTAAACATGATTTCTGATGGGTCATTCTAGAGTTCCACTAATACCTGTGGATGGGACCTCAGGGTCCTCCTCCAACTTTGAGCAGCCTAATTATGGAGTGGGGCGCTCCTTTTGGCTAAGAGCAATGAAGCACATTTTGGGGAATCCCCGCCTTCTCCCTTCTGATTGTATTCATAAACCTGGAGATTTACACAGATGAGATAGAGAAGACTGAGCACATTGGGCCAGGCAAAACGGAGAGTCCCCAGGCACAAGAAATCTTCTGTAGACACTTCAGTACAGAAACTATGAGATTGGGCGGCGCCAAGGAGGGCGCTGCAGGAACCTTCTTGGCGATCTGGAAGCCTAGAGAACCATTTTTTTTTTTTTTAAACTAGAAACAAAGTAAAGAAAAGAGATGGGGTGGGGTTTGGTGGTCTGGCCCGCCGGAAGGAGCTTGGGTGGAGCCGACTGTGCAAGCTTCAGGGCAGAGGGTGAGAGAAGGCCGCCACTAGCAACTAACAGCAGCTACCTAAACTCAACAGAGAGGTCGGAGGTATTGTTGGAAATGCCACGAACCCCGTGATTCTGTCTGCCCGCCAAAGAGAGATGAAAACCCAAGTTGTGCGGTGCAGCTTTAAAGGGGCTGGTGATTGACAGAATGTGTAGCAGTGGATGGGGTGGAGCCGCTGGGTGGGGTCTGGGACAGGCAGCTGGGAGAAACCAAAAGGAAGAAAAAAGAAAACCGTAGCCCCTGAAATCGCTAATACCAGGGGGAAGCTAGCCAGAAAGGGAGGACAGGAGGGTTTTAGAGCTCACCTCCATTCCTACCCTGATCAACTCTCTCAGACCTTTCTATCTCCTTTTGAGATAATTAAAACCTGCTGTACACCGGCCCTAGTCGGTGCCCTTTCCTAACTCCACTGAATTAGATTTGTAGTACGAGTGAGTGAAGACCCCCGGTCCACCACCTCAACCCCGGCCCCGCCCCATCGGCCTGGCCCGGGGCTGGGAGCAGAGGATGCCTTTGGAGGCGCAGAATCCGAAAGTAAGTCCCTTTCATTTTGTTTACCCCCCCTCTCCCCTTCCTTTTGCTGCCCTCACTGGGGTATTCTCTGGGCGGCAAAGAGCCACCTTACCGAAGGAGACTCTTTCAAGGAGGACACAGAGGGTTGGACCGGGTAGGGTGGGGTAAGAAGGGGAGGGGAACGGAGGAGGGGTGGCGCTTTAAAGCCTAGAGGAGCTGCCATCCACCGGATAGGAAGCTCAGAGTTTGCTGGTTGTTTGATTACAGCCTTGATTTCCTCTCCTGCCCTTAGAGCCTCGACTTACCCCTCCAGGCATTTTTTTTATTTTTGTCACAATCCACAGTGTTATCTGGCTGCTTAAAGCTTCTAGCTGTGAGTTGGGAGGGCTCCATCTTGCCCAGCTTCTTAAAGCGGCAGTGCACCAGTTCTGATGTGGGAAATACTGAAAATTCGATTTCGAAAAGGATGGCATTGACTCATCTTTACTATGACACAAGGTGTGTTGGGGGAATTTGTACGGAGAGGCAAGTTTTTCCTCCTTATACCAGCCTCCAAACTTGTTCTAATATCCAGTTGATTCTCAGGAGGCGCATCCTGGGCTATGCTGCCAAGTTGTACATTAGTTAACTGCAGAGTCAACTGGCCTTGCAGTTTTAGCTCAAGAGGAAAATTTATCAAGATTTGAAAAAATAATTTATTTTACAAATATTTATCAAAAGCTAGGTTCATTGTCTGTGACTAATCCCACTGCTGAATGTCTGTAATATGTCAGGACAATGTAGAGTGATGTCACTGACTCCTTTATTAACAGATTGGTGGCCAAGGTTTCTTTCTAGAGTCGAATGTTGAATTTGATTTCAGCATTTATCAAGCATGTGTCACGTGAAGGTTCCCATTATTCATCTTTATTGTCTTGTCTTTAGTACCAAGCATCCATATGCCCTAACCCAAGTGATTGGGAGATTCAGCTGAAAGAGATAGGAACTCAAGTCAAAATGGCATGCAAAGAGAGAAGGGCAGGATGTTTCAATAGGGAAGCTAAAGGCTACCTTGACTGATCTGTTATTCCCATGTCCATGTCCAACCTGGAAGATTGTCTTGGGCAGGAGGGCTTTACCAGCTCCCTTCTGCTGTTAAATAAAAGAACTAGTGTGGTGGAAACTTGTTAGAAGGCCTCATACAGATCAGTGGCATCTCTTCCAAGTTTATTTTTCTTATGTTTCTGCTTAAGGAGGATGGCAGGTCTGGATGGAGCCTAATGATATCCTGCATGTCAAAGATAATAAAATATGTTGTTTGAGGTTTTAGGTCTAATATTTTACTCTGGATGTCTTTTTTTTTTTTTTTTTTTAAGGTATGAATTGTCTGTGTGTATCTACGCATTTCTATTTGGTCAATGGAATGCCATAGCTTCTAGCACTCTGCAGTTTACCAGTTCAGCTATCTCTGGTATTAAATACAAGGCAGAGACCCTCTCTTTTTTAATGTGCTAGGTTTCAGTGCATCCCCAGTGTCAACTCCCATTAAGGGCATGGACTGGTTTTAGGTTTCTTGGCACCATTTATTAAAGCACCTTCCTCCATCCCTTCTTTTCTCAATTGGTTTTCTAAACCCCAAAATGACCTTATTCTGAATGGCCATGACATTGAATCCACTGGATTCAGATAAAAAAGAAAGCCTCAGTGTTCTTTCTCTATAAAGTCACTTGTCTGCTGCTGCTGCTAAGTCACTGGTCTATGGGGTCCTAAAAACAAAGGAAACATTAATTCAACTGGAACCCTCCTGGCTACTTTTACCATTGGGAGTACAGTCCTGCTCTAGAGTCAAGAGCCACTTGTACTTGTCACTCACACTAAAATCTGCTACCCACACCCTGGCATGGAGAGTGGGAAGAAACTGTGTGCTGACTCCACAGCCAACCTTCTAAATTTGATAAGCATGGAATATGTTAGGTATTGCTGTGCTTCCATTTTAATATTTGATTGTCCCTTTGTGTTCATGTTGGTTTTTCTTTGAGAGAGTTTCTAGATGCAGGATATAGCTGTCATAAAATATGGTTGATGAAATATGGTTAATCTCTTCCTAAGACAGTGAAAATTTTGTGAACCCACTAACAGTTATTATAGGCAAGCAGTACAAAAGTAATGGCAATAGCATTAGGAAATGGCAACCCACTCCAGTGTTTTTGCCTGGAGAATCCCAGGGATGGGGGAGCCTGGTGGGCTGTTGTCTCTGGATTGCACAGAGTCGGACACAACTGAAGCGACTTAGCAGCAGTACAAAGGTTTCAAGTGACTTTTCCAGAGAAATTAGTTTGTTGTCATTCATTCTGCTTTCTGGGCTTGCAGACAGTTTCTGTCTACACAGAGGCAAAAGGGCTTCATAAGAAATAATTGCAGAAAGAACACTTTGTCCTCTCTCTCTCTCTCTATGTCACAAGCAGTAGTTTCAATCCCCCAACTCCTCTTCTGGAATCTGGTAGCCTAGGCTGTTCTTGCTTAGACTAGTATAGCCTATGCCTACATTTACTTTGGTCTGAGTTCCTTCCTGGTTTTTTCTCAGCGTTCAAGGATAAGGACATATGAAAGACAAAGGTGTCAATAGGAAAGTACATTGTGTTATGAGATTCATTCATTAATTAATTCAGCAAATACTTACTGAGAACCTACTCTGTGCCATCACTGCACAAGACTCTGGAGAGTCTGCAAGACAAGTCCCTTGCCTTTTTGGAGACTGTATTCTAATGAGGGTATGTTAGTGGATGGGTTTTTTTGAGGGGAGGGGGCGTTGAATAAGATAGCAGAGGGACTGGGGAGAGCTATTTAATGAACAGTCAAGGAGGGCTTCTCTGATATGATGATTTTAAAGAATATATATGAATAAAGTGAGAGAACTAGCCATGAGAATACCCAAGGGAAGAGTATTCTTGACAGAGAAAATAGAATTTCAAAGGCTTGACGTGTTCAAAGAATAGCAAAGCCAGCATCACTGGAGTGAAGAGGAGAGTGGTAGCACATGATTTTAGAGAGACAGAGAAGTGCCAGATCTTATGCTGCTGCTGCTGCTAAGTCGCTTCAGTCTTGTCCGACTCTGTGCGATCCCATAGAGGGCAGCCCACCAGCCACCCCCCCACCCCCCCCCCCCACCCCCGTCCCTGGGATTCTCCAGGCAAGAACACTGGAGTGGGTTGCCATTTCCTCCTCCAATGCATGACAGTGAAAAGTGAAAGTGAAGTCGCTTAGTCATGTTCGACTCTTAGCGACCCCATAGACTGCAGCCTACCAGGCTCCTCCATCCATGGGATTTTCCAGGCAAGAGTACTGGAGTGGGTTGCCATTGCCTTCTCTGGCCAGATCTTATAGGACCTTGTAAATACTTTGGATTTTGTTCCGAGTGAGATAGGGAGTCATTTTTAAAGAAGATAAATAATCAACAATTATTATATTTAAAATTCTACTCTTGTAAGGATAAATCTTCAGTTGTTCATCTTAACACAATCAAGATAGATTATGATTTTATGATTTTGATATTTGAATTTATGATATTATGATTTGAAAAAATTAGTAAGCTTATTGCTGAATTCATGTAACTAATTTAATTTTATACTAGCCATTGTTTCATAACAATTATCTGAAAAAGATTTCAAACATATTTGAAACTACTGAAGTACAAAAAATATTTTCAGCATAATTAAAAAAATCACAATAAATTTATTAGCACTAGAAGAATGCTTAACCTTGTTAAGAAAACATTCACAAGATTGTATAGCACTGTTTTACTCTAGCATGAAATTGTGAAAATTATTCACTTGAATGCTTTATTTTTTTTTTAATTTCAGTCTCGCTGGCACACATAATTTCACGTAGATTATATACTATTCTTCTCCTCAAGTTCTTCCCAGTAGGGAAGTGTGTTTCATGTATCATTTCATTTAATCCTCACAATAACCTTGTGAGGTAAGCAATATTATCATTTACATTCTACAGAATAGGAAACTGTGGCACAGGAATGTAAAGTGCCTTACCAAAGGACACAGAGCCAGTAAGTTAAAGAGGATTCATTCTCTCCCATACCTTCTGAAAAGTTGTTCCATCAGCTTTGTTTTCTTCAATTCCTTTTTCTTTGGTTCTTCCACCCATCCAACCATTCCTACCTAATATAGATAACATTTATTGAATACCTGAAAGTGCAAGTGAAAGTTGCTCAGTTGTGTCGACTCTTTGCAACCCCATGGACTATGCAGTCCATGGAATTCTCTAGGCCAGAATACTGGAGTGGGTAACCCTTTCCCTTCTCCAGGGGATCTTCCCAGTTCAGGGATCGAACCCAGGTCTCCTGCATTGCAGGCAGATTCTTTACTACCTGAGTCACAAGGGAAGCCCAGGAATACTGGAGTGGGTAGCCTATCCCTTCTCCAGTGGATCGTCTCAACCCAGGAATAGAGCTGGGGTCTCCTGCACTGCAGGTGGATTCTTTACCAACTGAACTATCAGGGAAGCCCTATTGAATACCTAATCTGTGCCAAGCCCTCTATTGAACACTTTGCATTTATCAATTCATATATTGTTCACCATAATCCTATGTAGTAGGTACTGTTGTATTCCCAATTTTTCAGTTAGGGAAATTGGGACAGAAAAATCAAGCAACTTGCTCAAGTTTATACAACTTGGAAAGAGCAGATGTGAGATTTGAACCCAGGTCTATAAAGTCTACACCTTGATTATTATGCTTTACTGCCTAGTCTTTAGCTTGCAAACACATTTATTTCCTAAGTCAATCTTTATTTAACAGCCCTTACTCAAATTACCACCCTATTTTTTGACAGTTTCCATTTAGATCATTATTGAAACTGCTCTCACAAGAGTTACCTGAAGATCTCCTAAATGTCATGTCATGTACTCTCTCTCTAGGTTTTCAACATACTTGGCTTTACTACATTTAAGGTTGTTGTACTTTCCTTCCATCTTTAAAGCCTCCCCTTTCATGTCTTCTGTGATAATACTCTACCATGGATTTCCACGAACCTCTCTGATTGCTCTTTTTATTCTCTTATCTTGCTAATCTGTATTCCTTATTTAGGTCATCTCATCCACTTAAGAATTTCAACAGCCATTTATATAGCCTATACGACAATCTCTATCTCCAACTGAATGCTTTTTCTTATCCCACATGCATCCATTTGTCTGTTAATCAGCCATCTTAACTTGACACCTCTACAGTTAATATGTTTAAAATTGAATTCATCAGCAAACTCCTTGACTCCAGTTTCTCTCCTTGATCAACAGTCACATAATCAACCAAAACAATAAAAGCCTAGCAATGGGTTGCTAAGAGTCGGACACGACTGAGCGACTTCCCTTTCACTTTTCACTTTCATGCATTGGAGAAGGAAATGGCAACCCACTCCAGTGCTCTTGCCTGGAGAATCCCAGGGACGGCGGAGCCTGGTGGGCTGCCGTCTATGGGGTCACACAGAGTCGGACACGACTGAAATGACTTAGCAGCAGCAGCAATAAAGCCTAGGGTCATCTATGACTCTTTCTTCTCTATAGCTTCTAGATTCTTCTTCTTAAATCTTTGTATCCTCTGCATTCCTACTTGTAGTGTCTTTGCATAATTTTTCATCATGTATGACCTAGCCTATTAACATAGCCCCTTACTGTTGTTTTATCTGCCTCTAATCTCTGTGACCAGAGAAGGCAATGGCACCCCACTCCAGTACTCTTGCTTGGAAAATCCCACGGGTGGAGGAGCCTGGTGGGCTGAAGTCCATGGGGTCGCTTAGAGTCAGACACGCCTAAGCGACTTCACTTTCACTTTTCACTTTCATGCATTGGAGAAGGAAATGGCAACCCACTCCAGTGCTCTTGCCTGGAGAATCCCAGGGATGGGGGAGCCTGGTAGGCTGCCGTCTATGGGGTCGCAAGAGTCGGACACGACTAAAGCGACTTAGCAGCAGCAGCAGCAGCAATCTCTGTGACCTTTGTTATATGTTGAATTATGTCCCTCAAAATATATTGGATTCCTAATTTCTGGTACCATAGAATGTGACTGTATTTGGAGACGGGTATTTACAGAGGTAATCAAGTTAAAATGAGGTAGTTAAGACAGGCCCTAATCCAATATGAGTGGTATCCTTATGAAAAGGGGAAATTTGGACATAAAGACTCATAGAGGAAAGATGATCTGGAGAGACACAGAGAGAAGACAGTCATCTATAAGACAAGGAGAGAGGCCTAGAACAGATTCTTCTCTGAGAACCCTCAGGAGGAACCAAAACTGGTGTCACTTTGGTTTCAGAGTTACAGCCTTCAGAACTGTGAGACAATACATTTTTGTTGTTAAATCCCCTGTTTTTTAGTACTTTGATGTGGCAGTCCTAGCAAAGTAATATAATTTCCAGTGTATTCTACACTTTAGGATATTTATAAAATACATGTTTTTATCTTGACAATCCTATGTTTAGAATTATTCAGACTCCCCTTCACTTACAGGATTAAATCCTTGCCTTTTAGTAAGACACTTCAAAATTTGTCTTCAACCTACCTTTCATGTTTATTGCCTGTGACTTCCTTATCACAGGAGTTACATTAAGCTAACAGCTACTTCTCGAATATGCCATGATCTTTCACAAACATCATGTCTTTGTTCATGCTATCAGGAATTCCGTGTGTTCTTTCTCCTCTTACAACATGTACTACTCCACCTCCACCTTTCCTTCCACTCCATTCTTCTCTTTTTGATAAACATAACAGAGCATGATACCCAATTCATTTTTTCTGTGAAGCTTTGAAGTATAGGTAAGATCTGAATAGCCAGAGTTAAGGGGAAAAGATATTCTAAGCAGGAATAGTCATATAACAAAAGGCAGGTAATGAGTATCAATTTAATGTGGGTTGGAGGGGAATGGAGTAGAGTTATGGAAAAGTGAGGTTAGAGAACTCTTTTCCTTTGGTGATAATATTTGTTGTTGTTCAGTTGCTCAGTCATGTCTCTTTGTGACACTATTTACTACAGCAGGCCAGGCTTCCCTGTCATTCATTGTCTCTCAGAGTTTGTTCAGACTCATGTCCGTTGAGTCAATGATGCCATCACCGACTCATTGGTGATAATATAGATAGGACCAAAGTAGCTTCTGGAGAAGCTGCAAAGTCAGTTTTCTCCCTCCATAGTGTCTCAGGGAAACAGACAGGACTCAAAGAATATTATTATCCAGCTAATGTCACCGGATAATGAGATAAGATAGCCTGTATTATGTTCTTGGAAAGCTGATCTTTATAATAGGACCATGGGCTTGGGGCACTTTTGCTGATCAGTGATGGTATGGTAGTAGAGCAGAAAATACTCAACAGGGTTCAGAGTCCTTTTCTGCTGTAGGTTATTTAAACCTGACTCTATATATTAACCATTTCTACTTATATAAAGCAGATAGTTTTGAAAGGAGGAAGCAAAACTGATTCATTAATCTCACTCACTTACTCAACATACATGCCTTGGAAGCCCTCTATGTGGATAGCTCTGTGCTACAGAATGGGAATACACAAATATAAGACCTCAGCCTTGCCCTGGAGGTTAGCTGGGAGACAGACAAAGTTCTAGCTAACATCTAGTACTGGTCGATCACTTACCATATGCTAGGGACCACACTAAGCTTTGCATGTGTCTCACTTAAATTCCCAGTAGGGTTATACCCATTTTTTTGGGTAAGGGCACAGGTTAGAGAAATGTTGAATAAATTCAGGAGGGAGGAATTGGAAAATTGACAAGTGGGCAGATTGTTAACATGAGTAGAAAGGATGTTGGTGGCATTTGGGGTAAAGAAGTCAAAGAAGTCTTGGTAGAGGAGGTGATGTTTGACTCTTGAAGGATAGTAAGAGTTTTCAAGTGTCAATGAAAAAAAAATTAGTCGATCTAAGAAAGAAATGGAAAATTTTATTTGAGCCAACCTGAAGATTATTACCTGGGAGACAGTCTTTCAGAAAGTTCTCAGGACTGTTCCACCCATTAGAGGTCAAAGTACAGTTATATAAGTTTTTGAGACAAAAGTTTATATGTCAAATGATGTACTGACAGTTTAAACAATCCAGATCTACACATACAAAGTGGATCGGCAGATCATGGGTCATTGTGGCCCCTTATAAGAATAAGAAGGAAGATTGTGTCCTCAGGATTTGTGACTCTTTATGAGATTAAGAAGGAATATTATCTCCTCAGGAGGTCTGGTTAATGCAGATGCACAATACCCAGTAAAGGGAAGGAAGGAGACCTGAATGGGCAAAGAAAAATATTATTTTCAAAGTTTTTCTTGCTTTGCCATAGAATATAAATTTTATTTCATCAATTTCCCCCTTTTGATAATTAATTATTTGTTAGAAAGCACTAGGTGATAAAATAGTTGGTTCCTCAATGCCAGAGTGGTTGCTTATCTGCCTCTGATCCATCATGTCCCTCAATGTTGGGTCTTAATGGCCTGGTTTTTTTTTTTTTTTTTTCCTTTTAGTAGGATATGTTAGTAAGATGTCTGGCAAGAACTAGCAGTCAATTCCAAGTTGTCCAGTAGTACTTAGTGCAATTTTACCTTGCATGTGCATTGTGTATGTCCATTTATAGAGAGCTATAGATGTGATCAAAATTGACAGTAGGAATGACCAAGTCATTAATAAAGTTTTAAGCCAAGATTCTCCTAAACCAAACCATTTCCCTAGTATTTTTCCTAAACAGGGAAGAACATCGTTTAGATTAGAGCAGAAATTTGATTCTTCATGTGTCATAAGATGAGTTAACAAATGTTATGGCCAAATGATCTTTGTGAGTGGTGTAATATAGGGACCTGATTTCATATTTGTGCATGTGGTTATCTAGTTTTTGCAACACCATTTGTTGAAGAGACTACCCTTTCCCTACTGAGTGTTCTTGGCTCCCTCGCCAAATATTAGTTGACCATATAGGTGGAGATTAATTTCTGGGCTCTCTCTTCTGTTCCATTGGTTTGTGTGTCTATTTTTATGCCAGTACCATACTGTCTTAATTACTATAGATTTGTACTATAGTTTGAAACCAGGATGTGTGATGACTTACTTCTTTGTTCTTTCTCATGATTGTTTTGGTTATTTGGAGTCTTTTGGAGCTGTATACAAACGTTGGGATTTTATGATCTATTTCTGAGAAAAATGACACTGGAATTGCTTTGAATTTATAAACGGCTTTGGGTAGATGAGGATATTTTAACAATATTAATTCTTCCAATTCATCAACATGGGATATCTTTCCATTTGCTTGTGTCATCTTTGATTTCTTTCAACAAAATCTTGTTCTTGTTATATAGATCATTCACATCCTTGGTTAAATTTATTCCTAAGCATTTTATTACTTTTGATGCTATTGTAAATGTGAAAGATTTCCTCCTTTCTTTTTCAGATATTTTATTTTTAGTGTATAGAAGTGCAACAGATTTCAGGATTTTTTTTTCTGTTAGATGCTTAATTTTTAAATTGTATAAATGAAGGAACTGTACAGATGAAGAAATTGAAACAAAAATAAGTGTCATACATTAGGTCATATAACTGACTAAGTAGTTAGTGACTTAAAATGAGGATGTTTATTTTACAGCCTGCTTTTTATTGAATTTGATTAGTTCCAACATTTTTTGGTTGAACCTTTGAGATTTTCTATATATAAGATCATATCATCTGCAAGTAATGACAATTTTGCTTCTTCCTTTCTGATTAAGATGCTTTATATTTCTTTGTCTTGCCTAATTGCTCTAGCTAGGACTTCTAGTAGTATATTGAATAACACTAGTGAGAATGGGTGTGCTTTCCATGTTCCTGATCTTAGAGGAAAAACTTTAAACTTTTCACTGTTGGGCACCATGTAACCTGTGGGTGTGTCATATAAAGTTTTTAAGGTACATTCCTTATATACCCGATCTGTCAAGGATTTTTTTTATCATGAAATGGTGCCTTTTTGTGTGAATACTTTTTCTGCATCAATTGAGATAATCCTATGATTTTTATTTCATTTTATTAATGTGGTATATCACTTTTATTGATTTGTGTATGTTGAAACATCATTACACCCCAGGGATAAATTGTACTTGGTCATAGTATATTATTCTTTTAATGTGCTCTTAAATTCAGTTTGCTAATATTTGGTTGAGAATTTTTGCATCTGTATTCATCTGGGATATTGATCTATATTTTTCTTCTACAGTATTCTTAATCTTGTTTTTGTGTCTGGGTAATGTTCACCTTGTAAAAATGAGTTTGGAAGTGTTTCCTGCTATTCAATCTTATAGAAAGTATCCCAAAGAAAGGCAATGCTAAAGAATGCTCAAACTACCACACAGTTACGCTCATCTCACATACTAGTAAAGTAATGCTTAAAATTCTCCAAGGCAGGCTTCAGCAATACATGAACCGTGAACTTCCAGATGTTCAAGCTGGTTTTAGAAAAGGCAGAGGAACCAGAGATCAAATTGCCAACATCTGCTGGATCATTGAAAAAGCAAGAGAGTTCCAGAAAAACATCTATTTCTGCTTTATTGACTATGCCAAAGCCTTTGACTGTGTGGATCACAATCAACTGTGGAAAATTCTGAAAGAGATGGGCATACCAGACCACCTGACCTGCCTCTTGAGAAATTTGTATGCAGGTCAGGAAGCAACAGTTAGAACTGGACATGGAACAACAGACTGGTTCCAAATAGGAAAAGGAGAATGTCAAGGCTGTATATCATCACCCTGCTTATTTAACTTATATGCAGAGTACATCATGAAAAACGCTGGGCTGGAAGAAGCACAGCTGGAATCAAGACTGCTGGGAGAAATATCAATAACCTCAGATATGCAGATGACACCACCCTTATGACAGAAAGTGAAGAGGAACTAGAGAGCCTCTTGATGAAAGTGAAAGAGGAGAGTGAAAAGTTGGCTTAAAGTGCAACATTCAGAAAACTAAGATCATGGCATCCGGTCCCATCACTTCATGGCAGATACATGGGGAAACAGTGGAAAGAGTGGCTGACTATTTTTCTGGGCTCCAAAATCACTGCAGATGGTGACTGCAGCCATGAAATTAAAAGACACTTACTCCTTGGAAGGAAAGTTATGACCAACCTAGACAGCATATTAAAAAGTAGAGACATTACTTTGCCAACAAAGGTCCGTCCAGTCAAGGCTATGGTTTTTCCAATGGTCATGTATGGATGTGAGAGTTGGACTATAAAGAAAGCTGAGGACCGAAGAATTGATGCTTTTGAAGTGTAGTGTTGGAGAAGACTCTTGAGAGTCCCCTGGACTGCAAGGAGATCCAATCAATCCATCTTAGAGGAGGTCAGTCTTGGGTATTCATTGGAAGGACTGATGTTGAAGCTGAAACTCCAATACTTTGGCCACCTGATGAGAAAAACTGACTCATTTGAAAAGACCCTGATGTTGGGAAAGATTGAGGACAGGAGGAGAAGGGGACCGCAGAGGATGAGATGGTTGGATGGCGTCACTGACTCGATTGACATGGGTTTGGGTGGACCCCGGGAGTTGGTGATGGACAAGGAGGCCTGGCATGCTGTGGTTCATGGGGTCGCAAAGAGTCAGACATGACTGAGCGACTGAACTGAACTGAACTGATAGAAAGGTTGGTGTTAATCTTTAAATGTTTGGTAAAATCCATCAGTGAAGATATCTAATCATAGGATTTTCTATGTTGGGAGGTTTTTGATGACTGGTTTCCTTACTCATTATTGATCTGGTCAGCTTTTCTATTTCTTCCAGATTTAGTCTTGGTAGGTTGTGTGTTTGTAGGAACTTGTCCATTTCCTCTAGGTTATCTAACTTATTGATGTATAAATGTTCATAGTAATCTCTTATAATCGTATGTATTTCTGTAGTATCAATTCTAATATCTCCTCTTTCATTCTAATTTTATTTGCATCTTTTTTCTTTCTTTGTTAGTTTACCAAAAAGTATTGTCAGTTTTATTTATCTTGTTAGTCTTTTCTATTGTTTTTCTGATCTATTTCATTTATTTCCACTCTGATCTTGATTACTTCCTTTCATCTGCTAACGTTGTCAATAATTTTTTCTTTTTTTTCTAGTTCTTAGAGGTGTAAAATTAGTTATTTTCTTTCTAATTTCTTAATATGTGCATTTAGCACTAAATTTTCTTTTCAGAACTGACTTGTTTTGGTATGCTGTGTTTCCATTTTCATTTAATATACTGTTTAATTTCCCTTTTGACTTTTTCACTGGTTGTTTGAGAGTTTTGTCATTTAGTTATCGTCCACATATTTGTAGATATTTCATCTGTCCTATTGTTGATCTCTAGTTTCACACCACTGTGGTCAGAAAAGATACTTGCTATGATTTTACACTTCTTGAATTTACTAACACCCTTTTCATGTCCTGTCATTATGATCTACTTTGAAGGATTTGTTGTCTGCTCTTTAGAAGAATGTGTATTCTGATGCTGTTGGATGGAATGTTCTATAAATTTCTGTCAGTTTCATTTAGATTAATGTAGCATTCAAGTGCATTTTTTCCTTTTATATTTTCTGTCTGGATGATGTATCCATTGCTGACTTCGGGGTATTGAAGTTTCTATGATTGTATTGTTTTGTATTTCTTCCTTCAGATCTGTTACTATTCGCTTAACAAATGTTGTTGGTCCATGTTGTGTGTGGAGATGTTAATGATTTTAAAATTTTTATTTTCAACTGAAAGATACTTGCTGTATAATATTGTGTTGGTTTCTACCATAGATTAACATGAATCAACCATAGGTGTACATATGGACCCTCCCTCATGAACCTCCCTCCCACCTCCCACCCCATCCCACCCCTCTATGTTGTCACACAGCACCAGATTTGAACTCCCTGTGTCATACAGCAAATTCCCACTGACTATCAGTTTTGCACATAGTAATGTATATGCTTCAGTGCTACTCTCCCAATTTATGCCATCTTCTCCTTCCCACACTGTGTCCACAAGTCTGTTTACTATGTCTCTATTTCCATTGCTGCACTGCATATAGGTTAATCAGTACCATCTTTCTAGATTTCTATATATATGTGTGTTAATATATGATATCTGTTTTTCTCTTTATGACTTACTTCATTCTGTATAATATGCTCTAGGTTCATCCTCCTCATTAGAACTGACTCAAATGCATTTTTTTACGGCTGAGTAATATTCCATTTTATATATGTACTATGACTTCGTTATCCATTCATCTGTCGATGGACATCTAAGTTGCTTCTTCTGCTGCTGCTAAGTCGCTTCAGTCATATCCAACTCTGTGCGACCCCGTAGACGGCAGCACACCAGGCTCCGCCATCCATGGGGTTTCCAGGCAAGAGTACTGGAGTGAGCTATATGAGCTGCTTATATATTCTAGAGATTAATCCTTTGTCAGTTGTTTTATTTGCAATTATTTTCTGACTCCTTTATCATCATATAATGATCTTTTTGTTTCCTGTTACCATTTTGGGCTAAAAGTCTATTTTGTCTAATATAAAAATATTTACCCTCACTTTGTTTTTTTTTTAATATAAATTTATTTTAATTGGAGGCTAATTACTTTACAATATTGTATTGGTTTTGCCATACATCAACACAAATCCACCATGGGTGCACATGTGTTCCCTATCCTGAAACCCCCTCTCACCTCCCTCCCCATCCCATTCCTCTGGGTCATCCCAGTGCACCAGCCCCTAGCAGAGATTATTCTGTCATTTTTGAGATTGCATCCAAGTACTGCATTTCGAACTCTCTTGTTGACTATAATGGCTACTCCATTTCTTCTGAAGGATTCCTGCCTGCAGTTGTAGATATAATCGTCATCTGAGTTAAATTCACCCATTCCAGTCCATTTTAGTGTGCTGATTCCTAGAATGTCGACATTCACTCTTGACATGTCTTGTTTGACCACTTCCAATTTGCCTTGATTCATGGACCTGACATTCCAGGTTCCTATGCAATATTGTTCTTTACAGCATTGGACCTTGCTTCTATCACCAGTCACATCCACAACTGGGTATTGTTTTTGCTTTGGCTCCATCCCTTCATTCTTTCTGGAGTTATTTCTCCACTGATCTCCAGTAGCATATTGGGCACCTACTGACCTGGGGAGTTCCTCTTTCAGTATCCTATCATTTTGCCTTTTCATACTATTCATGGGGTTCTCAAGGATAGAATACTGAAGTAGTTTAGCCTCCAATGAAAATTAAAAAAAAAAAAATCTCCTTCTGTTGGTATATTGATGTTAGAGTTTCCTTATACTAGTATATGTCAAATTCTCCCTTTAGGTCTGTTAATTAATACTTGCTTTATATATTGTGGTGTTCCTGTATTGGGTACATTAAAATGCCATATCTTATTTTTTGATTTACTCATTTATGCCCTTTTTGGTCTTTTACTACAGTCCGTGTTTTAAAGTCTTCTTTGTCTGATATGAACATACCTACATCACCTTTCTTTTAATTTCTAATGCAATGATATATCTTTTTACATCCCTTCACTTTTAGCCTCTTGCGTATCTCTATATCTGAAATGAAGATATGTAGGCAGCATATACATGTGGCTTCTTTTTTTTTCCATCCAGCCATTCTATGTCTTTTGATTGGATAATTAAATTAATTAACTTTTAAAGTTATTGTTGATAAGCATGTAATAATTGTCATTTTGTATATTATCGTCTGAATAGCTTTATAGTAATTTTATAGTTCCTTTCTTTGTCTCTTATTCTCTTCCCTTTTGATTTAATAACTTTTTAAGGATTACATTAAGATTTCTTTCCTATTTTCTTTTGTAAATCTAGTTTTACTTTGTGACTAACCTGAGGTTCACATATAAATAATGTATATATATGAGTCCATTTTCAATTGATAGCAACTTAAATTTTAATTCATTCTAAAATGCTATATTTTACCCCTTTTGTTTTATGTTTTTCATGTCACATTTTATACTTTATATATCTCCTTAAATAATTATTGTAGTTTTTGTTAATTTTGCTACTTTTTCCTTTTAACTTTCATACAAACTTTGCAAGTGAATAATAGGCTAACTTTACTATTTTTTAACTTTCCCAGTTATATTTTTATTTTTGTTTAATTAATTAGTGTTATTTTGCAGTTTCAAATGCTTTTAATATTTTCTGTAAAGTTGATTTGTTGGTGGTGAACTACTTTATCCTTGCTTTTCTGGAAACTCTTTATGTCTACCTCAAATCTTTTCGTGTAGAGTGTTCTTGGTTAGACTTTCCCCTTTCAATGCTTTAAATATATAATGCCATGTTCTTTTAGTATGTAAACTTTCTGCTAAAATATTTGCAGACCTTCTTATGTTCCTTCCTTTTTATGTAACAAGTTGCTATTGTCTTGCTGCTTTTAAGATTCTCCAACTTTTGGAGCACTTTTCTCAGGGTTACCTGAGATGCTGCCTCCTGGGCTTGAAATCCTCAGTATGTCCACTGCATAGTACATACTAATCAGCTTTTAGGTTATGTATACGTTTTTTAGCTGACAGTTACAGTGACTGATGAAGGGACCAGAGCAGACTTCTCTCCCTCACCTGAACTCTTTGAGGATCCAGAGCTTTGGTACCAGCAGAGGCCTCTTGTGCCCATCCACTTTCTTGAAATTGAGTGAGTCTCTCCTAGTTCTAGGACCTCCTGTTATTGGTTGATGATCTTAAGTTTTATTCAGAGATGTTAAATTCCTCTCTGGAGAAATAGATTATCCTTGGAATTTAGTTTCAAGAAGTACCTGGTTTATCCTCAGTGTAGGAAATACTGGGAAGACTTTTGCTCAGTTTAGACACTTGAGTGGGTTATCCTCAGTGAAAGAGACTGGAAAGATTTTACTCAGTTTAGACATTGAATGTTTTATCCTCAGTTTAAAGACTGGAAAGACGTTCAGTTAAACACTGAGCAAGGTTGGACTGAGTAGTTAGGAAGACCTGCCTGTTATTATTCCTTGAGTTAGCTACCTTAATCAAGTTTGTTAAAGTAAAAGTGAAAACTTAGAAGAGCTTATGAATTCCAAAGAAGGGACTCTTTGCTCTGGGCCAGCATTAGCTTTCTCAGGAGAATGAAAAACTTGGAGGAGGGGTGAAGGCAAGACCTTATGCTGTTTAGCTGTCTACAGGGAAATCTACTTATTTTAATTAACCTGCTCGACCAGGGATGTGACTAATGGACCATGATCTGAGCACCTGTGGTAGTCTTATATACCACTGGAAGAACCTAAGACACGTAGGAAGGGTCTGAAACAATCCTGGTAAAAAACCTAGAGAAGTAAAGCTCTGAAGCAGCATATTGACCCATTACTCAGTTGTCACTGGCAATTTTTATTTTGACAAACTGACCTTTGAATGGGAAATAAAGCTTTTAGAACAAAAGAGAAAGGCAATACAGATTGGCAGCCTCCAACTAATACCCCAACCAGGTTTATGTTTAAAGCTTACAAGTACCTACTCAGTTGGGAATTAAAGGAAATCTTGCCCTAAACATGCTGCTGCTGCTGCTAAGTCGCTTCAGTCATGTCCGACTCTGTGCGACCCCATAGACGGGAGCCCACCAGGTTCCACCGTCCCTAGGATTCTCCAAGCAAGAACACTGGAGTGGGTTGCCATTTTCTTCTCCAATGCATGAAAGTGAAAAGTGAAAGTGAAGTCACTGAGTCATGTCCAACTCTCAGTGACCCCATGGACTGCAGCCTACCAGGCTCCTCCATCCATTGGATTTTCCAGGCAAGAGTATTGGAGTGGGGTGCCATTGCTTTCTCTGCCCTAAACATGAGGAGGCTCTTTTATTGTATACATAACTTAAGGTTGAAAAGCCTGCTTGATTAAAGTATCTTTTCAAAATCCTGACTGAAAACAAAGGTCTTCTAGGGGGAACTTGCATTTCTCTTCCTGTTTCTTTGGTATGTAAATGTTCTACCTTATCTTCCTAGGGCTTTCTGTGTATGTATGTGTATGTGTATTAGCTTTGAAAACTTGACCTCTGATATACTGGTTTTGAGAGTAAACTCTCTAGATCTTACTAGGTGACATCCTCCTACACTCTGTTTTGGAGAAGCCTCTTGTGTTTTATTGGTGTGAATCACTATTAAAATATTTCATTAATGGCCAAATGATGGATCATTTAAATTGGAAAAAACTTTGAAACTGGTGGATTTCTAGAGCACTCTCATTGTAAATAACTGCTTCATTGGAATGTATAAAAGCAAAAATCAAATTAAAGGGAGAAAAAAGAAATTTATCTGATCTTCAAGTGGCCATGGCCTACAGCACTTTGAAGCAGAATTTCTGTTCTTGGCCAGAAATTGAGGTTGGGTTGTGGCCATAGTACCAATTCCTAGCCATTAGACCAGTAACTACTGGTCAGTTACCAGGCTCTGACCCTTTAGCTTTGCAGAAAAGAATTCTCACAAAGAAAGTAGTAAAACAAGTAAAGTGTTTATTAGATGGAAAAACAGTACATGTAAATAGACATATGGTTGGACTCAGAGTCATGTATTCATGGTAGTTTCAGTCACTTTTATGGGGCATTTTTCTAGGATTTTGGTTTGTCTTTTTCTGAGTCCGTGTTTGGTATATCTCAGTCAGAGGTTGTTGCTGAATGAAAAGACGCCGGGATTCTTGGCCTCCAGAGGAGAAGAATTCAATCCAGGGCCAGAGATGAGGCTTGATTGCTCAGAGCTTTGTGTAATAAAGTTTTATTAAAGTATAAAGGAGATAAAGCTTCTGAGATAGGCATCAGAAGGGTGCAGAAAGAGTACCCCCCCTGCTAGTCTTCAGCTGGATGTTATATAGTCACTAGCAGTCTGTTAATGAAAGAAAAGAATGTCTTAAAACTCAGAATGGCACCAGGCCCCTCATTCATAAGATGCATTTTGGGGTAGTCTTGGCACCAAATGGTTCATCCTGGGGCATAAAATGATTAACTTGAAACTTGTAGAAGGACAGATTACCATACAAATAGTTTCATTTACATAGATTAGGAAAACAATAACTGAGTATAACATACTGCTTTGTCAAGTAGGTTCTGAGCCAAGAGGCAGAATCGACTTGAAGACAGAGTTTGGGGTAAATGCATAGTTTATTAGCATAGCTTAAGACAAACATTTCTATAAGAAAAATGCATTGGTAATCTCAAGGTTTGAGAATAGTTAACTTCGGGTGAAACCGGGTGTCATTATAGCAACACAGTATTTTAAGAGAAACCTCCTTTTAAATTTGTATAGAGAAGAAAAAAAAATATCGCTAGTTTGTTTCCTCCTGCTGCTTAAGAGAGATAAAAATGTCTGACACTTACAGGCTATTTCCTCTGTTTGGAGAGCCCTGGCCTTCTTGCCTGTTACCCTCTCATCAGGATCCTTCTATGGGTGTGCATGCATCTCTCAGTCAAGATAGGGTCCATTGAAGAGTCTGATGGGGAGTTGACATCACTTACTATGGGGTGCTGTCCCCTCTTTCTGACCTGCAAGGAGCCTTTCTGTGCATGTATAGTTGTTGAGGTAACCTGACCTCAAGAACGAAAAATACGTGGTGTCTCATCTTCCTTATGAGCAGGGCCCAACCTCCTCAGTGGTCCTGCTATTCTTAGAATATTAGTCTACAGGGAAAGAATCTCAATTGCTTACCCTAGGGGGACCCATCTACCTCCTGCTTCATATCTTCATAGATTGTAGCCCACCAGGCCCCTCTGTCCATGGGATTTCCCAAGAAAAAATACTGGAGTAGGTTGCCATTTCCTTAGGGGATCTTCCTGATCCATGGATTGAACCCATGTCTCCTGCATTGGCAGGCAGGTTCTTTACCACTAAGTCACCAAGAAGCCAAAGGACTTCCTTAGTTTAAAAGAAAGCAAAGCAAAAAAAAAAAAAAACCAGTTTGTGAATCTTTATTGCTTTCCCATCAGTGGGTCTTGCTGATGCTAATAAAAAGAATAATTAATGCTAACAGGGGGGAAAAATACTTTTAAGGAAGAGTCTAGCCACTTTTTCCAACAAGGTAGAAATTTTAGACAGAATTTAACTTAAATGAATAAATATTTAAATGGTTATTTAAAATAGGATAAATAGACATTTATGTGATTAAATCATGATGTTTTGAGATTACACTACCTAAAGTTTAAAAGGGCAAAAGTGGACAGTATATTGGTCCTCAAAACCAACAAAATATGGTGAAGCACTTATCCTCCAATTTAAAAAAAAAAGAAAAACTTTGAAATCATGTTTTAATGATTCTGTATATGCCTTCCCCCCCTCCCCCTGGTATATTCTCTAAGATATTTCATCTGTCAAAGTTATTTTCTGGCTAAATATTTCAGTACTACTCATTTCCCTAAAAAAAAAAAAAGCCCAAGTAAATCTGCTATATACATATATATCTATATAACTCTGCTATGATATATACATCCCCTTCATGGATCACAGCCTTGTCATGGTGAAGGGGCTTGCATAACTCAGTGAAGCTACGAGCCATGACATACAGGGCCATCCAAGAATGATAGGTCATAGTGAAGAGTTCTGTCAAAACGTGGTTCACTGGAGGAGGGAATGGCAAATTGCTCTAGTATTCTTGCTGCAAGAATGCCATGTACAGTATGAAAAGGCAAAAAGATATGACACCAGAAGAATGGACAGAAATGGGCAAATTTAATTCAGATGACCATTATATCTACTACTGTGTGCAAGAACCCCTTAGAAGAAGTATAGTAACTCTTAGTAAACAGTAGTCTAAGCATTAATTGGGTTTAATCTCAAAACAACAGAATGATCACCATTTGTATCCAAGGCAAAATATTCAGTATCACAGTAATACAAGTCTGTGCCCCAAACTTTAATGCCAAAGGAGCTGAAGTTGAACGGTTCTATGCAGACCTACAAGACCTTCTAGAACTAACACTGAAAAAAAAAAAAAAAAAGAAATTATTTTCATCATAGGGGACTGGAATTCAAAAGTAGGAAGTCAACAGATACCTGGAGTAACAGGGAAGTTTGGTCTTGGAATACAAAAATAGCAGGACAAAGGTTAACAGAGTTTTGCCAAGAGAACACACTGATCATAGCAAACACCCTCTTCCAACAACACAAGAGATGACTCTACACATGGACATCCCCAGATAGTCAATACCAAAATCAGATTGATTATATTCTTTGTAGCCAAAGAGGAAGAAGCTCTATACATTCAGCAAAAACAAGACTGGGAGCTGACTGTAGCTCAAATCATCAGCTACTTATTGAAAATTCAGGCTCAAATTAAAGAGTGAATGGAAAACCACTAGACCATTCAGGTATGTCCTAAGTTAAACCCCTTACAATTACACAGTGAAAGTGACAAAGAGATTCAAAGGGTTAGAGTTGATAGACACAGTGCTTAAAGAACTATGGACAGAGGTACAAAACATTGTATAGGAGGCAGTGATCAAAACCATCCCCAAGAAAAAGAAATGCAAAAAGGTAAAACGGTTGTCTGAGGAGGTCCTACAAACAGCTAAGAAAAGAAGGGAAGGGAAAGGCAAAGGAGAAAAGGAAAGATATACCTGTCTGAATGCAGAGTTCCAAAGAATAGCAAGGAGAAATAAGAAAGCCTTCCTAAAGGAACAATGTAAAGAAATAGAGGAAAACATTAGAATGGGAACGACTAGAGATGTCTTAAAGAAAATGAGAGATGCCAAAGGAACATTTCATGCAAAGATGGGCATAATAAAGGACTGAAATAGGATGAACCTAACAGAAGCAGAAGATATTAAGAAGAGGTGGCAAGAATACACAGAACTATACAAAAAATATCTTAATGACCCAGAGAACCACAATGATGTGGTCACTCATCTAGACCCAAATATCCTAGAGTGCAAAGTGAAGTGGGCCTTAGGAAGTATCGCTATGATCAAACCTAGTGGAGATGATGAAATTCCAGTTGAGCTGTTTCAAATTCTAAAAGACGATGCTGTTAAAATGCTGCACTCAATATGTCAGCAAATTTGGAAAACTCAGGAGTGGCCACAGGACTGGAAAAGGTCAGTTTTCTTTCCAAATCCAAAGGCAATGCCAAAGAACATTCAAACTACTACACAATTTCACTCATTTCACATGCTAGCAAAGTAATTCTCAAAATTCTCCAAGCCGGCTTCAACAGTACATGAACTGAGAACTTCCAGATCTTCAAGCTGGATTTAGAAAAGGCAGAAGAACCCGAGATCAAATTCCCAACATCCACTGGATCATAGAAAAAGCAAGGGAATCCCAGAAAAAAAAATCTTCTGCTTCACTGACTATGCTAAAGCCTTTGAATGTGTGGATCACAACAAATTCTGGAAAATTCTTAGATGGAATTATTAGACAACCTTATCTGGCTCTTGAGGAACCTGTATGCAGACAAGAAGCAACAGAACTGGCCATGGGATAACAGACTGGCTCAATATTGGGAAAGGAGTACATCAAGGCTGTATATTGTCACCCTGCTTATTTAACTTAAATGCAGAGTGCATCATGTGAAATGCCAGACTGGATGAAGCACAAGCTGGACTCAAGATTGCTAGGAGAAATATCAGTAACCTCAGATATGCAGATGATACCTCCCTTATGACAGAAATTAAAGAGGAACTAAAAAGCCTCTTGATGAAGGTGAAAAAGCTGACTTAAACTCAATATTCGAAAAACTAAGATCATGCCATCTGGTCCCATGACTTCATGGCAAATAGATGGGGAAACAATGGAAACAGTGACAGACTTTATTTTCTTGGGTTCCAAAATCACTGTACATGGTGACTGCAGCCTTGAAATTAAAAGACACTTGCTCCTTGGAAGAAAAGCAATGACAAACCTAGACAGAATATTAAAAAGCAGAACTATTACTTTGCCGATAAAGGTCTCTCCACTCAAAGCTGTGATTTTTCCAGGAGTCATGTATGCATGTGAGTGTTGGACCATAAAGAAAGCTGAACACTGAAGAATCGATGCTTTTGAACTGTGGTGTTGGAGAAGAATCTTGAGAGTCCCTTGGATTGCAGGGAGATATTCATTGGAAGGACTGAAGCTGAAGTTCCAATACTTTGGTCACCTGATGCGAAGAGCCAACTCATCAGAAAAGACCCTGTTGATGGGAAAGATTAAAGGCAGGTGAAGAAGGGGACAACAAAGGGTGAGATTGTTGGATGACATTGTTGACTCAATGGACATGAGTGTGAACTAACTACAGGAAATTGTGAAGGACAGGGAATCCTGAAGTTGCTGCAGTCCATAGCATCTCAAAGAGTTGTACACTACTGAACAACTGAACAACAACAAAATTTGTCATGAAGTGATGGGACCAGGTGGTATGATCTTAATTTTTTGAATGTTGAGTATTAAGCCAGCTTTCTGACTCTCTTCTACATCTTCATCAAGATGCTCTTTAGTTCTTCTTTGCTTTCTGCCATTAAGGTGGTGTCATCTGCATATGTGATGTTATTGATATTTCTCATGGAAATCTTGATTCTAGCTTGTGCTTCGTCCAGCCCAGCTATCTCCTATTTTCAGATTTCCTTTCCATTTAGGTCACTAAAAAACCTTGAGTAGCATTCTCTGTGCTATTCAGTAGGTTTTCATTAGTTACCTATTTTATACATCATTGTATATATATCAATCCCATTCTCCCAATTTATCCCACCACCCTTCTCCCTTTTTTATTCATAAGTTTGCTCCCTGCATCTTTGTGTTTGTTTATGCTTTGCAAGTTAGTTCATCTATACCATTTTTCTATATTCCACATGTAACTGATAAAATGTTTGCTTTTCTCTTTCTTACTTCACTCTGTATGACAGTCTCTAGGTCTACTCACATGCTAGCAAATGACAGTATTTCATTCCTTTTTATGATCGTGTTATATTCCATGCTGTGTGTGTGTGTGTGTGTGTGTGTGTTCTTTGACACATGTTCTTTACCTTCCCTGGTAGCTCAGTTGGTAAAGAATCCGCCTGCAGTGCAGGAGACCCTGGTTCATCCCTGATTCCTGATTCAACAAGATCTGCTGCAGAAGGCATAGGCTACCCACTCCAGTATTCTTGGGTTTTCCTGGTGGCTCGTAAAGAATCTGCCTGCAGTGTAGGAGACCTGAGTTCGATTCCTGGGTTGGGAAGATCCCCTGGAGAAGGAAAAGGCTGCCCACTGCAGTATTCTGGCTTGGAGAATTCCATGGACTGTATAGTCCATGGGGTTGCAAAAAGTAGGACACGACTGAGTGACTTTCACTTTTGTCTAACTTCACTTTCATATTCTTTATCCATTCCTCTCTTGATAGATATTTAGGGTATGTACATATCCTGGCCACTTTAAATAGTGTTAATGAACTATTCTGCAAATGAACATTGGGGTATGTTTCTTTTTTTAAACTTTTTATTTTGTTTTGGATATAGCTGATAAACAATGTTGTGATAACTTCAGGTGGACAACAAAGGGACTCAGCCATACATATACATGTGTCTATTCCTGAAACTTCACTCCCATTCAGGCTGCCAAATAACATTGAGCGTAATTCCCTGTGTTATGCAGTAAGACAGTGTTTGTGAGCATTTTAAATATAGCAGTGTCTATGCATTGATCCCCAAATCTCTAAAACTATGTCCTTTCCATTATTCTCCCTTGGCAACTGTAAGTTCATTCTCTAAGTCTGTGAGTGTGTTTCTGTGTTGTAAGTAAGTTTTTATCATTTCTTTTTGAGTTTGCATATAAGAGATGTTGAACTACATTTCTGCTTCTCTGTGTGACTTAACTTCACTCAGTATGACAATTGCCAAGTGTGTCCATGTTGCTGCAAATGTTATTAGTTCATTCCTTTTTATGGCTGATGACTAGATCTGATAGACAGAGTGCCTGATGAACTATGGACAGAGGTTCATGACATTCTATACGAGACAGGGATCAAGACCATCCCCAAGAAAAAGAAATGCAAAAAAGCAAAATGACTGTCTGAGGAGGCCTTACAAATAACTGTGAGAAGAAGAGAAGTGAAAAGCAAAGGAGAAAAGGAAAGATATACCCATCTGAATGCATATTTCCAAAGAGTAGCAAGGAGAGATAAGAAAGCCTCCCTCAGTGATCAATCCAAAGAAATAGAGGAAAACAATAGAATGGGAAAGACTAGAGATCTCTTCAAGAAAATTAGAGATACCAAGGGAACATTTCATGCAAAGATGGACTCAATAAAGGAAAGAAATAGTATGGACCTAACAGAAGCAGAGGATAGTAAGAAGAGATGGCAAGAATACACAGAAGAACTGTACAAAAAAGATCTTCATGACCCAGTTAATCATGATGGTGTGATCGCTGACCTAGAGCCAGACATCCTGGAATGTGAAGTAAAGTGGGCCTTATGAAGCATCACTACGAACAAAGCTAGTGCAGGTGATGGAATTCCAGTTGAGCTATTTCAAATTGTGAAAGATGATGCTGTGGAAGTGCTGGACTCAATATGCCAGCAATTTTGGAAAACTCAGCAGTGGCCACAGGACTGGAAAAGGTCAGTTTTCATTCCAATCCCAAAGAAAGGCAATGCCAAACTATGTTCAAAGTACTGCACAATTGCACTCATCTCACACGCTAGTAAAGTAATGCTCAAAATTCTCCAAGCCAGGCTTCAGCAATACGTGAACCATGAACTTCCAGATGTTCAAGCTGGTTTTAGAAAAGGCAGAGGAACCAGAGATCAAATTGCCAACAGCTGCTGGATCATCGAAAAAGCAAGAGAGTTCCAGAAAAACATCTATTTCTGCATTATTTACTATGCCAAAGCCTTTGACTGTGTGGATCACAATCAACTGTGGAAAATTCTGAAAGAGATGGGAATACCAGACCACCTGAGCTGCTTCTTGAGAAACCTGTATACAGGTCAGGAAGCAACAGTTAGAACTGGACATGGAACAACAGACTGGTTCCAAATAGGAAAAGGAGTACATCAAGGCTGTATATTGTCACCTGGCTTATTTAACAAATATGCAGAGAACATGAGAAACGCTGGGCTGGAGGAAGCACAAGCTGGAACCAAGACTGCTGGGAGAAATATCAACAACCTTAGATATGCAGATGACACACCCTTATGGCAGAAAGTGAAGAAGAACTAAAAAGCCTCTTGATGAAAGTGAAAGTGGAGAGTGAAAAAGTTGGCTTAAAGCTCAACATTCAGAAAACGAAGATCATGACATCTGGTCCCATCACTTCATTGCAAATAGATGGGGAAACAGTGGAAACAGTTGCTGACTATTTTTCTGGGCTCCCAAATCACTGCAGATTGTGATTGCAGCCATGAAATTAAAAGACACATACTCCTTGGAAGGAAAGTTATGACCAACCTAGACAGCATATTAAAAAGCAGAGGTATTACTTTGCCAACAAAGGTCCGTGTAGTCAAGGCTATGGTTTTTCCAGTAGTCATGTATGGATGTGAGAGTTGGACTATAAAGAAAGCTCAAGGCTGAAGAATTGATGCTTTCGAACTGTCGTGTTGGAGAAGACTTGAGATTCCCTTGGACTGCAAGGAGATCCAACCAGTCCATTCTAAAGGAGATCAGTCCTTGTGCTCATTGGAAAGACTGATGTTGAAGCTGAAACTCCAGTAGTTTGGCCACCAGATGCGAAGAGCTGACTCACTTGAAAAGACCCTGATGCTGGTAAAGATTGAGGGTGGGAGGAGACGGGGACGACAGAGGATGAAATGGTTGAATGGCATCACTGACTCAATGGTGGTGAGTTTATGTGGACTCTGGGAGTTGGTGATGAACAGAGAGGCCTGGCGTGCTGCGGTTCATGGGGTTACAAAGAGTCGGACAAGACTGAGTGCCTGAACTGAACTCAGTATTCCATTGTATATGTACCATATCTTCTTTATCCATTCCTCCATCAATGAACATTTAGACTGCTACCATGTCTTGACTGTAGTAAACAATGCTGCAATGAACACTGGAGTACATGGATCTTTTGGACCTTGTTTTTCTCCAGATACACGCCTGAGAGTGAGATTTCAGGCTCATATGATAGCTTTAATTTTAGCTTTTTAAGGAACCTCCAAACTGTTCTCCATAGTGGCTGTACAAATTTACATTCCCACCAATAGTGTAGGAGAATTCCCTTGTGTTCATACCATCTCCAGCATTTATTATCTGTGAATATTTTGACAATGGCCGTTTTGACATGTTTGAGGTGATACCTCATTGTAGTTTTGATTGGATTTCTCTAATAATTAGCACATTTGAACATCTTTTCATGTGCCTCTTTACCATTTGTATGTCTTCTTTGGATAAATTTCTGTTTAAATCTTCTGCCCATACTTTCATTAGGTTGTTTATTTTAATGACATTAATTTTCATAAGTTTTTTGTAAATTTTGATGACTAATCCCTTTTCCATTACATCTATACAAATATTTTCTCCCATTCTGTACATTTTCTTTTTGCTTGGTTTATGGTTTCCTTTGCTGTGAAAAAGCTTCTGACTTTAATTTTGTCCCATTTGTTTATTTTTATTTTCATTTCTGTTATAGTGGGAGATAGATAGAAAAAGATACTGCTGTGATTTTTGTCAGAAAGTGTACTGCCATTGTTTTCTCTAGGAGTTTCATAGTGACCAATCAAACATTTAGTTCTTTAATACAGCTTGCATTTATTTTTGTGTATAGTGTTACATAATGATCTAATTTATTTTTTTTACATGTAGGTGTCCAGTTTTCTCAGCACCATGTGTTCAGATGACTCTCTTTCCAACATTGTGTAGCCTTGCCTCCTTTGTCATAGATTAATTGACATAAATGTGTGTGCTTATTTCTGGGCTTTCTATCCTGTTCCACTGATCTACATTTCTATTTTTGTGCCAGTACCATACTGTTTTTATGATATGACTATAGCTGTGTAGGATAGACTGAAATCAGGGAGGCTTATTCCTCCAGCTCTGATTTACTTCTCAAGATTGCTTTGGCTATTCAGGGTCTTTTGTATCTCCGTGCAGATTTAATGATTTTTTGTTCTAGTTGTGTAGAAAATGTAATTGGAAATCTGACAGGGATTGCATTGAATCTGTAGACTGCCTTGGGTAGTGTATTCACTTTAACAATATTTATTCTTCCAACCCAAGAACATGATATATATCTCTGTTTGTATCTTCTTTGATTTTTTTATCAGCATCTTATAGTTTTCAGAGTACAGATATTTTGTCTCCTTACATAGGTTTATTCTTAAGTATTTTATATTTTTTGATGCAATTGTAAGTGAAATTGTTTCTTGAACTTCTATTTCTGAATTTTTGTTGTTGGTATATAGAAATGCAGGAGATTTCTTTGTGTTGATTTTGTAATCTACAACTTTACCAAATTCATTGATGAGCAACTAGTAATTTCTGGTAGCATCTTTAGGATTTTCTATATGTAGTATCAGGGAATTCCCAGGTGGATCAGTGGTAAAGAATCACTCTGCAGATGCAGGAGACATAGGAGATATGGGTTCGATTCATGGTTTGGGAAGATCCCCTGGAGTAGGAAATGGCAACCCACTCCGCTGTTCTTGCCTGGAAAACTCTATGGACAGAGGAGCCAGACTCTATACTGTCCGTGGTGTTTCAAAGGGTTGAACACAGCTGAGTGGGTATGCACACATGCACACATGTATAGTATTATATCATCTGCAAAGAGTGATGGTTTAACTTCTTTTTCCAATTTGAATTCCTTTTATTTCTTTTTCTTCTCTGATTCCTGTATCTGGGACTTTCAAAACCATGTTGAATAAAAGTGGTGAAAGTGGACCTTTTTTCTTGTTCCTAATATTAGAGGAAATGCTTTCATATTTTCACCATTGAGTATGATATTAGCTGAAGGTTTGTTATATATGCCCTATATTATGTTGTGGTAGGTCCCCTCTATGCCCAGTTTCTCTATCTTTCTTTATAAATGAGTGCTAAATTTTGTCAAAAGCTTTTTCTCCATCTACTGAGATGATCATATGGTTTTTATTTTTTTGGTTTCTTGATGTGCTGTTGATTTGTGTATATTGAAAATTTCTTGCATCTCTGGGATAAATCCCACTTGATCATGTTGTGTGATCCTTTTAATGTATTTCTGGATTTGGATCGCTAGTCTTTTGTTGAGGATTTTTGCATCTTTATTCATCATTGATCTTGTAATTTTCATTTTTGTGTGGTATCTTTCTCTAGTTTTGTTATCAGGGTGATGGTTGCCTCATAGAATGAGTTTGGGAGTTTTCCTTCCTCTGCAATTTTTTGGCAAAGTTTCAAAAGAATAGGTGTTGGATCTTATCTAAATGTTTGATGAAATTCACCTTTCAAGACACTGGGTGTTACACTTTTTTGTTTGTTAGGAGTTTTAAAATCAGTTTCTTTCCATTTCAGTGTTTGTGATTGGTCTGTTCATACTTTCTATTTATTCCTGGTTCAGTTTTGGGCAATTGTACCTTTAAGGATTATTCTATTTTTTTAGGTTGTCCATTTTTTTGGCATACAGTTGCTTTTAGTAGTCCCTTATGATCCTTTGTATTTTTGTGGTGTCAGTTGTAACATCTTTTTTTTTTTTTTTTTTCATTTATAATGTTATTGATTTGTGTCTTCTCTATTTTTTTTTTCTTGATGAGTTTGGCTAAATGATTGTCAATTTTGTTCATCTTTTCAAAGAACCAGATTTTAGTTTCATTGATCTTTGTTTTGTTTTCTTTGTCTCTATTTCATTTATTTCTGCTCTGATTTTTTTACTTTTTTTCCTTCAATGAATTTTAAGTTTTGTTTGTTACTGTTTTTCCAGTTGTTTTAGGTATAAGGTTAGGTTGTTTACTTGAGATTTTTCTTGTTTTTTGAGGTAAGACTGTATTGCTTTAAACTTTCCTCTTAGAACTTCTTTTGCTGCCTCCCTTAAATTTGGATAATTGTAATTTAATTTATTATTCTCATTTTTTAATTTCCTCTTGGTTTCCTCAGTAATCTGTTGAATGCTTAGTAGCATGTTGTTTCAGTTCAGTTCAGTCACTCAGTCGTGTCTGCCTCTCTGCAACCCCATGGACTACAGCACACCAGGCTTCCCTGTTCATCACCAACTCCTGGAGTATGCTCAGACTCATGTCCATCAAGTTGGGGATGCCATCCAACCATCTTATCCTCTATTGTCCCCTTCTCATCCTGCCTTAAATCTTTCCCAGCATCAGGGTCTTTTCCAATGAGTCAGTTCTTTACATCAAGTGGACAAAGTATTGGACTTTCAGCTTCAGCATCAGACCTTCCAATGAATATTCAGGACTGATTTCCTTTAGGATTGACTGATTTGATCTCCTTGCAGTCCAGGGGACTCTTAAGAGTCTTCTTTAGCATCCACATGTTTGTGTTTTTCATATTGTGTGTGTATTTGTGAATGTATCAGAGCAATTTACTATTGGAAACACATATAGTTTCCCCCTCATTTATTATTTTGGTATTCCTAATTCTTATTTTTTTTTAATAACTGGGGGGGAAATTGCTTTACAATTTTGTGTGGTTTCTGTCATAAAACAACACAAATCAGCCATAATTATACATGTATCACCTCCCTTATGAACCTCCCTCCTCATCCTGGATCATACTCCTCCAGGTCTTCACAGAGCTCCAGGCTGTGCTCCCTGTTTCTCTCCAGCTATCTTTGTTGCACATGGTAGTGTATACATGTCAATGGTACTTTCTCCATTTCTGTCAGTCTCTCCTTCCCCCAATGTGTCCACAAGTCCATTCTCCACATCTGAGTCTCCACTGTTTCCCTGCAAAAACGTTCATCAATATCACTTTTAAGATTTCACATATATATGTGTTAATATTAAATATTTATTTTTGTCTTTCTGACAAAAATACTTCACTCTGTATAACAGTCTATAGGATCATCCACCTCATTAGAATTGACTAAAATTCCTTTTTATGGCTGAGTAAATATTCCACTGTATATATGTACCACCATATCTTCTTTATCCACTCAATTGTCAGTGGTCATCTAGGTTGTTTCCATGTCCTAGCCACTTTAAATAGCACTGCAATGAACATTGGGGAACATGTGTCTTTTTCAATGATGGTTTTCTCAGGGTATATGCCCAATAGGGGGATTGCTGGGTCATTTAGTAGTTTTATTCCTGTTTTTTTTTTTTTTTTTTTTTAAGGAATCATCATATTGCTCTCTATAGTGACTGTATCAGTTTACGTTCCCAACAACAGTCTGTGGGGATTCCCTTTTCATCACATCCTCTACAACATTTATTTTTTGTAGATTTTTTGATGATGGCCATTATGACTGATGTGATGTGACATCTCATTGTAGTTTCTTTGCATTTCCCTAATAATGAGTGATATTGAGCATCTTTTCATGTGTTTATTGTCCACCTGTATGCCTTCTTTGGGAGAAGGCAATGGCAACCCACTCCAGTACTCTTGCCTGGAAAATCCCATAGATGGAGGAGCCTGGTAGGCTGCAGTCCATGGGGTTGCTAAGAGTTGGGCATGACTGAGCGACTCCACTTTCACTTTTCACTTTCATGATTTGGAGAAGGAAATGGCAACCCACTCCAGTATTCTTGTCTGGAGAATCCCAGGGACAGAGGAACCTAGTGGGCTGTCATCTATGGGGTTGCACAGAGTCGGACACGACTGAACGGACTTAGCAGCAGCAGCAACAGCATGCCTTCTTTGGAGAAATGTCTGTTTAGATCTTCTTCTCATTTTTTGATTGGGCTGTTTGTTTTTCTTAATGTTGAGCTGCATGAGGTGCTTATATATTTTGGAGATTAATATTTTGTCAGTAGTTTTGTTAGAAATTATTTTCTCCCATTATAAGAATTGTCTTTTAACCTTATTTAGTGTTTCTTTTGCTCAGGATGGGGAACACATGTATACCTGTGGTGGATTCATTTTGATGTTTGGCAAAACTAATACAATTATGTAAAGTTTAAAAATAAAATAAAATTAAAACCAAAAAAAAAAAAAAAAAAGCAAAAGCTTTTAAGTTTAATTAGGTCCCATTTGTTTATTTTTGTTTTTATTTTCATTACTTCAGGAGGCGGGTCAAAGAGAATCTTGCTGGGATTTATGTCAAAGAGTGTACTACCAATGATTTCCTCTAAGGGCTTTATAGTTTTTTTTCTTGTAGTTTATTTTTCATCTCATCATGTTGTGATCAGAAAACATACTTGATATGATTTCAGTTTTCTTAAATTTACCAAGGCTCAGTTTGGGGCTCAGCATTTGGTAAATCCTTGAGAATGTTCTGTGTGCACTTGAAAAGAATGTGTATTCTGCTGCTTTTGGATGGAATGCTCTATAAATATCAATTAAGTCCATCTGTTTTAATATGCCATTGAAGGCCTATGTTTCTTGACTAAATAAATCTGTCTAGATGATCTGTCCATTCATGTTAGTGGGGTGTCCAAGTCTCCCACTATTATTGTGTTACAGTTGATTTTTCCCTTTATGGTTGTTTGCACTTGCCTTACATATTGAGGTGCTCCTCTGTTGGGTGCATATATCTTTACAATTGTTATATCTTCATCGTGGATTAATCTCATTATCATTTAGTTTCTTCTTTGCCTCTTACAACAGACTTTGTTTAAAGTCTATTTTGCCTGATACAAATATTGCTGCTCCAGCTTTCTTTTGATTTCCATTTGCATGGAATGCCTTCTTCCTTTCCCTCACTTTGAGTCTGTATATCTCTCTTGGTCTAAGATGGGTCTCTTGTAGACAGCATTTATATGGCTCTTGTTTTTGTATCCAATCAAGTGAACTATGTCTTTTGTTTGGTGCATTTAATCCATTTACATTTAAGGTAATTATCAATATGTGTGATCCTATTACCATTTCCTTAAATGTTTTGGGTTTGTTTTTTAAGTTCTTTTCCTTCCCTTGTGTTTTCTGTCTAGAGAATTTCATTTAGCATTTGTTGTAAAACTGATTTGGTAGTGCTGAATTTTCCTAACTTTTGCTTGCCTGTAAAGCTTTTGACTTTTGTCAAATCTAAATGAAAGCATGGCTGGGTACAATATTGTTGGTTGTGGGTTCTTCCCTTAACCCACTTTAAAAATTTCATGCCATTCCCTTTGGACTTGTAGAGTTTCTGCTGAGAAATCACCTGTTTACCTTATGGGAGTTCCCTTGTATTTTCTTTGTTGTTTTTAATATATTATCTTTGCTTTAATATTAGTCAGTTTGATTACTGTGGGTGTCTCCATGTTCTTCTTTGGCTTTAGCCTTCCTGTGATTCTCTGTGTTTCCTGGATTTAACTGACTATTTCCTTTACTGTGTTAGGGATGTTTTCAGCTATTATCTCTTCAGATAGTCTGTGGAGTCCTTTCTCTCTCTTCTTCTTCTTCTAGGATCCCTATAATGTGAATATTGTGTCTTTAATATTGTCTCTGATGTCTTTTAGACTGTGTTCATTTTTTTAATTCTTTTTTCTTTATTCTTTTTCTTGCTGATGTTTCCCACCATTCTATCTTTTAGGTCATTTATCCATTCTTCTGCTTGAGCTTTTCTGCTTTTGATTCCTTCCAGGGTATTTTTCACTTTAGTTATTGTATTGTTCATTTCTGTTTGTTTATTCTTTAGTTATTCCATGTCTTAAGCAATTTTTGCAGCTTCTCAGTCTTTGCCTCTGTTCTTTTTCCGAGATCCTCGATCATCTTCAATACCATTATTCTCAATTCTTTCTCTGTCTGTTGCCTATCTACACTTCATTTAGTTTTCTTTCTGGACTTTATCTTGTTCCTTAATCTGAAACATAATCCTCTGCCTTTTCATTTTAATTAATTTCTGTGATTGTGGTTTTTGTTCTGTAGGCTGCAGTACTGTAGTTCTTGTGGCTTCTTCTGTCTGTCCTCTGGTGTATGTGGCTCCCCAAGAGGCTTTTGGAAGCTTCCTGATAGGAGAGACTGGTGGTGTGTAGAACTGGGTGTTGTATGGAACTGGGTCTTGCTCTGATGGGCGGGACCATGCTCAATAAAACAAATCCACTTGCCTGCTGATGGCTTGTTTTTCTGGTATTGAGTTGCATAAGCCGCTTGTGTATTTTGGAGTTTAATACTATGTCAGGTGATTCACTTGCTATTTTTTTTTTCAATTCTGAAACTTGTCTATTCATTTTATTTATGATTTATTTGCTGTGCAAAAGCTTTTAAGTTTAATTAGGTCCAACTTTTTTGGTTTTGCTTTTATTTCCATTGTTCTAGGAGGTGGGTCACAGAGAATCTTGCTGTAATTTATGCCAAGGAGTGTACAAACTATGTTATCTTCTAGGAACTTTATAGTTTCTGGCCTTATATTCAGTCTTTAATCCATTTTGAGTTTAGTTTTTGTATGATGTTAGGAAGTGTTCTACTTTCATTCTTTTATATGTAGTTTTCTAGTTTTCCCAGCACCACTTATTGAAGAGGCTATTTTTTCTCCATTATATATTCTTGCCTCTTTTGTCAAAGATAAGATGCCCATAAGTGTGTGGGTTTAACTCTGGATTTTCTAGTCTTTTTCTATTGGTCTATATTTCTGTTTTTGTGCCAGTACCACATTGTCTTGATGACTGTAGCTTTGTAGTATAATTTAAAGTCATGGAGGTTGATTCTTCCAGCTCCATTCTTCTTTCTCAAATCACTGTGGCTATTAGAGTTGTTTTGTGTTTCCATATAAATTGTGACTTTTTTTGCTCTAGCTCTGTGAAAAATACCATTGGAAGTTTGATAAGGATTGCATTAAATCTATAGATTGCTTGGGACATGTAGTCATTTTCACAATATTGTTTCTTCCAATCCAAGAACATGGTATATCTCTCAATATGTTTATGGCATCTTTGGTTTCTTTCTTTAGTGTCATACAGTTTTCTGC
The DNA here is from genome assembly GCF_002263795.3 of Bos taurus. NCBI lineage: Eukaryota > Metazoa > Chordata > Mammalia > Artiodactyla > Bovidae > Bos > Bos taurus. Next base: position 93,138,497 of record NC_037357.1, read on the forward strand.
ATACAGGTCTTTTGTTTCTTTAGGTAGGTTTATTCTTTTTGTTGCAATGGTGAATGGAGTTGTTTCCTTAATTTCACTTTCAGATCTTTTATTCATAGTGTATGGAAATGCAAGGGAATTCCTTGTATTAATTTTATATCCCGTGACTTTACTGTACTCATTAATTAGATGTAATAATTTTCTGTTGGCATCTTTTGGATTTTCTATGTATAAGATAGTGTCTTCTGCAAACAGGAGAGTTTTGTTTTCTGATCTGGATTCTGTTTTTTAATTCTCTGATTGCTATGGCTAGGACTTTGAAAACTCTGTTGAATAAGAGTTATGAGAGTAGGCGCCCTTGTCTTGTTCCTAGTCTTAAAGGAAATTATATCAGTTTTTCACCTTTGAGGATAATATTTGCTTAGGGGTTGTTGTGTATGGTTTTATTATGTTGATGTATGATCCTTCTATGTCTATCTACTTTTTGGAGAGTTTTTATCATAAATGGGTTTTGAATTTTGTCCAAAGCTCTCTTTGCATTTATTGAGATGGTCGTGTTTTTTTTTTTTTTTTTTTTTTTTTTGTGTTTCAATTTGTTAATTTGGTGCATCACATTTACTGATTTGCATTACTGAAGAATTCTTGTATCTGTGGGACAAAGCCTGCTTGGTCCTTTTTATATGTTGTTGGATTCTGTTTGCTAGGATTTTGTTGAGGACTTTTCATCTTTGTTCACCAGTGAAACTGGCCTCTAATTTTCTAATTTTTTCATCATCTTTGTCTGGTTTGTTATCATGGTAATCATGGCGTCAGAATGAGTTCAGGAATTTTTCTTCCTCTGCAATTTTCTGTGTTTGAGTAGTATAGGTGTTGCAAGTGAAAGTGAAAGTTGCTCAGTCGCGTCCGACTCTTTGTAACCCCATGGACTAAACAGTCTATGGGATTCTCCAGGCCAGAATACTGCAGTGGGTAGCCTTTCCCTTTTCCAGGGAATCTTCCCAACCCAAGGATCGAACCCAGGTCTCCCACATTGCAGGCGGATTCTTTACCAGCTGAGCCACAGGGGAAGCCCAAGAATACTGGAGTGTGTAGCCTATCCCTTCTCCAGTGGATCTTCCTGACCCAGGAGTTGAACTTGGGGTCACCTGCATTGCAGGCAGATTGTTTACCAGCTGAGCTATCAGGGAAGCTCTTCTCTAAACTTTTAGTAGTGTTCATCTGTGAAGCCATCAGGCCCTGAGCTTTTGTTTGTTGGGAAAATTTTTATTAACAGTTTTGATTTTTGTGCTTGTGATTGGTATGTTCATATTTTCCATTTCTTTCTGATTCAGTTTTGAAAGGTTATATTTTCTAAGAGTTTCATTTCTTCCAGGTTGTCCATTTTATTGGTATTGCTCGTAGTAATCTCTTCTGATCTTTGGACTTCTGCATTGTCTGTTGTAACTTCTTTTTCATTTCTGTTGTAACTTCCTTTGTCTGTTGTAACTTCTCCTTTTTAATTTCTAATTTTACTGATTTGAGTTTTCTCCTTTTTTTTCTTGATGAATCTGGCTAATGGCTTGTCAATTTTGTTTATGTTTTCAAGGAATCAGGTTTTAGTTTTGTTGAACTTTGCTATTGTTTTCTTCATTTATTTTTCATTTATTTCTGCTCTGGTATTTATGATTTCTTTCCCTCATATAACTTTGAGGATTTTTGTTTTGTTTGTTTGTTTTAGTTGCTTCATATGAAAAGGGAGTTTGTTTATTAAATATTTTTCTTGTTTCTTGAGGTATGATTGTTATAAACTTCCCTCTTAGCACTGCTTTAGGTGAATGCCATAGGCTTTGAGTTTTCATGTTTTCATTTTAATTTGTTTCTAGGTGTGTTTTGATTTCCTTTTTTATTTCCTCAATGACCACTAGGTTATTCAGAAGTGTATTGTTTGGCCTGCATGTTTGTGTTTTTTATAGTTTTTTTCTCCCTCCATTTGATGTCTAATCTTACAGCGTTGTGGACAGAAAATATGCTTGGAATGATTTAATTTTTTTTTTTTTTAATTTGCCAAGGCTTGATTTTGACCCAAGATGTTATCTGTCCTGTAGAATATTCCATATGTACTTGAGAAGAAATCCACTATCTTTTGATGAAATGCACTGTAGCTATCAGTTAGGTCTGTCTGGTCCAATCCATTGTTTAAAGCTTGCATCCTTATTAGTTTTCTGTCTGGGTGATCTGTCCATTGGTGTGAGTGAGATATTGATGTCTCCCACTATTATGATGTTACCGTCAATTTCCTGTTTAATTGTTGTTAGCATTTGCTTTATGTATTAAGGTGCTTCTATGATGGGTGCATATGTATTTATAGTTATTTTACCTTCTTGAATTGATTCTGTGATCATTATGTAGTGTCCTTCTTTGTTTCCTCTAACGGTCTTTATGTTAAAGTGTATTTTATCCAATAAGAGTATTGTTACTTTAGGTTTCTTTTGATTTTGGTTTGCATGGGATATCTTTTTCCAGCCCTTCATTTTCAGTCTGAATATGTCCCTAGGTTTGCGGTTGGTCTCCTGTAGATGGCATATATAGCGGTCTTGTTTTTGTATTTATTCAGCCAATCTGTGTGCTTTGGTTGGAGCATTTAGGCCTTTTACATTTAAGATAAATATTGATATGTATGATTGTATTATCCATTGATTGTTTGGGGTTTGTTTTTGTAGGCCTTTTTTTTTGTTGTTGTTTTCTGTCTTGAGAAGTCTTTTTAGCATTTTTTGAAAAAGTGGTTTGGTGGTGCTGAATTCTCTCAAATTTTGCTTTTCTGTAAACTTTTAAATTTCTCCTCCAAATCTAAATTAGATCCTTACTGCACAGAGTGATCTCAGTTGTAGGTTTTTCTTTCTTTTAATCCTTTAAGCATATCTTGCCAGTCCCTTCTGGCTTGCAGAGTTTCTGTTGAAAGATCAGCTGTGTTAGTCTTACGGGAATTCCCTTGTATGTTATTTGTTGCTTTTCCCTTGCTGTTTTTAATATTTGTTCTTTGTGATTAATTTTTATTAGTTGCTTTAATATGTGTCTTGGTGAGTTTCTCCTTGGGTTTATCCTGTAGGAGTCTCTCGGCTTCCTGGACTTGGGTAGCTATGTTCTTTCCCATATTAGTGAAGTTTTTGACCTTAATCTCCTCAAATATTTATCATGCCCTTTCCTTTTGTCTTCTTTTTCTGGGTCTGCTATGATTCTGATATTGTTATGCTTAATAATATTTCAGAGGTCTCTGAGACTGTCCTTTTTATATTCTTTTTTCTTTATTCTGCTCTAATTCAGTCATTTCCACCATTCTATCTTCTGGCTTCAGTTATTCTGCTTTTAGTTCCCTCCAGTGTATTTTTAATCTCAGTTATTGTGTTGTTCATTGCTGAGTCTTTATTCTTTAATTCTTCTAGGTCCTTGTTAAACATTTCTTGCATCTTCTCAATCCTTGCCCCCAGTCTATTTATCTGTGCCTCTATTTTATTTTCAAGATTTTGCATCATCTTTAGCATCATTACTCTGAATTATTTTTCAGACGGATTACCTATTTCCTTTTCATTTGTTTGGTCTTGTGAGTTTTTAACATTTTCCTTCATCTGTTGTATGTTTTTCTGCCTTTTCATTTTATTTAATTTACTGTGTTTGAGATCTCCTTTTTGCAGACTGGAAGGTTGTAGTTCCTCTTGACATTGGAGTCTGCCTCTCATAGTGCCTTCTGAAGGATTCCTGGCTGGTGGGATTTATACCTGTGTTCTGGTTAATGGAGCTGGATCTTGTCTCTCTGAAGGGTGGTGCAATGTCCAGTAGTGTGTTCTGGTGTGTCTATGGGTTTTGTATATCTTTGAGTAGTCTGTCTGCTAATGTCTAGCGTTGTGCTCCTGTTTTGCTGAAGTTTTGGTCTGGGGCCTCCAGCACTGGGGCTGGCCTTTCAGTGGGGCTTGGTCTTATTGTTGAGATGGAGACCATTGAGAGAGCTCTCGTTGATTAATGTTCCATGAAATTGGGAGTTCTTTGGTAGTTCAAAATTGTGGGCTCGGGTCTCCCACCTCAGGTGTTCAGGCCTAACCCCTTAATGTAGTACCAAAACCTCACAAGCCACACAGAACAGAAGAGAAACCGCCAAGACTATTGGTGAAAGCAACATTTAATACCCCACAAAACCCTAACGAAGTCACACCAAAGTCCTCCAGTATTTCTAGGAAGGTGTCTGGACCAGTTGTGAACAGTGTGGGTTCTGCTCAGTCTCAGATCTCGCCTTACTCCAGCTTGTACTTGCTCCCAAGTTTATAGTTGTCCCTATCATCCACAGTCTCAGGCTAATTGTGGGTTTTTAATCCACTGGACCTGTGGCTGCTGGAGCTGATTCCCTTTCTTTTCTTCAGTGATATAACCTCTGGTGTTGTGCTTTGGTTTTAGGGCCAGCTCTACTTGAATGCTACACTAAGGTGACTGTTCCAAACCCAGAAAGGAGCGGGCAAAGGCCTAGGCTTATTTGGTCTCACTTCCTCAGTCTGACTGGGGAGTGGGAGGGGTATGGCCACCACAGTTGGTATGTACTGGAGAGTGCTTGCACTGGTAGAGAGACCTGCCAGATGTTGTTATAGGCAGTTTGTACACTCCCAGAGGAATTGGCCCCAAGGAACAAGAGTAAAGCTTCTTAGACTCCCAGCAGGGTGTGGGCAGTATTCTGTGCCTGTTCACAATCTAGTGATAATTGCCACCTTTGGGGTTGGGACTGCAGCAGCATTTTGTCCACTGCCTGAGGCACTTTCCCTGTATTTGGCAGTGGCTTTTGTAAACTGCCCGAGAAGGCAATGGCACCCCACTCCAGTACTCTTGCTTGGAAAATCCCATGGACGGAGGAGCCTGTTAGGCTGCAATCCATGGGGTCGCTAAGAGTCGGACACAACTGAGTGACTTCACTTTCACTTTCATGCATTGGAGAAGGAAATGGCAACCCACTCCAGTGTTCTTGCCTGGAGAATCCCAGGGATGGGGGAGCCTGGTAGGCTGCCGTCTATGGGGTCGCACAGTCGGACATGACTGAAGACTTAGCATAGCATTTGTAAACTGCAGTCATGTCTATTTCCACTTGCTGTTTGGAGGCCACCTTCATATTTCCACTTGCTGTTTGGAGGCCACCTTCAGACACTCAGCTGCTCTCTTTAAATCTGTCTCGGTGACAATGACCTCTTGCTACGCTGAGACACCCAGTCTTTTCCCTGGATTCCCTCCTCTGTTGCCCTAGTCCCCTCAGAGTATCCTTATGGCAGCCCATACCAGTTCTCTCCCTGGGGTCTGACACTGGGACCTGAGCCTTGGCACCTTGCCCCCCATTCTCTGCTGTGGGTGGAGGCATGAGAGCCTCTTCTCTGCTAGGAAGTGCTGTTTGGCAATGATCTCTGTGGTGAATTGTCCCTGTTTTGCCTTTTGAGCACCTGTCATTGCACTCCCCTCTGAGTTCTGAAGCTCCCCACTCACCTGGCCTGTGAGTGAGTTTCCGAGTGTGCCAAAAATTTTCCTCCTTCACCAGTCCCTTCCTGAGGCACAGGTCCATATCATGAAATCCTTTGTCTCTTTTTTATCATTACCTTTTTTCGTACCTCAGTCTAAGGAGATTGGCTAGCCATTTTGAAGTCTGGTGTCTTCTGCCGCCAGCATTCAGTTGTTCTGTTGGAGTTGTTCCATATTCAGTTGAATTTTTGATGTATTTATGGGGAAGAAGGTGATCTTCCCATATTATTCTTCCACCACCTTCTTCCATCTCTGCATTTATCTTTTGAATTATTGTTTATTCTGGGTATATGCCTGGAAGTGACAGTATTGGATGATACAGTAGTTCTATTTTCAGTTTTTTGAGGAACCTCCATACTATTCTCTGTAGTGACTGTATCAATTTACATACCCACAAACAAGCGTAGGAGTGTTCCCTTTTCACCATGTCCTCTCTAGTGTTTACTTTTTGTAAAATTTTTGATGATGGCCATTCTGACTAGTATGAGGTGATACCTCATTGTAATTTTGATTTGCATTTCTTTAATAATTAGTGATGCTGAGCATCTTTCAATTTATTTGTTTTGGCATCTATATGTCTTTGGAGAAATGTCTGTTTAGGTCTTCCACTTATTTTTTTCATTGGGTTGGGTTTTTTATATGTTGCGTTGTAGATTCTAATTTAAACATGTAATCAAAGCTAATGGGAATAAACATTTCAGTTTAGAGTAGGAAAGTAGAGTATGTGCTTTCAGTAAAGAAATTATGAAGAATGGAATTGAATTTTGCTGAAGGAAAAGAAACACTGTCTTAGAGCTGACTGTTTTTCAATGGAACAATAAGGAACAAACTAGTAGGGATACAGAGAATGACGAAAGATTGTGAAAAGTAACGGCCAGTGGGGTGGGGGGGGGGCATGTTTTATGCATGTCCAGGGTTAAGTAATTTTATATTGAAATAATAAAATAAATAAATTTTGTTGCTAAGTAGGTGAGTACAGGATTGGAATTTGAAAGAAGTTTCTTAATGCTCCTTTTTTATAAGAGATTGTATGAATTCTGTGCCCTTAAGTGTTTTAATTTTTTTTCCATCTTTTTGTGACTTGGGTTAAATACATAAGTATTTTTTAAAAAAGACGTATGATCTTTTATGTTTTAAAACATTTTTGTTATTTTTAATAGACTTATCAAATTATCAAAATCTAACTGAAGCTTTTTTAGCCTGCAACTGACACTGGGATGCTTTGAAGGGACCCTGAGACATCTCAAAGAAGAATGTTAAATGAATTATTTGGTATGTGAAATTATTTGAAAAACGTTGTCAAGTGATTGGCATTTATTCATACACCTTAGCTTATGGTGAATGGATAAATATCATTAGTATAGATATTCCAAAATTTATGTGAAATTTCTCACATTTGATATGCCCTGTTGCAATATTAGTTATAATTCTAATTATTAGCCTAAAATATTTTATGTCACAGAAATATCTAAGTTTCTTGCTAACTGCATTATACTCAAATCTTTAACCATTCTAAATTTTGTAATTTATAGATAATCATTATTTTCCACTTATGCTTTTACACAATGAAGGTCTTCAAGAAAACTCATAAAAAATAACTTAAAAAAAAAAAGAAATGTAAGTTTTCAGTAGCCTTTAGATAATACCACTGACCTAAGTAACAAATGAAAAAACTCTAATGGGAAAACTCACAACTTCATCCAGATCAACAAGAATTAATTACATGGGGTTGAATGAGCTGATGAACATGATATACAACTTTATGGAATTTTAGAAAATATACAAGCTTTAATTTTTATTTTCCAGAAAAATCTTTCTCTTATGATGTGACCTGCAACAAGTTGATAAAATATAGCTTTGTAAAGGGTGAAGCATTAACCTTTTTCTCTCTACTTGATCCTATCAGAGATTGGCTTCTTTAGCCAGGTCTCCTGTGGACTTGATGGTTTATTGCAACTGGATTAAAATGAGTTATACTAATTATTGTTTTAATTTATTCTTTGTTTACAAATTATGATTTGTGTCTCTCTGCTACACTATGGTTTTGTCAATATTACCAGCTGTATTACTGATACCATGTCTATTTTATAAGATTGTTGCCTGTTTCAATACCCAATGTAAAACTAGGCCTCTAGCAAAGTTGATGATGGCTGAACATCTTGAGGAAATAGATAAAATCTATGACTCTTACAGTGATTGTAATAGTATGATTATAGGTATGGGCTTCCCTGGTAGCTCAGTTGGTAAACAATCCACCTACAATGCAGGAGATCCCGGATCAATTCCTGGTTTATGAAGATCTGCTGGAGAAGGGATAGGTTACCCACTCCAGTATTCTTGAGTTTCCCTTGTGGCTCAGCTGGTAAAGAATCTGCCTGCAATGTGGGAGACCTGGGTTCAATCCCTGGGCTGGGAACATCCCCTGGAGAAGGGAAAGGCTACACACTCCAGTACTCAGGCTTAGAGAATTCCATGAACTGTATAGTCCATGGGGTTGCAAAGAATCAGACACGACTGAGCAACTTTCACTTTCACAGGTATGGGAAGAAGCAAGAAGGGGGGAAAATATTGAATCATAGCAGTCTAGTAAGATAGAGGATCCAGAGAATCTTTAATTATTAATAGGGCCTAATCCAGAAATTAATGCCTGGAATGGCATACCAACAAGAATTCTCACCTGATCTGGGATGAGCCTCCAAGCTGTGTAGGGCAAAAATTAGTCCTGATATATGTCCCAAATATTGGTCAAATTTCATACCCAGAGGAGGAACTGAGAAATACAGTATTTCCTTCCATATCAGTGAACAAAGGATGTCACAATCATCAGTGATTATAGTCACCACTGATGGTGAACTGATGAATTCTGTGGGAACTCAGGAAGGAAACAAAAATTACTTGCCATCTAACAGCCATCAGACTGCTGCAGCCACTCCCAATAGTAAGCCCTGAGGAAACTCTGCTGCTGCTGCTGCTAAGTTGCTTCAGTCGTGTCTGACTGTGTGCGACCCCACAGATGGCAGCTCACCAGGCTCTTCTGTCCCAGGATTCTCCAGGCAAGAACACTGGAGTGGGTTGCCATTTTCTTCTCCAATGCATGAAAGTGAAAAGTCAAAATGAAGTCGCTTAATCGTGTCCGACTCTTCACAACTCCATGGACTGCAGCCTACAAGGCTCCTCCATCCATGAGATTTTCCAGGCAAGAGTGCTGGAGTAGGGTGCCATTGCCTTCTCTGGAGGAAACTCAGGAAACAAATAAAAACAGGATACTGGCTCCAGATAGCTGAGGTGTATATCACAGGAGTGATTTCAGTGAGCCTAGACTCTTGCATCTTCTCATATATAGAAAAAACACTAAATTCCTTAATTTGAGATATCCAGTTTTCTTTTATTAAGAATAGTTTTTTGTTCCTACTACCTGCTCTTTGTTCAAAAGCTCCTAAATATCCTAACTCCCCCCTCCCCCGCCTTGCCTCCTCAGAGCAGTTTTCTCATCCTAAGTATGTCTGCTAAATAAAGCATAACTCTCAAAAAAAAAAAAAAAAAAAAAAAGGATTCTCTAACTTTTGATTACTGAATTATAATATGTCTTGGTATGTATCTCTGTATTTATCTTATTTGGAACTTTCTGGGCTTCAGTTGTAAAGAGTCCACCTGCCAATGCAGGAGACGTGGTTACAATCCCTGGATTGGGAAGATCCCCTGAAGGAGGGAATGGCAACCGACTCCAGTGTTCTTGCTTGGATAAACCCATGGACAGAGGAGTCTGATGGGCTACAGACCATGGTGTCACAAAGAGTCAGACATGAGTCACATATGCATGGGCTTCCTGGACCTGGATATCTTTTTCCTCCCACAGGTTAAGGACATTTTCACCCATCATTTCTTCAAATTATCTTACTTCCCCCTTTTGTGCTTTTCTTCTGAGACTCCCATAATGTGAATGTTATTCTGCTTGATGTTGTCACACGTCCCATAAGCTATCTTCACTCGTACGTTTTTTGTTTTGTTTTTACTGCTCTGTTTGGGTGGATTGCCTTGCCTTGTCTTCTGGATTGCTAGTCTTTTCTTCTACTTCAGCTATGCTGCTGTTGAAACCTTTAATGTACTTTTCAGTTCAGTTAAGATATTCTTCAATTCTGTGACTTTCATTTGGTACTTTCTTATATCTTCTCTCTCTTTGTTGAAGTTCTCTGTTTACATCCATTTTTCTAAGTTTGGAAAGCATTTAAATGATGATTAATTTGAATTCTTTATCAGGTATATTATTTATCTTTGTTGCATTAAGGATTTTTTCTTGTAGTGTTATATTTTCATTAAGAACATATCCAGGATACAGTCACCTGCTTCATCATGGCAGTGGGAAAATGCCTTGAATTCAAACACCCACCACCTTCAGTGATGTAGTGTGAGAATACCTTTCTACATGTTCCTGTCAGGTTTAGCAAGGAGGCAATAGAATGTCTTGAAGACAAATGCTACTGAGTCCAAGCCACAAAGCCTGGGAGCTGCAGCAAGCAAACTGAGTATTGCTGTGATGCCTTGCCCTGGCAGATCTTAGCAAGGCAGCAGGATGGTGCCACATTTTTCTGTTTTTGCTTGTGCTAATGGGAAGAGGGAAAGTGCAAAATGATGTTCACTAGTGCCTCATTCTTTGCAGAGTCCAAACTGTCTCCTGCCTCTCCAGCAGATTTTATTTTAAATTTTATTTTAATTTAATTTTTAATATTTATTTAATTTAATTTATAATTTTATTTTTAATTTATTTTAAAATTTTAATTATTTTTAATTTAATTTTTAATTTGTATTAATAATTTTCTATTTATAATTTTAAAATAATTTTATTGAAGGATAGTTGAGTTAAAAAATTATACTAGTTTTAAATATAAAACATAGTGACTCAGTATTTTTATAGTTTATATCCCATGTGAAGCTACTATAAAATATTGGCTATATTTCCCGTACTGTCAATTACACTCATTAATTTTGTTTTATATTAATAGTTCAGTTCAGTCACTCAGTCGTGTCCGACTCTTCGACCACATGAACTGCAGCACACCAGGCTTCCCTGTCCATCACCAACTCCTGGAGTTCACTCAGACTCACGTCCATCGAGTCGGTGGTGCCATCCAGCCATCTCATCCTCTGTCATCCCCTTCTCCTCCTACCCCCAATCCCTCCCAGCATCAGGGTCATTTCCAATGAGTCAACTCTTCGCATGAGGTGGCCAAAGTACTGGAGTTTCAACTTTAGCATCATTCCTTCCAAAGAAATCCCAGGGCTGATCTCCTTCAGAATGGACTGGTTGGATCTCCTTGCAGTCCAAGGGACTCTCAAGAGTCTTCTCCAACACCACAGTTCAAAAGCATCAATTCTTCAGTGCTCAGCTTTCTTCACAGTCCAACTCTCACATCCATACATGATCACTAGAAAAACCATAGCCTTGACTAGATGGACCTTTGCTGGCAAAGTAGTGTCTCTGCCTTTCAATATGCTATCGAGGTTGGTTATAACTTTTCTATCAAGGAGTAAGCGTCTTTTAATTTCATGGCTGCAGTCACCATCTGCAGTGATTTTGGAGCCCCCAGAGATGAAGTCTGACACTGTTTCCACTGTTTCCCCATCTATTTCCCATGAAGTGATGGGACTGGATGCCATGATCTTCGTTTTCTGAATATTGAGCTTTAAGCCAACTTTTTCACTCTCCTCTTTCACCTTCATCAAGAGGCTTTTTAATTCCTCTTCACTTTCTGCCATAAGGGTGGTGTCATCTGCATATCTGAGGTTATTGATATTTCTCCCAGCAATCTTGATTCCAGCTTGTGCTTCTTCCAGCCCAGTGTTTCTCATGACGTACTCTGCATAGAAGTTAAATAAGCAGGGTGACAATATACAGCCTTGACGTACTCCTTTTCCTATTTGGAACCAGTCTGTTGTTCTGTGTCCAGTTCTAACTGTTGCTTCCTGACCTGCATACAAATTTTTCAAGAGGGAGGTCAGGTGGTCTGGTATTCTCATCTCCTTCAGAATTTTCCACAGTTTATTGTGATCCACACAGTCAAAGGCTTTGGCATAGTCAGTAAAGCAGAAATAGATGTTTTTCTGGAACTCTCTTGCTTTTTTGATGATCCAGCAGATGTTGGCGATTTTAATTGTAAGTTTGAGGCTTGTGTTTTGACCTAGCTTGTGATCTATCCTGGTGAATGTTTCACGTGCACTCAAAAAGAGTGTGTACTCTGCTGCTTTTAGATGGTCTAATATATCATTTCAAGCGAGTATTTCCTTACTGTTTTCTGTCTAGGTGATCTGTCCACTGATGCAAGTTGGATGTTAAAAACCTCAAACATTATTGTTTATATTACTGTTAGTTTTTCTTTATCTTTATTAATATTTATATATTTATGTGTTGCTTTGTTGGGTATATGTATTAAAAATTTCTACGTCTTTTTCTTGGATCCATACCTTTATTACTATGTAGTGTCCTTTTTTGTTTCTTATAACTAATTACAGTCTGTTTTGTTTGATATACATATTGTTATTCTAACCTTTTTTGGTTTCTATTTGTGTGAGATATATTTTTTTTTTAATTATCTCACTGTGTGTGTCTTTAGATCTGAAGTGAGTCTGTTGTAGGCAGCATATATATGGATTTTGTATTTTTTTTTCAGTAATTTCTGCCATTCTGTGTTTTTTGATGGAAGCATTTAGACCATTGACAGTTAAAGTCATTACTGATAGGTATGTACTTACTGCCATTTTGTTAATTATTCTCAGGTTGTTTTTGTAATTCTTCTTCTTTTTTTTTTTATTATTCTCTTCCCTTCTGATTTGATGACTATCTTTAGTGCTATGTTTGAATTCTTTTCTGTGTAAGTGTATCTATTATCAATTTTTGGTTTGTAGTTACCCTGAGATATACATAACTATATATAAACATATAATGATAATAACATATTATTCGTATGGATTATTGTAACATAGTATAATAATTATATGATACAAATATATGATTATTTTAACTTGATTATCTCGTTTGAATACTTTCTAAGCAGCCTTCTACTTTTACTTGCCCCTCTCATGTTTAAAGTTGTTGACCTCATATTTTATGCCTTTTTGTTTTGTGTATCCTTTTAAACTTTTTATTGAAAATGTAGATAATTTTACTACTTTTGTTTTTCACCCTTTCTATTAGCTGTGTAGGTAAGTTGATCTACTACCTTTACCAGTGAGACTTTTCCTTTCATAATTTTTTTTATATTTCTAGTTGTGGTCTTTTCCATCTAGAGAAGTCCCTTTAAGATTTCTTGTAAAGCTAGTTTAATGGTGTTGAACTGTTTTATCTTTTTCTTGTCTTTAAAACTTTGTATTTTCTTTCTTTTTTAATATAAATTTATTTATTTTAATTGGAGGCTAATTACTTTACAATATTGTATTGGTTTTGCCATATATCAACATGAATCTGCCACGGGTGTACACTTGTTTCCCATCCATAATACCCTCCCACTTCCTTCCCCATAGCAACCCTCTGGGTCATCCCAGTGCACCAGCCCCAAGCATCCTGTATCCTGCATCGAACCTGGACTGGTGATTTGTTTCATGTATGATATTATACATGTTTCAATGCCATTCTCCCAAATCAGCCCACCCTCTCCCTCTCCCACAGAGTCCGTAAGACCAGAAACTATAAAACTCCTAGAGGAGAACATAGGCAAAACACTCTCTGACATAAATCATAGCAGGATCCTCTATGACCCACCTCCCAGAGTGATGGAAATAAAAGCAAAAATAAACAAATGGGACCTAATTAAACTTAAAAGCTTCTGCACAACAAAGGAAACTATACAGTAGGTGAAAAGACAGCCTTCAGAATGGGAGAAAATAATAGCAAATGAAGCAACTGACAAACAACTAATCTCAAAAATATACAAGCAACTCCTACAGCTCAATTCCAGAAAAATAAATGACCCAATCAAAAAATGGGCCAAATAACTAAACAGACATTTCTCCAAAGAAGACATACAGATGGCTAACAAACACATGAAAAGATGCTCAACATCACTCATTATCAGAGAAATGTAAATCAAAACCACAATGAGGTACAATTTCACGCCAGTCAGAATGGCTGTGATCCAAAAGTGTACAAGCAATAAATGCTGGAGAGGGTGTGGAGAAAAGGGAACCCTCTTACACTGTTGGTGGGAATGCAAACTAGTACAGCCACTCTGGAGAACAGTGTGGAGATTCCTGTAAAAACTGGAAATAGAACTGCCTTATGACCCAGCAATCTCACTGCTGGGCATACACACCAAGAAAACCAGAATTGAAAGAGATACGTGTACACCAATGTTCATTTGCAGCACTGTTTATAATAGCCAGGACATGGAAGCAACCTAGACGTCCATCAGCAGACGAATGGATGAGAAAGCTGTGGTACATATACACAATGGAGTATTACTCAGCCATTAAAAAGAATACATTTGAATCAGTTCTAATGAGGTGGATGAAACTGGAGCCTAATATACAGAGTGAAGTATGCCAGAAAGCAAAACACCAATACAGTATACTAATGCATATATATGGAATTTAGAAGGGTGGTAACAATAACCCTATATGCAAGACAGCAAAAGAGACACAGATGTATAGAAAACTTTATATTTTCTACAAAACTGAGTAATAGCCTTTCTGGGTAGGGTTCTGGGTTGTAGGTTATTTTTGTTCCTCACTTTAAATATGTTGTGCCACTCCTGGCCTGTAACAGTTCTGCTGAGTCAGCTGACAGTTTTATTGGTGTTTCCTTGTGTATATCTCATTGCTTCCCCTTGCTGTTTTTAATATTTTAAGTTAATTTTCCATTTTAATTATTATACAGTGTGTCTTGGTGTGCACATCATTAGGTTAATTTTCTTTGGGTTCCCTGTCCTTCCTGGACGTGAATGTCTTTTTCCTCTCCAAGCTGGGATGCTTTTGGTTATGATTGTCTAAAATAAGTTCTCTGCTCTTTTTTCTCTCTCTTCTCCTTCTGAGGCCCATATAATGTGAATGTTAGTGTGCTTGATGTTGTCCCAGAGATCTCTTAAACCGTCTTCATTTTTTAAAATTCTTTGTTTTTTTTCTGTTCATTTTTTATGTCTTCCACTACTCTGTCTTCCTTCCAGTTTACTGATCCATTCCTCTGTATCTTCTAATCTACTGTTGATTTCTTCTAGTGTATTTTTATTCCAGTTATTGTGCTTCAACTCTGTTTGATTCTTCTTTATATATATATATTTTTAACTCTTTGTTAAATTTCTCATTGTATTCACCTATTTTTCTTCCATCTTCATTGAGCATTTTAAGGACCACTACCTTGAACTCATAAGGTAGATTCCTTATCTCCATTAATTTAGTTCTTCTGAATTCTTGTTTCTTCATTTGAAACATATTCCTTTGTTACCTCATTTTGCCTAATTTTCTGGGTTTATCCTTGTGTATTAGATAGGTCAGTTATGATTACCAGTCTTGAGGTAGTGACCTTATGTAGGAGATGTTCTATTGGACCAGATAGCACATTTTCCTCTGGTTACCACATTTATATGATCCAGGCATGCCCCTTATATAAGCTGTGTATATCTTCCTATTGTGGTGCAACTGACTAAAATGGGCATGCTGGTATGTGTTTCTGGTCCTGGTCCTTTTGGCTGCATGTTTTGGAAGCTGATGGCTGCCAGTAAGCATGGCTAGGTCTGGTACAGTTGGCTATGAGGCCAAGGTATCCCATAGCAGCTGGTTGCAGGTCTCATGTGATCCTGTGGCTGACGCTGGCCAGCTGATTGGCAAGATCAGGTTCCATGGTAGCTGGTTATGGGTTCCAGGGTTGTCCAAGGCTGGTGTCAGACTTCTGGTGGGAGGGGCTATGTCACATTGTGGCTCTCTGTGGGCCTGGTATATCCTGGGACAGCTAGCTGTTAGACTCAAGGATGATGAGGCTGGTGCCATCTCACTGATGTGCAGGTCTGGTTCCTCTTGTGACTGTCTGCTAGGCCTGTGGAGTCCAGGCACTGGTTCCCACTGAATTGTGTGCAGGGCTTGCTTCCAGCACTTATAGGTTAGGTAGAGGTCTTCAAAATTATGCTTACCATATCCAGTTTCTTCATGGTAGAATGAGCTTTTTAAAATGGCTGCCACCAGCATCTATGTCCCCAGGAGAAGTCCCAGTTGCCTTCTGCCTCTCTGGGAGGCTCACAAAGATCAGAAACTGGGTCTGATTAGACTCCTTTCAAATTACTACCTCTGCCCTGAATCTTGTAGTGCGTGAGATTTTGCATGTACCCCCCTCAGGCTGTCCAAAAAAAAGCAATGATGGCCTTCTTAGCCAGACATTCTAGAGACTTGTTGTTCTGGTATAAGACTCTAGGATTAAGAGCCATATGTATGTTTTGGACCCATTGATCCTTGGGGAGACCTCTGCAGTTGTAATCATCCTCCCATTTGTGGGTTGCCTACCCAGGGGAATGTGTGCCTTCTTAGTCGCTCACTGTGTCCGACTCTGTGACCCCATGGACTGTAACCTTCCAGATTCCTCTGACCATGGGATTTTCCAGGCAAGAATACTGGAGTGAGTTGCCATTTCCTTCTCCAGAGGATCTTCTTGATCCAGGTATCTAACCCATGTCTCTTGTATCTCCTACATTGACAGGTGGATTCTTTATCACAGAGTCATCTGGGATGCTCACTCAGGGGTATAGATCGTGGCTATACTGTGTCTATACACTTCTTACATATCTTGTTTTGATACCTTCTTTATATCTTTACTTGTAGAAAATCTTTTCTCTTAGTCTTCAGGTCATAATATCAATAGTTGCTCTGTAAATGATTGTAATTTTGGTGTGACTCTGAGAGGAGATGAGCTCAGGATCTTCCCAATCAGCCATCTTAGTTATTCCATCACAAGTAAGAAAATTTCAAATAGTGAAAAGCATTATTTTAGAAATGAAATATGGTAAATAAAATGGAAGTGAGAAATATATTTAAAGGACTAGATCTAATAGATAGAGTGCCTTATGAACTATGGATGGAGGTTCATGACATTGTATAGGATACAGGGATCAAGACGATCCCAATGGAAAAGAAATGCAAATTAGCAAAATGGCTGTCTGGGGAGGCCTTACAAGTAGCTGTGAAAAGAAGGGAAGTGGAAAGCAAAGGAGAAGAGAAAAGATATAAGCATCTGAATTCAGAGTTCCAAAGAATAGCAAGGAGAGATAAGAAAGCCTTCCTCAGCGATCAATGCAAAGAAATAGAGGAAAACAACAGAATGGGAAAGACTAGAGATCATTTCAAGAAAAGTAGAGATACCAAGGGAATATTTCATGCAAAGATGGGCTCGATAAAGGACAGAAATGGTATGGACCTAACAGAAGCAGAAGATATTAAGAAGAGGTGGCAAGAATACACAGAAGAACTGTACAAAAAAGATCCTCATGACCCAGATAATCACGATGGTGTAATCACTGACCTAGAGCCAGACATCCTGGAATGTGAAGTCAAGTGGGCCTTAGAAAGCATCACTACGAACAAAGCTAGTGGAGGTGATGGAATTCCAGTTGAGCTATTTCAAATCCTGAAAGATGGTGCTGTGAAAGTCCTGCACTCAATATGCCAGTAAATTTGGAAAACTCAGCAGTGGCCACAGGACTGGAAAATGTCAGTTTTCATTCCAATCCCAAAGAAAGGCAACACCAAAGAATGCTCAAACTACTACACAATTGCACTCATCTCACAAGCTAGTAAAGTAATGCTCAAAATTCTCCAAAGCCAGGCTTCAGCAATACGTGAACCATGAACTTCCAGATGTTCAAGCTGGTTTTAGAAAAGGCAGAGGAATTAGAGATCAAATTGCCAACGCCTGCTGGATCATCAAAAAAGCAAGAGAGTTCCAGAAAAACGTCTATTTCTGCTTTATTGACTATGCCAAAACCTTTGACTGTGTGAATCACAATAAATTGTGGAAAATTCTGAAAGAGATGGGAATACCAGACCACCTGAGCTGCTTCTTGAGAAACCTGTATGCAGGTCAGCAAGCAACAGTTAGAACTGGACATGGAACAACAGACTGGTTCCAAATAGGAAAAGGAGTACATCAAGGCTGTATATTATCACCCTGCTTATTTAACTTGTATGCAGAGTACATCATGAGAAACACTGGGCTGGAAGAAGCACAAGCTGGAATCAAGATTGCCAGGAGAAATATCAATAACCTCAGATATGCAGATGACACCACCCGTATGGCAGAAAGTGAAGAGGATCTAAAGAGCCTCTTGATGAAAGTGAAAGAGAAGAGTGAAAAGTTGGCGTAAAGCTCAACACTCAGAAAACGAAGATCAAGGCATCTGGTCCCATCACTTCATGGGAAAAAGATGGGATGGGGAAACAGCGTCATACTTTATTTTTTGGGCTCCAAAGTCACTGCAGATGGTGATTGCAGTCACGAAATTAAAAGACGCTTACTCCTTGGAAGGAAAGTTATGACCAACCTAGATAGCATATTGAAAAGCAGAGACATTACTTGGCCAACAAAGGTCCATCTAGTCAAGACTATGGTTTTTCTAGTGATCGTGTATGGATGTGAGAGTTGGACTGTGAAGAAAGCTGAGCGCTGAAGAATAGATACTTTTGAACTGTGGTGTTGGAGAAGACTTTTGAGAGTCCCTTGGACTGCAAGGAGATCCAACCAGTCCATTCTGAAGGAGATCAGCCCTGGGATTTCTTTGGAAGGAATGATGCTAAAGCTGAAACTCCAGTACTTTGGCCACCTCATGCGAAGAGTTGACTCATTGGAAAAGACTCTGATGCTGGGAGGGAATGGGGCAGGAGGAGAAGGGGAAAACAGAGGATGAGATGTCTGGATGGCATCACCGACTCAATGGTCATGAGTTTGAGTGAACTCCCGGAGTTGGTGATGGACAGGGAGGCCTGCCATGCTGTGGTTCATGGGGTTGCAGAGTCAGTCACGACTGAGTGACTGAACTGAATTGAAGTGAACTGAACTGAATGTAGGTATAAACATAGTTGGAAATTTAGTCAGGAGGCAAGTCATGAAGGGTATTTGTAGACCAAAATGATGAGTATGTATTTTATTTTAAATCTCTTAGGAAGCCATTGGAAGATTTTTAATAGTTGTTAGATGATTGCTTGACAAGTAAAGAGCATCATAACCATTTGAGATTCAATTCTGAATTATTAGATAGGCACATTTACTAGCTAAGGAGCTCTCTTCAGCACACAGAATCCACAAGTATAAAATGTATTAGTTCTAGTATTGTAGTAGTATCTATTTTATATAATTTCTAAATTAGGAATTTTATTCAACTTTAATTTGAACCAGGAGTAAGGTACAACTACAACAATTATTCTCAAGCTTCAACGTGCATGAGAATCATCTGCAGGCCTTGTTAAAACACACTTCTAGTGTATGTGATTTAGTAGATCTAGAAGTGAGCCCTCAAAATTTGCATTTCTAACACATTTTTAGGGGATACTGATGTTGGTGGTTGTGAAATTTGATAACCACTGGATAACAGAATACAAACTTCATGAGACCTAGGCTACATTAAAAGACATCCAGTGAATCAATGATATTTGAGGATTGAATATTGATCTTTACATTTATTCATGAGTGAATTCAGAGTTTCAGAACCTAAAGTGATTTGTGACATCTGACTCTTTTGAATCTTGATTTTATATTACTTAACAATGGTATCATCTCCCTATTTCTGTCTTTAGGATAAAATCTTCACTTTATTCCAAGGTTCCTATATGGTCAAATCACCAAGTAGTCATTGTCAGCAATCAGTGAATATGATCACTTGAATGTAGTTAATAACCAAAATCAAGGTAAGTAGTGGTCATGTGTACTATTGAAATTTAATCAGCATTTTGAAGACTTTAGTCATGAAATCACCTTCATGACTTTGCCAGATACATGTACTTATATTTTATTGATGTTTTTTTAATCCATTTTTTGTTTTTGCTTTGCTTTGTCCTTAGTGATAATATTTATAATTTTATGTATGAAATATGCTAGTAATATTGGCATATATTAAAACTGAGCCTGTGTCCCTGCTCAGTCTCTCAGTCATGTCTGACTTTGCAACCCCCGAGACTGTAGCCCACCAGGATCCTCTATCCACTGAATTTTCCAGGTAAGAATACTGGAGTAGGTTGCTGTTTTCTACTTCACGGAATTTTCCCCACCCAGGGATGGAACCCACATCTCCTGTGTCTCTTCCATCGGCAGGCAGATTCTTTACCACTGAGCCACCTGGGAAGCCCCATGTTAAAAATTGTTCATAAAAGTTAAAAAAATAATTATTCATACCAACTAAAATTATCTCATGTTCCACCAGTGATAAACATGTCTTGGTTTGGGAATCATTGAGGTAGAACAAGGTGCCTGATTCATTTATTAAAAAACTTTATTCAGTCTATTCAGTTCTAGGCACTGTTATAAGTGCTAGGACACAGTAGACATTTTTGTGGTGATTTTCTAGTGGAATAGAAAAATAAAAAACACAAAAGTAAAATAGCTTTCAGATATTAAATGTTGTCACACACACGCACACACACACACACACACACACACCAGAATAGTAGGTTAAATAACATCAAAGGAGATACCTTTGCTATGATGGTCATGCAAATCTCTGGAGAAAGAGCATTCCAAGGAATAACAACAGATACAAGGGATCTGAAGTGAAATGGAGGGGAGGATTTGGGAAATAGCCAAAAGGCCCATGTAGCTAGAGCATAATGCATGAGGGAGCCTGTTATTAGGAGGTAAAGTTGGAGAGGTAGATTTGGTCAGATCATGTAGGCCTTTAAGCCATGATTAGAGGCTTGAATTTTATTCTACTTACAGTTGAAATATTGGGAAGTATTAAGCAGGAGAATAATCTGATTTGAACTTCAAAAAATAATCACTCTGGTTGCCCCATAGAGAATGGATTGTAGTGGAACTGGGAAAACCAACTAGGTTTCTGTTATAGGTGAAATGATGGTAGCCTGGAGCAAACTAATAGAAGTGAAGATAGAAATGATCAGGTATAAAGTAGGTTTGAGAGTTGGTTTGAGAATTGGCAATATTTGTAATACATTGAATATCTATCATCATCTATCTTTGAATATCTAAAAGGGGAGGAAAAAGAAAAATCAAAGATGACTCCATGGTTTTTGACCTGTGCAATTGAAAGGATAATGGTGTTATTAATTGAGATAGGGGTAACCAGAAAAGGAGAAGGTTTAAGGTATAAATCAATGCTTCTGCTTTGAATATACTAAATTTGAGGTGCCATTTAAACATCTATATGTAGCTATCAAATGATTGTGTGTGTACAAATCTGATGTTCATGGAAGAGATCTAGAATGGAGATATAAACTGGACTATCAGCCTTTAGATGGCATTATAAAAGCCATGGACTTAGATTTAGATGACTATGGGAGAAATTGTAGAGACAGGAGAGGGCATATCTGAACCTTGAGACCCTTCAGTAGTGAGGGAAATTAAACTAGTCATACAATATAGAATTGTAAATCATTATATTGCTTGATGCATTGTAATTTCAAGCCCTGATGCATTGTAATGCCAGACCCTGGTAAAGAACTAAAGTACAATAATGGGAATAGCCTGAGATCTAATTTTATAGGTCTTGCCTTGAGAGCAACTTAAAGTGTGACTTTGCACAAGCATTTGCTCCTTCATAAAACTCAGTATTATCATTTGTCAGATGAGGAGGGTTTGAAATTATACAGCTGCTCGAATCTCTTGCGACTTTGACTCATAGAATTCTATGATCCAGCAGCTGAAACAATAAGCTTTGGATGTGACTACCTGTATCAAGAGGAATGAAAAGTAGAATACCTTCCTATTGCACATGGAAGTGGATATAGCTTTTTATACAGAATTCTGGAGTCAAAGCAAATAATTTTTCTGTACTTCAGTTTGCCTATCTGCTTTTGAGAAGGATCAGGGACCAAGAGAAGTTTAGTCAGTTATTCTAGAAATGACTTCTTTTCTCAAGTTGCCCTAGGTAAGAGTGAAGGGTATATGGGGTTGTGAAAAGCATTGAAATTTTCTTCAAACAGACCAAAGGTAGTACAAGATAACTGAATTTGGTTTCAGGAGCCTTGGGGTTCTAGTAATTTTTATCCACTAGGCTGCTTATTATGTGTATGGTCCTTTCACTGCATTTCATTTTTTTTCTCCTTTGTAAAACAAAGAGGTTGTTCAAACTCACTGTTTCCTAGTAAACTAAAAAATTGGAACAGTTAGCATTCCTTTGAACATGTACAAATATGTCTCACTTTGGATTCTGGTTTTCCATTCATCACAATATTATATTTTCATTTTAAATTATTTTTTACATGTTGTTGATGTTCAGTCGCTCAGTCATGTCTAACTCTTTGCGACCTTATGGACTGCAGCATGCCAGGCTTGACTATCCTTCACCATCTCCTGGAGCTTGCTCAAACTCACATCTATTGAGTTGGTGATGCCATCAAAACATCTCGTCCTCTGTCGTCCTATTCTCTTCCTACCTTCAGTCTTTCCCAGCATCAGGGTATTTCCAGTGATTCAGTTCTTCACATCAGGTATCCAGAATATTGGAGTTTTGGCTTCAGCATCAGTCCTTTCAACGAATATTCAGGATTTATTTCCTTTAGGATTGACTCGTTTGGTCTCCTTGCAGTCCAAGGGACACTCAAGATTCTTCACCAATACCACAGTTCAAAAGTATCAATTCTTTAGCACTCAGTTTTCTTTATCATCCAGCTCTCACATCCATACATGAGTACTGGAAAAACCGTAGCCTCGACTAGATGGACCATTGTTGGCAAAGTAATGTCTCTGCTTTTTAATATGCTGTATAGATTGGTCATAGCTTTTATCCAAAGAGCAAGTGTCTTTTAATTTCATGGCTGCAGTCACCATCTGCAGTATCTTTGGAGCACAAGAAAATAAAGTCTGTCACTGTTTACATTATTTCCCCATCTATTTGCCATGAAATGCTGGGACCAGATGCCATGATCTTAGTTTTCTGAATGTTGATTTTTAAGCCAGCTTTTTCACTCTCTTCTTTCACTTTCATCAAGAGGCTCTTTAGTTCTTCACTTTCTGCCATAAGGGTGGTGTCATCTGCATATCTGAGGTTATTGGTATTTCTCCTGGAAATCTTGATTCCAGTTTGTGCCTCATCCAGTCCAGCATTTCTCACAATGCACTCTGCATATAAGTTAAATAAGCAGGATGACAATATACATCTTTGAAGTACTCCTTTCCCAATTTGGAATCAATCTATTGTTCCATATCTGGTTCTAATTGTTGTTTCTTGACATGCATGCAGATTTCTCAGGAAACACATAGGTATTATGGTATTCCCATCTCTTTAGTAATTTTACACAGTTTTTTGTAATCCACATAGTCAAAGGCTTTAGTGTAGTCAATGAAACAGAAGTAGATATGTTTTTTGTAGAATTCTCTTGCTTTTTCTATGATCCAACGGATGTTGGCAATTTGATCTCTGGTTCTTCTGTGTTTTCTAAATCCACCTTGTACATCTGGAATTTCTTGGTTAACGTACTGTTGAAGCCTAGCTTGGAGAATTTTGAGCATTACTTTGCTAGCAGTTCAGTTCAGTTCAGTCACGCAGTCGTGTCCGACTCTTTCTGACCCCATTAATTGCAGCATTTGAGGCCTCCCTGTCCATCACCAACTCCCAGAGTTCACCGGAACTCATGTCCATCGAGTCAGTGATGCCATCCAGCCATCTCATCCTCTGTCATCCCCTTCTCCTCCTGCCCTCAATCCCTCCCAGGATCAGAATCTTTTCCAGTAAGTCAACTCTTCACATGAGGTGGCCCAAGTATTGGAGTTTCAGCTTTAGCATCATTCCTTCCAAAGAACACTCAGGACTGATCTTCTTTGGAATGGACTGATTCGATTGCCTTGAAGTCCAAGGGACTCTCAGGAGTCTTCTCCAACACCACAGTTCAAAAGCATCAATTCTTCGGTGCTCAGCTTTCTTCACAGTCCAACTCTCACATCCATACATGACCACTGGAAAAACCATAGCCTTGACTAGACGGACCTTTGTTGGCAAAGTAATGTCTCTGCTTTTGAATATGCTATCTAGTTTGGTCATAACTTTTCTTCCAAGGAGTAAGCGTCTTTTAATTTCATGCTGTAAGATGAGTACAATTGTGCGGTAGTTTGAACAGTCTTTCTTTGAGATTTGAATGAAAACTGATCTTTTCCAGTCCTGTGGTCACTGCTGAAGTTTCCAAATTTGCTGACATATTGAGTGC
The DNA here is from genome assembly GCF_002263795.3 of Bos taurus. Taxonomy (NCBI): domain Eukaryota; kingdom Metazoa; phylum Chordata; class Mammalia; order Artiodactyla; family Bovidae; genus Bos; species Bos taurus. The sequence continues at coordinate 93,162,332 of NC_037357.1, forward strand.
AGCACTTTAACAGCATCATCTTTTAGGATTTAAAATAGCTCAACTGGAACTCCATTACCGCCACTAGTTTTTTTCGTAGTGATGCTTCCTAAGGCCTACTTGACTTCACACTTCAGGATGTCTGGTTCTAGGTGAGTGATTACACCATCATGGTTATCTGGGTCATTAAGATCATTTATGTATAGTTCTTTGTGTATTCTTGCTACCTCTTCTTAATATCATCTGCTTCTGTTAGGTTCATACTGTTTCTGTCTTTTATTGTGCCCATCTTTGCATGAAATATTCCCTCGGTATCTCTAATTTTCTTGGAGAGATCTCCAGTCTTTCCCATTCTATTGTTTCCCTCCATTTCTTTGCATTGATCTCCCAGGAAGGCTAATCTCTCCTTGTTATTCTTTGGATCTCTGCATTTAGATGGATTTATCTTTCCTTTTCTCCTTTGCCTTTTGCTTCTCTTGTTTTCTCAGCTATTTGTAAGGCCTCCTCAGACAACCAGTTTGCCTTTTTGCATTTCTTCTTTTTGGGCATGGTTTAGTTCACCCCCTCTTGTACAGTGTTACGAACCTCCATAGTTCTTCAGGCACTGTGTCTATCAGATCTAATCCCTTGAATCTATTTGTCACTTCCAGTGTATCATTGTAAGGGATTTGATTTAGGTCATACCTGAATGGTCTGGTGATTTTCCCCACATTCTTTAATCTAAGTGTGAATTTGGCAGTAAGGAGTTCATGATCTGAGCCACAGTCAGCTCCCGGTCTTTTTTTGTTGTTGTTGTTTGATGACTGTATAGAGCTTCTTCATCTTTGGCTGCAAATAATATAATAAGTCTGATTTTGCTTTCCTCATGGCACCCCACTCCAGTACTCTTGCCTGGAAAATCCCATGGACGGAGGGCCTGGTGGGCTGTAGTCCATGGGATCGCTAAGAGTCAGACACGACTGAGCGACTTCACTTTCACTTTTCATTTTCATGCATTGGAGAAGGAAATGGCAACCCACTCCAGTGTTCTTGCCTGGAGAATCCCAGGGACGGGGGAGCCTCGTGGGCTGCCATCTATGGGGTCGCACAGAGTCAGACATGACTGAAGCGACTTAGCAGCAGCAGGGCAGCACTGAATACTGAAGTTCGTGTGGTTTCTCCCAATTCTCTAAAGTTGGGCCAGCTTTTTGTGTATGCTTACTGGCTATCTGCAAAGGTTTATTCTCTCTGTCCTTGGGGGCATGGGCAGAGAGCCATTCATGGGGTGGAAGTATGTTTGACTGAGACATATGGAGTATTGGAGGTGTCCATGGGCCAGTTGGGAGCATCTAAGGGTGAGATGTCCCCAGCAGTTTATGGGAAGTCTTCTTGATGTGTTTCTTTGATGCCTTAAGAGAGCCCTAGCTGCTGCTGTCTGAGCCACTTCCAAACCTCCAGTTTTATAGCACACCTCAGTTTTCTGGGGCTTCCCCGGTAGCTCAGATGGTAAATAGTCTGCCTGTGATGCTGCAGACCCCAATTCCCTCCCTAGGTGGGGAACATCCCCTGGAGAATAGAATTGCTACCCACTCCAGTATTCTTGCCTGGAGAATTCCATGGACAAAGGAGCCTGGCGGGCTACACTCCATAGGGTCACAAAGAATTGGACATGACTGAGTGACTAACATTTTCACTTTCATTTTTCAGTCTTCTGGATGGGTCAAGAAAGAAGCGGGTCTCTTTGGCAGCATCTTTTACAGTTAGGCAGACTGGGCCCTCCCTCACATTCTCTCACTTTCGTCTGTTGGAAAAATTATGAAGGAAATTACCAAGAAATTCTCTCTTGATCCTGGGCTCTGCCACCTTGAGGGAAGGTTGACACAGGTAAAATGAAACTGATCCTCTTACCATCTTCAGTGTACCCAATCTTGGAGTTTTTGTTTTGTTCCAGCAGTATGCTGGGACTTTTCTGATGACTTCTAGACTTCCATGAATGCTCTCTTGTTGATGAGGAAAAAAAAAATCTTCTTTTTTTTTTCCCTTGAGGGGAGGGTGAAATGATAGAAAACTTCTTCCACCATTTTCATGATGCCAGTATTCCATTTACTATGGATTTAAAAACTCCTTTTAGGCTGGCTATCTGGCTTGAGATAGAAGCTGAGTGTATCTGCCACTGTAGCAAGAGGTTTTTTTTTTAACTGGGAATTATTTTCTGGAAAAAGTGATTTTGATATAATCTTAATTTATCTGAGAATTCTGACTGTGACTGTTTGATTGTGGGTGGGAGTGGATGAACAAACAAGAAGGATCACAGAGCAGTTCAGAATTAAAGTTGACTTAACTTTCTGAGTCTCAGATTATCTCCTGCTTTTCTCATGATTTCTTTCAAATGGAGAGACTTAAGGAAATTAACTGCGAGTGGGTGACACTTGGACTATTGATGTAGAGTGTGAAAGCATGTGAAATATTCTTTCCTTAAAGTATTTTAATGGTTCATGAATATTATAACACTGTCGAAATTCCATCTTGTACTTTGGTACAACATTGTGCTCTAATAAATTTCTATGTTGTATTTCTAAATGATCTTTCTAATGAACTAGAATTCTCCTAGCCCTTAAACACCATGTAAGAACCAGAGACATTGACATGGCTATTCTAATTTATCAGTTCAAGTAGCCACTTTGCCATTTTAGCTTTGTCCTCTCCAATATTTGAGTCCTCTCTCAAACAGTAGCTATCATGTTCCTTGTTGCAATCAAATCCATCCAGTGAGTACTCCCTGAGAACTCACAGTATATCACAGTTCTTGTCCTGAGTCCTAAGCAGCAAATGCAGGTACCTCAGAACTGCAGTTTTGTATTTGCTGGGTTTTTGCATTCTATGATAGTTCATGATTCTGGCCTCTTACAGAATTTATAATCAATCTTGGCCAGCTATATTATCTTTGGAAAGAAGGACAAGAAAGACTTGAATGATTATAATACATCTAATCTCAGTTTTCCATTGATTTCAACATTTTTCTCAATCAGAATTGTTAATTAGAATCAGAGAGACAATTTGTTTTACCTTGTTAAGTATGTCACTTTCAGATAGTGATGTTTCAGAAATAAAATTTTCCAAAAGCAAGATTCATGCAAGACTGACAGATTGGTTCATAAGTTCTTCATTAAATGAGAGACAGGCTACTGGCCTCTAATGTTCAAATTCATTCATATTTCGCTTTTTTATCTAATCAATGAGGTAATATGGTATGTTAGGCTCTGCAATCAGACTGACTAAATTAGTCTTAGTGTCTCTATTTCCTAACCTTAGACAAGTTACTTAACCTCTCTGGATTCTCAGTTTGCCCAACCCACTGTGATGGTGTGAGTTGTAAAAGGAGCTAATATATTTAAAACACCTATATAGTACTCAATATAAGTTATCTACTACTATCAGTGTGCACAATGAAAAGGAAACTGCTGAATTCCATTACTGCATAAATGATTTGGAAAGTCAGTTATACCTTAGTTGTAAATAAAAATTGTAAATATTTATGATTATTACCTTTTCTATTATTCTTAAAATATATTATGTTTATTTATCTTTTTCTAACGTTCTCACAGTCTTATTTTCACTTACTCACTGTAACATCCCTATGAGATAGGTAGAGTGGAGATTTTGACTTCAATTAACTGAGGCCTAAAACGATTAGGTGATTTGCTGTTGGTCATACAGCAGATCACCTAGAGCCCAGGTCTAGGTTGGAGCCCAGGTCTCCTAACTTCCAATTTCAGATCCTTCCACCACAAAACAATTCACTGTTCTGTTTTTCTTTGTAAATTTTCAATGCAATTATTAGTGTCATTTTATTATCAGTAAAGTATAATGGAAAAACTTCTTTGGGGTGATGAAATTTTGCCATATTACTATGCATATATGTGGTAACTGAGCTGAGTCTATGCTACTGTACCAGGACTTTCTAATTTAGTTTATCTTTTATGGTGTGCATATATGTATTTTTCAATCATAATCTCTCTCTCTCTGTATATATAAATTTATACAACATATACTCATAGACTTAAAGATGGGTGGGGGATATGGAAGTCTTAAATAGGAGGAAATTCTTGGAGAGGGTGTGAATATAGAATGGTGGTGGTGGTTTAGTCATTAAGTCGTGTCTGATTCTTTGTGAGCCCATGGACCGTAGCCCACCAGGCTCCTTTGTCCATGGGATTTTCCAGGCAAGAATACTGGAGTAGGCTGCCAGTTCCTTCTCCAGAGGATCTTCCTGACCAAGGGAGGAGACCCACGTTTCCTGCTCAGCAGGCAGATTTTTTTTTTTTTTTTTTACCACTGAGTCACCTGGGAAGCTGAATATAGAATGGATTGAGTGTAAATCTGTTATGCAGAAACCAACCTGGCTTTTCTTACATCTTTTCTTAAGAATCAAGAGGTATTTGACATAGTTTGAAATCAAGAGGCCTGTGTGTGAAAGAAAGAGAGGGGAGAAGTCAGAGACTGGTCTACTTCCAAAAGAGTCTTCTTCCCTCCTGCTGGGATCCTCTTTGACTGAAAAGAGCTTTAATTTCCTTTGCCAAGAGTAAGGAAGGGTAAGATAATGGAGAGGGAGTGAAGAAGCAGCCTAGGAGAAGCAAACTGGCTATAAAAAAGAAATTTCATTACCACACCAGATTCCATTAATTTCTGATCATGTAGAAGCCTTTGGATTTTAATTTTTGTTTTAGTGCTGTCTAGTTTCTGTATCAGAGAAGGCAACAGCACCCCACTCCAGTACTCTTGCCTGGAAAATCCCCTGGACAGAGGAGCCTGGTAGGCTCCAGTCCATGGGGTCGCTAAGAGTCAGGCATGACTGAATGACTTCACTTTCACTTTTCACTTTCATGCATTGGAGAAGGAAATGGCAACCCACTCTAGTATTCTTGCCTGGAGAATCCCAGGGACGGGGGGAGCCTAGTGGGCTGCTGTCTATGGGGTTGCACAAAGTCGGACACTACTGAAGTGACTTAGCAGCAGCAGCAGTAGCAGTTTCTGTATGGGGCTCCCAGGTGTCTACTGCCTGCCAATGCAGGAGACACAGGTTCAATCCCTGGGTTGGGAAGATCCCCTGGAGGAGGAAACGAAAATACCCTTCAGTATTGTTGCATGAAAAATCCCCTGGACAGAGGAGGCTGGTGGGCTGCAGTCCATGGGGTCCCAAAGAGTTGGACATGACAGTGACTGAGCATAAGCAGTTTCTGTATACTGATTTGTTTCTCAATCAGCATAGTGGCTGGCATCTCCAGTTTGTCTGCAAACAGAAGAATGGATTGTAGGCATTCAGATCCAAGGTTCCATGAGGAAGGAAACACATAAGTATTTATTGGCTACCAGGAAATGGGAGCCTACCTCATAGATGACCTTTTTTATACTAGTGGAGGATTTTTGAAAAGGAACTTATAAAAAGTATGAGAGTGTGTATGTGTATGTGTAATTATATATTCTTATCTGTTGAAATCTATGTGTGTCTATGTTACTAGCCTCAGTTCCTGAGTGGCCATTAACCATGAATTCCACTTACATCCTGGCCATTCCCACTTTTACCCTTCTTCCCATGGTTGTTTGGCTACCTTGGAAGTCCTGGCTTCCCACTCAGCATCTCACCCCCAGTCTATGTCTATCCTATAATGGAAATAACCCCCCTATATATTTTTTTAATTTAAATTAATTTATTTTAATTAGAGGCTAATTACTTTACAATATTGTATTGGTTTTGCCATACATCAACATGAATCCACCATGGGTGTTGTGTCCCCTAACCACACCAAAAATTTTCTAAAATAATAAATTTCAAGTCTCTGATGGATATTCCCTCAATCCTATATCAAGTGTAAGTAAAAGCATCTCTGAAAACTTTATTTTTAATTCATCTGTGACCTACAGCTTAAGTAAAACAGTACTCCCTACCTCGTTTCCAACCCAGCTTACTACCCCTAAGCTTCTCTAAAGTGAGAATTCTAGATACCACTACTGTCTTGCCTCCTTTTTTTGTGTAACTGAATCCCACTTTTCCCTGGAGGCTGAGCTGGGCTAATTCGCTTCAGTCGCGTCCAACTTTTTGTGACCCCATGCATGGACTGTAGCCCTACAAGCTCCTCTGTCCATGGAATTCTCCAGGCAAGAATACTGTAGTGGGTTGGCATTTCCTCCTCCAGAAGATCCTCCCAACCTAGGGATTGAACCTGTGACTCCTGTGGCTCCTGCATTGCAGTCAGATTCTTTACTGCTTGAACCACAAATATCAACAACTTCAGATATGCAGGTCATACCACTCTAATGGCAGAAAGGAAAGAGGAACTAAAGAGCCTCTTGATGAAAGTGAAAGAGGAGAGTGAAAAAGCTGGCTTGAAATCAACATTCAAAAAACTAAGATTATGGCATATGGCCCCATCACTTTGTGGCAGATAGGTGGAGAAAAAGTGGAAACAGTGACAGATTTTATTTTCTTGGGCTCCAAAATCACTGTGGATGTTGATTGCAGCCATGAAATTAAAAGACACTTGCTCCTTGGAAGAAAAGCTATGACAGACCTAGGCAGTGTATTAAAAAGCTGAGATGTCACTTTGCCAACAAAGTTCCCACTCCAGTATTCTTGGGCTTCCTTTGTGGCTCAACTGGTAAAGAATCCGCCTGCAGTGCAGGAGACCTGGGTTTGATCCCTGGGTTGGGAAGATGCCCTGGAGAAGGGAAAGGCTCCCCACTCCAGTATTCTGGCCTGAAGAATTCCATGGACTGTATAGTTCATGGGATTGCAAAGAGTTGGACACAACTGAGCAACTTTCATTTTCACTTTCACTCTGCGTATAAGTTAAATAAACAGGATGACAATATACAGCCTTGACGTACTCCTTTCCCAATATGGAACTAGTCCGTTGTTCCATGTCCAGTTCTAACTGTTGCTTCTTGACCTGCTTACAGATTTCTTAGGAGGCTGGTAAGGTGGTCTGGTATTCCCATCTCTTTAAGAATTTTTCACAGTTTGTTGTGATCCACACAGTCGAAGGCTTTGGCATAGTCAATAAAACAGAAGTAGATGTTTTTCTGGAACTCTCTTGTTTTTTCTATGATCCAACAGATGTTGGCAATTTCATCTCTGATTCTTCTGCCTTTGCACTTACTAGATGCTTAATAAACATTTAGGACCCAGTATCTGTTTCAGCAAGAATGGGTGATAGTCTTCCCTGGCCATATTTTGAGTAAAATTTGATCATTTTTACTACCCTTATAGTTGTTATGTTTGATTATTTTCTGTTCCTTGTCAACCAAAATGTTGGTAAATCCACGGAAGTTTATGAACCACTTAGTAAGACATTATTAAAGTTTATTGTGTGCCCTTGTACTATGAGCTGAAGGAGAGATAAGAAAGAAAACTCAGTGATGGCTCATGTCTATTTAAGGAGGTATGACTCATATATGAAAAAAGAACAAAATGTGGACAAGTTCTATTTGGAAGAAAAAAGCATGCTAAAATGAAAATATTTGGGAGTCAGTCCTAATCCGAATTCCAAACCTTGTCTCACAATCAGCTGAAAGCCTTAGGGCAAGTGACTTAACAACTTTGAGCCTATGTTTTCTCATCTGTAAAAATTACTATACCATACAAAAGGGAAATAAGTGAGACAAAACATATAAAATGTCTCATCCCTAGTAGGTACTTAACAATCATAGTAATATGTATTATTCTAATACTCTTGTAAAACATGCTTTAAAGAAAGGTGAAAATATTTTTAAGCTTTTAAATTGGTGACAAGTTTCTGCTTGTTTCATATCGTATTATTTTTAGTTAAAATATAAAGTACTGGAGCTTCCCTGGTGGCTCAGTGGTAAATAATGACCTACCAATGCAGAAGACATGGGTTTGATCCCTGATTTGGGAAGATCCCATATGCCACAGAGCAACTAAGCCCATGTGCCACAACTATTGAGCCTGGGAGCTGCAACTACTGAGCCCACATGCTGCAGCTACTGAAGATCACATGCCCTGGAGCCAGTGCTCCACAAGAGAAGCCACTGCAATGAAAAGCCTGTGTACCACAACTAGAAGAAAGTCCACGCAGCAATGAAGACTCACTATGGACAATAATAAATAAATAAAAATATTTTTAAAAATATTTTTTGAAAAAGGTAAAAATACAGTATTCAGTTCAGTTCAGTTTAGTCGCTGAGTCGTGTCTGACTCTTTGCGACCCCATGAATCGCAGCATGCCAGGCCTCCCTGTCCATCACCAACTCCTGGAGTTCACCCAGACCCACGTCCATCGAGTCAGTGATGCCACCCAGCCATCTCATCCTCTGTCATCCCCTTCTCCTCCTGCCCCCATTCCCTCCCAGCATCAGAGTCTTTTCCAATGAGTCAGCTCTTCGCATGAGGTGGCCAAAGTACTGGAGTTTCAGCTTTAGCATCATTCCTTCCAAAGAAATCCCAGGGTTGATCTCCTTCAGAATGGACTGGTTGGATCTCCTTGCCGTGCAAGGGACTCTCAAGAGTCTTCTCCAACACCGCAGTTCAAAAGCATCAATTCTTTGGCGCTCAGCCTTCTTCACAGTCCAACTCTCACATCCATACATGACTACTGGAAAAACCATAGCCTTGACTAGACGAACCTTTGTTGGCCAAGTAATGTCTCTGCTTTTGAATATGCTATCTAGGTTGGTCATAACTTTCCTTCCAAGGAGTAAGCGTCTTTTAATTTCATGGCTGCAGTTACCATCTGCAGTGATTTTGGAGCCCCCCAAAATAAAGTCGGACACTGTTTCCACTGTTTCCCCATCTGTTTTTTTTGCCAAGAAAATGCACTGGTCATAGCAAACACCCTCTTCCAGCAACACAAGAGAAGACTCTATACATGGACATGACCCGATGGTCGACACTGAAATCAGATTGATTATATTCTTTGCAGCCAAAGATGGAGAAGCTCTATACAGTCAGCAAAAACAAGACCAGGAGTTGACTGTGGCTCAGATCATGAACTCCTTATTGCCAAATTCAGACTTAAATTGAAGAAAGTAGGGAAAACCACTAGACCACTCAGGTATGACCTAAATCAAATCCCTTATGATTATACAGTGGAAGTGAGAAATAGATTTAAGGGCCTAGATCTGATAGATAGAGTGCCTGAAAAATACAGTATTAAGTACTTTTAAATAAAGAGGTGAAGAAATTGAACTTCAGTCTTCAAATGTCCATTTGAGTTTCATGCTTTAAGCTCTATTCAAATGGCACATTTCTGTGTACCTATACTTTGTTTTTCTCTTCCGTTTTTTTTCTTATTATAATGCTAATACCTGGAGTTGAACTTGGTTTTCAGACCTCTGATTTGCCTTGCTGCACTTAATTCCTTTCCTGCTTCTCTTCCTTTGATGTTCTCATACACTATTCTCCAAATCTTCCCTGTTCTCTACCCACTCCTCACTCTGAAAGATACATGCACACAATAAATGAGTGAACTCTAGGAGATCAAGGGAGCTGTTGCTAAGCATTCCTGCTTCTTGGCATCTCTAGTGTCTTAGTGAACATGGGTTCTGGAATGAGTGCCTCTGTATGTTTCCTTTCAACATTTTCACCGTTCTAGCCTTCTCCTTAAGTGTATTTGATGAGAGCCAGTACAATCTCCTTACTCAATGAAAAGAGTTATTAATAGTGAGTGGCTATGAAATAAAAAAAACTCATGAAATACTTGACCCTGTTCAAAAGCATAAAACAACCTCTGAATGCCTTAAGACTATAATTTTTCTAGCCATTGGATAAAGGCAGGGGACTTGGACAGAAGACAGTAATAAGACTAGAAAGAAAGGGTTGTTTAAAAGAAAGGATCGATGCAAGGAGTTATTAGTAAGTGGAAGAGTGGTGAAAACAAGATTGAGGGAGAAAAATCAAGATTTCATAGGTAAGTTGTAAGTGTAGTGTTTGGTTTCTATATTTATTTTCCATAAGGATATTTTATATAACTGGAACCAGTCTGGGTGTCCATTTTTCCTCAGCCATTCCTGAAATCTACATAATTGAGGAGTGGAATGCCATGACTGTTTCCATAAAAGAGAGGATGAACTGAAGAAGTATTTTTCTAGGGGATTAATGGCATTTTGGTAGGAAACAGTCTTTGGTCAAATTACATCATGGGGCAATAATAACAGTAGTTAAAATTAATGAAGCATGTCCTATGTACTAGGCACTATTATATGACTTTACCTTTACCTCAAGCAAATATAGTATGAAATTTGTTACATTTATTGTTTATTGTCTTTGTTCTGCCACTAGAATGAAGGATTTATGAAGGCAGGGATCTGTACCTGTTTTGTTGATTTAGATGTCTAAAATGCCTAAAATAAAACTTTGCACATATTAAAATCTCACTTAATATTTGCTGAATAAATAACTTGACCAAAGTCACACAACATATAAATAGCAGAGGTTAGATTTGAAGCCAGGCACACTTTAGCATCTGCTCTCTCTACCTACTCTACTGTCTCTCTGCCTGAAATATGTGCATTATTCATCAGTTTCTGATGCCATGTAAAATACCATGCTTTCCACAGCTATCTTTACATGCCATAGGACATTGTGGACTATATAGGGAGAGGTCAGTGGGGTGTTCTTTCTCATTGACAGAGGATTTTCTTGGGAGAGCTCCCAACCTGCATCAAGCCCCTGTGGATTCAGTTTAGCCTAGCTTATGTACACTATGGTAAAAAAGGGTGATGTCATAAAATCTAGTGTATTTTCTTTTGAGTCTTGGCTATGGCTGAATCAAGAGAAAATGATTCTTCTGTTTGATATATATTTGACATTTTAATGTCCATTCTTTTCACATTCTCATTCTCCTTTCACAACTCACAGGAATAACTCCCTTCATGAAGATCAAAAGTCAGAAGAAGTTCAACTGTGAATTTCATTCAGAAATAGAAGTGCACAGCAAAATCCCTTCAGAAGTCTCTACAGTGAATTAATTTTAGTTTAGCAGTCATTTCAGCAGGCTTGATTGAGAGGGCACTGAAAGGGCCCTAGTGTCAGAGTCAGCTCAGCATCTGAACGAGTTTTCCAGTTTATGCCTTCATAGGATCTACAGTATGATTAATATTGTTTTTTTTTTTTTTCCACCTGCACTTTTAAGAGGCATTTTAAAAAATGGCTGGTGGTGCTTACAAATTCCTGACATCCTTTCATGCCCCCATCCTCCATAGTCTAGTGACATCAAATGTAACCCTTCCTCATTTACCTGGACCTTACAAGTGATTTCTTAGTGTCTTCTCAGAATAAGAGGGGAGCAGAGAGACAGATCTTCGCATAACACTTTTCAAGGTCTTAAGGAATATAATGCGCCATATAGTAGATATGCAATGGAATATCTTGACCTTGTCTAAAGAATGAAAATTAGTCAAGATGATTTCATGTGTTAGAGTCCACACTCACCAAGGCATGAATAATTCAGTTCTCTCCATTAGATTATGAAGCTTTGAAATCTCATTAACACATTGTCTAACACCTCGTCTAGTGCTCAGCAAATATGTTCTTCTATTTTTTGATAAATAATGTTTTCTCCAGCTTTGTTGAAATATAATATTGTATAAGTTAAAGGTATAAAATGTGATTATTTGATATATGTATTTATTGTGAAATGATTACCACGATGAAGTTAATTAACACATCTATCATCTCATGTAGATACAATTTTTTTTTTGTGTCTGGTAACAACTTTTAGGATCTATATTCTCTTAGCAACTTTCAAGGATACAATATGGTATTGTTAACTATAGTCATCATGCTGTGAAGTACTAAAACTTATTCCTTATATTTAGAAATAGCCACTTTCACCCATTTTTTCCCACTCCTCTGCCCCTGACCACAACCCATCTACTCTGTTTCTATGAGTTCATTTTTTTAAGATTCTATATATAAGTGATATCTTAGAGTATTTGTCTTTCTCTGATTTATTTCACTTGCATAATGCCCTCAAGGTACACCCATGTAGTCACAAATGTCAAGATTTCCTTCTTTTTCTGGATGATTAGCATTCCATTCCATTTCTTTATCCATGCATCAGTTGCTGGACACTTAGGTTGTTTCCATGTCTTGATTATTTTAAATAATGTCTACAACAAGCATGATGTTGCAGATGTCTCTTTCAGGTACTGATTTTATCCCCTTTTTATATGTAGGCATACCTCATTCTATTGTGCTTTAATTTATACAGATAATTGTGTGTGTGTATTTTTCAAATTATAGGTTTGTGGTAACCCTGCATTGAGCAAATCTATTGGCACTATTTTTCCAACATTTGCTTACTTCATATCTCTGTCATATTTTGGTAATTCTCATGCTATTTCAAGCTTTTTCATTATTACTATATTTATTATGGTGATTTGTGATAGATGTTCTTTTATATTACAATGGTTTTGGGGCATCACAGATCATGCCTGTATGTGACAGACGTAATTGATAGATGGTATGTGTATTCTGACTTCTTTGCTGACTGGTTGTGCCTTCATCTCTCTCTGTTCAGATCTCCTTATTACCTGAGACACAACAATATTGAAATCAGGCCAATTAATAACCTTACAATGGCCTATAAGTGTTCAAGTAAAAGGAAAAGTCACATGTCTCTCACTTTAAATCAAAAGCTAGAACTTATTAAGCTTAGTGAGAAAAGCGTGTTGAAAGCTGCTGCTGCTGCTAAGTCGCTTCAGTCATGTCCGACTCTGTGTGACCCCATAGATGGCAGCCCACCAGGCTCCCCCGTCCCTGGGATTCTCCAGGCAAGAACACTGGAGTGGGTTGCCATTTCCTTCTCCATGTTGACAGCTAAGACAGGCCAAAAGCTACACCTCTTGCATGCATCAAATAGACAAGTTGTGAATGCAAAGGAAAAGTATTTCTTAAAGGAAATTGAAAGTGCTACTCCACTGAACATATGAACCATAATAAAGCAAAAACAACCTTTTTGCTGGTATGGAGAGATTTGAGTGGTCTAGACAGAAATCAAACCAGCCACAACATTCCCCTAAGCCAAACCTTATCCAAAGCAAAGCCCTGACTCTCCTCAATTCTGTGAAGGCTGAAAGAAGTGAGGAAGCTGCAGAAGAAAAGTGTGAAGCTAGAAGAGCTTAGTTCATTAGATTTAAGGGAAGAAGCCTTCTACCTAACATAAAAGTGCAAGGTGAAGCACTTCTTGAAAGTGCTGATGTAAAAGCTGAAGCAAGTTATCCAGAAATTCTAAGATAATTAATGAAGGTGGCTACACTGAACAACAGATTTTCAAATAGATGAATCAACCTTCTATTGGAAGAAGATGCCATCTAGGACTTTTAGAGCCATAAATGAGAAGTCAATGCCTGGTTTCAAAGGACAGGCTGACTCTCTTCTTGGGGGCTAAGGTAGCTGGTAACTGGTAAGCCAGTGCTCATTTACCATTCCAAAAATCCCAGGACTATTAAGAACTATGTTAGACATTCTGCCGGTCTTCTGTAGAAGGAAGAACGATGCCTGAATGACAAGTATATCTGTTTATAGCATTGTTTACTGAATATTTTAAGCTTACTGTTGAGACCTAGTTCTTGGAAAAAATTGATTCCTTTTTAAACATTAATGTTCATTGGCATTGATACCTGGTCACTGAAGAGCTCTTGATGGATATGCCACAAGATTAATGTTGTTTTCATGCTTGTTAACACGACATCCATTCTGCAGTCCATAGATCGAGGAATAATTTTGACTTTCAAGTCATATTGTTTAAGAAATATATTTTTTAAAGCTATAGCTGCTATAGATAATAATTTCTTTCATGGATTAGGACAAAGTAAAGGAAAAATCTTCTGGAAAGGATTAACCATGCTAGATACCATGAAGAACAGTCATGAATCATGGAAAGAGGTTAAAATATCAATATAAACTGGAGTTTGGAAGTTGATTCCAATCCTCATGATTTCTGTAGAGGATGTATATTCAGATGTGGTGAAAATAGAAAGAGAAAACTAGAATTAGAAGTAGAGACTGAAAATGTGACTGAGTTGCTGCAATCTCATGATAAAAATTTATTGGGTGAGGAGTTGTTTCTTAAGGATGGTCAAAGAAAGTTGTTTCTGGAGATGGACTCTCCTGCTGGTGAAGACACTGTGAAGATTGTTGGAATGACAACAAAGGAATTAGAATATTACATAAACTTAGTTGATAAAGTTGTGGTAGAGTTTGAGAAGATTGACTCCAATTTTCAAAGAAGTGCTACCATGGATAAAATGCTATCATCAAATAGTATTTCATACTACAAAGAAATACTTCATGAATGGAAGACTCAATTGATACTGCAAACTGTATTGTTGTCTTATTTTAAGAAGTTGCTACAGCCACCCCAACCTTCAGTAACCACCAACCTGACCAGTCAGCAGCCATCAACATTGAGGCAAGACCCGGCACCACCATCTGAACTGAAGGCTCATTTTTTGTTTAGCAATAAAGTATTTTTTAAGTAAGTTATGCACATTTGAGAAATTTGTATGCAGGTCAGGAAACAACAGTTAGAACTGGACGTGGAACAACAGACTGGTTCCAAATAGGAAAAGGAGTACGTCAAGGCTGTATATTGTCACCCTGCTTATTTAACTTATATGCAGAGTACATCATGAGAAAAGCTGGGCTGGAAGAAGCACAAGCTGAAATCAAGATTGCTGGAAGAAATATCAGTAACCTCAGATATGCAGATGACACCACCCTTATGGCAGAAAGTGAAGAGGAACTAAAAAGCCTCTTGATGAAGGTGAAAGAGGAGAGTGAAAAAGTTGGCTTAAAGCTCAACATTCAGAAAACAAAGATCATGGCATCCAGTCCCATCATTTCATGGGAAACAGATGCGGAAACAGTGTCAAACTTTATTTTGGGGGTCTCCAAAATCACTGCAGATGGTGATTGCAGCCATGAATTTAAAAGACGCTTACTCCTTGGAAGAAAAGTTATGACCAACCTAGATGGGAACACGTGTATACCTGTGGCAGATTCATGTTGATATATGGCAAAACCAATACAATATTTTAAAGTTAAAAAAAAAAAAAAAAACTAAAAAATTAAAAAAAAAAGAAAAGCAGAGACATTACTTTGCCAACAAAGGTCCGTCTAGTTAAGGCTATGGTTTTTCCAGTGGTCATGTATGGATGTGAGAGTTGGACTGTGAAGAAGGCTGAGCGCTGAAGAATTGATGCTTTTGAACTGTGGTGTTGGAGAAGACTCTTGAGAGTCCCTTGGACCGCAAGGAGATCCAACCGGTCCATTCTGAAGGAGATCAGGCCTGGGATTTCTTTGGAAGGAATGATGGTAAAGCTGAAACTCCAGTACTTTGGCCACCTCATGCGAAGAGTTGACTCATTGTAAAAGACTCTGATTCTGGGAGGGATTGGAGGCAGGAGGAGAAGGGGACGACAGAGGATGAGATGGCTGGATGGCATCACTGACTCGATGGACGTGAGTCTGAGTGAACTCCGGGAGTTGGTGATGGACGGGGAGGCCTGGCGTGCTCCAACTCATGGGGTCGCAAAGAGTCGGACACGACTGAGCGACTGAACTGAACTGAACTGAACTGATGCACGTTTTTAGATAAAATACTCTTATGCGTTTAGTTAATAGACTGTGTGACTGTGTGCTAACTCACTTCAGTCGTGTTCGTCTCTTCCACCCTATGGACTATAACCTGCCAGGCTCCTCTGTCCTTGGGATTCTCCAGGCAAAATTATTGGTGTGCATTGCCATGCTCTCCTCCAGGATCTTCCTAACCCAAGGATCAAACCTGCATCTCCTGTGGCCCCTGCATTGCAGGTAGGTTCTTTACTACTGAACCACCAGGGAAGCCTGAATAGACTATAATATAATGCAAACATAAACTTTTATATTCACTGGGAAACTTAAAAATGTGTGTGACTCAATTGTGCTATTTTCCTTATTGTGGTGGTTTGGAACTAAACTCACAGGTGTGCCTTGTCTTACCGATAAGTGAGATTGCTGTATTATATTGTAGTTCTATTTTTAGCTGTTTTTGTTTTGTTTTGTTTTGTTTTTTTTGAGGCACCACCATACTGTTCTCCATAGTGGGTGTACCGATTTACATTACTACCAACAGTGCATAGGTGCCCCTTTTATTCTTTACATTTTCCTGGTAATTAGTGATGTTGAGCATATTTTCATGTATCAGTTGACCATGTGACTGTCTTCTATAGAAAAATGATCCAAAGGTCTTATGCTCCTTTTTAAACTGGATTCTTTCTTCCTTTCTTTTTTTGGTATTGAGTTATATGGGTTTCTTATATATTTTTGGAGAAGGGAATGGCAACCCACTCCAGTATCCTTGCCTGAAGAATCCCATAGACAGAGGAGCCTGGCAGGCTAAAGTCCATGGGGTTGCAAAGAGTCGGACACAACTGAGCGACTAACACTTACATATTTTGGATATTAACCCCTTACCAGATAGATAGTTTTCAAATATTTTTTCTCATTCTGTTAGGTTGTCTTTCATTTTATTTGCTTATTTATTTATATATTTATTACTGTTCAGAAGCTTTTTAGTTTTATATAGTCTTACTTATTGTGTTTTCGTTTTTTATGCTTTTATTGTCATATCCAAAAATTTGTTGCCAAATGGTGCAAAATTCCATTTATAAAATGAATAATTTTCTGGAGATCTAATTGACAGCATGGTGAATATAGTTAACAATAATATATACTTGAAAGTTGCTAAGAGAGTGGACCTCAAAGGTTCTCACCACATGCCAAAAATGGGTAATTATGTGAGGTAATAGATTTGTTAACTAACCTTATTCTAGTAATCATTTTGAAATATATACTTATATATGTAAAAATTCAATATTAAGTTTATTAATATTTAAAAACTCAATAACTTAACATTAAGGAGTTTCTTTACCTACATTTTTTTCCTAGGAGTTTTATGGTTTCCAGTCTTACATTTAGGTCTTTAATCCACTTCAGGTTAACTTTTTGAGTGACATAAAAGGGAGTTCAATTTCATTTTTTGCATGTGTACATCTAGTTTTCCTAACACTGTTTATTGAAGAGACTGTCTTTTCCTCATTGAGTATTGTCTGCTCCCTTGTCAAATGTTAACTGACGGTATATGCATGAGTTTATTTCTGGACTTTATTTCTGAAATTGAGGTCTACTCTCTTACTAATTTTCAAGTATACAATACATTGTTGTTAACTATATGTACCATCCTGTCAGTTAGATCTCCAGTAAATTATTCATCTTATAAATGGAATTTTATGCCATTTACCAATGTCTTACAGTTTTTACTGCACAGATCTTTCACTTTTTGGTTAAATTTTTCTTAAGTATTTTATTGGTTTTGATACTGTTGCAAATGGGATTGTTTTATTTGTTTTTCAGATAGTTCGTTGTTAGTGTAAAGAAACATAACTGATTTTTGTATATTGATTTTGTATCCTGCAATTTTATTCATTCTAACAATTACTGTTTAGTAGTTCTTACAATTATTTGTTTGGAGAAGGCAATGGCAACCCACTCTACTACTCTTGCCTGGAAAATCCCATGGACAGAGGAGCCTGGTAGGCTGCAGTCCACAGGGTTGCTGAGAGTTGGACATGACTGAACGACTTCACTTCCACTTTATTTGTTAAGTCTAACAATTGTTTGGTGGAATCTTTAGGCTTTTCTATATATGAGATGTCATCTGCAAATAGAGCAATTTTATTTCTTTTCTGTTTTGGATGACTTATTACTTTCTCTTGCTTGATTGCTCTGGCTAGGACTTCTGGTACTACATTGAATAGGAGTGCTGGGAGTAAACATCCTTATCTTGTTGATCTTAGAGGAAATGCTTTCAGCCTTTCGTCATTGAGTATGATGTCATCTGTGGGCTGGTCCTATGGAGCCTTTATTATGTTGAAGTAAGTTTCTTCTATGAAACTTACTATGAAAGAGCACTGTATTTATTAAATATTTTTTCTTTATCTGTTGAGCTGATAATGTGAATTTTTCCTTTATTCTCTCTCTTTTTTTTTTTTTTTTTGGCCACACTGTATGGCTTTCAGGATCTTAGTTCCTTGACCAGGGATTGAACCTGGGCCCTCAGCAGTGAAAGTGTAGAGTCCTAACTACTAGACCATCAAGGAATTAATTCCTGCTATCATTTGTTCTTTTACTATAGTGTGCCACATGATTGATTGGCATATGTGGAATCATTTTTATATCCTTGGGATAAATCCCGCTTGAACATGGTATCAGTGAAGTTGCTCAGTCGTGTCTGACTCTTTGTGATCCCATGAACTGTAGCCTACCAGGCTCCTCCATCCATGGAATTTTCCAGGCAAGAGTACTGGAGTGGATTCCCATTTCCTTCTCCAGGGGATCTTCCCGACCCAGGGATCGAACCCAGGTCTCCTGAATTGCAGGCAGACACTTTACCGTTTGAGCTACCAGGGAAGCCCCTCGAACATGGTATATGCTCTTTTAATGTGCTGTTGAATTAGTTGTCTTAGTATCTTGTTGAGAATTTTTGCATCCATATTCATTAGTGATATTGGCCTATGGCTTTCTTATAGTGTCCTTATCTGCTTTTGAGTCAGGGTAAAGCTGATTTCCTAACATGAATTTGAGAGTATCCCCTCCTCTTCAATTTTTTTGGAGGAGTAGAGGAGGATTGGTAATTTTTCTTTAAATATTTGGTCGAATTCACCAATAAACCCACCTAGTCCTGACCTTGCCTTATTTGGGAGATTTTTTATTAATGATTCAGTTTTCTTACTTGTTATTAGTCTGTTCATATTTTCTATTTTTTCATGATTCACACTTGATAGATTATATTATTATAGGAATCTACTTCCTCTAGTTAGGATGTCCAATAAGTTGGTGTATCATTTTTTATAGTCTTGGTATCTCTGGTACCAGTGGTAATGCCACTTCTTTCACTTGTAATTTTTAAAATTTAATTTATCTTTTTTATTTCTTGGTTAGTATAGCTAAAGATTAGTCATTTCCTTTACCTTTCCAAAGAACCAGTTCTTGCTTTTTTTAATCTTCTCTATTGTGTTATTATTCTCTCTTCCCTTTACATCTGCTCTGATCTTTATTATTTCTTTACTTCTGCTAATTTTGGGCCTAGTTTTTCTAGTTCCTTGAGGTGTAATGTTAGGCTGTTTGAGATATTTCTTTGCTCTTAAATGTGTATGTTTATAGTCATAAACTTTCTTCTTAAAACTGCCTTTGCTGCACCCCATAAGTTCTGATACGTTGTATTTCTTTTTTTATTTTTTATTTTCCTTTTGATTTCTTCTTTGATTTTTCAGGAGCGTGTCATTTAATTTCTATGTATTTGTGAATTTTCTAGCTTTCCTCCTGTTTTTTATTTCTGTTAGTATTTTTTATATGAGAGGACATATCTCCGGATTGTGGTATATTTCTGTCTGAAATACTTAAGTACTCTCTGCCTCTAAGATCTTCATTTATCCAATTGCAAAACTGGACAAAATATATACTATAACAGGAGTGGTTCAAATCTGTTCATGGACAAAGATAATGTATAGTAGAAATCCGTGATGATTTTGGAGTGTGTCTAAGTCTCTGAACTTTAGCTGTATCATCTGCAGAAAGGGAAAAATAATTTGTAATTTCTAGCATTCGGAGAAATATTAAATAAGAGCATACATATAAAGTACCCACAGTGCCTAGCACTTATTTTTTATTAAATAAATTTTAGTGACTTTTGAAACTGTTGTTACTGACTTTGGTTTTGTGAAGAACAGTACCTCAAAACACCAAAGTCAGGTAGCCTTAATTTATCTCAGGAAAACTGTTCATCTTCCTCTCCTTCATCTATTCATCTTACTTTGTCCCATTATTAACCCAGCCAAAGCACAACTCAGTGTTCCCATGGCTGTAATCAACCTGCTTCTTTCAGCCTTCTCTTTTTCAGTAAATTGTGCCTCCTTTCAGTTTATCAGGCCAAAGACCTTAGAGTCATCATTATATTCTGTATTTGATAAATAGAGCACATGCTGTTAGCTATAATCTTATAAAAGAGAATCTCCTAAATCCCACCACTTTTCACCAACTCCAGCATACCAAACTGGTCTGTGCTACCACCATCTCTCCCCTAGTAGTACCCTCTATTCTTTATCTGTCCCTAAAAATGTATTCCTAATACATCAGCAAGAGTGATCCTATTATAACCAAAGGCATATCAGGTCAGTTCCATGCTCAAATGTCTCCAATGGCATCCCATCAAACTGAAAGCCAAAGTACTTACCTTGGCATACAAGAAAGTGCACGATTTTGTACCTGCTCCCTCTCTGACCCCATCTCTTATCCCCTGTCTCCATTCACTGTGTTTAAGCTATAACAACTTTGAATTTGCCATTCCTTCTGCTGGGAATCCTCTTCCCTGCAATATCCACGTGACTAACCTTCTGCTTTTTTCAGTCTTCTGTTAAAATGTTACCTCCCCAGACAGGTTTATATAAAAAAATAACACCCTCGTGAGTACCCCCATCCCTACTACCCTCTCTGATTTTATCTGACATATTCTATACTGTTTATTGTCCTTTCATTCCGACTAGTATTTAATAACCTTCATAAGGGACACTGTTCTTTACACTAACTCCCAGTACTGAATAAATGAACAACTAGCTCAGTGCCTACTATGTTACAAACACTGTATCAAGCACCAGGGCTACATACAACACATTAGCTCTAGCCTGGAGGAGTTCAAAGAAGTAATATAAATGCACAATTCCTATTATAATGCTAGGTACTATAATAATGATCTTTACCAGGTGCTGTGGTAGTTTAGAGGATGGAGCTCAAATGTGTGATGGATGGCAAGAAAGTCTTCATGAGGAAGGTAATGCTAGACGTAGAATTTGAGCTGAATCTGAAGGATGAATATTCAATAAGCGAAAGAGGAGTAAAAGGTGGTGATAGGAGGGAAATGTTGAGAAGACATTCTAACTAAAGAAAAAAGCAAGTAAAATGACATCAGATCAGATCAGGTCAGTCGCTCAGTCGTGTCCGACTCTTTGCGACCCCATGAATTGCAGCACGCCAGGCCTCCCTGTCTATCACAAACTCCCGGAGTTCACTGAGACTCACGTCCATCTAGTCAGTGATGCCATCCAGCCATCTCATCCTCTGTCGTCCCCTTCTCCTCCTGCCCCCATTCCCTCCCATCATCAGAGTCTTTTCCAATGAGTTAACTCTTCGCATGAGGTAGCCAAAGTACTGGAGTTTCAGCTTTAGCATCATTCCTTCCAAAGAAATCCCAGGGCTGATCTCCTTCAGAATGGACTGGTTGGATCTCCTTGCCGTGCAAGGGACTCTCAAGAGTCTTCTCCAACACCACAGTTCAAAAGCATCAATTCTTCAGCGCTCAGCCTTCTTCACAGTCCAACTCTCATATCCATACATGACTACTGGAAAAGCCATAGCCTTGACTAGATGAACCTTTGTTGGCCAAGTAATGTCTCTGCTTTTGAATATGCTATCTAGGTTGGTCATAACCTTCTTTCCAAGGAGTAAGCGTCTTTTAATTTCATGGCTGCAGTCACCATCTGTAGTGATTTTGGAGCCCAGAAAAATAAAGTCTGACACTGTTTCCACTGTTTCCCCATCTATTTCCCATGAAGTGATGGGACTGGATGCCATGATCTTCGTTTTCTGAATATTGAGCTTTAAGCCAACTTTTTCACTCTCCACTTTCACTTTCATCAAGAGACTTTTTATTTCCTCTTCACTTTCTGCCATAAGGGTGGTGTCATCTGCATATCTGAGGTTATTGATATTTCTCCCGGCAATCTTGATTCCAGTTTGTGTTTCTTCCAGTCCAGCGTTTCTCATGATGTACTCTGCATATAAGTTAAATAAACAGGGTGACAATATACAGCCTTGACATACTCCTTTTCCTATTTGGAACCAGTCTGTTGTTCTATGTCCAGTTCTAACTGTTGCTTCCTGACCTGCATACAAATTTCTCAAGAGGCAGATCAGGTGGTCTGGTATTCCTATCTCTTTCAGAATTTTCCACAGTTTATTGTGATCCACACAGAGATGTGAAATATAGCAGCAGCTATGTATAAAGAGAATGAATAAATTTTTCTTGAAACTAGGGTATTGTGCATACATGGTATGGAAGGGGGATTTTTACTCATCTTTGTCAAGGGACTTGTCTTTTCTCAACCCAGTCAAAAAATAGAGTGAATAGGATGAGTATATAAAACGTGCAAAGTTCCATTCACTGAGGAAGGATCCCTGATAGATCAGAGGAGCTAGTGATGATTTTAGAAATTATTTGAATTATGTCCTTCAGACCTGGATTATGTTCCTCAGGTCAGCATATCTTCTACTTTGGGTAAGGAACAGAATAATAGAAAACATTATTGCAGGTAAACCTTAGTGCACTCTACCACAACTCTGCACATTCCAGCCTTAATCATGAATTGTCTTTGCAAAACAGGGCTGGGTTGGAAAGTGGGTTTGGAACAGGGACCCAGGGAGGAGACAACTGTTGATTGTGAAAAGGCAGCCTGAAGAGATAGGAGTAAGGAGCTCCACAACTGGGAACATTTGGAGAAAAAGCCTAAGATACCTAAAAGCAAGTTGTCATTGTTGAGAGGCATGCAAGAGGAGAACCTAACATTATAACCCCTTTCCCCAACTGCTGGCTTCTTTGGTCTCCATGGGCATTGGGAGGAGCTCCCACCTGAGCGGGTCCACTTCCTTGTTAGGTGGAGGTCTCCTCTGTTGGCCAGCATGGGCTCCAAGGGCCTGAGCACTGCCCATCCCAAAACCCCCTTGGGAATCAGTGGTGGGCACCCCTGCCTCGGACAAGAGCCCTCCAATGCTGGTGAGGGCTGAGTGCTAAAGCTCGGGGTTGAGAGAATGGATCCTGGGAGAGAAACACTGTTGGTTGGGTGGATACAGCAGAGGGGACTGGAGTGAGGAGATTTGCATCTGGGAATGCCCCCTAGAGAAAGCATGGTCTGCCTGAAAAGCGAGGCATCATTACTGAGAGGTGCACAGGGAGTACGGCCATCATCTTCCCATACTCCAGCTTCTGCTTCCTCGACAGAGGGAGTGTGCCACAGTCTGTTCCAACTTTTTGTTGGTCCTGCTGCCACAGACAACTTACAGACAATCCAATTGTGGCCACAGTACCAGTGCCCCAATATAAATAAATAAATGGTGCCTCAAACATCTATTCATTCCCTCTCATCTGGGCAGGGAACAGATGCTTGAGAGTGAGGCACACAAAGGGGTTGGGTCAAAACCAAACCTGAGCCCCAGGAGCAGTGCAACTAAGGAAGAGGAACAGATATCTTTCTGTGCAGCTGCACAAGCTGTGGACTCAATCCCCATGTAAGCTGGATAAATCCTGCGTCTCTGGAACACATGAATATGCGACAACTGTTTCAACAATTGAGACCTGTTTAGCCTTCACAGCACTGGACACAGAGGGCAAGTACATGTGAGAATTGGGCAAGGTCAGAGTCTGAGCTGGCTCCACAGTGTCCACAGCAGATACAGAGAACTATCTAGAGGTATTTGAAAGCCTACTTAGGATGTGGGGTTTGGCTCTGGCTCACTGTGGGAGCAAGAACATTGACAGAAGAGGCTCCAGGGAAATATTACTACCTTTCTTTTTGTGTGTGTGTTTCATTTTACTCATTGTTTTTGTTATTGCTTTTATTGGTTTTTATTTTTACTTTATATATGTATATATTATATATAATTTTTTACTTTAACTTTTTGTTGCACTGTGTTTTATATTCTTCTTGTTGCTTTGTGGCTTTTTTCCCTGCTTTTGTCCTTTGTTATTTTATTTTGTTTTCATTGTTTTTCTGTATCTACTTTATGTTTTTTTTTTTTGCTTTACTCTTTTTATTGTTTGTTTGCTTTGTTTTTATTTTTCATTCTTTGTTAGTTTAGTCCTTATTAACTATTCTCAGAATTATTTTGTTATTGTTTTGTCTGTTTTTTTCCTATTTTATGTGTGTGTGTTTGTTGTTACTTTTTTTATCTGCTGTTGTTTTTGGTATGTCTTGGGTTCTGTTTTCTTTTTTTATTTTAAATTTTTCTGTTATTTCTTTCCTTTTCTTCCTTTTTTATCAGTCTGCACTCTGTTGGCTCTAGGGTCTTGCATTGTTGGCTGTAGGCTCTGCTGAAGAGTTGAACCTGGGCCTCCAGGTTGGGAGCATAAAGTCCAAGATGTTGGACCACCAGAGAATTTCTGGGTCCAGGGAATATTAATAGGCATGCATGTTCATGGAGGTACCCATATCAAAAGACCCAGCCCAGTGCAACTTCCAGCAGGCTTCAGTGCTAGAAATGTCATGCCAGTCAAGAGAATAACACAAATCCACCCATCAGTAAATGGGTTGCCTGAAATCATACTTAGCTCACAGATATCCCAAGACACCCCACCTGATGAGGCCTTGACCTACAGAGTGTAAACATTCAAATCTACTCACCAGAGTGCAGGCACAAGGCCCTTCCACCAAGAAGTCTACACATGCCATCCTCACTTACCAGGGGGCAGACAGCAGAGGCAAGAGGAAATACAAGTCTGCAGCCTGTGAGAACAAAGACCCTAAACACAGTAGGTTAGACGAAATGAGACGACATAAAAATATGGTGCAGATGAAGGAGCAAGCTAAAAAACCCCAAAGACCAAATACATAAAGAGGAAATAGGCAATCTACCTTAAAAAAATTCAGAGAAATCATAGTACACATGCTCCAAGATCTTGGAAATAGAATGGAGGCATGGATCAAGAAGATTCAAGAAATAATTAACAAGGACCTAGAAGAACTAAAGAATGAACAATCAGTAATGAACAACATGATTAACTGAAATAAAAAAATGCTAGATGGAATCAACAGCTAAATAACTGAGGCAAAAAAAAAAAAAAAGAAAAGGTGAGCTGAAATACAGAATGGTGGAAATAAATGTTGAGGAGCAGAATAAAGAAAAAGAATGAAAAGAATTGAGGACAGTTGCAGAGAAATCTGGGACACTAAATGTACCAAATTGGAATTATAGGGGTCCAAGAAGAAGAAGAGAAAGAGAAAGGGCATAAGAAAATATTTCAAGAGATTATAGTTGAAAATTTCCCTAACATGGCAAAGCACATAGACATCAGAAGGGGACAGAAAGAGTGCTCCCTTGCTAGTTTATAGCAAGGAGTTATATACCTATTAGCAAACTGCTAATTAGAGAAAGGAAATGCTCCAAAACTGAGAGAGTTACACCAGGCCCCTCACCCACAACAAGCATTTTGAGATAGCATTGCCACAAGGTGAGTCATCCCCAGGCCATAAAACAATTGATATGAATCTTGAAGAAAGGCAGATTTCCAAGCAAATATATAGATTCATTAACATAGCTTAAAAGAGCATTTCCAAGAATAAAACATACTGGTTTGTTGAACCATTATCAGTTCCCAGGTCTCAGTCTGACTTGAAGAAAGGCAGATTGTAAGGCAAATACACAGTTCATTAATATAGCTTAAGAAAAACATTTCCATAAGAAAAATGCATTGGTTAGCTCAAGGTTTGAGAAAAGTTAAGTTCAGGTGGAACCAGAATTTTAAAAGAAACCTTTTAATTTTGTATAGAGAAGGGGGGAAAAAATCTGACATTTGTAGTTTGTTTCCTTCTGCCACTTACAAGAGAGGGAAAAAACGTCTGAAAATTACAGTCCATTTCCTCCACTTGGGGACCCCTGGGCTTCCTGCCTGTTACCCTCTCAGTGAAAGTGAAAGTGAAGTCATTCAGTCTTTTCTGACTCTTTGCGACTCCATGGACTGTAGCCCACCAGGCTTCTCCATCCATGGGGTTTTCCAGACAAGAGTACTGGAGTGGGTTGCCATTACCCTCTCAGTAGCTAACCAGTAAGCTACAAAATAAACAAGAGATCACTGAAGAAGTTAAAGAGAAAAGTTTAAAAATACCAGAAACAAGTGATAGTGAAAACATAATGACCCAAAATTTATGGGATGAAGCAAAAGCATTTATAAGAGGGAAATGTATAGCAATGCAACCCTTACTAAAGAAACAAGAAAAATATCCAACAAACACCTAATCTTATATTGAAGCAACTAGGGAAACAACAATAAACAAAACCCAAAGTTATTAGAAGAAAAGAAATTATAAAGATAAGAGCAGAAATAAATAAAAACAATTGAAAAATTCAATGAAACTAAAAGCTAGCTCTTTGAGAAAATTAAAAAAAATTGATAAATCTTTAGCCAGACTCATCAAAAAATACAGGAGAGGGCTGAAATCAATAAAATTAGAAATAAAAAAGTAGAAGATAAAACTTGCACCACAGAAATACAAAGGATCATAAGAGACTACATTCAAGGCATTTTATATGCCAATAAAATGGAAAACCTGGAAAAAATGGACAACTTGTAAGACAAACACAACCTTTCATGACTGAACCAGAAGAAATAGAAAATATGAACAGAACAATCATAACTAATGAAATTGAAATGTGGTTAAAAATCTCCCCAAAATACAGAAGTCCAGGACCAGATGGCTTCACTGGTGAATTCTATCAAACCTTTAGAGAAAAGCTAACACCTATCCATCTTAAACTCTGGCAAAATATTGCAGATGATGGAATACACCCAAATTCATTGTACAAGGCCACCATCACCCTGATATCAAAATCAGACAAAGATATCACACACAAAAAAGAAAATTACAGGCCAGTAGTACTGGTGAACATAGACAAAAATTCTCAACAAAATACTAGCAACCTGAATCCAACAACACACTAAAAGGATCATACATCATGATCAAGTGGGATTTATCCCAGGGATGCAAAGATTCTTCAATATACACAAATCAATCAATGTGATACAACATAAAAACAGATTGAAGAATAAAAACAAAATTAAATAAAAAATAGCACAAACAAATGGAGATATATATTATCTTCTTGGATTGGAAGAATCAATATTGTGAAAATGACTATACTCACCCAAGCGATGTACAGACTCAGTTCAATCCCTATCAAATTACCAATGGCATTTTTTTTTTTTTACAGAACTAGAACTAAAAAAGAAATTTATAGTTCATGGAAACACAAAAGACTCTGAATAGCAAAAGCAATCTTGAGAGAGAAATGTGGAGCTGGAGGAATCAGACTTATTGACTTCAGACTATACTACAAAGCTATAGTAATCAAGACAGTATGATACTGTCACAAAAACATAAATGTAGATCAAAGTAATAGGATACAAAGCCCCAAGATTAAACTCATGCACCCATGATCACCTAAAATATGACAAGGAGGCCAGAATATAGAATAGAGCAAATACAGCCTCTTTAATAAGTGGTGCTTGGAAAACTGGAAAACTTGACAGCTACATGTGGCACTGGTGTTAAAGAACTTACCTGCTAGTTCAGGAGACATAGGAGACATGGGTCCCTGAGTTGGGAAGATCTGGAGAAAAAAAAAAGCCAACCCACTCCAGTATTCTTTCCTGGGAAATCTCATGGACAGAGGACCTTGGTGGGCTACAGTACACAGGATCACAAAAAGGTGAGCATGACTGAAGTGACTTAGCATGCATGCACTCACATGTAAGATAATGAATTTAGAACACTTCCTAATACCATGTAAACACACACACAAAAACTCAAAATGGGTTAAAGACATATATGCAAGGTGAGACACTATCAAACTCTTACAGAAAAGCATAGGCAGAACACAGTTTGATATAAATCAAAGCATGATCTGTTTTGTCTCCGTCCTAGATTAATAAAAATAAAAACAAAAATAAACATATAGGACCCAATTAAGTATAAACACTTTTGCACAGCAAAGGAAACCATAAATAAGAAGAAAAAACAACCCTCCAAATGGGAGAAACATTTGCCAACAAATCAAATGACAAAGGATTAATCTCTAAAATATACAAACAGCTCATGCAGCTCAATATATAAAAATTTTAAACACATGAAAGACCTACATAGACATTTCTCTGAGGAAGATGTACAGATGGGCAACAAACATGAAAAGATACTCAACATCACTAATAGAGAAATGCTGGTCAGAATGGTCATCATCAAAAAAATCTACAAACAATAACTGGTTGAGACTGTATGGAGAAAAAGGAACCCTCTTAAACTGTTGGTGGGAATTTAAATTGATAAAGCCACTAGGGAAAACAGTGTGAAGTTTCCTTAAAAAACTAAAAATAGTACTATCATATAACCCTGCAATATCACTACTGGGTATATACCTAGAGAAAACCATTATTCAAAACAACATATGCACCCCAATGTTCATAAAAGCACTACTTACAATAGCCAGGGCATGGAAGCAATCTAAATGTTCTTCAACAGAGGAATGGGTAATGAACATGTGTCACAATGTTGGTGGGGATGTTAATTGACACAGCCATTATGGATAAGAGTATAGATTCCTTAAAAAACTAGGAATACAACTACCATATGACCCAGAAATCCCACTACTGGACATACACCCTGAGAAAACAGTAATTCAAAAAGGCATGTGTACCCCGATGTTCATAGCAGCACTATTTACAATAGCCAGGACGTGGAAGCAAACCTAGATGTCCATTGACAAATGAATGGATAAAGAAGTTGTAGTACATAATACACAATGGAATATTACTCAGCCATAAAGGGAATGAATGTGAGTCAGTTGAACTGAGGTCGATGAACCTAGAACCTGTTACACAGAGTGAAGTATACCAGAAAGAGACAACTAAATTTCATATATTAATATATACATCTAGGAGTCAGACACAACTGAGCGACTTCACTTTTACTTTTCACTTTCATGCATTGGAGAAAGAAATGGCAACCCACTACAGTGTTCTTGCCTGGAGAATCCCAGGGACGGGGGAGCCTGGTGGGCTGCTGTCTCTGGGGTCGCACAGAGTCGGACATGACTGAAGCGACTTAGCAGCAGCAGCAATGCATACATATGGACCTAGAAAAACTGTAATGATGAACCTGTTTTCAGGGCAGGAATAGAGACACAGATATATAAATAATAGACTTGTGGACACCGTAGGGGAATGAGAGGGTGGGAAGAAATGAGAGAGTAGCATTGACATATATACACTGCCATGTATAAAGTAGATAGCTAGTGGGAAGCTGCTGTATAACACAGGGAGCTCACCTTGGCACTCTGTGACAACCTAGAGAGGTGGGATGGGGGTGGGAGAGAGGCTTAAGAAAGAGAGGATATATGGATAATTATGGATTATTCTCCTTATATAGCAGAAATCACATTGTAAATCAATTATTCTCCAAATAGAAAAAACTCATGTCACATATATTGAATGGAATATTACTCAACCATAAAATGGAACGAAGTTTGGTCATTTGTAGAGACATGGATGGACATAGAGATTGTCATATAGAGTAAGTCAGAAAGAGTAAAATAAATATCATATGCTAATAAATATCATATATTCCTGCATATATGTGGAATCCAGAAAAATAGTATAGATGACCTTATTTGTGAAGCAAAACTAGAAACACAGATGTAGAGAACAAATGTATGGATAACAAGGGAAAGGGGTGGGGTGGGAGAAATTGGGAGATTGGGATTGACATGTATACACTATTGATACTATGCATAAAATAGACAACTGAGGGGAACATACTGTATAGCACAGGGAGCTCTACTTTGCTAAATGAGACATTGTGGTATCCTAAATGAGAGGGAAATCCAAAATGAGGGAATCCATATATGTGTGTGCCTGAACTGTGCAGTAGAAGCTAACACAATTTTGTAAGCAACAATAAAAATGATATATATATATAAAAATAGTGCAGTTCACTAGATATGGGTAAAGTTTTCAGGACATCCTTTCTCCACAGCTTTTGCAAGGAAATTATTATTTATTTCCTGACTACCCTTGCTTGCCCCCAAGAGACCGTTTGTCACCTGAATCTCAACCCCAGTAGATGAAAGAAGAAAATGCAGTATTTCCATATTTGACATAATATAAAGTGGTTTATCTTTAAATCAGTGGCTTAGCATTTATCTGTTTGTTTATTTCACAGCCAGTTCCAAAGTCTTTGCACCTATCTACAAGCCAAAATTATAACCACTGGTAATATATACCAAATAGGATCAAAATTAGGCTTGTTGTATTACTCATTTAGTTTAGGTTTTGTTAGAACAAGTCAGATCAGATGAACAAAGCAAAGTAAAACCTATATCCACTGTGTAGCTGCTATGGAATACAGCTGAGACAAAATTAGATAGTGTCATATTGTGAAGTGTTGTGAACTTCTCAAACACCCTTTATTGAACAAATATGAATTGAGTGACAGTTGTATGCAAGGCAGTGTATGAGGAAGAAGAGAAATAAATTACTAGTTGTATGGATTTTAAAAATCTTCTTATGCTAGATCACTCTTTGGAGTAGGTTAAATGGACTGCCACTGCTAGAGCTGGACAGTAAAAATGATTCTTTCCTATGTTGCTTAAGTCTAATTAGTTGTAAAATCAAAACGTGTCTTTTAAAATCTCTGTCATATTTGTCCTTTCCAGTTCCTCTAGGTTCTCATGCCTGAACTAGGACAATTATTATAAGACTAGTTTCTCTGCCTCAAGTTTGAGCAGATTCCACACACGTCTGAGGGGTCTCTTAGTAATGTCATTTCCTGATGTTCAGTTCAGTTAGTTCAGTCGCTCAGTCGTGTCTGACTCTTTGTGACCCCATGAACTGCAGCACACCAGGCCTCCCTGTCCATCACCAACTCCCGGAGTCCACCCAAACCCATGTCCATCGAGTCGGTGATGCCATCCAACCATCTAATCCTCTGTCATCCCCCTCTCCTCCTGCCCTCAATCTTTCCCAGCATCAGGGTCTTTTCAAATGAGTCAGCTCTTCACATCAAGTGGCCAAAGTATTGGAGTTTCAGCTTCAACATCAGTCCTTCCACTGAACACCCAGGACTGATCCCGTTAGGATGGACTGGTTGGATCTCCTTGCAGTCCAAGGGACTCTCAAGAGTCTTCTCCAACACCATAGTTAAAAAGCATCAATTCTTCAGTGCTCAGCTTTCTTTATGGTCCAACTCTCACATCCATACATGACCACAGGAAGAACCATAGCCTTGACTAGACGGACCTTTGTTGACAAAGTAATGTCTCTGCTTTTTAATATGCTGTCTAGGTTGGTCATAACTTTCCTTCCAAAGAGTAAGCGTCTTTTAATTTCCTGGCTGCAATCACCATCTTCAGTGATTTTGGAGCCCAGAAAAATAAAGTCAGCCACTGTTTTCACTGTTTCCCCATCTATTTCCCATGAAGTGATGGGACTGGATGCCATGATCTTAGTTTTCTGAATGTTGAGCTTTAAGCCAACTTTTTCACTCTCCTCTTTCACTTTCATCAAGAGGTTCTTTAGTTCTTCACTTTCTGCCATAAGGGTGGTGTCATCTGCATATCTAAGGTTATTGATATTTCTCCCAGCATTCTTGATTCCAGCTTGTGCTTCTTCCAGCCCAGCATTTCTCATGATGTACTCTGCATAGAAGTTAAATAAGCAGGGTGACAATATACAGCCTTGATGTACTCCTTTTCCTATTTCCTTATGTTACTTCCATATTTTCTATTAATCATCATCATCAATCAGTTTCTGACTTCCCTAACCTTCTATAAATGGAACATTCCAATAGGAGCCTTCCTTCTGATCTAGTTACTCTCTCCTTCCCCAGGAATGAAGTCTGTTCCTTTCTGTTTAATGAGTTGCTTTAGCTAGCACCTTTACAATAATCCAGCAGCAGAAGCTTCTGCAGATCCATGGTGGAAAAGGATTCTGAATAGCCAGGACACGGAAGCAACCTAGATGTCCATCAGCAGATGAATGGATAAGAAAGCTGTGGTACATATACACAATGGAGTATTACTCCACCATTAAAAAGAATACATTTGAATCAGTTCTAATGAGGTGGATGAAACTGGAGCCTATTATACAGAGTGAAGTAAGCCAGAAAGAAAAACACCAATACAGTATACTAACGCATATATATGGAATTTAGAATGATGGTAACGATAGACAGATGTATAGAACAGTCTTTTGGACTCTGTGGGAGAGGGAGAGCATGGGATGATTTGGGAGAATGGCATTGAAACATGTATAATATCATATATGAAATGAATTGCCAGTCCAGGTTCGATGCATGATACAGGATGCTTGGGGCTGGTGCACTGGGATGACCCAGAAGGATGGTACGGGGAGGGAGGTGGGAGGGGGGTTCAGGATGGGGAACATGTGATTACCTGTGGCGGATTCATGTTGATGTATGGCAAAACCAATACAATATTGTAAAGTAATTAGCCTCCAATTAAAATAAATACATTTATAAAAAAAAAATCCACATGTAAGTGGACTTGAGAAAGTCAAACACGTGTTGTTCAAGGGTCAACTCTAGTTACCTGACTCATATTTATTGTGGAAATTAAATGAGTGGTATAAATAAAAATTCTTAAAACAGTTTCTGGCCCACAGTAATGCTCAATAAGTGATGTGATGATGATGATGATGATATGGACATGTTTGTTACTCTGTCTTTGCACATTTGTAGGCTAGATTGCTGGACCTAACATTCCTGGATAAAATGCTGTTCAAATTTGAAATCTTAATTAAAATGCTATACCAATTTTTATAACCACCAACTGCATAAAATTACCTGATTCTTTATACTCTTGCCGATTCAGAGTATTTTTAAAACTTTCCAATCTGATAGATTAAAAACCTCTCATTACTCTTTAATTTGTGTTTGCATGACAATTAATTTAGATTAAGCTACAAGCTATCTATATTTTTCTGTGAATTACCTATTTGCATTTCCCCCTTTGTGTGTGTGTGTGGAGGTGGAGGGTTGATTATGCTGTATTAGGTAAGAATTTAACTTTGTTGTTCCCAAACAGATCAAGTGGCATTTATTAAAGAATCCATTTTTTTAAATTTAATTTTAAATGCCACCACATTTATCAGGTACTAAATATCCATATGTGTGTGTGTGTGTGTGTGTGTGTGTGTGTGTGTGTGTATAAAATATGTGTGTATTTTAAAGCTCTATTATTTTTGTTAATTTTTTGTGTATCACAGTTTTTACTTTTGCAAATTTATGATATCAATTGTGACATCTGGTAGAATAAAACTATTCATACATATATTGAAATTGCATCTATTACATTAATTCTTCTTAACTAGTGGGAAATTGATGCAAC
This sequence comes from Bos taurus, assembly GCF_002263795.3. Classification (NCBI taxonomy): domain Eukaryota; kingdom Metazoa; phylum Chordata; class Mammalia; order Artiodactyla; family Bovidae; genus Bos; species Bos taurus. The sequence goes on from NC_037357.1 coordinate 93,195,570, forward strand.
ATAAATGCCTACTTATAGTTTGAAGATAATATCAAGCTCCAGTTCACACTTAATAAATATTATGTGATGATGCCTTCACTATTAACTAATGATAGTGCAAATAACAAAAAAAGGTCTCATCTGAAACCTTTCCTTCATGCTGCATATGTAAGCAAAATGTCCATGGCAAAAAATCTTAACCTCTCATGAACCTTATATTTTCAGCTAAAATTGATTGTTTATTCTGCCTTGAACACATTGGGCAAGTCAGCACTTCTGTGTCCTTGCTTCACGCTACATCTAAACTGTCCCTCCTCTTTATTTTCCAGGCAAGCTTGTGTTTATCCTTCAAAGCTCACTTCATTTTATGCCTTGTGTTGTACCTTCTTTAGTAGGCACATAATTTTTGATGATACCTATAAAATTAATCATTAAACTATTCTTTTGTTTATCATGTGTATCTATAGGATTTTACCCCCACCACTCCCCTGAAAATGTTCTTGTCAAGACCACCAATAACCTCCAAATTATTAAATCCAATAGTAAATTCTCAGTCCTCATGTTACTCAAAATTATCTGCAGGAAATGATAGCTTTAACCATACCTCCTGTAAACACTTTCCTTCATATGACTTCCAGGTTTCTATGCTGTCCTGGTTATCCTCCTAGCATTTTGGTGTCTCCTTTTTGGAATCTTCCTTATCTTACCCAACTTTAAATTTTGGAGTGCTCCAAGGCTCAGACTTCAGAAGTCTATATACACTCAGCATTTAGGTACTTTCAGCCAGTTCCATGACTTCACATCCGATCCATATGCCAATGATTCCTAAATTTTGTACCCAGCTAAAACCATGCCTCAGCTAAAACCTGAAATCATAACTCGTATGTAACAATCTACTTCATATCTTTACTTGGATATGTTAGGCATCTCAAATTTAATACATCCAAAACTTAACTCTCATTCTCTCATCACTAAACCTGCTTAGTCTGAAGTCTTGTCTATGTCAGGTAATGATAATAATATCTTTTAATTTGCTGAAGCCCTGAAACTTGAAGTAATCTGCTGGAAGTCTCTCTAGTACTTTATATCTTATCAACAAAAGACCACATTTTTGCCTTCAGATTCTAATCTCAATATTTTTATCACTGTTTCCTTGGTACAAGTTAACATCATCTCACCTGGATTAAAGCACTAGCTGACTTAGTGGTCTCTTTGCTAGCCACTGATCTAAAGTGATCCTTTTAAAAACATGTGTCAGGTATTGTTTCTTCTCTCCTCAAAACTCTCTAATGGTTTTCCATATCAGGAAGTGTAAAATCAAAGGTTTTACCATGGTCTCCAAGGTCTTATGCATTTGGGCCCTCTGCTAACTTTCTGACCTCATCTCCTGCCATTCATCCCTTTGCTGTCTACACTGTAGCCACACTGCCCCCTTCACTGTTCCTAGACTGTGCCAGACATATGCTCACTTCAGGGAACTTGCATTGACTGTTCCCTTTGCTTAAAACATTATCCCCCAGATCTCCCTATACCTTATCTCTTACTTGCCTCTGCTGAAATGTGACTTTTTTTAAAATTTATAATTGGAGGATAATTGCTTTACAATGTTGTGTTGGTTTTTGCTGAACAATGATGCAAATCAGAATTAAGTACAAATATATCCACTCCCTCATAAGCCTCCCTCCCACTCCCCATCCCACTCCTCTAGGTCATCATAGAGCATTAGGCTCAACTCTGTGTTACATAGTGGTTTCCTGCTAGTATCTGTTTTACACATGGTAGTGTATATATGTCAATGCTACTCTCAATTCATCCCACACTCTCCTTCCCTTCCTGTGGCCACAAGTCGGTTCTCTATGTCTGAGTCTCTAATCCTGCCCTGCATATAGGTTCATTAGTATCATTTATCCCATATATATGCATTAATATATGAAATTTCTTTTTTTGTATTTTCTTTTTTATTGGAGGATAATTGGTTTAGAGTGTTGTGGTCTCTGCCATACCTGAACAGAAATCAGTCATAATTATATATATGTGTGTATATATATGTGTGTGTGTGTGTGCGTGTATACTTGTTGGTTTCTGTCATACAACAATGCAAATTAAAATTAAGTATGAATATATCCACTCCCTTGTGAGCCTCCCTCTCCCCTCATTCCACCCTTCTAGGTCATCACAGAGTGCCAGGTTTAGCTCCCTGTGTTTTACAACAGCTTCCTGCTAGTTATTTATTTTACATATGATAGTGTATATATGTCAATACTACTTTCTCAATTTGTCCTACCCTCTCCTTCCCCTGGGCTTCCCAGGTGGCTAAGTGGTAAAGTATCTGCCTGCCATTACAGGAGACACAGGAGATGTGGGTTTGATCCCTGGGTCAGGAAGATCCTCTAGAGGAAGAAATGACAAACCCATTCCAGTATTCTTGCCTGGGAAATCTCATGGACAGAGGAGCCTGGCGGGCTACAGTCCATGGGTTTGCAAAAGAGTCAAGGAAGACTGAATAAAACAACTCCTTCCCCTGCTGTGTCCACCAGACCATTCTCTATGTCTGTGTTTCCATTTCTTCTCTGTAAATAGGTTCATCAGTACTGTTTTTCTAGATTCCATATATGTGTTAATACACAATATTTGTTCTTCTATTTCTGACTTACTTCACTCTGTATAACAGGCTCTAGGTTCATCTACCTCAGTTTAACAGACTCATCTTTTTTTTTTTCCTTTTTATGACCATGTACTATTTCATTGTATATTTGTACCACAACTTCTTTATCCATTCATCTTTCAATCGACACCTAGGTTGCTTCCATGTCTTGTCTATTGTAAATACTGCTATTATGAACATTGGGATACACGTGTCTTTTTGAATTATTGTTTTCTCAGGGTATATGCCCAGTAGTGGGATCACTATGTCATGCTGCTGCTGCTAAGTCGCTTTGGTCATGTCCGACTCTGTGGGACCCCGTAGATGGCAGCCCACCAGGCTCCCCAGTCCCTGGGATTCTCCAGGCAAGAACACTGGAGTGGGTTGCCATTTCCTCCTCCAATGCATGAAAGTGAAAAGTGAAAGTGAAGTCGCTCAGTCGTGTCTGACTCTTAGCGACCCCATGGACTGCAGCCCACCAGGCTCCTCCGTCCATGGGATTTTCCAGGAAAGAGGACTGGAGTGGGGCGTCATATGGTAGTTTTATTCATAATTTTTTAAGGACTCTACATACTGTTCTCCATAGTAGATGTGTTAATTAACATTCCCACCAAGAATGCAAGACGGTTCTCTTTTTCCACATTCTCTCCAACATTTACTGTTTGTAGATTTTTTTGATGATGGCCGTTCTGACTGGTTTGAGGTGATACTTCATTGTAGTTTTGATCTGAATTTCTCTAATAATGAGCGATGTTGAGCATCTTTCCATGTCTTTGTTGGCCATTGGTATGTCTTCTTTGGAGAAAGAATACTGGTTAGGTTTTCCACCCATTTATTAATTGGATTGTTTGTTTTTTCTGAGTTGCATTAGCTGCTTGTATATTTTGGAGATTAATCCTTTGTCAATAACTTCATTTCTAATTTTTTCTATCATTCTGTGGGTTCTTTTTTCATTTTGTTTATAGGTTCTTTTGCTGCACAAAATCTTTTAAGTTTAATTAGGGCCAATTGTTTCTTTTTGTTTTTATTTGATTACTTTAGAAGGTGGGCCAAGAAGTATCTTGCTGTGATTTACATCAAAGAGTGTTCTGACTATGATTTCTTCTAAGAATTTTATAGTTCCTGGCCTTACATTTAGGTCTTTAATCCACTTTGAGTTTGTTTTGTGTATGGTGTTATAAAGTGTTCTAATTTCATTCATTTACATGTATCTATCCGGTTCTCCAGCAGCACTTGTTGAAGAGGCTGCCTTTTCTCCATTGTATAGTCTTGCTTCCTATGAATATACATAGGAATATACATATGTTGCCTATGTGTGCATGGGTTTATCTCCGGGCCTTCTGTCTTGTTCCATTTGTCTAAATTTCTGTTTCTATTCCAGTACCATACTGTCTTGATGACTGTAGATTTGTAGTATAGTCTGAAGTCAGGAAGGTTGATTCCTCCAGCTCCGTATTTTGTTTTCAACATTGCTTTGTCTATTTGAGGTCTTTTGTATTTCCATACAAATTGTTAAATTTTTAGTTCTCAGTTCAATCAGTCAAGTCCAACTCTTTGCAACCTCATGGACTGCAGCATGCTAGGCTTCCCTGTCCATCACCAATGCCTGAAGCTTGCTCAAACTCAAGCTCATTGAGTCACTGATGCCATCCAACCATCTCATCCTCTGTTATCCCCTTCTCCTGCTGCCTTCAAACTTTCCCAGCATCAGGATCTTTTCCAGTGAGTCAGTTCTTCACATCAGGTGGCCAAAGGATTGGAGTTTCAGCTTCAGCATCAGTCCTTCCAATGAATATTCAGGACTGATTTCTTTTAGGATGGACTGGTTTGATCTCCTTGCAGTCCAAGGGGCTCTCAAGAGTCTTCTCCAACACCACAGTTCAAAAACATCTATTCTTTGGCACTCAGCCTTCTTTATATTCCAACTCTCACATCCATACATGACCACTGGAAAAACCATAGCTTTGACTAGATGAATCTTTGTTGGCAAAGTGATGTCTCTGCTTTTTAATATACTGTCTACGTTGGTCATAGCTTTTCTTCCAAGGAGCAAGTGTCTTTTAATTTCATGATTGCAGTCACCATCCACAGTGATTTTGGAGCACAAGAAAATAAAGTCTGTTACTGTTCCCACAGTTTTCCCATCTATTTGCCATGAAGTGATGGGACCAGATGCCGTGATCTTAGTTTTCTGAATGTTGAGCTTTAAGCCAAGTTTTTCACTCTCCTCTTTCACTTTCATCTTGAAGCTCTTTAGTTCTTCTTCACTTTCTGCCAAAAGGATGGCATCATCAGCATATCTGAGGTTATTGATATTTCTCCTGGGAATCTTGATTCCAGCTTGTGTTTCATCCAGCCTGACATTTGGCATGATGTACTCTTCATATAAGTTGAATAAGCAGTGTGACCATATACAGCCTTGACGTACTCCTTTCCCAATTTGAAACCAGTCTGTTCCATGTAAGGTCTAACTGTTGCTTCTTGACCTGCATATCCTTGATTTCTCAGGAGGCAGGTGAGGTGGTCTGGTATTTCCATCTCTTTAAGAATTTTCCACAGTATGTTGTGATCCACACAGTCGTAGGCTTTGGTATAGTCAATAAAGCAGAAGTAGATGAATTTCTGGAACTCTCTTGCTTTTTCTGTGATCCAACGGATGTTGACAATTTGATCTCTGATTCCTCTGCCTTTTCTAAATCCAGCTTGAATGCGTGGAATTTCACGGTTCATGTGCTGTTGAAGCCTGGCTTGGAGATTTTGAGCATTACTTTGCTAGCATGTGAGATGAGTGCAATTGTGCAGTAGTTTGAACATTCTTTGACTTTGCCTTTGCCTTTCTTTTTGATTGAAATGAAAACTGACCTTTTCCAGTCCTGTGGTCACTGTTGAGTTTTCCATTTTTTTTTGTTTGTTTGTTTGAGTTCTGTGAAAAATGCTATTGGTAGTTTGATCGGGATTGCATTGAATCTATAGATTAGATTTGATAGTATATTCATTTTCACAATATTGATTTTTCCAATCCACGAACATGGTATATCTCTCCAACTGTTTGTGTCATCTTTGATTACTTTCATCAGTGTCTTATAGTTCTCTGTGTACAGGTCCTCTGTCTCTTTTGGTAGATTTATTCCTTGTTTTTTTTTTTTTTTTCTTGCAATGGTGAATGGGATGGTTTCCTTAACTTTTCTTTCTACTTTTCATTGTTAGTGTGTAAGAATGCAAGGGATTTTTGTGTATTAATTTTGTATCCTTTGACTTCCAAATCACTGATAAGCTCTAGTAATTTTCTGGTGGCATTTTTAGGGTTTTTTATGTATAGTAACATGTCATCTACAAACAGTGAGAATTTTACTTTTTTTCCAATCTGGATTCCTTTTATTTCTTTTCTTCTCTGATTGCCATGGCTAGGACTTCCAAACTATTGAATAATAGTGGAGACAGTGGGGACCCTTATATTTATCCTTATCAGAGGAAAAACTTTCAGTTCTTCACCATTTAAGATCATGTTTGCTGTGGATTTCTCATGTATGGCCTTTACTATAATGAGGTAATTTCCTTCTCTGTCAATTTTCTGGAGAATTTTAATCATAAATGGGTATTGAATTTTATCAAAAGCTTTTTTCTGCATCTATTGAGATGATCTCATTGGTTTTGTCTTTCAATTTGTTAATATGGTATATCACATTGATTGATTTGCATATACTGAAAAATAATTATATCTCTGGGATAAATGCCACCTGAGCATAGTGTATAATCTTTTTAATGTGTTCTTGAATTCTGTTTGCAAGAATTTTGTTGAGGATTTTTGCACCTGTGTTCATCAGTGATATTGGCCTATGAACTTCTTTTTTGTGTGATATTTTTGTCTGGTTTTGATATAGGTTGATGGTAGTTTAATAGAATGAGTTTGGAAGTTTTCCTCCCTCTGCAATTTTTTGAGCAGTTTAAGCTGGGTAGGCATTAGATCTTCTCTGAACTTTTCATAGAAATTGCCTTTGAAGCCATCTGGCCCTGGGCTTTTGTTGGTTGGAAGGTTTTCGATCAAAGTTTCAGTTCATGTGATTTGTCTGTTCATATTTTCAATTTTTTCTTGGTTCAGTCTTGGGAGGTTGTATTTTTCTAGATATTTGTACATTTCTTTTATTGGCATGTAAGTGCTTGTAATAATCTCTTATGACCCTTTTATTTCTTTCTTAAGATAACTTTATTTATTTTTGGCTTTGCTGGTTTGTGCAAGCTTTTCTGTAGTTGAGATGAGCAAGGGCAAGTTTATTTGCAGTGTTTGAGCTTCTCATTGTGCTGGCTTCTCTTATTGTGGAACACTGGCTCGAGGGCACATGGGCTTCAGTAGTTCAGTGGTTTCAGTAGTTGTGTTTCCCAGCTGTAGAGCACAGGCTCAATAGTTCTTGTAAATAGGCTTAGTTGCACCATGGCACGTGGGATTTTCTTGGACGAAGGACTGAACCTGTTTCTTCTGCATTCGCAGGCAGAGTCTTTACCATTGAGCCACCAGAGAAGCCCTGATCGTTTTTTTTTTTTTTTTTCTTTTTCCTGCATTGTGCACTGTAACTTGTTTTCAATGTCTAATTTTATGGATTTGAATCTTCTCCCTTATTTTTTTTTTTTTGATGAATCTAGCCACTGGTTTGTCAATTTTGTTTATCTTCTCAAAGAAGCAGCTTTTCATTTTCTTGACCTTTCCTTTTTTATTCATTTCTATTTTATTTCTGTTCTGATCTTTATGAGTTATTTCCCTCTACTAAATTTTTTTTTAAATCTTCTTTTTCTATTTGTTTTAGGTGTAAGTTTAGGTTGTTTATTTGATGGTTTCCTTGTTTCTAGATGTAGGCTTTTATTGCTATAAACTTACCTCTTAGCAGTGCTTTTGCTGCATTCTATAGGTTTTGGGTTGTCATGTTTTCTTTGTCATTTGTTTCTAGGCATTTTTAAAAATTTTCTCTTTGATTTCTTCAGTGTTGTTGTACAGTTGCTCAGTCATGTACAACTCTTTGTGACCCCAAAGACTGTGGCACAACAGGGTTCCCTGTTCCTCATTATCTCTTGGAGTCTTCTCAAACTCATGTCCATTGAGTTGATGATGCCATCAAACCATCCCATCCTCTGTCACCCACTTCTCCTCCTGCCTTCAATCTTTCCCAGCATCAGGGTCTTCTAATGAGTCAGCTCTTCATATCAGGCGGTCATAATATTAGAGCTTCAGCATCAGTCCTTCCAATGAATATTCAGGGTTGATAGGATTGATTGGTTTGATCTTGCTGTCCAAGGACTTGCAAGAGTCTTCTCCAACATCACATTTAGAATTTTTTTTTTTAATTTCAACTATTGTGTTGTTCATTGCTGATGGTCTGTTCTTTAGTTCTTTTTGGTCATTGTTAAACATTTATATATCTTCTTGATCAATGCCTCCATTTTATTTATCTGTGCCTCCATTCTGTTTCTAAGATTTTGAATCAGCTTTACTATCATTACCTTGAATTGTTTTTCAGGTTGACTGCCTATTTTGTCTTTGTTTGTTTGGTCTTGTGAGTTGTCACCTTACTCCTTCATTAGCTGCATGGTTCTCTGTCTTCTTATTTTGTTTAACTTACTCTGCTTGGGGTCTCCTTTCCACAGGCTGCAGGGTCATAATTCATCTTACTTGCAGAGTTTGCTCCCAGTGTGTAGGTTTGGACCAGTGCCTTGTGTAAGCTTTCTGGTGGAGGGGGTCTGGTGTCTGTGTTCTTGTGGGTGCAGCTGTATTTTGTCTCTGATGGGCAGTACCATGTCCAGTGGTTTTGGTGTGCCTTTGAGCTAAGTATGGCTTTAGACAACCTGTCTTCTAATGGGTGGGGATGTGTTCCTGTTTTGCTCCCTATTTAGCCTCTAGTGTCCAATACTGAAGCCTGCTGGCCACTGGGTGAAGTCAGGTCTTAGTGCTGAGATGGAGGCCTTTGGGAGAGTTCTCACCAATTAATATTCCATTGGGTTGGGATTTCTCTCATGGTCCAATGTCCTAGACTCAGGTCTCTCACATCAGAAGTTCAGGACTGACCCTTGGATGGAGCACCAAGACTGCAAGCCACACAGCACATTGAAAGTGAAAGTTGCTCAGTCATGTCCGACTCTTTGCAACCCCATAGACTATAGAGTCCATGGAATTCTCTAGGCCAGAATACTGGAGTGGGTATACACTCCCTTCTCCAGGAGATCTTCCCAACCCAGGAATCGAACTCAGGTCTTCCACACTGCAGGTAGATTCTTTACACAGCACATTACAGAAGGGGAAAAAAATAAACAAAAAACAGGCATACAAAACCCCAAGACAAATGGTAAAAGCAAACATAAACAGACAAAAACACACAAAGAAACACTTGGAAAAAGAAAAAAAGAGACGAGGAAACAAATAGAAGAGTGCAATCACACCAATAATGCAACCTGTAAATGAAAACAAACACCATAAACAATCAAAAATTAAAAATGATAGATAGCAAATCAAAATGAAGAAAGCAAAGTTTAAAAAGTCAAAGAAAGCATAAAACAAATGCACCAATATGAACAAAAGAAAAAGAAAATGTAAAACAAGGAGAGATGCAAACAAATGGAAAAAATACAAAATAATAAACAGCTAAAGTAAAAATAGAATATAAAATATAGTTAAAAATAAGAAAAAAGAAAAAACTTGGAAAAAATACAATATACGAAAAAAATGGAAATAAGAAAAACATATAATAATATAAAGTTAAAGCATAAAAAACAAAAGTTAATGGAAAATAAAGAATAGAGTAGTAGTATTAATAAGAATATGTTCCTGTTGTCTCAGGTGTCAGTTTCCTTGCCCCACAGTGAGCTCCAGCCAATGAGCCTTTTTAGGGCATCCTCCAATATTTCTAGGAAGGTATCTGGATCAGCTGTGGTCACTGAGCCCGCTTAGACTCTGATGCGGCCTTATTCTGGCTAGTACTTTCTTCCAAAGTCCACAATTACTCCTGAAGTCCACAGCTTCAAATGTGGAAACACTCATTTGTCTATTCAGATATCCTACAGATGCAGGGTTTACCAAGCCAATTGTGATGAATTAATCTCCTGCTCCTGTGGCTGTACAAGGGAATTCCCTTCCTCTTCTTTGGTCTCATAGCTCCTACAGGTCAAGTCTGATTCTAGCTCTGCCTCTGTATGCCACCCTCAGGTGTCTGTTCCTCACTCAGACAATAGGGAGCGAAAGTAGCAGCTGATTAGGGCTCACAAGCTCACTCAGGCCAGGGAGAAGGAGGGATATGGCAGTCAAAATTGGGATATACAGGGAGTGCCTGTGGCAGAGGCTCAACAGGACATTGCTACATCCTGAGGGAAGCAGTGTATTCTCCCAAGGGGATTTGGCCCCGGACCGTGGGACCTTTGGCAGTGCCAGGCTGCACAGGCTCCCTGGAAGTTCTGGATGGTGACTTCCGCTTGCTCACAGCTTGGTGGTAGTGGTGGCAGTTGTCTCACCACCTCAGTGTTCAGAGATAGCAACTGCAGTTTGTCTGCCTCGGTAGCTCATGAAGGCAGTGCCCTGCTATCTGTGAGTGTATGGAGTTAGATGCTCCTTGGTAGGCCCTCCCCTCTCCTCTTTTACCCCAGGACAATGACCTCTTGCCTCTCTGGCTTTTTCCTGGACTCCCTCAACTGTGTCAATACTAGCCTCCTCAGGCTGTCATCATTGCAGTCATCCCCAGTCCTCTACCTGAGGTCTGACCTCTGAAGCCTGGATCTCAGTACCCTACTCACAACTGCTCCAATGGGTGTGCAGACAAACGTCTGAGGCTGAGGATTTCTGGTCAGCAATTGATCTCTGTGTGGAGTCCCTTCTGCTTTGCCCTTTGCACACCTGTTCCTGCACTTTCTTCTGACGCTCCAAAGCTCCTCCCTTTCCCTGCTAGTGAAAGGATTTCCTACTGTGCAGAAACTTTTCCTCCTTTATAGCTCCCTCCCAGAAGCACAGGTCCTGTCTGGATCCTTTGTCTCATTTTCTTGTTCTTATTTCTTTTGCTCTTCCCCATTTTTTGGACATTAGCTTGCCTTTTTGGAAGTCTGAGGTCTCTTGCCAGTGTTCAATAGGTGTTCTGTAGGAGTTGGTCCACATGAAAATGTATTTTTCATGTATTTGTGGGGAAGGAGGGGATCTCCATAGATGACTCCACTACCATCTGGAAGATTCCCCTCAAATGTGACTTTGCTAAAAAGACCTTCTTTCAGTAGTGTGGCACTTCTTGTTCACTCAATGTCTTTCAAATTGCTTGCAGTTAACATTGTCTAACCTTACATATATGTTCATGTGTTTATTATCTGTTCTCTCAGTTTGAATGTAAACAAGTCAAGGGCAGAGATTTATCATTCTTGTTAAGTAATATATTCCCTAGTGTTTAGCATAGTGCTTAGCTCTTCTCTAAACTTTTGCTGGAATTTGCCTGTGAAGCCATCTGGTCCTGTGCCTTTGTTTTAGGAAGATTTTTGATTATAGTTTCGTTTCCCATGCTTGTGATTGGTCTGTTCATATTTTCTGTGTGTTCTTGGTTCGGTTTTGGATAGTTGTACTTTTCTAAGAATTTGTCCATTCCTTCCATGTTATTCATTTTATTGGTATATAGTTACTTATAGTAGTCTCTCATGATCCTTTTTATTTCTGCATTGTCTGTTTTAACTTCTCCTTTATCAGTTCTAATTTTATTGATTTGAGTCTTCTTTTTTTCATTGAGGAGTCTGGTTTATGATGTGTCCATTTCTTTTATCTTCTCAAAGAAGCAGCTTTTAGCTGTATTGATCTTTGGTATTGTCTCCATTTCTTTTTCATTTATTTCTGATCTGATCTTTTAAGATTTATTTCATTCTACTAACTTTGGGGTGTTTTTATTCTTCTTTTTCTAGTTGCTTTAGGTATAAAGTTGTTTTTTATTTGATGATTCCCTTGCTTCTTGTGGTAGTTTGTATTCCTATAACCTTCCTTCTTAGCACTGCTTTTTCTGTATCCCAGATGTTTTGTGTTGTTGTGTTTTCATTGTAATTTGCTTCAAGGTAATTTTTTTATTTCCTCTTTGATTTTTTTTTTTTTCAGTGACCTCTTGGTTATTCAGAAGAGTATTGTTTATCTTCCATGTATTTGTGTTTTTTATAGTTTTTTTTTCCTATTGATATGTTTTAGTATTTTTTCTTTGTTTTTAATCTCTGTTAACTTGATTAATATGTGTCTTGATGTTTTTCTCCTTTGGGTTTATCCTGTAAGGGACTCTCTGCACTTCTTGGACTTGACTATTTTCCTTTCCCATATTGGGGAACTTTGCAAGTATAGTTTCTTAAAAAATTTTCTCACTACATTTCTTTTTTTCTTCTTCCTCTAAGACCACTGTAACTTAAATCTTGGTGTGTTTAATATTGTCCCAAAGGTCTCTGAGGTGATCATCAATTTTTTTAATTCTTTTTCCTTTATTCTGCTCTTCAGCAGTTAGTTCCAGCATTCTATTTTCCCGCTCACTTATCCATTCTTCTACCTCAGTTATTCTGCTATTGGTTCCTTTTAGAGTATTTTTAATTTCAGTAATTGTGTTATCCATCTATGTTTGCTTATTCTTTATTTCTTCTATGTTCTCTGTGACTATATTAACTGTGTTAATTGTTTCTTGCATTTTCTCCATTCTATTTTCAAGTCTTTGGAGCATCTTTACTATCAGTATTATGAATTATCTTTCAGGTAGATTGCTTATTTCCTCTTCGTTTATTTGGTCCTGTGAGTTTCTACCTTGTTCTTTCATTTGTGCTTGATTTCTGTCTTTTCATAATTTTGTTTCTAACTTGCTCCACTTGAGGTCTCCTTTTCTCAAGCCTTAGGGTTGTATTCCTTCTTCCTTTTGGTTTTTGCCCTTGGAGGGAAAGGTCAGTTGAGTGGTTTGTGTTTATTTCTTGTTAGGGGTGACTTGTGTCTGTGTTCTAGTGGGAGGAAATCAAGTAGATCAAGCAGGTAGTTACAGAAATAATGGGACATATACACACACTTCTATATACACAGTTATAACCAAAGTATTCTAATGAAGAGTACAAGAGATTGACTTGGTGAACAAAGGAAACCAAAAGTGATATCAACCACTTAAAAGCAGAGTTAACTAATGCTCAGTCTGGAAAAGTGAGCCTAAGCAGAGTGCCAACTGGGGAATATAGCAAAGGAAGCTCAACAATTTAATGTACTTGGTGAAAAAGGAAAGAATTAAGGAAAAGAGGGAGATGAAAAATGAGAAAAAAAGAAAACAAAGAGAAAAGAGAAAAGGAAGGGTGGAAAAGAGGGTTAAAAAAGAGAGAAAAGAAAAAAATAGAAAAGCAAAAATAAATAGATGTAAGTGAAAGAGATTTGTTTATATTCAGAAATAGATACAGCTGATAAAGAACTATAAGAAAAACAGTCAAATATATCAAAATCACAAAAAAAAAGGTGAAAAAGGAAAAAAAAATCTTAAAATGAATTTTTTTTTTAACAAGAAAAAGAGGAAAGCTCCACAGCACCACAAAAGGCTAATGTGAAGGTAGAAATATGTAGGGGAATAAACAGTGCAATTTATAAGAAAATAAAAAGTTCTCAAAGTCATAGTTCTTCTTGGTTGTGGAGTCTGCCCCCCGTGGATGGGGTTGGATTAGTGTCCTGTGATGTTTTCCTGGTTGGGGTAGCTTGTGCCTGTATTCTCTTTGAGCTGGATTTAGTCTCTCTGAAGGGCAGTGCAGTATCCAGTTGTAGGTTTTGTGTGTCTATGGGTTCAGTATGTCTTCAGGCAGTCCTTCTGGCTTTGGCAGTGTTGCTGCTGCTGCTGCTGCTGCTGCGTCACTTCAGTCGTGTCCGACTGTTAGACACGTCTAATTCTGCAGTTGGTTCAAAGTGGCCCTCTCAGCATATCTTCACTGCTGCCAGCCCCCTACTTGACCCTGGAATGTTTGCTGGTGCTTCTGTTCCATGTTCCCACCCTGCACTGCAGGCCAAAGCTTATTAGGTAAAGGCTGTGTGGATATTTTCTCGGCTCCCCAACCATGCCCTCTGTGTTGTGAAGACTTGTGTTGGTTTCCCTCAGCCCCCTAAACTCACCCTCTGTGTCTCAGGGCCTGTGTGCACTTGTCCTGGCTCACTAAGCCTGCCCTCTGTATCATGGGGCTTGTATGCACTTGCCTCAGGTCCTCATGTCCTCCTTCTGTGCCACGGGCCTTGTGTGCACTAGTTTCATCTCACCAGCCCACCCTCTGTTTCGCCGGGCTTGTGTTCACTTGTCTCAATCCCTGGGCCCTCCCTCTGTGTCGTGGGACTTGTGTTCACTTGTCTTGATCCCCAGACCCATCCTCTATGTTCCAGGGTTTGTATGCACTAGTTTCACCTCACCAGTGTGTGGTCTGCATCAAGGGGCTTGTGTGCACTTGTCTCCTCTCACCAGCCCGCCCTCTATTTCACTTGTCTTGGCTCCCTAGGCCCGCCCTCTGTGTCCCTTGGTTTGTGAGCACTGCAGAGGTTTGTATGCCATTCCTCTCTTGGCACCCCAGGCCTGCCCTCTGCACCAAGATGGTTGTGTGCTCATCGGTTTGTATGCCACACCTCTTTCATCACCCTGGGCTCGCCCTCTGTGCCACAGGGCTTCTGTGGGCTTCTCTTCATTTCCCATGCCTGCCATCTGATCGGGGCCACAGTCTGTGAGCTATTTACAGGCTGAAAAGTGCAGCTTTCTCTATTTTCTGCCCTCTAAGTCCCTGTTCTGCCTGGTTTTCTGAGATTCCTCAGTTCCTCCTTGGACCTGCCTGTGAAGGAGCTTCCCAGTGCACAGGAACTCTGCCTGTTTCAGGACTCCTACCTTCCCTCAGGGCACAAGCTCCCATCCAGAAGTTCTCCTTGTTTTCCCTTTTTATGTCTTCATTCTCTATCCTACCTAATTCCTGGGAGATTAGCCTATACCACTGGAGGCCTGGGGTCTTCTGTTGTGGCAGAGGTTGCTTTGTAGGCGTTTTTCTATATCTTGATGCATTTTTTGATGTATTTGTGGGAAGGCTGGTGATCTCCCCATCTTTCTTCTCTGCCATCTTCTTCTGCTCCCCTAAAAAGGCTCTCTTATCTCTTTCACTAGTCTTGGAACTCTGCATTCAGATGGGTATATCTTTTTTTCTCCTTTGCCTTTTGCTTCTTTTCTTTGCTAATTGTAAGGCCTCCTCAGACAATCATTTTGCCTTTTTGTATTTCTTTTTCTTGGAGGTGGTCTTGATTACTGCCTCCTCTACAATGTCACAAACTTCCATCCATATTTCTTCAGGCACTCTGTCTATCAGATCTCATCCTTTGAATCTATTTGTCACTTCCACTGTATAACAATAAGGGGTTTGATTTAGGTCATACCTTGAATGGTCTAGTGGTTTTCCCTACTTTCTTCAATTTAAGTCTGAATTTTGCAATAAGGAGTTCATGATCTGAGCCACAGTCAGCTCCCAGCCTTGTTTTAGCTAACTCTATAGAGCTTCTCCATCTTCAACTGCAAAGAATATAATCAATCTGATTTTGGTTCTGACTATCTGATGATGTTTACGTGTAGAGTTGTCTCTTGTGTTGTTGGAAGATGATGTTTGCTATGACCAGTGTGTTTTCCTGGCAAAGCTCTGTTAGCCTTTGCCCTGGTCCATTTTGTACTCCAAATCCAAATTTGCCTGTTATTCCATGTATCTCTTGACTTCCTACTTTTGCATTCCAATCCACTATGATGAAAAGCACATATTTTTTTGGTGTTAGTTCTAGAAGGTCTTATAAGGGTTCATAAAACCCATCAACTTCAGTTTCTTCAGCATTACTGGTTGGGGCATAGGCTTGGATTACTGTAATATTGAATGGTTTGCCTTGGAAACGAACACAGATCATTCTGTCATTTTTGAGATTGTAACCAAGTACTACACTTTGGACTATTTTGTTGACTATGAGGATTAATTCATTTCTTCTAAGGGATTTTTACTCACAGTAGTAGATGTAATAATGGTCATCTGAATTAAATTCACCCATTCCTGTTCATTTTAGTCCACTGCTTCCTAAAATGTCAATGTTCACTCTTGCCACCTCCTGTTTGACCACTTGCAATTTATAGTGGTCAGATATATAGTATACATTCTATAAATATTTGTTGAATGAAAATTGAATAAAAATTCACAAGATAAAATTTATCACTGACAAATGTCAAATTCTATACTTGAGATCAAGTAGACAGCTGTAGTATTACAAGATAGGGGAAACCCAGAATTCATTTTAAAGATAACAACAACAGGGGTTTTCACTTAATCACAAGCTCAATATGTGACAACATTAGTGCTCTAGCTTCTAGGATAATTCAATTGGTAATGAAAAGTCTTTTCATCAGGCAGTGGTATGGCAACCAAATCGCCACATGCAAAAGGGTAAAGTGTACCTTACCTCACACCAGATACAAAAATTAATGCAAAATGAATTAAAAGCTGCAATGTAAGAGTTAAAGCTACAAAACTCTTAGAAGAATGGGGATATATATCTTCATGTCCTTGATTTGACAATGGATTCTTATATGTAACACAAACAAAACAATAAACAAAAGAGAAAAAGTGAATTCAATTTCATAAAAACAAATATTTTTTTTATATCACTAGGAACTATCAAGAAAGTATAAAGGTAGCCTACAGAAAAGGAGAAAATATTTGCAAATCATATATGGTAAGAGGGTCTAGTATCAAGAGTATATAAAGAACTCTTACATCTCAACCACAGAAAGACAAACAACTCACAACTGGACAAAGAACTTGAATAAACATTCCTCCACCAAATGTACATAAAGCCAACAAACACATGAAAAGTTATTTATGACTAGGCATAAAGGAAATGAAAATCAAAATCACGATGGAATAGCATTTCCCACTTGCTAGGTTGGAAAATAAAGAGTCAGTGAGGATACAGAGAAATTGGGATGCTTATCCATTGCTAGTGAAGAGGCAAAATTATATACCTACCTTGGAAACAGTTTAGTGTTTATTCAGAAACCTAAATATAAAATTATGATAAAGTCCAGCAATTCCACTCCTAGGTATAAAACATAAACTAATTGACAACAGGTACTCAAACAAATAACTGTACATGAATGCTTATAACAGCATTATTTACAATACCCCAAAGTTGAAAACAACCCAAATGTCCATGCACAGATAACAAAATTTGGTATATCCAAACAATGAAATATTATTTGGTCATATGATGCAATGAAGTACTGATAGATGCTACAACATGAATGTACCTCAAAAATATACTAGTAAAACAAATCAGAAAGAAAAAAGAGAACACATTGTATGACTCCATTTATTACTAAATATTAAGAAAATGTCAGTCAGAGAGAGTGAAAGCAGGTTAGGTGTTCTAGGGGATGAAGGGAGGGAAATATGAAAAGCAACTACTAAATGATAACAGGATTATTTGGTATTAAAAATGTTTTAAAATTAGGAGACATGGTTGCACAACATTTTAAATATATTGAATTAGACTGAATTATACAATTTAAAGGGTTTTGTGCTATTTATATGTTACTTCAATTTTTAAAATTGAGTGGGTGTATACTGTATATTATACACCTAATAGACACACACACACACACTTAGAAGTTCCTGGTGCACTTTTAGTGGGGTTTCCCTGATGGCTCAGACAGTAAAGAATCCACCAGCAATGCAGGCAATCCGGGATCAATCCCTGGGTCAAGAAGATCCCCTAGAGAAGGACATGGCTACCCACTCCAAGATTCTTGCCTGGAGAATTCCATGGACATTCCTCTCCTCCTGGACAGAGGAGCCCGGTGGGCTACAGTCTATGGGATCACCAAGAGTGAGACACGACTGAACGACTAACACTTCTTTTTTTTTTTTCCATGCACTTTTAGTACTCATTGTTGTTTGAAAAGGATTTCAAAGGATGAAGAGAAAATTTGAAACCATGGGTAATAGAAGAGACATCATCAAAATGGAAGAATAGGAGTTTTCTACCATCTTCCTCCAAATTTGACAATGACCCACAGATGAGAGGGACTTTGTGGAAGTCTCAGAGTCCAGTGGAAAAGATACAGCTCACTTCTGGATCAAAAATATCCAAGATTTGATGCACTGAAGAAAGCAAGAAACAACAATTTCACTTTACCCATGTCTTGTCTTCCTCCAAGAGGACAAAGTTCAGTGCCAAAAGAGCCCTTTTGGGCTGTGATTTTTTTTTTTCCCCCATAGGAAAAAGTGAGACCATGTCAGTAAGCAACCAGCTTCTGTAACTGTGTAGGATGTTGCCAAAGAGACCTGCTGCTTCTTTCCCCATACAGAAAACTTAAGTGAGCTGCACATTTTGGGGGTAGGTAAGGTCTGAGACAACACTAGCCAGGGCTTTCAGAGGGCATCAAAGGTACACATATCCCATTAACCACTTTGTGAATTCATTGGGAAGTTTCTTCACAAAATGCTTGGGATGCATTGTGCTCAGAGTCTCCCAACTTTCCCATGGTCACCCCCAATGCTCTATGGACCTCACCTACACACAACCAAACCCATGGTCTGGCCTGTTGTTCACATCCGTAAAGGCAGTGAGAATAATTCTTTGTAGGTAGCTAGTAAGCACATGCACTCACTAGGCAACTTGACTCTGTGAGATTGGAAGAAAGCACACAAATCTGAGAATTCAGCACCACCCAAGGTAAAGCAAATGGGAAGCTGTCAGAAATTGGATTGGCTTTTCAAGGCTGAGAGAAGGCATAAAATCTAAAGAATTCACTCCAAGAAGGAACAAGAAATATAGAGCATGTGTACACTAGAAAAGTTTTTAGAAAGCCTTAGAATTCCTAACAGTGCTCATGGAAGGTATTTCTCTTTCTATGTCAGGAAAGACTGAAAGAGGTGTTCATTTCAGTCTCTCAGTTATCTCTGATTCTTAGCGACCCAATGGACTGCAGCATGCCATGCTTCCCTGTCCATCACCAACTCCCAGAGTTTGCTCAAACTTATGTCCATCGAGTCGGTGATGCCATCCAACCATCTCATCCTCTGTCATCCACTTCTCCTCCTGCCTTCAATATTTCCCAACATCACGGTCTTTTCCAATTAGTCAATTCTTCGCAATAAGTGGCCAAAGTATTGGAGTTTCAGCTTCAGCATCTGTCGTTCCAATGAATATTCAGGACTGATTTCCTTTAGGAATGACTGGTTTGATCTCCTTGCAGTCCAAGGGACTCTCAAGAGCCTTTTTCAACACCACAGTTCAAAAGCATCCATTCTTCAGTGCTCAGCTAGTTCTTTATAGTTCACCTCTCACATCCATACATGAATACTGGAAAAACCCATAGTTTTAACTAGACAGAACTTTGTTGGCAAAGTAATGTCTCTGCTTTTTATTATGCTGTCTAGGTTTATCATAGCTTTTCTTCCAAGGAGCAACTGTCTTTAATTTCATGGCTGCAATCAACATCTGCAGTGATTTTGGAGCCCCCCAAAATGAAGTCTGTCACTGTTTCCATTGATTTCCCATCTATTTGCCATGAAGTGATGGGACCTGGTCTTAGTTATTTGATTAACTAAGTCTTAGTTATTAATTAATTAATAAAAATAATTATAGTTATTATCTCTTAGTTATTAATTAATTAATAACTAAGCCATGGTCTTAGTTATTTGAATGTTGAGCTTTAAGCCAACTTTTTCACTGTCCTCTTTCACTTTTATCAAGAGGCTCTTTAGTTCTTCACTTTCTGCCATAAGGGTGGTGTCATCCGTGTATCGGAGGTTATTGATATTTCTCCCAGCAATCTTGATTCTAGCTTGTGTTTCATCCAGCCTAGCATTTCACATGATGTGCCTTGCATATAAGTTAAATAAGCAGGGTGAAAATATACAGCATTGATATACTCCTCTCCCAATTTGGAACCAGTGTGTTGTTCCATGTCTGGTTCTAACCGCTGCTTCTTGACCTGCATACAAATATCTCAGGAGGAAGGCAAGGTGGAATGGTATTCCTATCTCTTCTAAGAATTTTCCACAGTTTGTTGTGAGCCACACAGTCAAAGGCATTGGCATAGTCAATAAAGCAGAAGTGGATGCTTTTCTGAAACTCTTTTGCTTTTTCTATGATCCAACGGATATTGACAATTTGATCTCTGGTTCCTCTACCTTTTCTAAATCTAGCTTGAACATTTGGAAGTTCATGTTTCATGTACTGTTGAAACCTGGCTTGGAAAATTTTGAGCATTACTTTCTGAGATGGGTGCGATTTTGTGGTAGTTTGAACACTTTGGGGGTTTGCCTTTCTTTGGGGTGGAAATGAAAACTGATCCTTTCCAGTCCTGTGGCCACTGCTGAGTTTTCCAAATTTGCTGGCATATTGAGTGCAGCACTTCCACAGCATCATCTTTTAAGATTTGAAATAGCTCAACTGGAATTCCATTACCTCCACTAGCTTTGTTCATAGTGGTGCTTCCTAAGGCCCACTTGACTTCACACTCCAGAATGTCTGGCTCTAGGTCAGTGATCACACCATCATGATTATCTGGGTCATGAAGATCTTTTTTGTATAGTTCTGTGTATTCTTGCCACCTCTTCTTAATATCTTCTGCTTCTGTTAGGTCCATACCATTTCTGTCCTTTATTGAGCCCATCTTTGCATGAAATTTTCCCTTGGTATCTCTAATTTTCTTGAAGAGATCTCTAATCTTTCCCATTCTATTGTTTTCCTCTATTTCTTTACATTGATCACTGAGGAAGGCTTTCTTATCTCTCCTTGCTATTCTTTGGAACTGTGCATTCAGTTGGGTATATCTTTCCTTTTCTCCTTTGCCTTTAGCTTCTCTTGTTTTCTCAGCTATTTGTAAGACCTCCTCAGACAGACATTTTGCTTTTTTGAATTTATTTTTCTTGGGGATGTTCTTGATCACTGCTTCCTGTACAGTGTCACGAACCTCCATCCATAGTTTTTCAGGCACTCTCTCATATCTAATCCCTTGAATCTATTTGTCATTTCCATTGTATAATTGTGAGGGATTTGATTTAGGTCATACCTGAATGGTCTAGTGGTTTTCCTTTCTTTCTTCAATTTAAGTCTGAATTTTGCAATAAGGAGTTCATGATCTGAGCCACAGTCAGCTCCTGGAGGTAACAATATCTGAAATGTGAAGACAGAAACAGAAGGCACCAAGAAATATGAAAATTCAGGGAAAATGACACCGTCAAAGTACACAATAACTTTCTAGGAACTGATCCCTAAGAAATGAAGATCTTTATTCCCTTAGCCACCAAGGAAGCCTATATACCTGATTCAGAATTCAAAATATTTTGAGGAATCTCAGTGAGCTCTAAGAAAACACAGAAAGATAAGTCAATGAAATCAGGAATGTCATATGCAAGGAAAAACAACCAGGAAGTTTGACAGAGAGATAGAAATTGTTTAAAAAATTAAGAAGCAAACAGCTTCTGGAGCTGAAGAATATAATGACTGAAGTTTTTAAAATATAGAGGAGAGTATCACCTACTGACTTGATCAAGCAGAAGGAAGAATCTGTAGAGTGAAAGGCAAATTATTCAAAATTATTTAGTCAGAGGAAAATAAAGGAAAAAGAATGACAAAAGCCTCCATTAAGTATGGAATACCATTACCAGAACCAATCTATACATTATTGTAGTCCTAGGAGAAGAGCGGGAGAAAGGTGCAGAAAGCTTATTTAATTAAATAATGGTTATTAACTTCCCAAATTTAGAGAGAGATTCAGACATCCAAGTTCATGAAATTCATAGGTCCCTCTAAAATTTCAACCTGAATGATCTTCTCCAAGACAAATTAAAACTATCTAAAAATGAAAGAAAGGATTTAAAAACCATCAGGAATTTTAAATTCCTTACATATAAGAAATTCCTATTTAACAGATTTTTCAGCAGAAACTTGCAGAAGAAGAAGTATAGGGTGATAAAGTGCTTAGAGAAAAAAAAAAAAAAAAAGCTGTGAAGCAAGAATAGTTGACCAGGCAGTGTTGTCCTACACAAATAAAGAAGAGTATCGGAGTAAAGTCCTTCCCATACAATCAAAAGCTGATGGCCTTTATCACCTCTAAATCTGACTTACAAAAATATTGCTGAAAGGAGTTCTTCAAGTTGAAAGGAAAGGACAGTTATTAGTAATGGGAAAATACGTGAGACCATAAAGCACACTATTCAAGGTAAATATATAGTCAAATAAGAATTTGTGATATGATATTGTGTTAATATTGTAGTTCTAGGGTCAAGGTTAAAGGACAAAAGTATCAAAAATAACCACAGCTAGAACATTTGCTATGTGCTGTCTTTTTGGTAATAACCATTCTGAGAGTTGTGAAGGGATATCTCATTATGGTTTTGATTTGCATTCCCCTATCACTAATTATTTTAAGCCTCTTTTCATGTTCCTTTTGGCCTTTGCTTTGTCTTTGTGGAAACATGTCTATTCAGATCCTCTGACCATTTTGTAATTAGATTGTTTGATTTGTTTGATGCTGAGTTGTATGAGTTTTTTGTATATTTTGAATAGTAATGCCTTATCAGATATATTATTTGAAAACAGCTTCTCTGTTTCAATAGGTAGTCTTTTCATTTTACTGATAGTTTTCTTCACTGTGCAAAAGCTTCTTGGTTTGATGTAATGCTGTTTGTTTATTTTAGCTTTTGATTTCCTTGCCTGAGAAAACATTTCCAAAAACATATTACTAAAACCAATGTCAAAGATGATGCAGCATGTTTTCTTTGAGAAATTTTATGGTATCAGGTCTCACATTTAAATCTTCAATCTCTTTTGAGTTTATTTTTGTGCATGAAGTGAGAGAGTAGCCCAGTGTGATTATTTTGTCTGTAGCTGTTCAGTTTGTTTAGCACCATTTGTTGAAAGGGCTGCCTGTCCCCCAAAGTATATTCTTGCCTCCTTTGTAATACATTAATTGCTGATATAAGGGTGCATTTCTGGGCTCTCCATACCAGTTCATTGAATAATGTGTTGGTTTTTGTGGTAGTACACCATGCTTTTTTTGCTTACTATACCTTGGAGTATAACTTGGAGTATAATCAGGGAGTATGATACCTTCAGTTAGGTTCTTTCTCAAGGTTATTTTGGCTGTTCAGGATCTTTTACGTTTCCCTACAAATTTAGAATTATTCATTCTAGTTCTGTATAAATAGCCATTGCTATTTTGATAGTGATTGCATTGAATCTGTAGATTGTCTTGGATAAAATTTATTTTAATAATATTTATTCCAATCAGTGAACACAGTCTATCTTCCCATCTCTTGTGTCATCTTCCATTTCTTTCAACAATGTCTGATAATTTTCTGAGCACAAGTTTCTACCTTCTTGGTTAGATTTACCATTAGGAATTTTATTCTTTTTGATGTGATGGAAAATGGGATTGTTTTCTTTATTTCTCTATCTTGCACCTTGTTTTTGGCATTTAGAAATGCAATAGAATTTTGTATGTTAGTTTCATGTCCTGTAACTTAACCAAATACACTAATGATTTCTAGCATGTTTTGGTGACATGTTTAGAATTTTCTATACATAGTATCATGTCATCTGTACATAGTGACAGTTTTACTTCCTCCTTTCCAATTTGTGTTCCTTTCATTTATTTTCTTGTCTGATTGCAGTGGCTAGAACTTGAAATAATATATATGTATAATATACTGAATAAAAGTGGCCAGAGTGGGCAAACTTGTATTGTTCCTGGTCTTAGAGAAAAAAAGGTTTCAGCTTTTCAAAATTGAACAGTATATTAGCTGTGGGTTTGTGATATAATGCCTGTATCTTGTTGAGGTATTTTCCCTCTATACCCATTTTGTTGAGAGATTTTTTAAATCATAAATGGATGTGAAATTCTTTCAAAAGTTTTTCTGCAACTGTTGAGACAATGATATGATTTTTATTCTTCACTTTGTAAATATTATGTTTTGGATTGATTAGTTTGCACATATAGGACAATTTTAACACCTCCCCACTTACTTATGGTGTATGATCCTTTTATTATATTATTGAATTCAGTTGGTAATATCTTGTTGAGGATATTTTCATTTATATTCAACAGTGATATTGGCCTGTAATTTTCTTTTTCTTTCTTTTTTTTTTTTCTTTACTTTACAATATTATATTGGTTTTGCCATACATCAACATGAATCTGCCACGGGTGTACACGTGTTCCCCATCCTGAACCCCCCTCCCACCTCTCTCCCCGTACCATCCTCTGGGTCACCCTAGTGCACCAGCCCCAAGCATCCTGTATCCTGCATTGAACCTGGACTGACCTTTCTGTGATTTTGGTAAGAGGCTAGTGGTGGCCTCTTGGAATGAGGTTGGAAGTGTTCCTTCCTCAGCAATTTTTGGAATGGTTTGAGAAGGATAGATATTAGCTGCTCTTTAAATGTTTGGTAGATTTCAATTGTGAGGCCATCTGGTCCTGGAATTTTGCTTTTGAGGAGTTTTAAAATTACTGATTCAATGCCATCGCTAGTAATTGTTTTGTTCATATTTTCTATCTTACTGGTTCAATCTTGAAAGATTACATATTTCTAAATATTTAACCATTACTTCTACATTGACCATTTCTTTGGTATATAGTAATCTCATGATCCTTTGTGTTTCTGTGATGTTAGCTGTAAGTGCTAATTTTTATATTTTTATTTTATTGACTTGGATCATCTCTTTTTTTTTTCCTGAGAAGTCTGATTAGAAGATTAGCAATTTTGTTTTTCTTTGAACCAGTGAGCTCTTAGTTTCATTGATCATGTCTGTTACTTCATTTTTTTTTTTGAAATAGTTTCTCCTCTATTTCATTTTTTTTCTGCTCTTATATTTATGGTTTCTATCTATAAACTTCATTTTCAGAGCTGCTTTTTCTTTTTTTGAGAATTCCCTGACATTCCAGTGGTTAGGACTTTGTACTCACTGCTTAAGGTTTGTGTTCAATTCCTAGTCAAGGAACTGTGACCTCACAGGCCACATGGCATGGTCCCCCCAAAACCTGCTTTTCCCAAGATCTACAAATTTTGTATCATTTTGGGTTTTACTCAGCTTCCAAATTCTTGGTTTTTAATTGAAATATAACTGTATAATAACATATAAGACACAGATGGAAAAGATAATCACAAATTTTAATGTTTATAATTTTTATATTTACTATAAAATAAATTATGCTTGCTCCTTGGAAGAAAAGTTATGACCAACCTAGATAGCATATTGAAAAGCAGAGACATTACTTTGCCAACAAAGATCCATCTCATCAAAGCTATGCTTTTTCCAGTAGTCATGTATGGCTGTGAGCGTTGAACTGTAAAGAAGGCTGAGCACTAATGAACTGATGTTTTTGAACTGTGGTGTTGGAGAAGACTGTTGAGAATCCCTTGGACAGCAAGGAGATCCAACCAGTCCATCCTAAAGGAAATCAGTCCTGAATATCCACTGGAAGGACTGATGCTGAAGCTGAAACTCCAATACTTTGGCCACCTGATGCAAAGAACTGAGGCATTGGAAAAGACTCTGATACCGGGAAAGATTGAAGATGGGAGGAGAAAGGGAGGACAAAGGATGAGAATGTTGGATGGCATCACCGACTCGATGGACATGTTTGCTCAAGCTCTCTGAATTGACGATGGATAGGCAAACCTGGTGTGCTGCAGTCCATAGGGTCGCAAAGAGTCAGACACAACTGAGCAACTGAACTGATGCATTCTATCTTGCAAAATGTTCTGTATTCACTTAAGAAGAAAGTGTATTCTGTTGCTTTCAGATGGAGTCTTCTTTTTCAGGGGTGTAACCGTATTTCTTCATGTATTTCTTCATCTTGAAGACATTCTTCTGTTGCCTTATTTTTGCCTAAGTTGCTGTTTTTATTTTTATGTACCTGGTAGGTAACTGACAATATATAACTTACATCCCCAACCTTGGAGAATTGGCCTTCTGTAGGAGACATCCTGTGTGTACCACCAGCACATCACTTAATATATATGCTATATGCATTCCTCCTATGAGGGCTGTATGGGCCATCTTTTTGTGGCAGACTGACTATGTGGAGTGTCTATGAGTCTTGTTTGGCCCACAATTGGTTCATTGCCAGGCACTGCCTTGTGTGGAAGCTGCCAACTTCTATTTGGTGAAGTTGTTTCATGAGATGACTGGTTGCAGAACTCCAGGGGGCCCAGGTTACATATAAATTTTAAGGTTATTTGTTCTAGTTCTATGAATCATGGCATGGGTCTTTTAAGAGGAATTGCTTTGAATCTGTAGGGCTTCCCAGTGGCACTAGTGATAAAGAATCTGCCTACCAATGCAGGAGTTGCAAGAGATGTGGGTTCAATCCCTGGGTCATGAAGATCCCTTGGAGGAGGGCATGGCAACCCACTACAGTGTTCTTGCCTGGAGAATCCCACGGACAGAGGAGCTTGGCAGGCCACAGTCTAAATGGTCGCAAAGAGTTGGACATGACTGAAGTGACTGACTGAGCACGTATGCATGCTTTAAATCTGTAAATTGCTTAGTATTTGTTGTCATATAGTTGCTCAGTCATGTCTGACACTTTGTAACCCTGTGGACTGCAGCATGCCAGGCTTCCCTGTCCTTCACTATCTCTCAGAGTTTGCTCAAACTCGTGTCCATTGAGTTGGTGATGCCATCCAACCATTCCATTCTCTGTCATCCCCGTCTCCACGTGCCTTCAATCTTTCCCAGAATCAGGGTCTCACTGGAAATATTGATGGAAAAATATTGGTGGCAAAATATTGGAGCTTCAGCTTCAGCATCAGTCCTTCCAATAAATATTCAGGGTTGATTTCCTTTAGGATTAACTGCTTTGATCTTGCAGTCCAAGGGACTCTCAAGAGTCTTTTCTAGCACTACAGTTCAACCTCATCCATTCTTTAGTGCTCATCCTTTATGGTCCAACTCTCACATTCATACATGACTACTGGAAAAACCATAGCTTTGACTATACAAACCTTTGTTGGCAAAGTGATGTCTCTGCTTTTTAATATGCTGTCTAGGTTGGTCATAGCTTTTCTTCCAAGGAGCAAGCAGCTTTGAATTTTATTGCTGCAGTCACCATCCACAGTGATTTTGGAGCCCAAGGAAATTGAGTCTGTCACTGTTTTGATTGTTTCCCCATATATTTGCCACGAAGTGATGGGACCAGATGCTATGATCTTAATTTTTTGAATGTTGAATTTAATCCAGCTTTTTTACTTTCCTTTTTCACCTTCCTCAAGAGGCTGTTTAGTTCCTCTTTGCTTTCTGCCAAAAGGATGGTGTAATTTTCATATCTGAGGTTATTGATACTTCTCCCAGCAATCTTTATTCCAGTTTGTTCTTCATCCAGCCTAGCATTTCCCTGATGTACTTTGCATATAAGTTAAATAAGTAGGGTGACAATATACAACCTTGTCATATGCCTTTCCTAATTTGAACCAGTCTATTGTTCCATGTCCAATTCTAACCGTTGCTTCTTAACCTGCATACAGGTTTCCCAGGAGGCAGGCAATGGGGTCTGTTAGTCCTATGTCTTTAAGGATTTTCCAGTTTGTTGTGATCCACACAGTCAAGGCTTTAGCATAGTCAATGAAGCAGAAATAGATGTTTTTCTAAAAATTCTCTTGATTTTTTTTCTATGATCCAATGGATATTGGCAATTTGATTTCTGGTTACTCTGCCTTTTCTAAATCCAGCTTGAACATCTGGAAATTCTCCTTCAAGCTAGGCTTCAAAAGTATGCTTTACTTAAAATGGACTTTTTAATAATATAATGCCTCAAATCCAAAAACACAGGGTATTTTTCCATTTCTTTGTATCATTTTCAGATTCTTTAATCAGTGTCTTATAGTTTTCAGTGATTCAGTCTTTCACTACTTTTGTTAAGTTTGTTTGTTTAGGTTTTCTGCCCACTTTCTCATTGGGTTGTTTGTTTTGTTGGTATTGAGATGCTTGAGTTGCTTCTATATTTTGGAGATTATGCCATTGTCAGGAAATCAGTGGAAATTCAGAGCTAGAGAACAGACTTGTGGACACAGTAGGGGAAGGAGAGGATGGGATGAATTGAGAGAGTAGCACTGAAACATATACATTACTATATGTAAGATAGATAGCCAGTAGGAATTTGCTGTATGATACAGGGAACTCAAACCAGTGCTTTGTGACAACCTAGAGGGGTGGGATAGATTGGGAGTTGGGAGGAAGATTCAAGAAGAAAGGGAATATATATACCAATGGTTAATTCATGCTGTTGTATGACAGAAACCAACACAGTATTGTAAAGCAATTATCCTCCAATCAAAAAGAAATAAATTATTAAAAATAGCTACATATTATATAAATGTTTATATGAAATGCCCATAATATTAAAACTCCTAGAAAGACTAGTAACTGGGATTGAGAGGAGAGGAAAATAAGAAGAGGCTGATAATTCATGTGGAATTTCACTTTGGGGTAATACAAATGATAATACAGAGTGAAGTAAGCCAGAAAGAAAAACACCAATACAGTATACTAACGCATATATATGGAATTTAGAAAGATGTTAATGATAACCCTGTATGTGAGACAGCAAAAGAGACACAGATGTATAGAACAGTCTTTTGGACTCTGTGGGAGAGGGAGGGGGGGATGACTTGGGAGAATGGCATTGAAACATGTATAATATCAAGTAAGAAACGAGTCTCCAGTCCAGGTTCGATGCAGGATACAGGATGCTTGGGGCTGGTGCACTGGGATGACCCAGAGGGATGGTGTGGGAAGGAGGTGGGAGGGGGGTTCAGGATTGGGAACACGTGTACACCCGTGGCAGATTCATGTTGATGTATGGCAAAACCAATACAATATTGTAAAGTAATTAGCCTCCAATTAAAATAAATAAATTTAAATTAAATAAATAAATAAATTTCAATAGTAAGTATGCAGAATTGAAAGAGACACGTGTACCCCAATATTCATCGCAGCACTGTTTACAATAACCAGGACATGGAAGCAAGCTAGATGTCCGTCGGCAGGAGAATGGATAAGAAAACTGTGGTACGTATACACAATGGAATAAGAATGCATTTGAATCAGTTCTAAGGAGGTGCATGAAACTGGAGCCTATTATACAGAGTGAAGTAAGTTGGAAAGAAAAACACCTATACAAATACCAACACATATATATGGAATTTAGAAAGATGGTAACGATGACCCTATATGCGAGACAACAAAAGAGACACAGAAGTATAGAACAGCATTTTGGACTCTGGGAGAAGGCGAGGGTGGGATGATTTGAGAGAATAGCATTGAAACATATACATGGCCATATGTAAAATAGATAACCAGTGCAATTTTGATGTATGAAGCAAGGCTCCCAAAGGTGGTACTCTGTGACAACCTGGAGGCATAGGGTGTGGTGGGTGGTGCGAGGACAGTTGGGGATGGAAGTGACACGTGTATACCTATGACTGATTCATACTGATGCATGGCAAAAACCATCACAATATTGTAAATAATTTCCCTCCATTAAATTATTTTTAAGGGAAATGAAAAATATCTTGAAACATATGAAAATGGAATCAAAACACACCATGAATTATGGGATGCTGCAAAAGCATTTCTAAGAGAGAAGTTCACGGTGATAAATGCCTATATGAAGAAGAAAGAAACATCTCAAATAAACAGCTTTACTTTACACATTAATGAACTAAAAACAAGAACAAAACTCAAAGTTAACAGAATGAAGGAATTAATAAAGTTCAAATGGGAAATAAATGAAATCATTAACAGAAAACAATAGAAAAGATTGACGAAACTATTGGTTTTTTGAAAACACAAATAAAATGCAGAAATATTTTACTAGACTAGTAAGAAAAAAGAGATAAATCTCAAATAAATAAAATAAAAAATGAAAGAGGGACTATTACAGCTAATTCCACAGAAATACAAAGAACTCTAAGAACCTACTATGAACAATACACAGAAATTGCATAACTGAGAAGAAATGGATAAATTCCTACAAATATACAACCTAACAAGACTGAATCTTGAAGTAATATACAATATGAACAGACTAATAGTGAGTAAATAGATAATTTATTAATCAAAAAGTTATAAAAAGGAAAAGCCCAAGACCAGATTGTTTTACTGGTGGATTCTACCAAACATTTAAGAAGTAACCCCAATCCTTTTCAACTCTGAGAAACTGAAGAAGTACAACACTTTTAAAATAACTTTATGAGTTGAGCACTACCCAGGTACCAAATTCCAATGAGGACACTAAAATAAAATAAAACTATTGGTAAATATCTTTGACGACATATACATGCAAAATTATCAACAAAATACAAGCAAACCTAATTCAACAGAGCATTAAAAGGGTCATACACCATCATCAAGTGGGACTAATAAATGAAGTGCAAGGGTGATTCAACATATTCAAATCAGTAAACGTGATACACTACATTAGTTCAATGAATGAATGAATGATAAAAATCTTATGATCATCTGTTAGTGAAGAAAAAACATTTCGTGAAATTCAAAACCCTTTTATGGTAAACAAACAAAGAAAACCAAAAAACCCTCGATCAACTAGGCATAGAAGGAACTTACTTTGACAAAACAAAAACTATTTATGACAGGCCAGAAGCTCACCTCATAGTCAATGGTGAAAGGTTGAAAGCTTTTCCTCTTAGATTGGGGAAAAGAAAAGGGAACCCCTACACATGAATCCTATGAATCTATTCTCCATAGTACTGAATGTCCTAGCCAGAGCATCAGGCAAGCTAAAAAATTAAAAGCATTCAAGTTGGAAAGAGAGAAATAAAATTGTTTGCAGAAGATATGGTCTAAAACACTAAAGCCTCAACAACAATAACAACAAAAGAAGCACTGTTAGAACAACAACAACAAAAAAAATGAATTCAATGTATTGCAGGATATAAAACCAATGTACAAGTACCAGTTGTGTTTCTATGCACTAACTATGAAGTATCTATCTGAAAAAGAAATCAGTGAAGCAATACCATTTACAATAGCATCAAAAATAAGGAAATATTTAGAAATATATTTACCCATGGAAGTAGAGCACTATATTAAAAACTATGACATTGATGAAAGAAATTTAAGTAGACACAAATACATAGATAGATATGCTGTATCTGTGGATTGAAAGAATCAATATTTTAAATTTAATTTTCCATAATTTCCATTATGGAAATTATCCAAAGCCATCTATAGAGTCAATACAATCTATAACAATATCCCAATGGCATTTTTACACAAATAGAAAAACAATCCTAATATGTTTATGAAACTACAAAAGACCCAGAATAGCTAAGGAAAACTTGAGGAAAAAGAACAGTGAAGTGAGGCATCATATTTCCTGAGTTCAAGCTATATTACCAAGCTATAGTAATCAAAACAGTACAGTATTGGGATAAAAATAGACACATAGACTGACGGACCAGAATTGAGAGTTCAGAAATAAATCCATAAATAATGGCCAACAAATACTTGACAAGGGAGTGAAGAATACTCAGTGAGGAAAGGACAATGGCTTCAGTAAATGGTGTTGGGGAAACTGGATATTTACATGCAAAAATATGAAACTGGGAACTTATGCCACTTACACAGAAAATTGAAATAGATTAAAGACAAAGACCTGAAGTTATAAAAATCCTAAAAAAAAAAATAAGTAAAAAATTTTTTGACATCAGTCTTGGCAGTGATATATTGGATATGACACTGAAAGCTTAAGCAACAAAAGGATAAGTAAGCAAATAGAACTACAACAAACTTTAAAACTTCTGCACAGAAAAATATCATCTACAAAATGAAAAAGCCACCTACAGAATAGGAGAAAGTATTTGCAAACCACCTCTCTGATGAGAGATTAATATCCAAAATATACAAGGAATTGATATAACACAATAGCAAAATAACAATAAACAGATTTTTTAATGAGCAGGAAATGAATAGACATCTTCCCAAAGAAGACATACAAATGACAACAGGTACCTGAAAAGATGCACACCACCACTAATTATCAAGGAAATACAAATCAAGGTACTTCCCTGGTGGTCCATGCATTAAGATTCTGTTTTCAATGCTGGGGAAGAGTGTTCAATCCCTGGCCAGAGAAAGAAGATCTTGCACGCTGCTTAGTGCAGCCAAACAAAAAAAAAGAAATACAAATCAAAACCACATTGAGATACCACCTCACACCTGTTAGAATGATTGTCAAAAAGATAAGGGATAACAGATGTTGGTGACAATACAGACAAAAAGAACACCAGTACACCACTAGTGTGGATGTAAATTGGTACAACCATTATACAGAATCCTCAAGAAATTAAAAATAGAATCACCATATGATCCAGCAACTCCACTTCTGGGTATATACACGAAGAAGATGAAATCACTGTCTCAAAGAAATATCTGCACACCCATGTTCATTGCAGCAACATTACATACAATAGCCAAGATATGGGAACAACTTAAGTGTCTGTGGACAGATGTATGGATAAAGAAAATGCAATACATACATATATATATATATATATATATATAACATTTGAATATATAATTTTATACATAATTATTACAATTTCAATTCAGCAGCCATAAAAATGAAGGAAATCCTGCCGTTTTTGACAACATGGATGGACCTTGAAGATTTTAAGCTAAGCAAAATAAATCAGAGACAGACAAGCACTGTATGATCTTACTTATATGTAGAATCTAAAAAGGCTGAGCTGATAGAAACAGAGGGTAGAGCATTGGTGTCCAGGGCCTAGAGGGTGAAGGAAATGGGATGGTGGGCCAATAGTATAATTTTTCAGACATTAAAGAAATAAGTTCTGAGGATCTAATATATAGTATGGTAACTATAGTTAACAATAATGTTACTAAAAAAGTAGATCTTCAATGTTCTCACCACAAAAGAAAATAATGGCACGTTGAATTGTATTAGAAACATAAATAATTTTGATTAAATTCAACAAATGTTTAATGCTTTTAAAGCTTTAACATCATGTCCTCTACAATTAATAAAGTTCTATTTTTAGCATGGAGGTTCAATCTGGGGAGTCAGAAGGATAAATAACACAATCTTAGCCTAGAAGGAACTTACAATAAATTTAGAAAAAACAGAAATGTATGTATAAAAATAATAGATAAAAATTTTAAAAATTAATGACTTAAAATTAGGCTCTAATTATTTCAAATATTACTCCATGCCTTCATTGCTGTGTTATTCTCCCACTTGAATAAGTTACCAAATTCATTAGCCAACTATACATTTGTCATTGTTGGTAAGTTTACACCATTTCTGTTTTTTTTTTTTAATTAGAAGATAATTGCTTTACAATGTTGTGGTGGTCTCCGTGTACATCAATGCAAATCAGTCATAAATTATATGTATATGTGTGTGTATATATATGTATATATGTGTGTGTATGTGTATATATATATATATATATATATATATATATATATATATATATTCCCTCTCTCTTGAGCCTCCCTCCCCCCAGTTCCACCCTTCTATGTTGTCACAGAGTGTGAGACTGGGCCCTGTGTGTTATATGCAGCTTCCTGCTAGTTTTCTATTTTATGCATGATATTACTACTTTTGCAATTGTCCTAGCCTCTGCTTCCCCTGCTGTGTCCACAAGTCCATTCTCCACATCTGCGTCTAATAAGTTCATCAGTACTGGTTTTCTAGATTCCATATATATGTGTTAATATACAATATTTGTTTTCCTCTTTTCAACTTAATTCACTCTATATAACAGGCTCTAGGTTCATCCACCTCGTTACAACTGACTCAAATCCGTTCCTTTTAATGACTGAATATTCCACTGTATTGTACCACAACTTCTTTATTCATTTATCTGTCAGTGGACTTCTAAGATGTTTCCATGTCCTAGTTATTGTAAATAGTGCTGCAGTGAAAATTGGGATATTTGTGTCTTTCTGAATTATTGTTTTCTCAGGGTGTATGCGCAGTAGTGGGATTGCTGGGTCACGTGGTAGTTTAATTCCTAGTTTGTTAAAGAATTGTCTATACTGTTCTCCATAGTGGCTGTACCAATTTACATTCCTGCCAACACTGCAATAAAGTTTCCTTTTCTCCACATCCTCTCCAGCATTTATTGTTTGTATTTTTTTTTTTTTTGATGATAGTAATTCTGAATGGTGTAAGGTGGCACCTCACTGTAGTTTTGATTCGCAATTCTCTAGTAATGAGTGGTGTTGATCATCTTTTCATGGGTTTATTGTCCATCTGTATGTCTTTGGAGAGATGTCTGTGTAGGTCTTCTGCCCATTTTTTTATTCGACTGTTTGTTTTTCTGATATTGAGCTGTATGAGCTGCTTATATATTTTGGAGATTGATCCTTTGTTAGTTGCTTCATTTGCAATTATTTTCTCCCATCCTGAAGGTTGTCTTTTTTGTCTTGTTTATTGTTTCCTTTGCTGTGCAAAAGCTTTTACATTTAATTAGATTCCATTTATTTCTGTTTTTATTTCCATTACTCTAGGAGGTGGGACAAAGAAGATCTTGCTGTGTGTGCTATGTTCCTATAAGAGCTTTATAGATTCTGGGCTTACATTTAAGTCTTTAATCTATTTTGTGTTTATTTTTGTGTACGGTGTTAGGAAGTATTCTAATTTCCTTCTTTTGTATGTAGCTGCCCAGTTTTCCCAGCACCACTTATTGAAGTTCTTCATTGTATAGTCTTGCCTCCTTTGTGAAAGATAAGGTGTCCACAGGTGCATAGGTTTATCTCTTGGTGTTCTATCTTGTTCCATTTCTTAAATATGAAAATATTGTCACACTTAATGTATCCTCCAGAAGCTTCTTTTGTTTAATAGGGAAAATACATTAAGTTTACTATATACTTCCTATGGTATATAAGAAGAAAAATGGGAATCATGATAATGACTTATGGATTTGGTAACATTTGGAAGACTTGTAAAATATAAATATTGATTCATTTACCACAGGGATATAATCAAGACAGAAACCGTAAGTCTAGACCATGCAGAAAACTTTAAGTTATATGCAAGAATGGAAGTAGTAACCAGTGAAGAGATGGTTATATAAGTCCAGTTAACAGATATCAGAGACTGGGACTTGAGTGGTGATGGTAAAAATGAAGAGAATTGGGCACATTTATATATATAACATACAAATGGAGATTTTTAACTGGTAATTGTACATCAAAGTCTGAAATTCAAGAGCAAGATCAGTGCTATCAATCTAAAATGGGACTTAATTAAATGGGATTATATGAAGTTCAAATGGATAAAGTATCAATACAAAGCACAGGTTGGAGAAAGGTTGGTGTGCAGGTTCAGAGTGTCTCAGAGTCACTTAATATTGAGTTGGTTGTCAATATTTAAAAGATCATCAGACATTAGACAAGAGTTCTAAATTTCAGATTTATCCTAGAAAACACAAATATTTGGCAACACTAGGCTTGCATTCCCACTGAAGTTTGAGTAGTGTCCATTCCTTTTGGATATGGCATGCATACTCTAGTTTTCCAAATCCCCATTCAGCTGCTTTCACTTCTTTACATTACCTGCCTGGTCCCTGTAGAAATTTAAATTTCATGTCAAAGTCTAGGATAATAAAATAGCTTCATTATGACAAAAGTTACATCTGGTGGATGTAGAAGGTAGAAGATTCAAGAAGATAACAGAGAAGAAGAGGATAAAATAGGAGAAGAAAGCCTCATCACAGAAGACAATGGAGGAGAAAGTTGCAAGGAAGGGCATCAGTGATGGTAAATGCCTCCAAGAAGGATCAAGCAGAATGATGTCTGAGGAAAAGTTCTCACTGGCGGTAATCAGAAAAACCATTTGAGAAAGCAATTTCAGAGTGTTTTTCAAAGCAAAAACAGTTTGAGAAAGCAAAGCAGCAGAGGGAGAAGTCACACTGAAATATAAAACCTGAGTTGAGGAAAGGGTACTAAGTATGGCAATATTGTAGATATAATACTGAGAGTGATTTGGATGATGTCATTAAGCGACTGGGAAAACCAGTTGTATCTATATACTTGAAGTCACAGCTTACAGAAAAAGGTGAAAATATTCTGTATGTTGTGTTTATTTATGGAGTCCATTGAGGAATTATGCTGTTTTAAAAAGCAGAGACATTACTTTACCAACTAAGGTCCGTCTAGTCAAGGCTATGGTTTTTCCAGTGATCATGTATGGATGTGAGAGTTGGACTGTGAAGAAGGCTGAGCGCTGAAGAATTGATGCTTTTGAACTGTGGTGTTGGAGAAGACTCTTGAGCATCCCTTGGACTGCAAGGAAATCCAACCAGTCTATTCTGAAGGAGATCAGCCCTGGGATTTCTTTGGAAGGAATGATGCTAAAGCTGAAAGTCCAGTACCTTGGCCACCTGATGTGAAGAGTCGAGTCATTGGAAAGGACTCTGATGCTGGGAGAGATTGGGGGCAGGAGGAAAAGGGGATGACAGAGGATGAGAGTGCTGGATGGCATCACCAATTCGATGGACGTGAGTCTGAGTGAACTCCGGGAGTTAGTCATAGACAGGGAGGCCTGGCGTGCTGTGATTCATGGGGTCTCAAAGAGTCGGACACGACTGAGCAACTGAACTGAACTGAACTGAAGATGAGTTTAGTTCTCAGTTCTAATAGGCTTAATAGCATTTCAGCTACAGGGCTTACTAGCTATGTCTCCTTGGACATAATAACGCTCTCGTAAGTTTTCGTGAGGCTGGAATTAGGTTAGGCCACAAATAAATATTCGTATCTATCCCTTTTTTCATATAAAAAGTTTATTCAATTATTATCTTTTCAGTTCAGTTCAGTCTCTCAGTCGTGTCCGACTCTTTGCAACTCCATGAATTTCAGCATGCCAGGCCTCCCTGTCCATCACCAACTCCCAGAGTTTACTCAGACTCATGTCCATCGAGTCAGTGATGCCATCCAGGAATCTCATCCTCTTTCGTCCCCTTCCCCTCCTGCCCCCAATCCGTCCCAGCATCTGGGTCTTTTCCAATGAGTCAACTCTTTGAATGAGGTGGCCAAAGTATTGGAGTTTCAGCTTTAGTATCAGTCCTTCCAATGAACAACCAAGGACTGATCTTCTTTAGAATGGACTGGTTGGATCTCCTTGCAGTACAAGGGACTCTCAAGTCTTCTCCAACACCACAGTTCAAAAGCATCAATTCTTCGGTGCTCAGCTTTCTTCACAGTCCAACTCTCACATCCATACATGACCACTGGAAAAACCATAGCCTTGACTAGACGGACCTTTGTTGGCAAAATAACGTCTCTGCTTTTTAATATGCTACCTAGGTTGGTCATAACTTTCCTTCCAAGGAGCAAGTGTCTTTTAATTTCATGGCTGCAATCACCATCTGCAGTGATTTTGGAGCCCCCCCAAATAAAGTCTGACACTGTTTCCACTGTTTCCCCATCTATTTCCCAGGAAATGATGGGACCGGATGCCATGATCTTCGTTTTCTGAATGTTGAGCTTTAAGCCAACGTTTTCACTCTCCTCTTTCACTTTCATCAAGAGGTTTTTAGTTCCTCTTCACTTTCTGCCATAAGGGTGGTGTCATCTGCATATTTGAGGTTATTGATATTTCTCCTGGCAATCTTGATTCCAGCTTGTACTTCTTCCAACCCAGCGTTTCTCATAATGTACTCTGCATATAAGTTAAATAAGCAGGGTGGCAATATACAGCCTTGACGTACTCCTTTTCCTATTTGGAACCAGTCTGTTCCATGTCCAGTTCTAACTGTTGCTTCCTAACCTGCAGATAGGTTTCTCAAGAGGCAGGTCAGGTGGTCTGGTATTCCCATCTCTTTCAGAATTTTCCACAGTTGATTGTGATCCACACAGTCAAAGGCTTTGGCATAGTCATTAAAGCAGGAATAAATGTTTTTCTGGAACTCTCTTGCTTTTTCCATGATCCAGTGGATGTTCGCAATTTGACCTTTGGTTCCTCTGCCTTTTCTAAAACCAGCTTGAACATCAGGAAGTTCACGGTTCACATATTGCTGAAGCCTGGCTTGGAGAATTTTGAGCATTACTTTACTAGCGTGTGAGATGAGTGTAATTGTGCGGTAGTTTGAGCATTCTTTGGTGTTGCCTTTCTTTGGGATTGGAATGAAAACTGACCTTTTCCAGTCCTGTGGCCACTGCTGAGTTTTCTAAATTTGCTGGCATATTGAGTGTAGCACTTTCACAGCATCATCTTTTAGGATTTGATATAGCTTAACTGGAATTCCATCACCTCCACTAGCTTTGTTCGTAGTGATGCTTTCTAAGGCCCACTTGACTTCACATTCCAGGATGTCTGTCTCTAGGTGAGTGATCACACCATCGTGATTATCTGGGTGGTGAACATCTTTTTTGTACAGTTCTTCTGTGTATTCTTGCCACCTCTTCTTAATATCTTCTGCTTCTGTTAGGACCATACCATTTCTCTCCTTTATTGAGCCCATCTTTGCATGAAATGTTCCCTTGGTATGTCTAATTTTCATGAAGAG
Source organism: Bos taurus (assembly GCF_002263795.3). NCBI lineage: Eukaryota > Metazoa > Chordata > Mammalia > Artiodactyla > Bovidae > Bos > Bos taurus. The sequence goes on from NC_037357.1 coordinate 93,233,746, forward strand.
ATGTCTAGTCTTTCCCATTCTGTTGTTTTCCTCTATTTCTTTGCATTGATCGCTGTGGAAGGATTTCTTATCTCTTCTTGCTGTTCTTTGGAACTCTGCATTCAGAAGCTTATATCTTCCTTTTTCTCCTTTGCTTTTCACTTCCCTTGTTTTCATGGCTATTTGTAAGGCCTCCTCAGATGGCCATTTTGCATGTTTGCATTTCTTTTCCATGGGTACGGTCTTGATCCCTGTCTCCTGTACAGTGTCATGAAACTCAGTCCATAGTTAATCAGGCACTATGTCTATCAGATCTAGTCCCTTAAATCTATTTCTCACTTCCACTGTATAATCATAAGAGATTTGATTTAGGTCATACCTGAATGGTCTAGTGGTTTCCTCTACTTTCTTCAGTGTTTTAGGACTTTAAAATTTATCATGAGATGATAAAACGAAAACCTTTTATATATTTTTTTTAATTTTCAATTTCAATAATAAAAAGTCAGCAGATTTTTTATTAAAAATCTATGTAGTTCAACACATATTTTTTTATTTTTCAAAATTATATTGTGTCCTAGCACTCTAAAGAGCTTGATTCTGGAGCTGGTCTCTCTGGGATCAAATTCCATCTCTGTTACTTGTTAGCTATGACATGAGAGGAAACTATTCTCTTCAGCTTTTTTATCTATTAAATGGGTATAATAATAGAGTCTTCTTCACAGGGCTGTTGTAAGATTAAATTAGTTAATATATACAGCCTAATTAGAACAGTGTCTAATATTAATATATAGCACTCAAAAATATTGATTATTATTACTTTGGGTAAATGTTTACATTATCATTTTTCTTATAGATTTCTACTTACTGCTTGAAAATGCCTATGTTCTTATTTAACATTTTTTTTCTACTTTCAAACTTATATTTGCTCTAGACAAGTAAATGTGATGTGGTTGATGACTTGTTACTTTACTTAAGCAGAAGAGCTGCAATTCTGATGAAGTTCAACTGTACTCTTTAGCCTCTTTGTGTCAGTGCCTTGAACTAACCTGCATGAACCTGGAAAAGACTTGGTGGGGAAAAAGCACAAAGAGAATTAGTAAAGTAAATGAGTATGTTTACCTATGAAATTTCCCATTAATGGATCATAGTCTTATCATGGTGAAGGGGTCTGCATAACTCAATGAAGCTATGAGGCATGCCATGCAGGGCCACTCAAGACAGATGGGTCATAGTGCAGAGTATGACAAAACGTGATTCACTGGAGGAGGAAATGGGAAACTAATCCAGTATTCTTGCCATGAGAACCCCATGAACAGTATGAAAAGACAAAAATGTATGACACTGGAAGATGAGTCCTCCAGGTCAGAAGGTGTCCAATATGCTACTAGGGAAAGTTGGAGGGTGGTTACTAATAGCCAGAGAAAGAATGAAGTGGCTGGGCCAAAACAGAAATGGCACTCAGTTGTGGATGCATCTGGTGATGAAACTAAATTCTGATATTGTAAAAAATAATATTGCATAGGAACCTGGAGTGTTAGGTCTATGAATCAAGGTAAATTGGACATGGTCAAGCAGGCGATGGCTAGTGAACATCACCGTCTAGGAATCAGTGAACTAAAATGGACAGGAATGGGTGAATTTAATTCAGATGATTATTATACCTACGAATCTGTGCAAGAAACCCTTAGAAGAAGTGGAGTAGCCCTCATAGTCAATAAAAGAGTCTGAAAAGCGGTACTTAGGTGTAAGCTGAAAAACAACAGAATGATCTTGCTTCATTTCCAAGGTGAACCATTCAACATCACAGTAATCCAAGTCTGTGTCCCAACCACTAATGCTAAAGAAGCTGAAGTTGAACAGTTCTATGAAGAGCTACAAGACCTTCTTGAACTAACACGAAAAAAAGATGTCCTTTTCATCGTAGAGGACTGGAATGCAAAAGTAGGAGGAACTCAATAAATATCTAGAGTAATAGGCAAGTTTGACCTTGGAGTACAAAATGAAGCAGGGCAAAGGCTAACAGAGTTTAGTCAGGAGAACACACTGGTCATGGAAAGCTGCCTGTCCCAACAACAAAACAGACAACTCTATACATGGACATCAGCAAATGTTCAATACTGAAATCAGATTAATTATATTTTTTGCAGCTGAAGATGGAGAAACTCTCTACATTCAGCAAAAAAGAACCTGGAGCTGACTGTGGCTCAGATCATGAGCCTCTTACTGCAAAATTCAGGCTTAAATCAAAGAAAGTAGGGAAAACCACTAGGCCATTCAAGTATGACCTAAATAAAATTCCATATGATTATATGTGGAAATGATTAATAGATTCAAGGGATTATATCTGATAAACAGAATGCCTGAAGAACTATGGATGGTGGTTCATAACATTTTACAGAAAGCAGTGACCAAAATCATCCCAAAAGGAAAAGAAATGCAAGAAAGCAAAATGGTTGTCTAAGGAGGCCTTACAAATAGCTGAAAAAAGAAGAGAAGCAAAAAACAAAGGAGTAAGGAAAAGATACATCCAACTAAATGCAGGGCTCCCGAGAACAGCAAGGGGAGATAAGAAAGCTTTCTTTCTTTTTTTTTTCTTTCACTACTTTATTTTTTTTTTTAATTTTATTTTTTAACTTTACAATATTGTATTGGTTTTGCCATATATCAACATGAATCCACCACAGGTATACACGTGTTCCCCATCCTGAACCCTCCTCCCTCCCCATACCATCCCTCTGAGTCGTCCCAGTGCACCAGCCCCAAGCATCCAGTATAGTTCATCAAACCTGGACTGGTGACTCGTTTCATATATGATATTATTCATGTTTTAGTGCCATTCTCCCAAATCATCCCACCCTCTCCTTCTCCCACAGAGTCCACAAGACTGTTCTATACATCAGTGTCTCTTTTGCTATCTCGTATACAGTGTTATTGTTACCATCTTTCTAAATTCCGTATATATGCGTTAGTATACTGTATTGGTGTTTTTATTTCTGGCTTATTTCACTCTGTATAATAGGCTTCAGTTTCATCCACCTCATTAGAACTGCCTTATGAGCCAGCAGTCCCACTGCTGGGCAGACCCACTCAGGAAACCAGAACTGAAAGAGACGCGTGTACACCAATGTTCATTGCAGCACTATTTATAATAGCCAGGACATGGAAGCAACCTAGATGTCCATCAGCAGATGAATGGATAAGAAAGCTGTGGTACATATACACATATATGTATATAATACACATATAAATGGAGTATTGCTCAGCCATTAAAAAGAAAGCTTTCTTAAATGAACAATGCAAAGAAATAGAGGAAAACCATAGAATGGAAAAGACTAGAAATCTCTTCAAGAAAATTGGAGAAATCAAGGGAAAATTCCATGCAAGGACGGGCACGATAAAGGACAAAAATGGTATGGACCTAACAGAAGCAGAAGAGATTAAGAAGAGGTGGCATGAATACACACAAAAACTATACAAAATAAGTGTTAATGACCTTGATAACCATGGTGTTTATCTCACCGAAAGCCAGACATCCTGGAGTATGAAGTGGGCCTTATGAAGCATTACTATGAAAAAAGCTAGTGGAGGTGATGGAATTTCAGCTGAGCTATTTCAAATTCTAACAGATGATGCTGTTAAAGTGCTGCATTCAGTGTGTCAGGAAATTTGAAAAACTCCTCAGTGGCCACAGGACTGGAAAAGGTCAGTTTTCATTCCAGTCCCAAAGAAAGGCAATGTCAAAGAATATTCAAGCTACCATACAATTACACTCATTTCACATGTTACCAAAGTGATGCTCAAAATCCTTAAAGATAGGTTTCAATAGTACATGAAGCAAGAACTTCCAGAGGTACAAGCTGGCTTTAGAATATGCAGAGAAACCTGAGATCAAATTGCCAATATTAGTTGGGTCATAGAAAAAGCAAGGGAATTCCAGAAAAACATCTACTTCTGCTTCATTGACTACACTAAAGCCTTTGACTATGTGAATCACAACAAACTGGAAAATTCTTAAACAGTTGGGAATACCAGACAACCTTACCTGTCTCCTGAGAAAGCTGTATACAGGTTAAGAAGCAACAGTTAGAACTGGACATGGAACAATGAACTGTTTGAGAATTGGGAAAGGAGGGTGTCAAGGCTGTATATTGTCACCCAACTTATTTAATTTATATGCAGAGTACTTCATGTGAAATGGTGGGCTAGATAAATCACAGGATGGAATGAAGATTGCTGGGAGAAATATCAACAACCTCACGTATGCAGATGATATTACTCCAATGACAGAAGGTGAAGAGGAACTAAAGAGCCTCTTGATGAGAGTGAAAGAGGACAGTTAAAAAGCTGGCTTAAAACTGAATATTCAAAAAACTAAGATCATGGCATCCAGTCTATCACTTAATGGCAAATAGAAGGGGGAAAAGTGAAAACAGTAACAGATTTAATTTCCTTGGGTTCCAAAATCACTGCAGACAGTAACTGCAGCCATGAAATTAAAAGACACTTGCTCCTTGGAAGAAAAGGTATAACAAACCTAAACAGTATATTAAAAAGCAAATACATCACTTTGCAAACAAAGATCTGTATGTTCAAAGCTATGTTTTTTCCAGTAGTCATGTACACATGTGAAAGCTGGACCATAAAGAAGGCTGAATGCTGAAGAATGGATGACTCTGAATTGTGGTGCTGGAGGAGATGCTTGAGAATCCCTTGGACTGCAAGGAGATCAAACCCAGTCAATCCTAAAGGAAATCAACCTGAATATTCATTGGAAGCATTGATGTTGAAGCTGAAGCTCCAATACTTTGGCCACCTGATGCAAAGAGTCAACTCATTGGAAAAGACCTTGATACTGGGAAAGATTGGAGGTAAAAAGAGAAAGGGGCAGCAGAGAATGAGATAGTTAGATAGCATCATCAACTCAATGCACATGGATTTGAGCAAACTCCATGAAATAGTGAATGACAGGGAAGCCTGGCATGCTGCAGTCCATGGGGTTGCAAAGAATCAGACACAACTTAGGGACTGAACAACAGCTTACAAAATTCAGATCTTAAGAAGGATAGAATAGGAAGACAATAATACTTTATGAGATAAAATTTCCAAAGTTCACCCTTAAGTGCTTCTATGGCATTGGCCTAATCATCAGATTCCTGATTTTTGTCTAGAAAGACTGATTTAACACCTTCTGACTTTTAGATGAAAGTCAGAGCACAGGTTAGGACCATGGATATGGTGAGATGCCCGTATCATGGGCAAAAATAATGTTATTCATTGTCCTTTTAAGATTTTCCCCCTCCCAACTTTCCCTTTAGGGGTCAGACAACACTGTTTTCCTGGTCTCCAAGGCTTCAATATATTAGGGTAATCTTTGAATTTTTTTGGTAATGCCAAAATGTAAATGTAATTCTTGCTCTCATTCTATCCTCCACTACACTAGTTTCTCATTTGTGATCAAATCACATTCCTCCTGGCCTCTAGGTCTTACAAAAAATGGGTAAGAATGAAAAGATTGTTTTTACGATCACTCCTATGCTTTGAATTTTCTTTTTCATATTGTATTTCCTGTAGATAAGCATTTCATACATACCCACATACCCAAAATTCATAAATAAACTTTATTTTCTTAAAGGAAGGAAATTGCCAAGATATGAACTCATTATAAATGGAGATTTGCATGCCTGGTCAGTTTATTCAAAAGAACTTCAAGTTTTAAATAGTCAATCATTCTCCAGAAATCAGTGGTGATTCAAATTTCAGAATGCATTCAGAAATCTCAGTAACTTCTTATTGGCTACTCATGACATCAACCTTTGGTTTCTTTATTTTTTTGTGAGGTCTCTTATCCCATCCAAGGAAGTGAAATCTGCTATTTTCTGATATCTATGCTTTTCTCTGGTTCTAATTTGAAAGGTCTTTCTTCTGTACTACTCTGCCCCTTCAGATGATTGTTCTGAGGATAGTCTTAAATTCAGAACCCTCCCCATAACCCCACCTTTAGTGACAGTTTAGCAGCAAGAAAGTAACACTGCAACCTCACTGTCACATTACAAAATCTACAATTTCACAAACCCTAGAGACTTTCACTAATCTTTTTAAATGCTGAGGATTCCATGAAAAATTGTATCTTATTATTGTTATCCTTTAAAATGTTTACTACTAAGCACAGGGTTCAAGATATTTTTGTTTTACCTGTACACTGGGCAAGAAGTCAGTTTGGAGTGAAGACTCAAGCATCTCTGTTGTGCAAAACACTAAAGCATTAACTGATTTTAAATTCTGGGTTCTCTCCAAGTCAAATGGCTGCATACAGACTGGCTTCCTTGGTCCCATAACCCAAAGGTCATCTTGACTCAATTTGTGAGTGAAGAAGGGTGAGAAAGAGAGCCCACAGTGAGGATTTTTAACACCGTTACTCAGATGAAATCCATAATGTGATGAACCTGGAGTCTTATTTTCATAATAATGGATTTCCTTCTCCTTGCCTTTACCTCGGCCCCTTCCCACCAAGGCTGACATGGATCCTTATTTTTGAAAACTCACATTAGCTTTTTAAAACACTTGGTGCTTCAGTGTTGTCATCTTTGTGTGAATGCTGCCTGCAGGGAGAGCTATTTTGATATTTACAGTAACTTCAGCACCCTGTGTAGCATCTGACATATGCACTAGATATTTTGTTAAACAAGTATTTACAATCTGGATTGATGAAGGAGAAGTGAGCAGCAGAGTTATGGAAGCTTGTGACTCCTCCCCAGGCCTGTTACATTCAATGCTATTAGCCTGTAGTTCCTTAATAATAGTGTCTCTTTGCTCTCCATTATTCAGTCTCCTGGCTTCTCTCCTGCCCTTGGGCTGCTCCTCCTGGAACTCTTTCTTCTCTTTCTCCTTACAAGTCGGAAACATCTGTATTGTCCAGGGCTGTAATCTAAAGGCATGACTTGTATTGAGTAGTCACCTTCCAAGATGTTTTACGTATATAATTTTTGAGAGAAGACCTGGGTTTCTTACTGATAATTATCATTAATCATATGGATATAAACTTGTATCTATGATGTGTAACAAAGAAAAAACATGATGTTATTATCCTTAACAATTATACAGTGTAAGTGAGAAATAGATTTAAGGGACTAGATGTTATGGACAGAGTGCCTGATGAACTATGGACGGAGGTTTATGACATTGTACAGGAGACAGGGAGCAAGACCATCCCCAAGAAAAAGAAATGCAAAAGAGCAAAATGGCTGTCTAAGGAGGCCTTACAAATAGCTGTGAAAAGAAGAGAAGCCAAAAGCAAAAGAGAAAAGGAAGGATATACCCATTTGAATGCAGAGTTCCAAAGAATAGCAAGGAGAGATAAGAAAGCCTTCTTCAGTGATCAGTGCAAAGAAATAAAGGAAAACAATAGAATGGGAAAGACTATAGATCTCTTCAAGAAAATTAGAGCTACCAAGGGAAAATTTCATGCAAAGATGGGCTCAATAAAGGACAGAAATGGTATGGACCTAAAGAAGCAGAAGATATTAAGAAGAGGTGGCAAGAATACACAGAAGAACTGTACAAAAAAGAACTTCACAACCAAGGTAATCACGATGGTGTGATCACTCACCTAGTGCCAGACATCCTGGAATGGAAAGTCAAGTGGGCCTTAGAAAGCATCACTATGAAGAAAGTGGAGGTGATGGAATTCCAGTCGAGCTATATCAAATCCTGAAAGATGATGCTGTGAAAGTGCTGCATTCAATATGCCAGCAAATTTGGAAAACTCAGCAGTGGACACAGGAGTGTGAAAGGTCAGTTTTCATTACAATCCCTAAGAAAGGCAATGCCAAAGAATGTTCTAACTACTGCACAATTGCACTCATCTCACACACTAGCAAAGTAATGCTCAAAATTCTCCAAGCCAGGCTTCAGCAATATGTGAATTGTGAACTTCCAGATGTTCAAGCTGGTTTTAGAAAAGGCATAGGAACCAGAGATTAGATTGCCAACATCTGCTGGATCATTGAAAAAGCAAGAGAGTTCCAGAAAAACATCTATTTCTGCTTTATTGACTATTCCAAAGCCTTTGACTGTGTGGATCACAATAAACTGTGGAAAATTCTGAAAGAGATGGGAATACCAGACCACCTGACCAGCCTCTTGAGAAATCTGTATGCAGGTCAAGAAGCAACAGTTAGAACTGGACATGGAACTTATATGCAGAGTACGTCTTGAGAAACCCTGGGCTGGAAGAAGCACAAGCTGGAATCAAGATTGCTGGGAGAAATATCACCTCAAATATGCAGATGACACCACCCTTATGGCAGAAAGCAAAGAAGAACTAAAGAGGCTCATGGTGAAAATGAAAGAGAACAGTGAAAAACTTGGCTGAAAGCTCAACATTTAGAAAACAAAGATCATGGCATCCAGTCCCATCATTTCATGCAAATAGATAGAGAAACAATGCAAACAGTGACATACTTTATTTTGGGGGGGGGGCTCCAAAATCACTGCAGATGGTGACTGCAGCCATGAAATAAAAATATGCTTACTCCTTGGAAGAAAAGTTATGACCAACCTAGACAGCATATTATAAAGCAGAGACATTACTTTGCCAACAAAGTTCTGTCAGGTCAAGGCTATGGTTTTTCCAGTGGTCACGTATGGATGTGGGAGTTGGACTGTGAAGAAAGCTGAGTGCTGAAGAATTGATGCTTTTGAACTGTGGTGTTGGAGAAGACCCTTGAGAGTCCCTTGGACAGCAAGGAGATCCAACCAGTCCATCCTAAAGGAAATCAGTCCTGGGTGTTCATTGGAAGGAGTGATGTTGAAGCTGAAACCAATACTTTGGCCACCCGATGCAAAGAGCTGAGTCATTTGAATAGACCTCGATGCTGGGAAAGATTGAAGGCAGGAGGAGAAGGGGATAACAGAGGATGAGATGGTTGGATGGCATCACCGACTCAATGGACATGAGTTTGAGTAAACTCTGTTAGTTGGTGATGGACTGGGAGGCCTGGTGTGCTGCAGTCCATGGGGTCGCAAAGAGTCAGAGACGACTGAGCGACTGAACTGAACTGATTAAATGCTATAATGGATGATTTGACCTCTTTAGGAGATCAAAGAAAGCTTGACTAAAAATGATTAGTAAACTAGTCAGAAACAGGAGCAATTAGCACTCCAGAAAGAATATCATAGGTAAAGACTAAATGGAGCAGGAGAGAGCATGAACAAAATAAGAAACTGAAAGAAGTCTAGTATGGCTACTGCTGAGAGAAAAATGGAATGGAAGCAAGTTGAGGCTGAAGACACAGAGGTAGGTAATTCTGACCATGCAGGCACTTGTACATATTGGTAAGGAAAATATGTTTTCTTTTAACAGTAAAGATAAAACCCATTGAAAGGCTTTGGGTAAGGAAGGGACATGGTCTTATTTCCACTTTAATTACATTACTCCTGCTGCTTCTAGATAGCACAGCTGTAGGGGTTTGTTTTGTTGTTAAGTCGCTCAGTCCTCCTGTCCGACCCTTTGTGACCCCATGGACTGCAGCAAGCTAGGCTTCCCTGTCCTTCACTATCTGCCATAGCTTGTTCAAACTCATGTCCATTGAGTCAGTGATGCCATCCAACCATCTCATCCTCTGTCATCCCCTTTTCCTCTTGCCTTCAATCTTTTCCAGCATCAGGGTCTTTTCTAATGAGTAGGCTGTTCGCATCAAGTGGCCAAAGTATTGGAACTTCAGCCTCAGCATTAGTTATGGTTAGTTATGAGCCATGCAGTTTTGATTTGGCATCCTCCCTCTTGCCCACCTAGTGGAAGAGACTGGGAAATGAGTTAACAGTTAGAAGAGCCCATCACTGCTGAGCTTCATTCATGACCCCTTTGCCTCAAGACAGCCACAGAGAAAAGACCTCCTATGCCTGAAAATATGAATCTGTGGACTTATAACAAAGAACTACTGGGCAGTGAAATGATTTTCAGTCTTATCTAAGAACAGTAGTTGGTAATATTGATTGACCACTTACCGTGACAAACATTGTGCTGAGCACTTTCTAGTATTGTCTCATCTAGTTCTCAGAGTAATTTTACGAGTTGGAAACTGTCATTATTCCCATTTTACAAAACAGGAAACCTAAGCACAGGGAGATTAAATGACTTACCCAAGGTCACAATGCAAGTAAATAGAAACAACATTCTAGTGCAGGCAATCTTGATTCAGAATCCACATTCTGAGGTATACTGCCTCTTGCCTATCAGTGGAAGGTTTTAGGAAAAATCAAACATACATTATTTGTCAGATTTTAAATGATCAAACCAAGGTGAATCAATGATTTAGACCCCATGTTCAGTTATTTTCTTTTTTTTTCTTTAATTGGAGTTTAGTTGCTTTAGAATGTTGTGTTAATTTCTGCTATACAGCAAAGTTAATCAGCTATACATATACAATATATCCCCTTTTTGTTACCACAGAGCATTGAGTGGAGTTCCCTATGCAATACAGTAGGTTATCATTAGTTACCTATTTCATACATAGTAGTGTATACATGGGAGAAGGCAATGGCACCCCACTCCAGTACTCTTGCCTGGAAAATCCCATGGACGGAGGAGCCTGGTAGGCTGCAGTCCATGGGGTCGCTAAGAGTCGGACACGACTGAGCAACTTCACTTTCACTTTTCACATTCATACATTGGAGAAGGAAATGGCAACCCACTCCAGTATTCTTGCCTGGAGAATCCCAGGGACGGGGGAGCCTGTTGGGCTGCCGTATATGGGGTCGCACAGAGTCGGACGCGACTGAAGCAATTTAGCAGCAGCAGCAGCAGTGCATATAAGGGGGAAGGCAATGGCACCCCACTCCAGTACTCTTGCCTGGAAAATCCTATGGGCAGAGGAGCCTGGTAGGCTGCAGTCCATGGGGTTGCTAAGACTCAGACACGACTGAGCGACTTCACTTTCAATTTTCACTTTTATGCATTGGAGAAGGAAATTGCAACCCACTCCAGTGTTCTTGCCTGGAGAATCCCAGGGACGGGGGAGCCTGGTGGGCTGCCATCTATGGGGTCGCACAGAGTCGGACGCGACTGAAGCGATTTAGCAGCAGCAGCAGCAGTGTGTGTATATATATATATATAAATTCCAATCTCGCAAGTCATCCAGCACCCTCTTTCCCCCACTTGGTGTCCATACATTTGTTCTCTATGTCTGTGACTCTATGCTTTGGAAACAGGTTCATCTGTATCAGTTTTCCAGATTTCACATATATGTATTACTATATGATATTTGTTTTTAGTCTTTCTGACTTACTTCACTCTGAGTGACAGTCTGGGTCCATCCAAATCTCTGCAAATGGTGCAGTTTTGTTCCTTTTTATGGCTGAGTAAATATTTCATTGTGTATATGTGCCACATCTTCTTCATCCATTCCTTTGTTGATGGACATATATGTTGCTTCCATTCCTCGACTATTGTAAATAGTGCTGAAGTGAACATTGGAATGCATGTATCTTTTGTAATTATGGTTTTCTGTGGCTCAGGAGTGGAATTTCTGTGTTCAGTTATTTTCAGTTCCCTCTCCCTCATCTCCAGTATTAAATCCCTTACCAAATTCTGTTTATAGTGCCTCCTAAGTTTCTCTAATATGAAATTTCTTTGCATCTTCAGTCTCTACCTGAGCTATAATGTAATCTATAATGTAAGCTATGATCTAAATTACAATATTTTATTGCTGAACTCCTGCACCAGCCACCTAAATTGTCTCCCCTAATTTACCACAGCCTCCTCCAATCTGATCTCTACAATACAGCCAAAGATACGTTTCAAAATACATACCTGGTTATGTTGCTCCTCTGCTAAAAAAAATTTAGTGGCTTTTTGGAGAAAAACAAAACTCTTTAGGATCTCTATAAACTCCTGTATATTCTGGCCCCTTCCTGTATCTCCAGCCTCAAATTGTGCTATTCTCGCTCACTTTCCTCCAACCTCTCTGGCCTTTTTGATTTTTGGACATATATAAAACCCCATATGTGACACCCTAGTGCTGCCAGTCCTTTGCCCATGATATGTCTTCTTCCTATGTACTTCCTCTTAACTTTATTAGCATTACTCAGCCTCTCGTAAGCTTTCTCTGATCTCCCCTGATATTTCAAGTCTCTTTCTCCCATAGCAAACAATATGTGCCAAACAAATACAAACTTATGCACAGTGCTTTTCACAATGGTAGTCAAAGTTCCTGTTGCCTATTTAAGCATAACTAATAGTCAAGGCTATGGTTTTTCCAGTGGTCATGTATGGATGTGAGAGTTGGACTGTGAAGAAGGCTGAGTGCCGAAGAATTGATGCTTTTGAACTATGGTGTTGGAGAAGACTCTTGAGAGTCCCTTGGACTGCAGGGATATCCAACCAGTCCATTCTGAAGGAGATCAGCCCTGGGATTTCTTTGGAAGGAATGATGGTAAAGCTGAAACTCCAGTACTTTGGCCACCTCATGCGAAGAGTTCACTCATTGGAAAAGACTCTGATGCTGGGAGGGATTTGGGGCAGGAGGAGAAGGGGACGAGAGAGGATGAGATGGCTGGATGGCATCACTGACTCAATGGACGTGAGTCTGAGTGAACTCCGGGAGATGGTGATGGACAGGGAGGCCTAGCGTGCTGCAATTCATGGAGTCGCAAAGAGTCAGACACGACTGAACTGAACTCAATAGCAAAAATCAGTACTCAAAGATTTTCTATTAGAGGCATACTCAAAGAGAGTGAGCTACATCCTGGCAATATTTTCATATGTAGAATGCCTATTAGAAAACAGAATATCTCCACTACAATTCTGGTGCTGTGGAAGAATTTATTATTGATAGTATTTTTCTGGTATAATCCACTAGGACTAAATGAAAGGTTAATTGCTCCAGGTTTTAACTAACTGGGACTTCCCTGGTGGCTCAGAGGGTAAAGTGTCTGCTTGCAGTGTGGGAGACTCAGATTCGATCCCTGCATCGGGAAGATCCCAGCCTCATCCTCAACTAACTGGGGATGCAGAACCCAGGATTCTTCCATGTCAGCCTCAATTATACCTTTAAAAGGCTGATTATATTTCGTAGACCCAAGAGTTAGAACAAAAGGTATTATGGAGGGGATTTACTGCCCCTCCCAGAAGTCTAGTAGCACTACTTCTGAGGATTTTACTGAACTTTATGAACAAAGGGAATTATGTTTTTGAGATAAGAAAACATCATTGGAGTTAACAGATATTCTGACAGGCAGAACATTGAAATGAAGAAGTAAATTAGGATTGGTAATACAGAGAGAAATTAATAAGAAAGGGACAGGACACTGAAGAAGGATGGGTGGTAGGTATACCTAGCCTATAGATACCTGGCTGTGTAGCTAGGGTTACTTGCTGTAGACCAGGTGGGAGTGAAATCACTGCTAGTGATGTAATTGGCAGAATCCCAACAACCAGTTGGGTCTGAGATGGGACTTCTGATCATCCGTTGCAAAAGTGGCCTTACTAAGAGACAGAATCATCTGACTTGCATCACATACCAATAGCAGAAAGGAAAACAAGGAAAACCTGTACCAGTGCCTGTATCTGCACAGAGGAGATCCAAAGGTAATCTGTTTCTAGGGGCAGGGATGAAGGATTTTGATCTTTGGATTAAATTAATTTAGAACTCTGTGTCTGAGGTACCATATAAAGCATTCATACTCTCCTCTGCTACAGAGAGTAGTGAGGTTATATATATATATATATATATATATATATATATATATATATATAGCCTAGGTATATACACCTAGGCTAGAGTTCTGGGAGCTGAACCCAGTTTGGGTTAGTGATGAAAAGCAAAGAGTCCTGCTCAATAGTGGATGTATTTGGGGGTCTGATAAAAACAATCCTTTTTCTGATTCAAAACATGTTCTGTGATAAGAACTCCTACATAAATTGGCTGTGTCATATATACAAAGCTGACAATAAACATGCTGCCAATGTCTCATCTTAAAATTAATAATCTATCCTTAAGCAGATCTTCATTCTCTCTGAGCAATATACTATGAAGATTAAAAAGATCCATGGTATTTTAGTAACATAAACTAGAATGTAAAAGTCAATCTAACATTTGTTTACTGATACACATAATTGCTATTTACCTCACTATAATTAGGCATATATAGTAAAGAAAATTGGAAGGCCAATGAAAAATTTCTTTTGATTTAACCCTAGATAAATTGGAGGAAAGAATCTCCTTTTCAGAAGCTCTCTACACAGGTTTGTAGAATTATAAAAGTGCTTGTGAGGTGCCGAGGTCCAGCCCTGGCTGATCCAGGGTATTCGAAGGGGAGACAGCGTCGGCGACCTATTCAAATGTTAATTAGAGATATAAAGAGTAATAGAATGAGGATAGCTCAGTGGGAAAATTCAGTGGAGAAAAGAGGCTGAGTAGCTTGGTTTACATGGGTAATCAATATAACCTGTGACACCAGGTTAGCTCTGACCACAGAGGCCGCAGGCGCCCTCTCGAATAGCAGAAGGTGCCTCACCTTAGACACCTTCTCGAGTGGGTCTTAGAAGCCCAGGCAAATAAATGGTCGCAGAGGATTTCCACGCTCCAGATGGAGACTCAGCTGGAAATTGAGGGGAAGAATGACATGGGGAGACCAAGCTTTGGTGAGCAAGGCCCGTAGCTTTATTTTCAACAGGGGTTTTTATATTCTAAGTTACACATAGAGGATAATAGGGAATGCAAAGTCAGCAGTCTTTGATACTTATCAAAAACCAGGGTTTCTATCCTGCAAATTTATCGTATACAAATGGTTTAAGTGATTTACATCATCTTCTGGCCAGAAGGCCTATTAACATTTTATGACTCTTGACAAAGACTTATCAACAAAGACTTATTTTCTCTAAGAGTAACTATTTTAAGGTTTGGCGCCATCTTCCGAAGGTGTTAGATAAAATTACATTCCTATAGGGCAGAGGTGTAATGGGTTTACAACAAAGGAAAGAATTTATTACCTTAAGGGTCTAAAGTTGCTAACACTAAAGCCACTACTTATTTTTTCTACATACCAACTATATTAATTAATACACATTCAAGGATACAATTCAGGGGATGTGGAAACTTGGCAGCAAGCATTGGCTCATCAATGAAATACTTAACTAGTTTTATACTGACAGTTTCTAACTCTCTGAGAGGCTCTAAGCTGTTTGAATATCTTAAGCTTCCCGTGCCTCTCGAGGCTGGGAGACTGTAAACAATCGTATGCATAGCTGTAGGACTCCGGGTAAACTTGTCAGGCAAGTTAGAGAGCTATCTGAGGGGTTTGGATTTAAACACTCCTAATTGCCCAGGAACTTTATTAATTGGAGCTCTAAGTTAACTCTTTGACAGAGAGAGTGAGATGGTGGTGGGGGACAGCCCCTAGTAAAGTCAGAGGTGAGAGCACAAAGCAATAAAGTAGGCAGACTCTGGTTTTTTGGGGGTAGATGCTCGAGAATATCCAGGGGGACTCCTGAGGCTCGATCCTGCCTTTGCGTATGCCGAGCCTCCTTCCTCATGACCTTTGTCACGAGTGGAATGCCTCACCGGCTCCCGGCAGTGAGGATTAGGTTAGGTTTTCACCTTGAGAGAGTAAAGATGTGGGATTAAAGAATTTAGTCAGTTTAGGGCTTCCCTGCTGGCTCAGATGGTAAAAAACCTGCCTGCAATGAGGGAGACCTGGGTTCGATCCCTGAGTTGGGAAGATCCCCTGGAGGAGGGCATGGCAACCCACTCCAGTATCCTTGCTTGGAGAATCCCCATGGACAGAGGATCCTACAGTCCTTGGGGCAGCAAAGAGCTGGACACGATTGAGTGACTAAGCACAGCAGAGCACAACCAGTTTAGGGAAGGAGGTCTGCGTAAGGCCAGACCTCACAGTGGTCAAAGGAATCTGGATTACTTCTTTTTGTTGAAATTATCAGAATATTTTTAAATGAAATATAAAAAATGTCCACAAAATTGTGGTATGTTTCAAATTATCACATTAAACAAAATGATATTTTAATAAGCATAAATAATACAGTGCTATTAAAAGATTTTTTAAATTGTTATATAGAAATATCAAAAATGTACCATAGGAAGTGTGCTCCCATCATAGGCTCTACATTTGAATTCATATGATGAAATCTTTCAATGCTGCAATTTAGCAATAAAGATGAAAGTTGAAATTTGATGTTTTTAGGGGGTGTGAAGCCTTAGACAAGTGATTTTTTATTTTTTTAAGGCTCTGCCTGTGATAGGATTTTGAAGGAATTTAAAGCTGTTTGGAGAACTCTCTGAATAATATGTATTATCAAACACAGGTGATCAGTGTCAGTTATTGAAGCTTGTCCATCAGGGAGAATGTATCTGCCAGGAGTTCTGTGCAGACAGACAGATGATTAAAATTGAGGAGCTCTAAGCATCTGGGGAATGGACCATTGCTAAAGCTACCAGACTAATTTTTTTCTAATAATAATCTCCCTAAAATATGATCCTTAACTATCATAAGACTAGAATCTCCTACTTACATTACTGTCACCCCCATCCACCCAATTCAAAATGGGTACATTCAAAAGCCTGAGACTGAGCATTGGGAGACAGTAGAGATTAAACACACACACATTCTGGCATGAACTTGGCTATAAGACTAGGATATTAACCATGAGGGTGGTTGTATGGATTAAATAAGGCCACTATTGGGATTATCACAGTGTTCCACTAATGTTAGATAATGATGATGATGATTTATTCTCTCCAGTTGTGTTCTTCAGAGTCACCTTTATCTTCAGCCATCATTTTCGTCACTGGGCCTTCAGCTTCTACCCAGGATAAAATGAGAGTTTCAGTGCTGAGGTGAGGGATAAATGAAGTAATGTCTACAAAGTGCTTGACAGTGGAATAGGTACTCAGAATAAGGTAGTCATTATTATTAGCTACTTCTATAAATGGAAAACAAATATTTAATTAACTACACAAAAAATTATTTGTCCTGAAAATCAACAAAAAGAACTTCCTGTAGATCAGTCAACTCTTGGTTTCTAATACCTGTAGAGCAATAACAGGCTAGCAGGATGTATATTCCCAGTACTCTAATGAGAAAAAACTCAGACTATTAGTTTCCTAAACATGGTTCCCAGAATAGCAGCATCAGCATAACCTGGGAATTTGCTAGAAATGAGAATCTTGGGTCCCGCTCACAATCTACTAAATCAGAAACCCTGGGGTGGAGCCCTGCAATCTGTTTTTAACAAGACATCCAGGTGATCCTAATGCACACTCAAGTGTGAAAACCATGATGTACTGGAGTTTTAAATACTGTCACAAAAATCTTGATTTTGTGCAAGGTAATTTTTTTTTTCACAGATACTGTGCATTTCGGATGCTCTAAAATGGGAACAATAATATTGGCTGAAATTGTCAAGTCTAATTTTAAAGCAAATTCTAAATGCAAAAATAATTCCACAATAAATGACCCTTTTGGTGACCATGGAATAGTGCCTCTTGCTTCATTTCTACTAGAGTCATTAGATAAGACTTCCTTGTTCAAAATTTGTGCAGATTTAAGTTTCTTACTTAGATCTCTACACTAGGGGCCCCAACCCCCTGGGCCATGGACCTGTATTGGTTAGGAACAAGGGCCACACAGCAGGACGTGAGCCGTGGGCTAGAGAGCAAAGCTTCATTTGTATTTACAACTGCTCCTGATTTCTTGCATTACTGTCTGAGCTCTGCCTCCTGTCAGATCAGTGGTGGCATTAGATTCTTGTAGGAGTGTAAACACTACTGTGAACTGTGTATGCGAGGGATATAGCTTGCATATTCCTTATAAGAATCTAATGCCTGATGATCTGAGGTGGAGCTGAGATGGTGATGCTAGTACTGGGGAGTGGCTCAAATACAGATTATCATTAACAGAGAGATTTGACTGCACAGTGACCATAATCAATTGCTTGCAGACTCATATCACAACCCTATCAGTGAGTGGCAAATGAGAATTATATAATTATTTCATTATATATTACAATGTAATAATAAAAGAAATAAAGTGTACAATAAATGTAATGTGCTTGAATCATCATGAAACCATCCCCTGCTCCAATCCACGGAAAAATTGTCTTCCATAAAACTGGCCCCTAGTGCCAAAAGGATTGGGGACTGCTTCTCTAGAACCTATTTCTGAGGATTCTGTGGCTTGTCCAATGTTCTTTGAACCCAGAAACAATCAAGATAACTGAAAGGTGTGATATCCTATGTGATCCTGGCAAAGTTACTTAAGTTCTATCTTAATTTCTTCATCTGCAAAATAGAGATAACAGTACTTTCAGGATTCTTGCAGGAATTAAATGTCTTTCTACAGGTAGTGTCTAGCAGACTAGCTATACCCGATTCATGTGTATTATTATTATTACAGAGCTATAGACTAATTTCAGCCCAAGTTCTTACCCAATTATTACTAATGGGAAAAACCTACTTCACTTAACCCTGCCTCCACTATTATGATCCCTTGTCATTCAGGCACATTCAGGAGCTTTATAGAGGAGAGGAGTCAAAAGATGCACACTTAGCCAAAAAAAAAAAAAAAAGAGGATATTATTCAATTAGCTTATGTGAGGTAACAAATATTTATTGATCATCTACTTTCTTCCAAACAGCATGTTACACCTGAGAGTAAAACTGACCTGGATTCTGCCTTCACCAAAAATGAAGTCTAGGGACTTCCCTGGCAGTCCAGTTAAGATTCTGGGCTCCCAATGCAGGAGGTATGGGTTTAATCTCTGGTTGGGGAACTCATGTCCCAAATGCCATGCAGTGTGGCCAAAAAAAAGGAGGTTTAGTGGGAGAGACAAATATAGAAATCCTAATCACAAAGATGCACAACATGCCCAACTTAAAATTGTGATTGTTACTAAGGAAAATTATTCTGCCAAATATATAAAGAGGAAGCATGACATTCAACAAGAATTCCTGTACTTTGGCTTGCAAAGCATTATCCTGACAGGTGGCAAGTCCTTGTTGAGGAGATGAGGCTAGGGAAAAATGTATGAAACATTCTTGTAAGCCATGTTAAGATATTTTATCTATTATCTTAAGGACAATAAGACATCACTGAGAAATTTCTGATTTTGGAATAATCAATCCTAGCTGTAGTGTATGAGAGCAAAATTGGATACAGGGAGACTAATTGGGAGTTTATTCTGATAATCTAGGTAGTGAAAGGTTGTTGCTAAACCATGAAAAGATGCCAGGATTCTTGGCCTCCAGAGAAGAATTCAATCCGGGGTCAGAGACAAGGCTTGATTGCTCAGAGCTTTTGTGCAATAGAGTTTTATTAAAGTATAAAAGAAATAGAGAAAACTTCTGACGTAGACATCAGAAGGGGGCAGAAAGAGTACCTCCTTGCTAGTGTTAGCAATGGAATTATATACTCTCCAATTAGTTATTATAATGAATCAAAAGAAGGTCTGGAGGTTGTAAAGACCTCACTAGACCTACTCCCATAATTTACATATTAAGATAACAGGATTAGCCAGAAGGTTATTTTCCAGAGACTGTCCTCAAGCAGGATACATTATTGTTATAAAATCCTAAGGAATGTAGGATTATCTTGCCTTGAGAACCCATGAACAAAATGAAAAGGCAAAATGATAGCACACTGAAAGAGGAACTCCCCAGGTCAGTAGGTGTCCAATATGCTACTGGAGATCAGTAGAGAAATAACTCCAGAAAGAATGAAGGGATGGAGCTAAAGCAAAAACAATACCCAGTTGTGGATGTGACTGGTGATAGAAGCAAGGTCCGATGCTGTAAAGAGCAATATTGCATAGGAACCTGGAATGTCAGGTCCATGAATCAAGGCAAATTGGAAGTGGTCAAACAAGAGATGGCAAGAGTGAACATCGACATTCTAGGAATCAGCGAACTAAAATGGACTGGAATGGGTGAATCTAACTCAGATGACCATTATATGTACTACTGCAGGCAGGAATCCCTCAGAAGAAATGGAGTAGCCATCATGGTCAACAAAAGAGTCCAAAATGCAGTACTTGGATGCAATCTCAAAAACAGCAGAATGATCTCTGTTCGTTTCCAAGGCAAACCATTCACTATCACAGTAATCCAAGTCTATGCCCCAACCAGTAACGCTGAAGAAGCTGAAGTTGAACAATTCTATGAAGACCTACAAGACCTTTTAGAACTAACACCCAAAAAAGATGTCTTTTCATTATACGGGACTGGAATGCAAAAGTAGGAAGCCAAGAAACACCTGGAGTAACAGGCAAATTTGGCCTTGGAATACGGAATGAAACAGGGCAAAGACTAATAGAGTTTTCCCAAGAAAATGCACTGGTCATACCAAACACCCTCTTCCAGCAACACAAGAGAAGACTCTACACATGGACATTACCAGATGGTCAACACCGAAATCAGATTGATTATATTCTTCCTAGCCAAAGATAGAGAAGCTCTATACAGTCAACAAAATCAAGACAGGGAGCTGACTGTGGCTCAGATCATGAACTCCTTATTGCCAAATTCAGACTTAAATTGAAGAAAGTAGGGAAAACCACTAGATCATTCAGGTATGATGTAAATCAAATCCCTTATGATTATACAGTGGAAGTGAGAAATAGATTTAAGAGCCTAGATCTGATAGAGTGCCTGAGGAACTATGGACTGAGGTTCATGACATTGTACAGGAGACAGGGATAAAGACCATCCCCATGGAAAAGAAATGCAAAAAGGCAAAATGGCTGTCTGGGGAGACCTTACAAATAGCTGTGAAAAGAAGAGAAGTGAAAAGCAAAGGAGAAAAGGAAAAATATAAGCATCTGAATGCAGAATTCCAAAAAATAGCAAGAAGAGATAAGAAAGCCTTCCTCAGCGATCAGTGCAAAGAAATAGAGGGAAAGAACAGAATGGAAAAGACGAGAGATCATTTCAACAAAATTAGAGATACCAAGGGAACATATCATGCAAAGATGGGCTCGATAAAGGACAGAAATGGTATGGACCAAACAGAAGCAGAAGATATTAAGAAGAGGTGGCAAGAATACACAGAAGAACTGTACAAAAAAAGATCTTCACAACCAAGGTAATCACGATGGTGTGATCACTCACCTAGAGCCAGACATCCTGGAATGGGAAATCAAGTGGACCTTAGAAAGCATCACTATGAACAAACCTAGTGGAGGTGATGGAATTCCAGTTGAGCTATTTCAAATCCTGAAAGATGATGCTGTGAAAGTGCTGCACTCAATATGCCAGCAAATTTGGAAAACTCAGCAGAGGCCACAGGACTGGAAAAGGTCAGTTTTCATTCCAATCCCAAAGAAAGGCAATGCCAAAGAATGCTCAAAGTACCACACAATTGCACTCATCTCACACGCTAGTAAAGTAATGCTCAAAATTCTCCAAGCCAGGCTTCATCAATACATGAACCGTGAACTTCCAGATGTTCAAGCTGGTTTAGAAAAGGCAGAGGAACCAGAGATCAAATTGCCAACATCCGCTGGATCATCGAGAATGCAAGAGGGTTCCAGAAAAATATCTATTTCTGCTTTATTGACTATGCCAAAGCCTTTGACTGTGTGGATCACAATAAACTGTGGAAAATTCTGAAAGAGGTAGAAATACCAGACCACCTGACCTGCCTCTTTAGAAATTTGTTTGCAGGTCAGGAAGCAACAGTTAGAACTGGACTTGGAACAACAGACTGGTTCCAAATAGGAAAAGGAGTACATCAAGCCTGTATATTGTCACCCTGCTTATTTAACTTAAATGCAGAGTACATCATGAGAAATCGTGGCCTGAAGAAGCACAAGCTGGAATCAAGATTGCTGGGAGAAATCTCAATAACCTCAGATATGCAGATGACACCACCCTTATGGCAGAAAGTGAAGAGGAACTAAAAAGCCTCTTGAAAGTGAAAGAGGAGAGTGAAAACGTTGGCTTAAAGCTCAACATTCAGAAAACGAAGATGATGGCATCTGATCCCATCACTTCATGGGAAATAGATGGGGAAACAGTGAAAACGGTCAGAATTTATTTTTGGGGGCTCCAAAATCACTGCAGATGGTGACTGCCGCCATGTAATTAAAAGACGCTTACTCCTTGGAAGAAAAGTTATGACAAACCTAGATAGCATATTCAAAAGCAGAGATATTACTTTGCCAACTAAGGTCCATCTAGTCAAGGCTATCGTTTTTCCTGTGGTCATGTATGGATGTGAGAGTTGGACTGTGAAGAAGGCTGAGCGCCGAAGAATTGATGCTTTTGAACTGTGGTGTTGGAGAAGACTCTTGAGAGTGCCTTGGGTGCAAGGAGATCCAACCAGTCCATTCTGAAGGAGATCAGTCCTGGGATTTCTTTGGAAGGAATGATGCTAAAGCTGAAACTCCAGTACTTTGGCCACCTCATGTGAAGAGTTGAGTCATTGGAAAAGACTCTGATGCTGTGAGGGATTTGGGGCAGGAGGAGAAGGGGACAACAGAGGATGAGATGGCAGGATGGCATCACTGACTCGATGGACATGAGTCTGAGTGAACTCCAGGAGTTGGTGATGGACAGGGAGGCCTGGCGTCCTGCGATTCATGGGGTCACAAAGAGTCGGACACTACTGAGTGACTGAAATGAACTGAACTGAAGAAATGTCGAGGGAAAAAAGTTTGTCCTTTCTTCCTCCTTGGGAATTCCAGACCCCTCTCTCCTTGGGGACCCCTGGACTTCTTATCAATCTCCCTAGGAAATGACACTCTCAGTAGGAAATATGAGTGGTTCCTGTTACCAGTATTACATATACATACTACTTGATTATCCTTTCTTTGTTTTTTTTTTTAATTTTTTTTTATTTTATTTTTAAACTTTACAATATTGTATTAGTTTTGCCAAATATCGAAATGAATCCGCCACAGGTATACCCGCGTTTAAGCCGATGTGATTCAGGCAAGTGATGTTTATGATAGCATGCTGATTTACAAACAACTCATCCTATTTTATTCTAATTATAGAAATAATACAAACTTGTTATATGGAATTTGGAAAACAGATCAGTATAAAAAAGGAAACAAATGCTCCATAATCCTTCATTTACCTACAACTTTGATTCAACATCCAACTCAAAAAAATTTCAAATTATAAAAGTAATACATGCTCATTATAGAAAAATATTATAAAGTAAAATTGTCTTATAATTCTGTTTTCTTTTTTTAATACTGGATATGTGTTTGTTTCTATGGTAAAAAAAAAATGTGTGGCATGTTTGCTGAACAAAAATTAAGTGATAGTGTTAGTGTAATTTTGTGCCCTATTTTTACATTTAACATTATTACATAAATATTTTCCATGGGCACTGAGAATATTTGAAAACCTTAAATTTGAATAACTGTGTAATCATATGCATGTGCTATAATTTTTAGCTACCCAGCACCTTGTTGTGAACATTCACATTCTTCCCAGCTTTTCATTGTTATATTAAAATCTGGTATAAGCTTCCTTTGTCCCCATCTCTGCTTTCTGGTAATAGAGATATTTATACTCATCCTTGTACTTATTTACCTTGTAAACAATAGGGGGAAGTACGTTCGTCTCTGTGAGACAGCATCCCTAGCCTAGAAGTTCTGATCATTTTGTTCTAACCAACCAAGAAAACAGGTTGTTCAAGTTGTTGAAGGAATGGTAACCATACTATACAAAGGATGGATTAAACAGTCAGGGACATTTATGGGAGGGAAATGAAAGTGAGACATTTGAGAAACTATGACATAGAAGAAGAAGTGGCCTTGCTCTTTTTGTTTTTTTCCAGAGGTTATTTCCCAAGATGCATAGGTAGAATATCAAAAGGCATATTTCAGTTCAGGGCTTCCCTGGTGGCTCAGTGGTAAAGAATCTGCCTGCTAATGCAGGAGACGTGGGTTCAGTCCCTGGATCAGGAAGATCCCCTGGAGAAGGAAATAGCAACCCACTCCAGTATTCTTGTCTGGCAAATCCCATGGATGGAGGAGCCTGGTGGGCTACAGTCCTTGGAGTTGCAAAGAAGTAGACACAATTTAGCAACTAAACAACAACAATGTATTTCAGTTCAACATAATAATAGTAAAAATTTGTATAATGCTTAGTCTACCAAGTACTGTTCTAAGCATGTTATATGTATATGTATTAGGTTACATAATCCCCTCAATATCCTATGCTGCTGCTGCTGCTAAGTCACTTCAGTCGTGTCTGACTCTGTGCGACCCCATAGACAGCAGCCCATCAGGCTCCCCCGTCCCTGGATTCTCCAGGCAAGAACACTGGAGTGGGTTGCCATTTCCTTCTCCAATGCATGAAAGTGAAAAATGAGAGTAAAATCAGTCGTTTCCGACTCTTAGCGACCCCATGGACTGCAGCCCACCAGGCTCCTCCGTCCATGGGATTTTCCAGGCAAGAGTACTGGAGTGGGGTGCCACTGCCTTCTCCACAATATCCTATGAGGTAGGTACTATTATTGTTCCTATTTACAGATGAGCACACCAAGGCCAGATACGTTAAATAACTTGTTCAGGGTCACACAGCTAGTAAGTGGTGAAGTCAGTATTCACACCCAGACATTGTGGCTCTAAATTATTCCATTCTACCAACTTTTATCGAGTACTCATTATATGACAAGTACTGTGTTAAAAATATAAAGATGATTGAACTCCTAACCTCAAGAAACTAATAGTAAAATGAATGAAACTCCCACATAAAAAGATAGTGTACTGTAATGTGGTAGGTCCTATTAAAGAATTATGTCAGCATTCTATAAGGACTAGAAGAGACCCCCTCCCCCTTAGTCCAAACTGGAGGTTCAAGGAAAACTTTGTATAGAAGTATGTTCAGAAAGAGTATAAGTTTTCATCCAGGCTCGTTGGAAAACTTCCATGTTCTTTTAGCAATTTTGTCATGGGCATAGGAGGAGGAGGAGGTAGGCTTGCTGTACATTTGTTGATTTGAGGGTTAGACCCTCCTTTAAACCAAAGTGTCTAAGAAAGGAACTCCCAAATTGGGAAAATAATTGGATTCAATCATTGTTTGCTAAAGTTCAATTATTTACATTTCACCTTCATGTTTTAGACTATATCTGAATATCACCTATACTATTTTTTACTTAATATGCTTCCTTAAATAAACTGACTTATTTTACTTAAAAATTCATCAAAAATATCCATACCATAAATAGAAAGCCAGTTTAACTTCCCATAAACAGAAGGTGACCATAAAAATAAACGCATTCTTTTAGAAAATATTTAACTCTGTACTGCCTAAGATAATCCTTCATACCACTATTGATATGCCTAAGACATGTTGAAAAAGGTAAATGAAGTGACCTCTTCAGGCCCTTCCTGCAACAACATTCTGTGCTTGGGTGACTAACTCTTACTTCTAAGTGTGTGCCTTCAATGTTTTGCTTTCTTCATATTTGTGTATATATATTTTCACATAGTCTTGAACATTTCACCTATGTGTTTATACCATGTAAACAGGAGTAGTTGCCTAAATCCCCATGACATACTGTAGACTCTCTTCCTAAATCAAATCATTTATCTCACCTTATGAAGTGAATTACCACTTCTAATCTGCCTGCCTTACTCTTTTAAATTCACTACTAGCCTGACTTGATAAGGTAATGTCTTGTCATTGTGGCTTAGTGGCAGGCTTCTACAACTTTATTTGTGATATGACTTGAGAGAAGGGAGCTACCACAATACAGGGCCATTTGAACAAACGTAGAGCAGAGGAAGAAAAAAATAAAGATGAAGTACTTCAATAAATATTGTAGTGGAAAGGTTTTAAGAAAGCACCAAAGACATACTCCCATACTCCCCAACTTCTTTCTTCTCTCCCACTTTCTCATGGAAATGATAAGACTACAATAGGCAGGAGGGTGAAAGCCATGGAAGATGGACACAACCAATCTGTTAGGGAAATGAGAGCTATTGTGGTAACGCAAGGATGATAATCATAAGCTTGCCCTAGAAGGGCCTGCAGGGCCCTGGTGCCTCTCTGAATCCATCTCAGTGATAAATAAATTCTTGTTCTATTTATACATTTCCTTAGACAATTTTGTGTATTTATTAGTTTAATATGAAAACAAGAATACAAATATATTTTTTTTCATGTATACTCAATAGAATCCTTTCCTGACTCAGGAATATACATTTTTTTTTTTTTTTACCAGGTCAAGGATCTTATTCCTTTCCTGCAAATGATGCTAAGGACCCAAGTTTTTCTGCTTTGGTTTAGTTGCTGATTATGGTCTCACCCCCCTCCCAGTTTATAGATCTAAATAATGGGAAAAATCCATGCTTACCCAACCCCTAGCCCTAATACACACACAAATACACACCCCCCCACACACACACACCCTAGTCAAAAAGTTATATATGGAATTTAGAAAGATGGTAACTACAACCCTGTATGTGAGACAGCAAAAGAGACACAGATGTATAGAACAGTCTTTTGGAGTCTGTGGGAGAGGGAGGGGGGGATGATTCAGGAGAATGACATTAAAACATGTATAATATCGTATAAGAAACGAATCGCCAGTCCAGGTTCAATGCAGAATACAGGATGCTTGGGGCTGGTGCACTGGGATGACCCAGAGGGATGGTATGGGGAGGGAGGTTGGAGGGGGGCTCAGGATGGGGAACACGTGTACACCTGTGGCAGATGCATGTTGATGTATGGCAAAAACCAATACAATATTGTAAAGTAAAAAAAAAAAAATTAATACAATTTTTAAAAAGTAAAAAAAAAAAAGTTAGCCTGAGGCACAGCTAAACTCAATGGATGGTAGCAGGCTTGCTACAACTTATCTTGGACGGTGCTCTTCCAAGAGAATTTCAAATCCTGGTCACCTGCTCCTGGTCCATTGGCCATTCCTAAGGTGAATTTAGTCAGGCCTCTGAATGTCCCAAGCAAGCAGTTTAGTTATTAATTTTTATAAGGGATTCATATATACAACTATGGGAGTTTTGGAAAACATGGAAGCATGTTCCCAATATCTGTGTCCAGAAAGGGATGCAATCTAAAGTTAATAGATTTAAGTAATGTCATTGCTAAGAATAAGAGTTATCTTATTTTGAGTTCTTTGTATGAGGCACTGTGCTGTAGGTTATAAACTCATCAGGGGCAGATCCAGGTTCGGGGGGCCTGAAGCTTATACAACTTTGAAGACTCTTTAAGAAAAACACGCATGGTCCCTCTCATGGTGTTGGAAAGGGCCCATTCAAATGAGGGGCCTTGAACCTCAAGCTTCATTAATTTCACTGTAAAGTCACCTCTGTATCTTTATAAAATTTTTGAAAATTCTGAGAAGTACTAACAGTATACCTTTAAAAGAAATAGGTGAGTAAAGTGACTCTTAGAGAAGTGAGGTCACTTGCCCAAGGTTGTACAATTTGCAAGCTACGTCATTGTTTTTCTCCCACGATCTCCTGCCAGACTTTCTCTTTTCAGCTAACTAGATTTCCTTCTCTAAAATATCATTTTCTGGTAAAACTTAGCACTGTATTCTGGCATGTGTGAGGAAATTAACACTTGTTCAACATTAGCAGAAGGGCAAAAGGTCTCCTTCTAGCTGAGCTCACAGGGGGAATATGCCCTCTGGGGAACTGCAGAACAAGAAGAAAGCAGATGAGGAGGGTAATTTTGTTCCTATTAGGTCTGAGCTATGCACTACGGCACAATTGCACTCATCACACACGCTAGTAAAGTAATGCTCAGAATTCTCCAAGCCAGGCTTCAGCAATACATTAACCGCAAACTTTCAGATGTTCAAGCTGGTTTTAGAAGGGGCAGAGGAACCAGAGATCAAATTGTCAACATCTGCTGGATCATCAAAAAAGCAAGAGAGTTCCAGAAAAACATCTATTTCTGCTTTATTGAATATGCTAAAGCCTTTGACTGTGTGTATCACAATAAACTGTGGAAAATTCTGAAAGAGATGGGGATATCAGACCACCTAACCTGGCTCTTGAGAAACCTGTATGCAGGTCAGGAAGCAACAGTTAGAACTGGACATGAAACAACAGACTGGTTCCAAATAGAAAAAGGAGTATATCAAGCCTGTATATTGTCACCCTGCTTATTTAACTTATATGCAGAGTACATGGGCTGGAAGAAGCACAAGCTGGAATCAAGATTGCCAGGAGAAATATCAATAACCTCAGATATGCAGATGACACCACCCTTATGGCAGAAAGTGAAGAAGAACTAAAGAGCCTCTTGATGAAAGTGAAAGAGGAGAGTTAAAAAGTTGGCTTAAAGCTCAACATTCAGAAAACTAAGATCATGGCATCCAGTCCCATCACTTCATGGCAAATAGATGGGGAAACAGTGGAAACAGTGTCTGACTTTACTTTTCTGGGCTCCAAAATCACTGCGGATGGTGATTTTGCCATGAAATTAAAAGACGCTTGCTCCTTGGAAGAAAAGTTATGACCAACCTAGACAGCATATTAAAATGTAGAGACATTACTTTGCCAATAAAGGTCCGTCTAGTCAAGGATATGGTTTTTGCAGTAGTCATGTATGGATGTGAGAGTTGGACTATAAAGAAAGCTGAGCACCGAAGAATTGATGCTTTTGAACCATGGTGTTAGAGAAGACTCTTGAGAGTCCCTTGGACTGCAAGGAGATCTAGCCAGTCCATCCTAATGGAGATCAGTCCTGGGTGTTCATTGGAGGGACTGATGTTGAAGCTGAAACTCCAATAATCTGGCCACCTGATGTGAAGAGCTGACTCATTTGAAAAGACCCTCATGCTGGGAAGGATTGAGGGTAGGAGGAGAAGAGGACGACAGATGATGAGATGGTTGGATGGCATCACTGACATAATGAACATGGGTTTATGTGGACTCTGGGAGTTGGTGATGGACAGGGAGGCCTGGCATGCTGCAGTTCATGGGGTCGCAAAGATTCATACACGACTGAGTGACTGATCTGAACTGATGCATTACTTCAGCTATGCATTTGCTTGCTGTTCCATGGACAAGTGACTTAAAAATGCAGACTTTTCTGTTTATATACAACTTGACTCACCCAGACCAGCTCTGTTTTGCTGGGCCCCTATCTCTCTTTGTCCTCCCCTCCTTTCTTCACTTCACCCTATTCTGCCCAACCTTCCACTCAGCCCCAGCTCCCCAAGATTTTTTTTTTGTTGTTGTTGTTCTACTGGGAAAAGGGGGGGTGGAGTCTTCTTAGTGAGGCTTTTCCTCCCCTCCTTCCAGCCCTCAGACTGGGTTCCACCCTAGTAGTTTGTCAGCTGGCTTTTAAGAAAAGGAGGAGAGGCAGGAGGAAGAAGAGGAAGAACAGAGAAAGGGAAAAACAGCATATCTTGGACCGTGACACCTGGGGTGTCTGCATATTTCTTAGCTGTTGTTCACTGCTTCCATGCTTAATTTCACTCTTACACCCCTCACTCATCTGACTTTTTGGTTACACAGAGGAAAGCACAGACTGCTACTTCAAGCAGGCAGCCTCCTTAAACCTTAAGATGAGATGGAAGGATTTGAAGATGGTGCAGGTTTATTTCTTAAGGCAGCTAATAAAAAAGAGAGTCTGTGTTGCTTCCCAGAAGGAGAAGGAAATTGATCAGAATTTCTAGTTCCCCATACCTGCTCTCCCACACTTTTTTTCTGTGACTACATGGCCACTTGCTCATTATTAATGTGTCAAGAGGCGAGGAATATAAAGGAAAAGTCCTGCATTTGCCATTAGCTGTGGTCATGGCATACATAATTACATTTGAGCCATTTCAAGTCCTAATTTGAGAAAAAAAACACCAATTCTAAAGACTAAGGGAAACATGAACTAATTTATGTACTGTGTTGTCACTGAGTCGTGTCTGGCTCTTTGTATGGTCAGCGAAGGGCTCCTTCACTGGAGTCTTTTGGATAAAATGGTTATTCCCATTGGTCCCCCTCATGCCTGTATCAAGCATGGTTCTTGATATACCACATGTGCTCAATACATTTTATTGACTAAATGAGTGTAATAATGGAATGGAAATATCTTTGGTTTGTTTTCCCTGTTCAATAATTTATGTTTTTCAGAAACTGAATTTACTATCTGAAGTCTTAGTTTTCTCCACAAATAAAGTTGAGGCAGTATTTCTAAAAAACAAACAAACAAAAAAAACTAGTGCTAAAATAAAAAATACTTTTAATAATAAACTGTTTCATTATCTATAAATGGTTAGGTTTTCTTGTGAAATTTTTCCAGATTGAAAAAGTAACTCATTAGGACCCTGAGGCACACCAAGTCTAGAGAGGGAATTCTGATGGCTACTCTCCAAAATTTTACTTCAATTTTATGCTCATTTTCATCTGCCTATCACACAAAAAAATGTATTCACTCTTGATATAAACATTTCCATGTCCTTTCATGCACCTTAATCCAAGAGAAAACTTTTCAGTGTTGCTGGAAATAGTGTTGGCTGGGGGTGGTGGGAATTCTATGTTGAGTAGAACTCACCAAATTTTATACATTGAGATACTAAGGCTCCACAGGATAAAGTGATTCACTGTGTACACTTGTCTATATGGTTCCATGTCAACACTTTGGTACATAGTTAATAGTCAACAACTATTATTATTGTCAATAATAATACCTGGCACTCAGGTTACAGAGATGATAATATTTGGTGCCTAACCTCAAGGGACTTTATAGTCTAGTATAAGCAAGCAATCATATCAACAAATATGTGCCCAGAGGTAGAGAAGGGCATAGAAGAAGCAATGTCAAGTTCTGCCTGAAGGAATTAAGTAAGGAGGCAAGATGATCTTGAATTAGTCCTTCCAAGGAGGTAGACAGAGGACTTAAACCATTTGAGACAGAGAAAGAAAGGTAAGCCAAAGCATAAAGGATGGAAATAACCTAGCAGTCTCAGGGATTTGTAATACAGGTAAGGCCCAGAAAATCTGCAAAATCTCTGCTGCCTGAGAGGGTCCAGATCACAGCAGGTTAAAGAATGAGTTCCAGAGTGCTGCCTTGGATGTTGGGGTACATGGTGATATTGTTCAGGTAGTTGGTAAACTACAGGAGGAATAACCAAGTTTGGGATGGAATAAGAAATGAAATTATTAGAGGCATTCTAGCATAAATATCAAGCAAGTGGGCATATATGTGCTGGGAAGTAATGGGTTGTGAACCTGTTTTCTTATTTTTATAAAGGGGCTTAGGAATTCCCCTGGCTATCCAGTGGTTAGAACTCTGTGCGCTCATTGCCGAGGACCCAGGTTCAATCTCTGATGGGGGAGCTAAAATCCCATAAGCTGCTCAGCAGGACTAGAAAAGGTAGTGGGGGCGGGGGGCTTAGAGAGTATAATAGCACCTGCTCTTCAGGGTTGTTATCAAGAATAAATGAGAAATGATGAATGTAAAAACACCTGACTTAGTGACTTGCCCAAATTAGGTGCTGAAAATATAGTAGCTATTATTATTTCTCCTGTCTCCTCCCTACCTCTGCTTTGTTTATTCCCTCTTCTTTGCTCCCCTTTAAAAGAATTGTGAAAGGTACTGAAAAGGGCTTGTGGTTGTCTGTAACTTCTGGCTTCCTATTAAATAAGTTAGAGAGGGACTTTCAGGCAAGGGCGGAGAAATCCTAGAAACATGGTTGTTTTTGCTATGAATTCAGCTCTTCGGGGATCCTCCACAATGCCTGGAAAAGAGGCCATCTCATGGGTTGAGGACTCTATTCTTAGAGGTCTGGTATCAGGGAGACTAAAAAGAACCTTTCTGTATTCACAATTCTTTCAATGCCTCCTTCTTCCCCACCCACCCTTCAGCTCTCAACTCCTTCCCTTATCTCTTGCTAGAAAATGCCTCCAACTCCACTCTCCTTTGCATTTAGTCTCCTCCCTGAGAAGACACTGTGAACCCCGCTGTCCTTGCTAGTGCCATACTGTTCCTATGGAGAGCTACGAGTGTAAATATCTTCAAATTGCCAGCTTTCTTGCTTTTTCCTTTCCCTATTCCTCTCTTCCTATACAACACCCACCCTCAATTCCCACATCCCTTTCACCTTCCTTCATTGAGTTAGCTTAATAGGCAAATGGATTGGTGACCAAAGGTATGTTTGCAAGCCTCTTTGTGAATCAGATCAGTTCAGTTCAGTCACTCAGTCATGTCTGACTCTTTGTGACGCCATGGACTGAAGCACGCCAAGCTTCCCTGTCCATCACCAACTCCCGGAGCTTACTCAAACTCATGTCCATCGAGTCAGTGATCCCATCCAACCATCTCATCCTCTGTTGTCCCCTTTTCCTCCTGCCTTCAATCTTTCCCAGCATCAGGGTCTTTTCCAATGAGTCAGTTCTTCACATCAGGTGGCCAGAGGATTGGAGTTTCAGCTTCAGCATCAGTCTTTCCAATGAATATTCAGGACTGATTTCCCTTAAGATAGACTGGTTGGATCTCCTTGCAGTTTAAGGTACTCTCAAGAGATTTAGCCAACACCACAGTTGAAAAGCATCCATTCTTCCATGCTCAGCTGTCTTTATGGTCCAACTCTCACATCCATATATGACTAATGGAAAAACCATAGCTTTGACTAGATGGACCCTTGTTGGCTTTCCCTACTTTCTTCAATTTAAGTGTCTGAATTTGGCAATAAGGAGTTCATGATCTGAGCCACAGTCAGCTCCTGGTCTTGTTTTTGCTGAGTGTATAGAGCTTCTCCATCTTTGGCTGCAAAGAATATAATCAATCTGGTTTTGGTTTTGACCATCTGGTGATGTCCATGTGTAGAGTCTTCTGTGTTGTTGGAAGAGGGTGTTTGCTATGACCAGTGCATTCTTTTGGCAAAACTCTGTTAGCCTTTGACCTGCTTCCTCTTGTACTCCAAGGCCAAATTTGCTATTACTCCAGGTATCTCCAGTCCCGTATAATGAAAAGGACATCTTTGGAGGGTGTTAGCTCTAAAAGGTCTTTTTTAAGTCTTCCAAGAACCTTATTCTTTTTGAATAAGGAACTGAAATTGATTTGAGTTGTACTTGCTGCTGCTGGAGACTGAGAAACTGCTGCCTGGGGCAAGACCAGAGCTCTCTGCCCTGGGCCCCGCCCCAGCCCTTCCTTTCTCCCTCCTTGGTCTCAGCGCCACCCTTTTCCACCTTTTTCCACTTTTCCACTCTTCTAGTGGCCCCCTGTCCCTTTTAAGGAACTCCACCCTCATGATATACTCATGAGGTCTGTAATGGCGCGGCCACCCCACCTCCACCGCTGGTTCTGTGCCGCCGCCAGTCTTCTGTGACATTAGCCTTACATGACTGCACCCCGTCCGTGGCCCTCTCTATCCGTACATCCGCCTCGTCCATTCCCCATCTGCTGATCCCCGTGACCGCGCCCTGGTGCCTCTCGCTTCCCGGGCCGTCGGGACCCCGGTCAGTTACGCGTCGCCGCCTTCTGTCCGCCGACGTCGTTGCGTGCTGGACGAGGCGGAGCGCCTGTGGCACCCCCAACCCTACCCCCGCCGCCGCTCCCCTCTCCGGTGCGCTCGCCCGAACGCGGGTCGTGTCCCCGGATGGCTGCCATGTCCGTGCCACCCGTCATTACCCCCGCCACCCCAGGCGGGTGGAGGGACGCGAGGGTGCGTCAGCTGGCTGCGACGTAGCCCAGCTGGCGTTCCTGGCCTCGCTCTCGGGGCCTCCGGGGCGGCGACCCCGTGACGTGGTGGGTGGGTCTCCCTTCTCGTTCCTCCACGCCGCCGCGGCTGCGCGCTGCGCCCCTGGTGGACAGAGACTTTGAGGTCAGGCATCCTTGCCGCGGGCGGGGCGGGGTCTGGCGCCGGGTAAGGGTCTTCCTGGCCCCTTCCTCACCTCATGGGTCTCCAGCTTGCCGCGGTGCATCGCTCC
This sequence comes from Bos taurus, assembly GCF_002263795.3. NCBI lineage: Eukaryota > Metazoa > Chordata > Mammalia > Artiodactyla > Bovidae > Bos > Bos taurus. The sequence continues at coordinate 93,267,593 of NC_037357.1, forward strand.
GGGCCCCGCTCCCCGCACGCCGGGCTCCCTGTGCTGGCATTGGGCTTCCCTTACAGCTCAGTTAATTTGCCTGCAATGCAGGAGACCCGGGTTCGATTCCTGTGTCGGGAAGAGCCTCTGGAGAAGGAAATGGCAACCCACTCCAGTAGTTTTGCCCGGAGAATCCCATGGACGGAGGAGCCTGGCAGGCTACAGTCCATAGGGTCTCAAGAGTCGGACACGACTTGGCGACTAAACCACCACCCACCACCACCACCACTGTCATGATAGTCACACCTCTAATCTAACGGGGCAGGAGACAAGTCACTTCACCCACTCAGGTGGCCCGGGCAGCATTGTCTGCACTGACTGCCATGAACACGAGGTCCCCAAGAAGTGAAGTTGCTTCATGTGTACGACTCTTTGCAATCCCATTGACTGTAGCCTTCCATGCTCCTCCATCCATGGCATTTTCCAGGCAAGAGTACTGGAGTGGGTTGTCATGTCCTTCTCCAGAGGATCTTCCTGACCTAGGGATCAAACCCAGGTCTCCAGCATTGTAGGCAGACGCGTTACCCTCTGAGCCACCAGGGAAATCTGAGGCCCCCAGTGGGGCAGCTAAATGCCCATAAGAAACCTAGCCCTAAAGTACCTGCAGGAGTTCTTGCCATTTTAGGGGGAAGCCCTTGTCCTAGGATGGGGTGCCCCTATGTGTTTCCACCAATCGTAGGCATTTGCCCCTCCTTTCTTTCTTTTTTGTAGAAGGAAATGGCAACCCACTCCAGTACCCTTGCCTGGAAAATCCCACGAACAGAGGAGCCTGGTAGGCTACAGTCCATGGGGTCCCAAAGAGTCGGACATGACTGAGGGACTTAACTTTCCTTTCTTTCTTTTTAGAAAGGCGCTGGTGTGTGAAGCAACAAAATCAATAAAGGTATCCTCTACTGGTATCTTCTCGTGGCTTACTGCTTTGAAGGAGTCCTCCAGCTCAACTTTGTATTCAAGTAGTGCTTTGGGGTTTGGGTTGGTTTTCTCAGCTCTTAGACTGGGCACTATCCTCAAGGGTGTGTGGAGTTCAGAGGATGGGTTTGGCTGAAAGTGAACTGGTACAGGAGAAAGGGGAACAAAAGATTCTCAACCTTGGCCACTTGGGCCAAGTGAACTAATTTCATTTTTAGCTGAGGAAGAGAGCTAAAAGAGTATTGGCATTAAAGGGAAGATTTTTTTTCAGGAAGTCAGCTTTGCTAGCTCCCCAATTTGGGGTTGGATGCTTGAGAGCTTTGTTTCCCTTGTTTCAAGGTTGGCCCAGCTAGGTCTGAATCGGCTCTTTCTGCTCTGGCCCTTCTCCTCATTTTCCAGCCAGGAGAAAAAGTGGTGGAGGGCCGAGAAAGAGACGACAAGAGCTAGTTTCCTGGTGTGCTGTCAGATGGGCAGGTGTAAGGGAAACAGTTGTCTTGCGATTAAGAGTATGAGTCTCTGAGAGGACTGCATGAGCTCTGAACACTTCAGGAGTCCCCAGCTAGTGACCTGGGTGGTAAGTGACTCCAGAATTAGAACCCACTCACTCCCGTTTCCTCCCTCTAGATTCTATCACCTACCCCACTCCCACTTCCCACTTCTATAGGTTTTAGCATAGGGAGTGCGGGAGTTGGGGTGGGGAGCTGCTGCTGCTGCTAAGTCGCTTCAGTCATGTCCGACTCTGTGCGACCACATGGACTACAGCCTACCAAGCTCCTCCGTCCATGGGATTTTCCAGGCAAGAGTACTGGAGTGGGTTGCCATTGCCTTCTCCGGGGGTGGGGAGAGAAGGGTACAAACCCTATGTGGACTCAAGTGAAACTCAACAAAAAAATGACTTGCTAAAGGGCTGAGAAAAGAGGGCTTCGGGAGGGGAGGATTACTTTGGGTAGCCTCATGAGAGAAGTGAAGGGAAGCATGAATGGATGGATTTATTTAACTTAGTCTGCCCGGTTTGGCACTCTCATTTTTCCTTAAGCAGTAAGGTTTGTCTTTGACTTAACTCCACACAGCCAAAGTTGCTACCAGACAGAACAGGATTCAGAAGGTCAACGTTCCCAGCTAATTTCCCAAAATAGTTGTGGGTACTTAGAGATGCTTCTAAAAGGAAGGAGACAAATATGCAGGGGGTTAAGGTTTGAGCCAAGGCTTTTGAACTGTGGCAAGACCCTGAAGGCAACCACCTGGAGGAGCTGCTTTGGGCATGCCAGCTCTTTAAGGAGGGACTGGGCTTGGTTGTAGGAGTAAGCCTAGGCCCTGCCCTGGCTCTTTAAAACGTGGCCAAGGCAATTGGTTTGTCCATGTAGGTGGAAGATTGGGCAGCATTGCTGGGGTTGCTGGAATGTATCCGTTTGTAGTGGTCACTTAGAAGAACTGCCTTTTTGTGTGCTTTTTATTGTTAACTCTAAGAATTTGGGGGAAAATAAATCACAAAATAAATAAAATATTATTTGAAAAAATAAATACACAGATGGACAAAGGAATGATCCTTTATGTCCTTTTGTACTATCTGCATTGTAAAGAAAAGCATTTATGAAGCAGCACTCTGATGGTACTCATTGTGATAATAACTGAACAAAGAGAATAATCTCTAAATTTGGATCTGAAGCTGATGGAGACTATGATGGTTGGAGTAACACAGATCTGCTTTGAAATCCTAATACCGCCACTTACTAGTCCTGTGACTGCACATTACTTTTCTCCTCTAGAGAATGTGGATTAATAATCTGGTATCAAAAGATATTTGGGTAGATTAAATATCTAGTGGATGTGACATAGGCTGCCACTCCATGTTTATGTTAGTTTCACTTACTTTTTATACTCAGTTTGAAACTGTTTCCTTTTTTTTTGTTTTTAAATTTTATTTTTAAACTTTACAAAATTGTATTGGTTTTGCCAAATATCGAAATGAATCCGCCACAGGTATACATGTGTTCCCCATCCTGAACCCTCCTCCCGCCTCCCTCCCCATACCATCCCTCTGAGTTGCCCCAGTGCACGAGCCCCAAGCATCCAGTATTGTGCATCAAACCTGGACTGACGACTCGTTTCATATATGATATTATACGTATTTCAAAGCCATTTTCCCAAATCATCCCATCCTCTCCCTCTCTGACAGAGTCCAAAAGACTGTTCTATACATCAGTGTCTCTTTTGCTGTCTCGTATACAGAGTTATTGTTACCATCTTTCTAAATTCCATATATATGCATTAGTATACTGTATTGGTGTTTTTCTTTCTGGCTTAGTTCACTCTGTATAATAGGCTCCAGTTTCATCCACCTCATTAGAACTGATTCAAATACTCCATTGTGTATATGTACCACAGCTTTCTTATCCATTCGTCTGCTGATGGACATCTAGGTTGCTTCCATGTCCTGGCTATTATAAACAGTGCTGTGATGAACATTGGGGGTACATGTGTCTCTTTCCATTCTGGTTTCCTCAGTGTATATGTCCAGCAGTGGGATTGCTGGATCATAAGGCAGTTCTATTTCCAGTTTTTTAAGGAATCTCCACACTGTTCTCCATAGTGGCTGTACTAGTTTGCATTCCCACCAACAGTGTAAGAGGGTTCCCTTTTCTCCACACCCTCTCCAGCATTTATTATTTGTAGACTTTTGGATCACAGCCATTCTGACTGGCGTGAAATGGTACCTCATAGTGGTTTTGATTTGCATTTCTCTGATAATGAGTGATGTTGAGCATCTTTTCATGTGTTTGTTAGCCATCTGTATGTCTTTGGAGAAATGTCTATTTAATTCTTTGGCCCATTTTTTGATTGGGTCATTTATTTTTCTGGAATTGAGCTGTAGGAGTTGCTTGTATATTTTTGAGGTTAGTTGTATGTCAGTTGATTCATTTGCTATTATTTTCTCCCATTCTGAAGGCTGCCTTTTCACCTTGTTAATAGTTTCCTTTGTTGTGCAGAAGCTTTGAAGTTTAATTAGGTCCCATTTGTTTATTTTTGCTTTTATTTCCAATATTCTGGGAGGTGGGTCATAGACGATTCTGCTGTGATGTATGTCAGAGAGTGTTTTGCCTATGTTCTCCTCTAGGAGTTTTATAGTTTCTGGACTTACGTTGAGATCTTTAATCCATTTTGAGTTTATTTTTGTGTATGGTGTTAGAAAGTGCTCTAGTTTCATTCTTTTACAAGTGGTTGACCAGTTTTCCCAGCACCACTTGCTAAAGAGATTGTTTTTAATCCATTGTATATTCTTGCCTCCTTTGTCAAAAATAAGGTGTCCATATTTGTGTGAATTTATCTCTGGGCTTTCTATTTTGTTCCATTGATCTATATTTCTGTCTTTGTGCCAGTACCATACTGTCTTGATAACTGTGGCATTGTAGTAGAGCCTGAAGTCAGGTAGGTTGATTTCTCCAGTTCCATTCTTCTTTCTCAAGATAGCTGTGGCTATTCGAGGTTTTTTGTATTTCCATACAAATTGTGAAATTATTTGTTCTAGCTCTGTGAAGAATACCACTGATAGCTTGATAGGGATTGCATTGAATCTATAAATTGCTTTGGGTAGTATACTCATTTTCATTATATTGATTCTTCCAATCCATGAACATGGTATATTTCTCCATCTATTAGTGTCCTCTTTGATTTCTTTCACCAGTGTTTTATAGTTTTCTATATATAGGTCTTTAGTTTCTTTAGGTAGATATATTCCTAAGTATTTTATTCTTTTCATTGCAATGGTGAATGGAATTGTTTCCTTAATTTCTCTTTCAGTTTTCTCATTATTAGTGTATAGGAATGCAAGGGATTTCTGTGTGTTGATTTTATATCCTGCAACTTTACTATAGTCATTGATTAGTTCTAGTAATTTTCTTGTGGAGTCTTTAGGGTTTTCTATGTAGAGGATCATGTCATCTGCAAATAGTGAGAGTTTTACTTCTTCTTTTCCAATTTGGATTCCTTTTATTTCTTTTTCTGCTCTGATTGCTGTGGCCAAAACTTCCAAAACTATGTTGAATAGTAATGGTGAAAGTGGGCACCCTTGTCTTGTTCCTGACTTTAGGGGAAATGCTTCCAATTTTTCACCATTGAGGATAATGTTTGCTGTGGGTTTGTCATATATAGCTTTTATTATGTTGAGGTATGTTCCTTCTATTCCTGCTTTCTGGAGAGTTTTTATCATAAATGGATGTTGAATTTTGTCAAAGGCTTTCTCTGCATCTATTGAGATAATCATATGGTTTTTATTTTTCAATTTGTTAATGTGGTGTATTACATTGATTGATTTGCAGATATTGAAGAATCCTTGCATCCGTAGGATAAAGCCCACTTGGTCATTGTGTATGATCTTTTTAATGTGTTGTTGGATTCTGATTGCTGGAATTTTGTTAAGGTTTTCTGCATCTATGTTCATCAGTGATATTGGCCTGTAGTTTTCTTTTTTTGTGGGATCTTTGTCAGGTTTTGGTATTAGGGTGATGGTGGCCTCATAGAATGAGTTTGGAAGTTTACCTTCCTCTGCAATTTTCTGGAAGAGTTTGAGTAGGATAGGTGTTAGCTCTTCTCTAAATTTTTGGTAGAATTCAGCTGTGAAGCCGTCTGGACCTGGGCTTTTGTTTGCAGAAAGATTTTTGATTTCAGTTTCAATTTCTGTGCTTGTGATGGTTCTGTTAAGATTTTCTATTTCTTCCTGGTCGAGTTTTGGAAAGTTGTACTTTTCTAAGAATTTGTCCATTTCTTCCACGTTGTCCATTTTATTGTCATATAATTGTTGATAGTAGTCTCTTATGATCCTTTGTATTTCTGTGTTGTCTGTCGTGATCTCTCCATTTTCATTTCTAATTTTATTGATTTGAGTTTTCTTCCTTTGTTTCTTGATGAGTCTGTCTAATGGTTTGTCAATTTTATTTATCCTTTCAAAGAACCAGCTTTTGGCTTTGTTGATTTTTGCTACGTTCTCTTTTGTTTCTTTTGCATGTATTTCTGCCCTAATTTTTAAGATATCTTTCCTTCTACTAACCCTGGGCTTCTTCATTTCTTCCTTTTCTAGTTGCTTTTGGTGTAGAGTTAGGTTATTTATTTGACTTTTTTCTTTTTTCTTGAGGTATGCCTGTATTGCTATGAACTTTCCCCTTAGGACTGCTTTTACAGTGTCCCACAGGTTTTGGGTTGTTGTGTTTTCATTTTCATTCGTTTCTATGAAAATTTTGATTTCTTTTTTGATTTTTTCTGTGATTTGTTGGTTATTCAGCAGCGTGTTGTTCAGCCTCCATATGTTGGAATTTTTAATAGTTTTTCTCCTGTAATTGAGATCTAATATTACGGCATTGTGGTCAGAAAATATGTTTGGAATGATTTCATTTTTTTTTTTTTTAATTTACTAATGCCAGACTTATGGCCCAGGATGTGATCTGTCCTGGACAAGCTTCCATGTGCGCTTGAGAAAAAGGTGAAATTCATTGTTTTGGGATGAAATATCCTATAGATAACAATTAGGTCTAACTGGTCTATTGTATCGTTTAAAGTTTGTGTTTCCTTGTTAATTTTCTGTTTAGTTGATCTATCCATAGGTGTGAGTGGGGTATTAAAGTCTCCCACTATTATTGTGTTATTGTTAATTTCTCCTTTCATACTTTTTAGCATTTGTCTTACATACTGCGGTGCTCCCGTGTTGGATGCATATATATTTATAATTGTTATATCTTCTTCTTGGATTGATCCTTTGGTCATTATGTAGTGACCTTCTTTGTCTCTTTTCACAGCCTTTGTTTTAAAGTCTATTTTATCTGATATGAGTATTGCTACTCCTGCTTTCTTTTGGTTCCTATTTGCATGGAAAATCTTTTTCCAGCCCTTCACTTTGAGTCTGTATGTGTCCCCTGTTTTGAGGTGGGTCTCTTGTAGACAGCGTATGTAGGGATCTTGTTTTTGTATCCATTCAGTCAGTCCTTTGTCTTTTGGTTGGGGCATTCAACCCATTTACGTTTAAGGTAATTATTGAAAAGTATGATCCCATTGTCATTTATTTGTTTTGGGTTCGAATTTATACCCCCTTTTTGTGTTTCCTGTCTAGAGAATATCCTTTAGTATTTGTTGGAGAGCTGGTTTGGTGGTGCTGAATTCTCTCAGCTTTTGCTTGTCTGTAAAGCTTTTGATTTCTCCTTCATATTTGAATGAGATCCTTGCTGGGTACAATAATCTGGGCTGTAGGTTATTTTCTTTCATCACTTTAAGTATGTCTTGCCGTTCCTTCCTAGCTTGAAGAGTTTCTATTGAAAGATCAGCTGTTATCCTTATGGGAATTCCCTTGTGTGTTATTTGTTGTTTTTCCCTTGCTGCTTTTAATATTTGTTCTTTGTGTTTGATCTTTGTTAATTTGATTAATATTGTGTCTTGGGGTGTTTCACCTTGGGTTTATCCTGTTTGGGACTCTCTGGGTTTCTTGGACTTGAGTGATTATTTCCTTCCCCATTTTAGGGAAGTTTTCAACTATTATCTCCTCAAGTATTTTCTCATGGTCTTTCTTTTTGTCTTCTTCTTCTGGGACCCCTATGATTCGAATGTTGTAACGTTTAATATTGTCCTGGAGGTTTCTGAGATTGTCCTCATTTCTTTTAATTCGTTTTTCTTTTGTCCTCTCTGATTCATTTATTTCTATCATTCTATCTTCTAATTCACTAAACCTATCTTCTGCCTCTGTTATTCTACTATTTGTTGGCTCCAGAGTGTTTTTAATTTCATTTATTGCATTATTCATTATATATTGACTCTTTTTTATTTCTTCTAGGTCCTTGTTAAACCTTTCTTGCATCTTCTCAATCCTTGTCTCCAGGCTATTTATCTGTTATTCCATTTTAATTTCAAGATTTTGGATCAATTTCACTATCATTATTCAGAATTCTTTATCAGGTAGATTCCCTCTCTTTTCCTCTTTTGTTTGGTTTAGTGGGCATTTATCCTGTTCCTTTATCTTCTGGGTATTCCTCTGTCTCTTCATCTGGTTTAAATTGCTGAGTTTGGGGTGTCCTTTCTGTATTCTGGCAGTTTGTGGAGTTCTCTTTGTTGTGGTGTTTCCTCGCTGTGTGTGGGTTTGTACCAGTGCCTTTTCAAGGTTTCTTGGTTAGGGAAGCTTGTGTCGGTGTTCTGGTGGGTGGAGCTGTATTTCTTCTCCCTGGAGTGCAATGAAGTGTCCAGTAATGAGTTATGAGATGTCTATGGTTTGTAGGTGACTTTGGACAACCTGTATCTTGAAGCTCAGGGCTGTGTTCCTGTGTTGCTGGAGAATTTGCTTGGTATTTCTTGCCCTGGAACTTGTTGGCCCTTGTGTGGTGCTTGGTTTCAGTGTAGGCATGGATGCGTTTGATGAGCTCCTGTCAATTAATGTTCCCTGGCGTCAGGAGTTCCCTGGAGTCAGGGCTTGGACTTAAGCCTCCTGCTTCCAGTTATCGGTATTATTTTTACAGTAGTTTCAAAACTTCTCCTTCTATACAGCACCACTAATAAAACATCTACGTTAAAGATGAAAAGTTTCTCCACCATGAGGGTCACACAGAGAGCTTCACAGCGTTACATGGAGAAGAGAAGAGGGAGGAAGGAGTTAGAGGTGACCCAAATGAGATGAGGTGGAATCAATAGAGGAGAGAGTGGGCTAGCCAGTAATCACTTCCTTATGTGCACTCCACAACTGGACCGCTCAGAGATGTTCACAGAGTTATACAGAGAAGAGAAGAAGGAGGAAGGAGACAGAGGTGGCCAGGAGGATAAAAGGGGGGAATGAAAAGGAAGGAGACAGATCCAGGCAGTAATCAGTTCCCTAAGTGTTCTCCACCGTCTGGAACACACAGAAATTCACAGAGTTGGGTAGAGTAGAGAGGGGCTAGGGAGGAGACACAGGCGATCTGGTGGAGAAAAAGGAGAGTCCAAAGGGAGAGAGAGAAGTCAAGCCAGTAATCTTGCTCCCTAGTGAAAAATGGGTACTGAAGATTGGGTTCTTAAAGGTACAAAATTGCTAACAAATACATAAAAGCAAAAATTAAAAATCTAGAGTAGAGTTTGGATTTTCAAAAATACAATGTTAAAGAAAAGAAGAAGGAAAAGAAAGAGAGGGAGAAAAAAAAAAAAACAAAGTCTCAAAAATTATAAAGAAAATATAGGTAAAAAATTGATAAAAAATACCAAAAAGCAAAAGTTAAAAATCTAGAGTAGAGTTTGGAATTTCAAAAATACAATGTTATATAAAAGAAGAAGAGAAAGAGAGAGGGGGAAAAAAAGTCACAAAAATTATAAAAAAAAATATAGGTACAAAATTGATCAGATCAGATCAGTCGCTCAGTCATGTCCGACTCTTCCGACCCCATGAATCGCAGTACACCAGGCCTCCCTGTCCCTCACCAACTCCCGGAGTTGACCCAGACTCATGTCCATCGAGTCAGTGATGCCATCCAGCCATCTCATCCTCTGTCTTCCCCTTCTCCTCCTGCCCCCGATCCCTCCCAGCATCAGAGTCTTTTCCAGTGAGTCAACTCTTCACATGAGGTGGCCAAAGTACTGGAGTTTCAGCTTTAGAATCATTCCTTCCAAAGAAATCCTAGGGCTGATCTCCTTCAGAATGGACTGGTTGGATCTCTTTGCAGTCCAAGGGACTCTCAAGAGCCTTCTCCAACACCACAGTTCAAAAGCATCAATTCTTCTGTGCTCAGCCTTCTTCACAGTCCAACTCTCACATCCATACATCACCACAGGAAAAACCATAACCTTGACTAGATGAACCTTTGTTGGCAAAGTAATGTCTCTGCTTTTCAATATGTTATCTAGGTTGGTCATAACTTTCCTTCCAAGGAGTAAGCGTCTTTTAATTTCATGGCTGCAATCACCATCTGTAGTGATTTTGGAGCCCAGAAAAATAAAGTCTGACACTGTTTCCCCATCTATTTCCCATGAAGTGGTGGGACCGGATGCCATGATCTTCGTTTTCTGAATGTTGAGCTTTAAGCCAACTTTTTCGCTCTCCTCTTTCACTTTCATCAAGAGGCTTTTGAGTTCCTCTTCACTTTCTGCCATAAGGATGGTGTCATCTGCATATCTGAGGTTACTGATATTTCTCCCAGCAATCTTGATTCCAGCTTGTGTTTCTTCCAGTCCAGCATTTCTCATGATGTACTCTGCATATAAGTTAAATAAACAGGGTGACAATATACAGCCTTGATGAACTCCTTTTCCTATTTGGAACCAGTTTGTTGTTCCTTTTCCAGTTCTAACTGTTGCTTCCTGACCTGCATCCAAATTTTTCAAGAGGCAGATCAGGTGTTCTGGTATTCCCATCTCTTTCAGAATTTTCTACAGTTTATTGCGATGCACACAGTCAAAGGCTTTGGCATAGTCAACAAAGCAGAAATAGATGTTTTTCTGGAACTCTCTTGCTTTTTCTATGATGTGATAACAAATACCAAAAAGTTTGAATTAAAAATATAGAGTAGAGATTGGAATTTCAAAAATACAATATTAAAGAAAAGAAGAAAAAAAAAAAAAAAAACCAAGATGACAAAAATTATAAAAAATATACATATGAAGTTTGCTTTAAAAAAAATAAGGTCTTTTTTTTTTTTTTGCAAAGTAATGGTAGGTTATAAAAGTGAAGATTAAAGGAATAATAGAGGACTTAAAATTTTTTAAAAAAATTAAAAAAAAAGAAAAGCAAGAATGATTGTAAAAATAGTAAAAATATGTCTAGGACTTTCTTTGGTTTTGTTGTGGGTATTGTGGGGTCAGTTCATTTTTGGCTAGTTCCTTGGTCTGACTTATATTTCTCAAGATCTATAGGGCCCTTCCTATGTATTTGGTACTAACCACAGAGTTTTAATCTATTGCCTGTAGCTTCCAAGGCGGTTCCCTCTGTTATAGTTTCTTCTGTTTGCTGTTCTTTTCAGTGTCCTGTTTCTGCCCTGACACAAAGGGGACGGTGTTGGACACTTTTTTTTTTTTTTTTTAAGGCTCAATTGTTCAGTCACACTGTGGGGAGGGAGGGACGCTGCAAACAAATAACACTGGCGTGTTCTCGTAGTGCCTCGGCCACACTAGGTCTGCCCCTGCTCACGGTGCATGTAGCCTCCCTGCCCACACTGCTCAGGCTCTAGGTTGCTCTGCCAGGAACCATCCGTGGCCGGCCCTGGGCTGCTTGCACCTCCCAGGTCCAAGCCGCTCAGGTTCAGGCACTCGTGTAGTCTGCAGAGACACAGAGTCGGTTGGGCCTGCGTTTTGTGCCCTTCCCAGGTCCGAGCAGCTCAGGTGATGAAGTGTTTGGTGAGCACGATTGCTGCAACTTATCCACTCCCTGCCGCTCAGTTATCTAGGTGTACAACCGGCGCACCTTCTCAAGCGGATGTTGACCGTCCAGACCCCCGAGAAGTGTTAGTTAGCAAAGAAGCCTGCTTACGGTTTTATAGATAATGTCTTTCTGGGGCTGCGATTGCCCCTTTCTGGCTCTGGCTGCCTGTCACTGGAGGCGTATGGTCTGCAGCCGGCTATCTCTGTTCAGTCCTTTGTTCCGTGCGTGGGCCTGGTGGTGTCTTAGGTTAGGGCTGGCTTTTCACGTGGTAGATATCCCACAGTCTGGTTTGCTAGCCCAAATTATTTCACTCAGATAGCACTCAGGGTATTCAGGCCAGATCCTGAATCCTGCATTCAAGTGATGCAGCCTGCGCCGAGCCTCCCTGCCCAGCCCCCGCTTGCTAGTGGCGGATGCAGGCATCTGCGCTGCTTCTCCACTTGGGGGAGTTACCGTAGGGCTCGTAATCTGTGGGTTTTAATTGTTTATTTATTTTTCCTCTGTGTTATGTTGCCCTCTGTGCCTCCAAGGTTCAGCACAGATTTGGCAGTGAGGTTTCCTGGTGTTTGGAAACTTCTCTCTTTTTAAGACTCCCTTCCCGGGACAGAACTCCATCCCTCCCTCTTTTGTCTCTTTTTTTGTCTTTTATATTTTTTCCTGCCTCCTTTCGAAGACTTGGGTTGCTTTTCTGGGTGCCTGATGTCCTCTGCCTGCATTCAGAAATTGTTTTGTGGACTTTACTCAGCGTTTAAATGTTCTTTTGATGAATCTGTGGGGGAGAAAGTGTTCTCCCCATCCTACTCCTCCACCATCTTAGCTCCTCCCCCCGAGACTGTTTTCTCTAGAGCACCATTGATAGAATTACTGTTTCGCTGCCCTTAAAACCTCCACTGTAGTTCATCATGGATGGAGGTTCGTGACACTGTACAGGAGACAGGGATCAAGACCATCCCCAAGAAAAAGAAATATAAAAAAGCAAGGTATCTGTCTGAGGAGGCCTTACAACTATCTGTGAAAAGAAGAGAAGCAAAAAGCAAAGGAGAAAAGGAAAGATATACACAGCTGAATGCACAGTTCCAAAGAATAGCAAGGAGAGATAAGAAAGCCTTCCTTAGTGATCATTGCAAAGAAATAGAAGAAAACAATAAAATGGGAAAGACTGGAGATATCTTCAAGAAAATTAGAGATACCAAGGGGACATTTCATGCAAAGATGGGCTCAATAAAGGACAGAAATGTTATTGCCCTAAGAGAAGCAGAAGATATTAAGAAGAGGTGGCAAGAATACACAGAAGAACTGTACAAAAAAGATCTTCATGACCCAGATAATTATGAGGATGTGATCAGTCACCTAGAGGCAGACATCCTGGAATGTGAAATCAAGTGGGCCTTACTTGGGAAGCATCACTTCAAACAAAGCTAGTGGAGGTGATAGAATTTCAGTTGAGCTGTTTCAAATCCTAAAAGATGATGCTGTGAAAGTGCTGCACTCAATATGCCAGCAAATTTGGAAAACTCAGCAGTGGCCACAGGACTGGAAAACATCAGTCATCATTCCAATCCAAAAGAAAGGCAATACCAAGGAATCCTCAAACTACCGCACAATTGCAGTCATCTCACACGCTAGTATGGAGAAGGCAATTGCATCCCACTCCAGTACTCTTGCCTGGAAAATCCATGGACAGAGGAGCCTGGTAGGCTGCAGTCCATGGCATCACTAAGAGTCGGACACGACTGAGCAACTTCACTTTCACTTTTCTCTTTCATGCATTGGAGAAGGAAATGGCAACACACTCCAGTGTTCTTGCCTGGAGAATCCCAGGGATGGCAGAGCCCGGTGGGCTGCCATTTATCGGGTCACACAGAGTCAGACACAACTGAAGCGACTTAGCATAGCATAGCATACCACACACTAGTAAAGTAATGCTCAAAATTCTCCAAGCCAGGCTTTAGCAATATGTGAACTATGAATTTCCAGATGTTCAAGCTGGATTTAGAAAAGGTAGACGAACCAGAGATCAAATTGCCAACATCCGTTGGATCATCAAAAAAGCAAGAGAGTTCCAGAAACATATTTACTTCTGCTTTATTGACTATGCCAAAGCCTTTGACTGTGTGGATCACAACAAACTGTGGAAAATTCTGAAAGAGATAGGAATACCAGGCCATCTGACCTGCCTCTTGAGAATCTGTATGCAGGTCAAGAAGCTACAGTTAGAACTGGACATAGAACAACAGACTGGTTCCAAATCAGGAAAGATGTATGTCAAGGCTGTGTATTCTCACCCTGCTTATTTAACTTCTATGCAGAGTACATCATGAAAAATGCCAGGCTGGATGAAGCACAAGCTGAAATCAAGATTGCTGGGAGAAATATTAATAACCTCAGATATGCAGATGATAGTACCTTTACAGCAGGAAGTGAAGAACTAAAGAGCCTCTTGATGAAAGTGAAAGAGGAGAGTGAAAAAGTTGGCTCAAAACTCAACATTTAGAAAACTAACATATATGGAACGAGTCTCCAGTCCAGGTTTGATGCACGATACTGGATGCTTGGGGCTGGTGCACTGGGACGACCCAGAGGGATGGTATGGGGAGGGAGGAGGGAGGAGGGTTCAGGATGGGGAACACAGGTATACCTGTGGCGGATTCATTTTGATATTTGGCAAAACCAATAAAATATTGTAAAGTTTAAAAATAAAATAAAATAAAATAAAAAAAAAGAAAACTAAGATCATGGCGTCTGGTCCCATCACTTCATGGCAAATAGATGGGGAAACAGTGCAAACAATGTCAAACTTTATTTTTTTTTTTGAGCTCCAAAATCACTGCGGATGGTGACTGCATCCATGAAACTAACAGATGCTTGCTCCTTGGAAGAAAAGTTACGACCAACCTAGACAGCATATTAAAAAGCAGAGACATTATATTTTCAACAAAGGTCCATCTAGTCAAGGCTATGGTTTTTCCAGTATTCATGTATGGATGTGAGAGTTGGACCATAAAGAAAGCTGAGCACTGAAGAATTGATGCTTTTGAACTGTGGTAATGGAGAAGATGCTTAAGAGTCCCTTGGACAGCAAGGAGATCCAACCAGTCCATCCTGAAGGAAATCAGCCCTCAATATTCATTGGAAGAACTGATGTTGAAGCTGAAACTCTTATCCTTTGGCCACCTGATGTGAAGAACTGACTAATTGGTAAAGGCCCTGATGCTCAGAACGTTTGAAGGTGGGAGGAGAAGGGGATGACAGAGGATGAAATGGTTGGATGCCATCACCGACTCAATGGACATGAGTTTGCTTAAACTCCAGGAATTGGTGATGGACAGGGAGGCCTGGCATGCTGCAGTCCATGGGGTTGCAAAGAGTTGCGGATGACTGAGTGACTGATCTGAACTGAACTGTACTTAAAACACCTTGCAGGAGGTGAAACGTTACCTCAGAATATTAAATTAGCTTTCTTAAAGGCTTAAGCTAGAACATGGGTTTTGCTTATTTCTGATTTAACATTGTTCTTACTGGATACACCTCCAAGAGATAAGGCCACTAACATGCCTTCTCCCTCATTTTTTGGGCAACTTAATTCAGGTAATATAAACAACATGACTTTTGGACAGTAGAAACCAGTTACTTACAGATGACATCATCCAATTCTTCAGAATATTAGGGGGTCTGCTTATATATGAGAGTATGAGAGTTGTTAATCTTTGGCAACTTTTGGGAACACAGAGAATGGGCAGGGAATAGTATCTTCATGTTTGTTTGAAGAGCAGACAGGCAGAAAACATAGGAAGGGCAGAAATACGAACTCAAATTAAAAGTAATAGGTGAATCTCGTCCATCCTCAAGACCAGACTAGTTAATGATTCTACTTTCAGAGCTCTGGGGACCTGTAGGTACCTCTCGTTAAAGTTTTCACGGTACATTGCAAGAGAATTTCAGGATACATGAACTAGATTATCACTACCCTTTTTACAACTCCCTCACCCCATCATCCCAGTATGTAAATTTCCTTTTTTCCAAGTTTTACAAATGATATATTTTTCACACTTATAAAAATGAGAAATCGTTCTTTAAAGCTAGCATTTACTTGAGCATATTTTCAAACAAGTCCTATGTCATTACAGGATGGAGAATAAAATATAAGACCATTCTTTAAAAGCCTTAACTAAATAAGTTTTTCTAAATTAAAAAAAATTTTTTTTTCTTAAAGTTTCAACATTGCTTACAACTCTGAGCGTAACACATATGTAATGTGTGTTAAGAATGTGTATTTAAACTGGGGATTTATTTGAGGTTTTTATTATAACAACCACATATATAGTAATAATATCACCAATGATAACTTCATAGATTTTGTACTGTCTTTACATTCATCCAAGAATAGGAATGTATTTAATTGCATTTAATTTAATGATATTTAATGATTGTGTTTCCTTTTGGATGACCACCTCAAAAATTTTAAGATCAGTTAAATTCATTGTCAGCTCCATAAAGTTTTCTAAACATACCTCTATAAAATACATCTGGTGAATTTCTAACTTTCTTAATAGCAATTAGAAAGAAATGGGAACTGGTTTGTAAGAGAATATTAACTGCTTTTGTCCTAAAAGCATCTAAACCTTAACTAGACTACTTAATGGTGTGTTGCAAGACATATTCACTATTGCTTTTAGGATCAACTAGTATAATTTTCCCAAAAGTCTCTGATGTGCTATACAAAAATTTTGCATTTCTGAAATGAGGCCTTTGATGGTTCAGTTAACTGAATTCAAATAACCAAATCACCAAGCTTAGTCTAATCATCTTTCATCTCTCCAGATTGTGTGTCTGGTGGTGAGGGAGAACAACCATTTATCTTTTCTCATTCTGGCAGGGGCATAATTATTATGTGACATATTAAGCTTTGGCTTGAGTCAATTGTAGTTTATTGTATCACTTACATTGATGAATAATGAGAAGATTGCCTTTGGAAATATAATTTATTTATAAATATGTATTGGCATACTGTGTGTCAGACACTGATAAAATTGTTAAAAATTAATTTTCAATGCCATCTTCAGTCAGTTCAGTTGCTTAGGCATGTCCGACTCTTTGCGACCCCATGAACTGCAGCACACCAGGCCTCCCTGTCCATCACCAACTCCTGGAATCCACACAAACCCATGTCCATTGAGACGGTGATGCCATCCGACCATCTTATCCTCTATCATCCCCTTCTCCTCCTGCCCTCAATCTTTCCCAGCATCAGGGTCTTTTCCAATGAGTCAGCTCTTCACATCAGGTGGCCAAAGTATTGGAGTTTCCACTTTAACATCAGTCCTTCCAATGAACACCCAGGACTGATTTCCTTGAGGATGGACTGGTTAAATCTCCTTGCTGCCCAAGAGACTCTCAAGAGTCTTCTCCAACACCACAGTTCAAAATATCAATTCTTAGGTCCTCAGCTTTCTTTATAGTCCAACTCTCACATCCATACATAACCACTGGAAAAACCATAGCCTTGACTAGATGGACCTTTGTTGAAAAAATGTCTCTGCTTTTTAATATGCTGTCTAGGTTGGTCATAACTTTCCTTCCAAGGAGTAAGCATCGTTTAATTTCATGGTGGCAATCACCATCCACAATGATTTTAGAGCCCAGAAAAATAGTCAGCCACTGTTTCCATTGTTTCCCCATCTATTTGCCATGAAGTGATGGGACCGGATGCCATGATCTTAGTTTTCTGAATGTTGAACTTTAAGCCAACTTTTTCACTCTCCTCTTTCACTTTCATCAAGAGGCTCTTTAGTTCTTCTTCACTTTCTGCCATAAGTGTGGTGTCATCTGCATATCTGAGGTTATTGATATTTCTCCCATCAATCTTGATTCCAGCTTGTGCTTCTTCCAACCCAGCATTTCTCATGATGTACTTCTATCTTAAATTGCTTCATTTTGCCCACCATGCTCCCATTTAAAACTTAACCTTCCTTCAAGTCCTATTATAGTAGTTAGCCCCCACAGCAAGCTTTCCTTATATCCTTAGTTATTCCTTAGTAATTGTATATCACTATCTGTTCTGTTCAGCGGATACTTATCATAAATTAACTGCCTTGTAATGTACTTGTTTTCATATTTTTTCCTTAAAACAATACTTATCATATTCCTTTCATTGTTAATCTCAAATTAGTTGCCATTTCTATGAAAGCTTACCTGATCCTTGCATATAGAGATAAACTATTTTGAGTTTTCATATCATTTTACCTATATTATCTGGAAGCTGCACAACTCTGTTCCTTGTATGTTGGTCAGTTGTGTATTTTTCTAAGCTTTTACCCCCTTTTCAGACAGTAATGTGCTTGAGGACATTACTATGATTGTTTCTTCAAAATATTTACCCAATAAACTTTCCCATGTAAACATAGGATAAATATATTACAGATGATCTTCTAAGATTTAGCTCTGAAATGTCTTTTTTGTCAGTGAAACAGAAGTTGATTGGGATGATTGACCTAGATGATCATGTAGTACAGCTGTCACCTAAATAGTAAGTAGAATGTGAATGAATAATATTGTCATATCATGCTCATTAGTTTATCCAAAGATGATGTGAATACTTGTTAGATGTACATTCTGATTCTCATATAATAATATGTTCAATTCAGTTGGTATACATAAAGTTGGGTTTCTATTGAATTTATTATCCCCAACTCAATTTTATCATCTAGCCTCAGTTTCCTCATCACTAAAATAATAGAGTAACTTGTGATTATAAATAATGTAAGTAAAATGTTGGAACCAATGCCTGACTTCTAATAATTTCTAATGATTCTTAAGTAGGGGATCCCAGCATTTTTTTACTTAATTTATTTTATTTAAATGTTGTTTTTTTTTTCATTTTATGTTGTTTTAAATTGAAGGATAATTACTTTACAATCTTCGGATGGTGTCTGCCTTACTTCAACATGAAACAGCCACAAGCATGCACATGGCCCAACTGTCTTAAACGTCCCTCTACCTCCCTCCTCATGCCAATACTCTAGGTTGTCACAGAACACCGACTTTGGTTCCCTACATCATACAGCAAATTCCCACTGGCTATCTGTTTTACATACGAAAATGTATATGTTTCAATATTACTCTCTCAAGGCAACCTATATCTGCATATCTGAGGTTATTGATATTTCTCCCAGCAATCTTGATTCCAGCTTGTGCTTCCTCCAGCCCAGTGTTTCTCATAATGTATTCAGATATGCAAGACATATAACCTCAGATATGCAAGGCAACTCATCTTGGATGTGAGAGTTGGACCGTAAAGAAGCTGAGCACCCACCAGAAAATTACTTGAGCTAATCCATGAATATAGTAAAGTTGCAGGATATAAAATTAACACAGAGAAATCCCTTGCCTTCCTATACACTAACAATGAGAAAACAAAGAGAAATTAAGGAAATAATTCCATTCACCATTACAATGAAAAGAATAAAATACTTAGGAATAAATCTGCCTAAAGAAACAAAAGACCTATATATAGAAAATTATAAAACACTGCTGAAAAAAATCAAAGATGACACAAATAGATGGAGAAATATACCATGTTCATGGATTGGAAGAATCAATATAGTGAAAATGAGTATACTACCCAAAGCATTCTATAGATTTAATGCAATCCTTATCAAGCTACCACTGGTATTTTTCAGAGAACTAGAACAAGTAATTTCAGAATTTGTATGGAAATACAAAAAAAAAAAAAAAAAATCAAATAGCCAAAGCAATCTTGAGAAAGAAGAATGGAACTGGAGGAATCAATCTGCCTGACTTCAAACTTTACTACAAAACTACAGTCATCAAGACTGTATGGTATTGACACAAAAACAGAAATATAGATGAATGGAACAAAATAGAAAGTCTGGAGATAAATCCATGCATCTATGAACACATTATCTTTGACAAAGGAGGCAAGAATAACAATGGAGAAAAGACAATCTCTTTAACAAGTGGTGCTGGAAAAACTGGTCAATCACTTGTAAAAGAATGAAACTAAAACACTTTCTAACACTATACACAAAAATAAACTCAAAATGTATTGATTAAAGATCTAAATGTAAGACCAGAAACTATAAAACTCCTAGAGGAAAACATAGGTAAAACACTCTCTGACATAAATCACAGCAGGATCCTGATGACCCACCTCCCAGAGTAATGGAAATAAAAGCAAAAATAAACAAATGGGGACCTAATTAAACTTAAAAGTTTTTCACAATGAAAGATACTATAAGCAAGGTGAAAAGACAGCCATCAGAATGGGAAAAATAATAGAAAACAAAGCAACTAGCAAAGAGTTAATCTCAAAAATATACAAGAAGCTCATGCAGGTCAATTCCAGAAAAATAAATGACCCAATCAAAAAGTGGGCTAAAGAACTAAACAGACATTTCTCCAAAGACATACAGATGGCCAAAAAACACATGAAAAGATGTTCAACATCACTCATTATCAGAGAAATGCAAATCAAAACCACAATAAGGTACCATCTCAGGCTGGTCAGAATGGCTGCTATCAAAAAGTCTACAAACAATACACGCTGGATTGGGTGCGGAGAAAAGGGAACCCTCTTACACTGTTGGTGGGAATGCAAATGAGTACAACCACTATGGAGAAGAGTGTGGAGATTCCTGTAAAAACTGTAAATAGAACTGCTGTACGATCCAGCAATCCCACTGCTGGGCTTACACATGGAGGAAACCATAATTGAAAGAGACATGTGTACCCCAATTTTCATCGCAGCACTGTTTGTAATAGCCAGGACATGGAAGCAACCTAGATGTCCATCAGCAGACAAATGGATAAGAAATCTGTGGTACGTATGCACAATACAGTATTACTCAGCTATTAAAAAGAATGCACTTGAATAAGTTCTAATGAGGTGGATGAAACTGGAGCCTATTATACAGAGTGAAGTAAGTCAGAAATCAAAGCACCAAATAGTATATTAACGCATATATATAGAATTTAGAAAGATGGTAACAAAGAGCCTATATGCGAAACAGCAAAAGAGACACAGATGTAAAGAACTGACTTTTGGACTCTGTGGAAGAAGGCAAGGGTGGGATGATTAGAGAAAATAGCATTGAAACATGTATATTATTATATGAGAAATAGGTCGCCAGTCCAGTTCAATGCATAAGACAAGGTGCTTAGGGCTGATGCACTGGGATGACCCTGAAGGATGAGATGGGGAGGGAGGTGGGAGGGGGTTTCAGGATGGGTAACACGTAATCCCATGGCTGATTCATGTCAATTTAGGGCAAAACCACTACAATATTGTAAAGTAATTAGCCTCCAATTAAGATAAGTTAATTAATTTAAAAAAAAAGTTGCTGAGCACCAAAGAACTGATGCTTTTGAACTTTTGTACTGGAGAAGACTCTCGAGAATCCCTTGGACAGAAAGGAGATCAAACCAGCCAATCCTAAAGGAAATCAGTCCTGAATACTCATTGGAAGGACTGATGCTGAAGCTGAAACTCTAATACTTTGGCAACCTGATGTGAAGTGCCTACTCATTGGAAGAGACCCTGATCCTGGGGAAGACTGAGGGCAGGAGAAAGGTGTGACAGAAGATGAGATGGTTGGATAGCATCGCCAACTCAATGGACATGAGTTTGAGCAAATTCCAGGAGAAACTGAAGGACAGAGAAGCCTGGCTGTTACAGTCCATGGGTTACCAAAGAGTTGGAAACAACTTAGCTACTAAACAACAACAACAACAATATATCTGCTTCAATACTACTCTTTCAAGTCATCCCACCTTCTCCCCCCGCCCCTCACTGTGAGCAAAAGTTTGTTCTTTATGTCTGTGTCTCCTTTGCTGCCTTGCATATAGGATCATCCGTAGCCTCTTTCTAGATTCCATATGTATACGTCAATATACACTATTTGTCTTTCTCTTTCTGAGGTACTTCACTCTGTATGGGACTTCCCTTGTGTCTCACCTGGTAAAGAATCTGCCTGCAGTGTGTGAGACCTGGGTTCTATCCCTGGGTTGGAAAGATACCCTGGAGAAGGGAAAGGCTACCCACTCCAGTATTCTGGCCTAGAGAATTCCATGCACTATATAGTCCATGGGGTCCCAAAGAGTTGGACACGACTGAGTGGTTTTCACTTACACTTACATATTCACTCTATATAATAAGCTCTAGGTTCACCCTGAGCTTTGAGTAACAGGCAAATTTGGTCTTTGAGTACAAAATGAAGCAGGGCAAAGGCTATCAGAGTTTTGCCAAGAGAAAGCACTGGTCATAGCAAACACCCTCTTCCAACAGCACAAGAGAAGACTCTACACATGGACATCACCAGATGGTCAAAACCAAAACTGGATTGATTATATTCTTTGCAGCCAAAGATGGAGAAGCTCTATACAGTCAGCAAAAACAAGACCAGGAGCTGACTGTAGCTCAGATCATGAAATCCTTATTGCCAAATTCAGACCAAAATTAGAAATACCAAGGGAACATTTCATGCAAAGATGGGCTCAATAAAGGACAGAAACTGTATGGACCTAACAGAACCAGAAGATGTTAAGAAGAGGTCGCAGGAATACACAGAATAACTATACAAAAAATATCTTCATGACCCAGATAACCACGAGAGTGTGATCACTCACCTAGAGCTAGACATCCTGGATTGTGAAGTCAAGTGGGCCTTAGGAAGCATCAGTACGAACAAACTTCTGGAGGTGATGGAATTGCAGTTGAACTATTTCAAATCTTAAAAGATGATGCTGTGAAAGTGCAGCACTCAATATGCCAGCAAAATTGGAAACTTCAGCAGTGGCCACAGGACTGGAAAAGTTCAGTTTTCATTTCAATCCCAAAGAAAGGCAATGACAAAGAATACTCAAACAACCACACAATTGGACTCATGTCACATGCTAACAAAGTAATGCTCAAAATTCTCCAAGCTAGGCTTCAACAGTATGTGAACCACGAACTTCCAGTTGTTCAAGCTGGATTTAGAAAAGGCAGAGGAACCAGAAATCAAATTGCCAACATCCGTTGGATCATAGAAAAAGGAAGAGAATTCCAGGAAAACATGTATCTCTGCTTAATGACTATGCCAAAGCCCATGACTGTGTGGATAAGAACAAACTGTGGAAAATTCTTAAAAAGATGAAAATGCCATACCACTTTACTTGCCTCCTGAGAAGTCTCTGTGCAGATCAAGAAGCAACACTTGGAAATGGACATGGAACAAGACTGGCTCCAAGTTGGAAAGGAGTATGTCAAGGCTATATATTGTTACCCTGCTTATTTAACTTATATTCAGAGTACATCATGAGAAATGCCAGGCTGGATGAAGCATAAGCTGGAATCAAGATTTCCAGAAATATCAATAACCCCAGATACACAGATGACACCAGCCTTATCACAGAAAGTGAAGAAGAACTAAAGAGCCTCTCGATGAAAGTGAAAGAGGAGAGTGGAAAATTTGACTTAAAACTCAGCATTCAGAAAACTAATATTGTGGCATATGGTCCCATGAATTCATGGCAAATAGATGGAGAAACAATGGAAGCAGTGAGAAACTATTTTGGGGTGCTCTAAAATCACTGCAGATGGTGATTGAAGCCATGAAATTAAAGGATACCTGCTCCTTGGAAGAAAAGTTATGACCAACCTAGACAGCGTATTAAAAAGGAGAGACATTGCCAACAAGGGTCCATCTAGTCAAAGCTATGGTTTTTCCAGTAGTCATGTATGAATTTGAAAGTTGGACCAGAAAGACAGCTCAACACTGAAAAGTGGTTGCTTTTGAATTGTGGTGTTGGAGAAATCTCTTGAGAGTTCCTTGGACTGCAAGGAGATCCAACCAATCCATCCTGAAGGAAATCAGCCCTGAATATTCATTGGAAGGACTGATGTTGAAGCTGAAACTCCGATTCTTTGACCGCCTGATGCGAAGAATGGACTCACTGAAAAAGACGCTAATGCTGGGAAAGATTGAAGGTAGGAGGAGAAGGGGTCGACAGAGGATGAGATGGTTGGATGGCATCACTGACTTGATGGAAATGAGTGTGAGCAAGTTCTGGGAGTTGGTGATGGACAGGGAGGCCTGGCGTGCTGCAGTCCATGGGGTTGCAAAGTGTCGGACACGACTGAGTGACTGAACTGAAGTGAAATGAATTGAGGTTCATCCACCGTATTAGAACTGACACAAATACGTTATTTTTTATAGCTGAGTAATATTTCATTGTGTATCTGTACCACAACTTCTTATCCATTCATTTGTCGATGGACATCTAAGCTAATCCCATGTCCTAGTTATTGTAAATGGTGCTGCAATGAACATTAGGGTCATTTGTCTTTTTATTTATTTTTTTAATATCAATTTATTTATTTATTTATTTTTTGTCTTGTAAATTTTATTTTATTTTTAAACTTTACAATATTGTATTAGTTTTGCCAAATATCAAAATGAATCCGCCACAGGTATACCTGTGTTCCCCATCCTGAACCCTCCTCCCTCCTCCCTCCCCATACCCTCCCTCTGGGTCGTCCCAGTGTTGGAGGTTAATTACTTTACAATATTGTATTGGTTTTGCCATACATCAACATGAATCCACCACAGGTATACACGTGTTCCCCATCCTGAACCCCCCTCCCTCCTCCCTCCCTGTACTATCCCTCTGGGTCGTCCCAGTGCACCAGAGTTTCCTCGGGGTTTACTGGATTACTGGGTCTTATGCAAGTTTTATTCGTAGTTTTAAAAGGAATATACATACTCTTCTCCATATTGGCTCTATCAATTTTCATTCCCAAGAGTGCAAATGGGTTCCCTGCATTTATTGTGTGTAGACTTTTTTATGGTGGCTATTCTGACTGGGGTGAGATGACAGCTCATGGTAGTTTTGATTTGCATTTCTCTAATACAAAGCAGTATTGAGCATCTTTTCATGTGTTTATTTGCCATCTGTATGTCTTCTTTGGAGAAATGTCTGTTTAGGTCTTTTCCCACTTTTTGATTGGGTTGTTTGTTTTTCTGGTGTTGAGCTGCATGAGCTGCTTGTATAATTTGGAGATTTGTTTTTATCAATTGTTTCATTTGCTATTAGTTTTTCCCATTCTGAGGTCTGTTTTTTCCCTTTGTTTATAGTTTGTTTCTTGTACAAAAGCTTTTCAGTTTAATTAGGTCACATTTGTTTAGTTTTGGGTTTTTTCCCCCATTACTCTAGGAGATGGGTTATAGAGGATTTTTCTGTGATTTATGTCCCAGAGTATTCTGCCTATATTTCCCTCTAAGGTTTTTATAGTTTCTGCCCTTACATTTAGGTCTTTAATCCATTTTGAGTTTATCTTCATGTATGGTGTTCAGAAGTGTTCTAATTTCACTCTTTTACATGGAACTGCCCAATTTTACCAGCACCAGTTATTGAAGTGACTGTCTTTCTTCCATTGTATATTTTTGCCTCCTTTGTCAAAGATAAGGTGCCCATGTGTTGATTTATCTCTGCGCTTTCTGTTGAGATGCCTTGTAGACATGAATTAGGTCCAACTGGTCCAATGTATTGTTTAAAGCTTATGTGGCCTTGTTAGTTTTCTATCTTAATGATCTGTCCATTGGGGTGAGTTGAGTGTTTAAATTCCCCACTATTATTGTGCTACTGTTCACTTCCCCTTAATAGTTGTTGGCATTTGCCTTATATATTGAGGTGCTTCTATGTTAGGTGCATGTATATTTATAACAGTTACATCTTCATGGATTGATCCCTTGATCATTATGTAGTGTCCTTCTTTGTCTCTTGTTATGATCTCTGTTTTAAAGTGTATTTTATCTGATATGAATATTGCTACTCCTTCTTTTAATTTCTGTTTGCATGGAATACTTTTTCTCTCTCCTCAATTTCAGTCTGTATGTATCCCTAGGTCTGAGTTGGGTCTCTTGTAGACAGCATATATAAGAATCTTGTTTTTGTATCTCTTCAGCCAATCTGTGTCCTTTGATTGGAGCATTTTGACCTTTTACATTTAAGATAATTATTGATATGTATGATCTTATTACCATTCACTTTATTGTTTGGGGTTTGTTTTTATAGAACTTTTTTTTTTTTTTTTTGCTGTGTTTCCTATCTATAGAAATTCCCCTAGCATTTGTTGAAGAGCTGGTTTGGTGGTGCTGAACTCTCATAAATTTTGCTTGTCTGTAAAACTTTTGATTTCTCCTTCAAATCTGAATGAGATGCTTACTGGATAGAGTAATCTTGGTTGTAGGTTTTCCCCTTTCATCACTTTAAGTATATCCTGTCATTCCCTTCTGGCTTGCAGAGTTTCTGTTGAAAGATTAGCTGTTAGCCTTACGGGTATCCTCTTGTATGTTATTTGTTGCTTTTCCTTGCTGCTTATAATATTTGTTCTTTATGTTTAATTTTTGATAGTATTATTATGTAGAGAAATATGTATTTGGCATGTATCTGTTTGGGTTTATCCTATATGGGACTCCCTGAGCTTCCTGGATTGGGTGACTATTTCCTTTCCTATTTTAGGGAACTTTTTGACTATAATCTCCTCAAATATTTTCTTATGTCCTTTCCCTTCTAATTCTTCTGGGACCTCTATGATTTGAACATTGGGGAGCTTAATGTTGTCCCAGAGGTCTCTGAGACTGTCCTCACTACTTTTTATTATTTTTTTCTTCTCTGATTCAGTTATTTCCACCATTCTATCTTCCACTTCATTTAATCATTTTTCTAACTCAGCTTCCCTACTTTTGGTTCCCTCCAGTGTATTTTTAATTTCAGTTATTGTGTTGTTCATTCATTTCAGTTCAGTCACTCAGTCGTGTCCCCATGGACTGCAGAACACCAGGCTTCCCTGTTCATCACCAATTCTTGGAGCTTGCTCAGACTCATGTCCATCAAGTCAGTGATGCCATCCAACTATCTTATCTTCTGTTCTCTTCACCTCCTGCCTTCAATCTTTCCCAGAATTAGGGTCTTTTCCAGTGAGTCAGTCCTTCACATCAGGTGGCCAAAGTATGGTAGTTTCAGCTTCCGCATCAGTTCATTATTGATTGTTTATACTTTCTTCTCAGCCCTCATTAAACATTTCTTGTATCATATTGATCTCTATTGCATCTAGTCTATTTATCGACATCTCCATTTTATTTTCAAGGTTTTGGGTAATCTTTACTATAATTACTCTGAATTGTTTTTCAAGTAGACTGCTTATTTCCCATTCCTTTGTTTGGTCTTGTGGGTTTTTACCATGTTCCTTCATCTGCTGCATATTTCTCTGTCTTTTCATTTTGTTTAATTTACTGTGTTTGGGGTCTCCTTTCTGAAGGCTGGAAGGTCACAGTTCTTAATATTGGAGTCTGTCCCCCGTGGATGGGGTTGGGCCAATGCCTTGTGAAGGTTTCCTGGTTGGGGGGACTTGTGCCTGTGTTCTGATGGATGGAGCTGGGTCTTGTCTTTCTGGAGGGCAGTGCCATTCCAGTGGTGTGTTTTGGTGTCTATGGGTTCTGTATGGCTTTGGGCAGGCTGTCTGTTAATGTTCAGAGTTGTGTTCCTGTTTGGCTGAAGAAATAGTGTGGGGCATCTGGCACTGGAGCTTTCTGGCCTTTGGGTGTGGCTTGGTCTTAGTATTGAGATGGAGGCCGCTGGGAGGGCTCTGGCCTATTAATGTTCCATGGGGTCCCGAGTTCTCTGGTGGTCCGAGGTCTTGGGTTTGAGTCTCCTGTCTCTGGGATTCAGTCCGTACCCCTTACAGTAGCATCAAAACTTCACTGGCCACACAGCATAGAAGACTGACAGGTTGTTGCTGAACCACAAAAAGACGCCAGGATTTTTGGCCTCCAGAGGAAAATTCAATTTGGGGCCAGAGACGAGGCTTGATAGCTCAGAGCTTTTGTGTAATAAAGTTTTATTAAAGTATAAAGGAGATAGAAAAAGCTTCTGATATAGGCATCAGAAGGGGGCAGAAAGAGTACCCCCCCCCCCCGCTAGTCTTCAGATGGATGTTATATAGTCACTAGCAGTCTGTTAATGAAAGAAAGGAATGTCTTAAAACTCAGAATGTCACCAGGCCCCTCCTCCATAAGATGTATTTTGGGAAAATCTCAGAACCAGACGATTCATCCCGGGCCATAAAACGATTGACTTGAATCTTGTAGAAAGGCAGATACAAATAGTTTCATTTACATAGATTAGGGGAACAATATCTGAGTATAACATAATGGTTTGTCAAGTAGGTTCTGAGCCATTAGGCAAAACCGACTTGAAGACAGAGTCTAGGGTAAATGAATAGTACATTAACATAGCTTAAGACAAACATTTCCATAAGAAAAATGCATTGGTTAACTCAAGGTTTGAGAATAGTTAACTTCAGGTGAGACCAGGTGTCATTATGGCAACACAGTATTTTAAAAGAAAACTTATTTTAAATTTGTATAGAGAAGGAAAAAAATATAGCTAGTTTGTTTCCTCCTGCAACTTAAGAGAGATAAAAATGTCTGACACTTGCAGCCTATTTCCTCCATTTGGAGACCCCTGTCCTTCCTGCCTGTTACCCTCTCAAGACCAAACCCCTAGACTACTGGTGAAACAATTCTCAACAGCCATGAACTCCCAAAGAGATTTACACACTTACATAGGGAAAAGAAGAGGGAAGAAGGAGAAAAGGCGGGGGGGGGGGGGGGAGGTAAAGGATAAGAGGTGTTTAAAGAGAGAAGAGCAATCAAGCCAATAATCAAACCCTTAAGTGAAAATCAACACTAAAATTTAGACTATCAAAGATACAAAATTAAAATCAAAACATCAAAAAATAAAAATAAAAAACAAAGAATTAGATAAAATCAGATACAAACCATGAAAAACAAAAATCAAAATCATGGAATTTATTTTTAAAATAAGGTTTTTTAAATTAATAATTTTTAATTGAAGGATAATTACAGAATTTTCTTGTTTTCAGTCAAACCTCAACATGAATCAGCCCTAAGTGTACGTATATCCCCTCCCTTTTGAACATTCCTCCCATCTCCCTCATCCCACCCCTCTAAGTTGATATAGAACCCCTGTTTGAGTTTCCTGAGCCATACAGCAAATTCCCATTGGCTCTCTACTTTACATATAGTAATGTAAGTTTCCATGTTACTCTTTCCATACATCTCACACTCTCGTCCCCTCTCCCTATATCCATAAGTCTATTGTCTATGTCTGTTTCTCCACTGATGCCCTGTAAATAAATTCTTCATTACCATTTTTCTAGATTCCATATATATGCATTAGAATACAATATTTGTCTTTCTCTTTCTGACTTGTTTCACTCTGTATAATAGGTTCTAGCTTCATCTACCTCATTAGAACTGACTCAAATGCATTCCTTTTTATGGCTGAGTAATTTTCCACTGTGTATATGTACCACAACTTCTTTATCCATTCATCTGTCAATGGACATCTAGGTTGCTTCCATGTTCTATTATTCTTCCATATGCTATTGTAAATAGTGCTGCAATGAACAATTGGATACATGTGTCTTTTTCAATTTTGGTTTCCTCAGGGCATATGCCCAGGAGTGGGATTTCTGGGTCATATGGTGGTTTTATTCCTAGTTTTTTAAGGAATCTCCATACTGTCTTCCATAGTGGTTGCATCAATTTACATTCCCACCAAAAGTGCAGGAGCATTCCCTTTTCTCCACACCCTCTCTAGCATTTATTGTTTGTAGAACTTTTGATGATGGTCATTCTGACTGGTGTGAGGTGATAACTCATTATAGTTTTGATTTGCATTTCTCTAATAATGAGGATGTGAACATCTTTTCATGTGTTTGTTAGCCATCTGTATGTCTTCTCTGGAAAAAAAAAATATGGAACGCTTCATGAATTTGCATGTCATCCTTGCACAGGGCCATGGTAATCTTCTCTGTACTGTTCCAATTTTACTATATGTGCTGGTGAAGCGAGCACTAGGGTGTTGTTGTTGTTTTTTTTTTTTTTTTTTTTCTTTTTAAAGAAAAAGTAGGATATAAAAATAAAAATTAAAGGAGTAGAAATAATCCATATTTAGACAATATGAGATTTTAAAAAGGAAAAAAAAAAAAGAGGGGGAAATATATAGAATGGTAGTGAGAAGGATATCCAAGTGATTCATCTGTTTTTTTGCTCCAGTTGATCTGCTTACTTAGAAATTACTCCAATATATCTAGAAAGGTCTCTGGACCTGTTGTGGGTAGTGTGGGGTCAGCTCAGACTTATATCTTCCCTTGCTCCAGCTTGTACTTATTTTCAAATTCTACAGTTCCACCTAAAGCACAGGCTAATTGCAAGAATTTAAATCATTGCACTTTCCACTTCTGGGGAGATTTCCCCTTCTTTTCTTTGCTTACACAGCTCCTGGCATTCCACTTTGGTTTGGGGACTGCCTCTGCTTGTAAGTCTCTCCAGTGTCTGTTCTCCACCCAGACACGGGAGGTAAAGTAATGGTTTATTAGGGCTGACTTGCTCCA
The DNA here is from genome assembly GCF_002263795.3 of Bos taurus. Classification (NCBI taxonomy): domain Eukaryota; kingdom Metazoa; phylum Chordata; class Mammalia; order Artiodactyla; family Bovidae; genus Bos; species Bos taurus. The sequence goes on from NC_037357.1 coordinate 93,297,361, forward strand.
TTGTGCTGGGAAGAGGGAGAGGTACAGCAGATGGCACTGGGGTGTGTGGGGAGTGCTTGCTATGGCTGGTCCCTGTGGAAGATCACCACACTCTGAGGTGGGTTGTGCATGTCTCCAGGTGAGGTGATCCTGGGCTGTGAGACCCTTGGCCATTAAATGGCCAAGGAAAAGCCATTCAGGCTGAGGAATGGCTTAAGCCATTCACGCTCCCAGGAAGATGTGCATAGTGACCTATGGCTGCTTATAGCTTGGTGGTAGTTGTAATCTCTGAAGTTGTTACCATAGCGGCCCCTTTCCTTTTGCCTCTGGCCCTCCACCTGCTTCTCTGGCCCTGGGGCTGTAGACTGCAGCTGGCTCACCCTTTTTTGGTTTTCTCTAGGGTATGGTCTTTTGTTTTGTGAATGTATGGAATTAGAGCATGGCATCAGAGCCCTTCCACGCATTTTCTTTGGTCTGCCTCTGCAGTGTCACATTAGCCCCCTCACAGTATCTTCACAGCAGTCAACCTTGGTCCCCTCCCTGCGGACTGACCTCCAAGGCCTAAGCCTCCACACCCAGCTGCCACTCATTGTGGGCAGACACTATAATGTGAGCCGCTTCTCTGCTGGAAAGTGCCACTAAGCACAATCTCTGTGGTGAATCATCTGTTTTACCTTTGCAACACCTGTCTCACTGCACTGTCCTCTGAGGTTCCAAAGATCCCCTCTGACCCAGCCTGTGAGGGAGTTTACTAGTATGCAAAATCTTTTCTTCCTTCATGACTCCCTTCCTGGGGCACAAGTCCCAGTCCCAAACTCCTTTGTCTCCCTTTTCATCTTTATCTTTTGGCCTACCTCATTCCAAGGAGATTGGTTTGCTTTCTAGAAGTCCGGGGTCCTCTGCCAGCATTCAGAAGATGTTCTGTTGGAATTGTTCCACATGCAAATAATGTTTTAATATATTTGGGGCATAGAAGGTGGTCCCCCTGTCCTATTCCTCCGCCATCTTGAAGGCCTCCCTCTTTTATTTTTTATTTTTTGATGATGGTAATACAGTGAGACAGGAAGCTGGATTTTAAAGTCTGTAACAAGCTAGGTATAAAAAAAATTAGATATCTGTATACCTAGACAGCTTAAATGTAATGTGGGCAATCCAAACTCTGGAAGTATAAACACTTTAAACAGCTGTAACTTAACTTTGGGCTTCCCAGGTGGAGCTAGTGGTAAAAAACCCACCTGCCAATGCAAGAGACATAAGAGATGAGGGTTTGATCCCTGGGTTTGGAAGATCCCCTAGAGGAGGGCATAGCAACCCACTTCAGTATTCATGCCTGGAGAATCCCATGGACAAAGACTGGTGAGCTACAGTCCATAAGGTCACAAAGAGTCAGACACAACTAAGGTGACTTAGCACACACAAGCATGCACATAACCTGGCTCTAAAGCAAAATCCAGGTATTTGATATTGTGTTGTAACCTCAAATTCATTTCTAAAATATAACCTATCATCACCCCTAGACTATTACCCTATGGCTCATTCAAGACTTCTTTTCACTTACCTGGTCCTGCAATTTACCATCATCATAATCTTGGTGAAGTTATTTAAACTCTGCACTTGAGTTTTCTCATATATTCGTTGAGGATAATAGAAGAAACTACCTCATAGGGTTGCAGTAAGGAATAAATGTGTTAATTTTGTAAAGCATTTAGAAGAATGCATGACAGTGTAGTAAGCAATGGGGAAGCATAGTTGTTGAGGTTCCCATATTTCATGTTCAAAATGCTCACTTCAACTCTGTTCTCTGCCTCAGTTTCCTTGTCTACTTGGTTGCCAAAGGCTATTGGGGTTCTTTTCCTCTTTTTATATGGCTCACTTCCTTTCTTTTTATTCTAATTGCCACCACCTAAATTTAGTCCATCAGATCAGATCAGTCACTCAGTCGTGTCCGACTCTTTGCGACCCCATGAATCGCAGCACGCCAGGCCTCCTTGTCCATCACCAACTCCTGGAGTTCACCCGGACTCACGTCCATCGAGTCAGTGATGCCATCCAGCCATCTCATCCTCTGTCGTCCCCTTCTCCTCCTGCCCTCAATCCCTCCAAGCATCAGAGTCTTTTCCAATGAGTCAACTCTTCGCATGAGGTGGCCAAAGTACTGGAGTTTCAGCTTTAGCATCATTCCTTCCAAAGAAATCCCAGGGCTGATCTCCTTCAGAATGGACTGGTTGGATCTCCTTGCAGTCCTAGGGACTCTCAAGAGTCTTCAACACCACAGTTCAAAAGCATCAATTCTTCTGTGCTCAGCTTTCTTCACAGTCCAACTCTCACATCCATACATGACCAAAGGAAAAACCATAACCTTGACTAGACGAACCTTTGTTGGCAAAGTAATGTCTCTGCTTTTCAATATGTTATCTAGGTTGGTCATAACTTTCCTTCCAAGGAGTAAGCGTCTTTTAATTTCATGGCTGCAATCACCATCTGTAGTGATTTTGGAGCCCAGAAAAATAAAGTCTGACACTGTTTCCACTGTTTCCCCATCTATTTCCCATGAAGTGATGGGACTGGATTCCATGATCTTCGTTTTCTGAATGTTGAGCTTTAAGCCAACTTTTTTGCTCTCCACTTTCACTTTCATCAAGAGGCTTTTAAGTTCCTCTTCACTTTCTTCCATAAGGGTGGTGTCATCTGCATGTCTGAGGTTATTGATATTTCTCGCGGCAATCTTGATTCCAGTTTGTGTTTCTTCCAGTCCAGCATTTCTCATGATGTACTCTGCATATAAGTTAAATAAACAGGGTGACAATATACAGCCTTGACGAACTCCTGGTACAACCAATTAGCCTACAGACTGAATATAGCCTATACATTTGTTGTGTTTCATCTAAATTGATAAAAGTTTGCTTTGAAAATGCATTTTAAATTAGTAATGCATTCCACATTGCTCAAAATGTGAAATATACAAAGTGATATACAATGAAGAGTCTCCCCCCAGTCTTGTCCCCTAGTTGCCTCAGGCAACTAAAGTTATGTTTATTCTAAATTCTTTCACAGACATTTTATGCATATCAAACAATTAGTATTTTTTTCTCCCCCTTCCCATTATAGTAACATACTCTGCATATTGTTTTGTTCTTTGGTTTGTCTCCTTAAAAATATACTTTGGGGACCTTTATACACATACACACATATATGTAAAGAAATAACTCATTCTCTTGTATGACTGCAGAGTTTTTACTATATGGATGAGCCACAATTTAAACAGTTTTCTACTGAGTGACAGTTAAGATATTTCCAAACTTTTGCAGTGTTGTTTGTAGTAACAATAAAAAAAAGTTTGTAAGTATATGTATTAATCTTCTAGGGCTTCCATATCAAAACAATGTACAGACTGTATGGTTTAAACAACAGAAATTTATTTTCTTGTAGTTCTGAAGGTTGGAAGTCCAAAATCAGTATACCAACATGATTGGGTTCTGTTGAGGGCCCTCTTCGTGGCTTGCAGATGGCTGCCTTCTCCCTGCTCATATGACCTCTTGTTTGTGCTCCTGGAGAAAGAGAGTGAGCTCCCTGATGTCTGTTCTTATAAGGATACTAATCTCATTGGATGAAGCCTTTACCCTTATGACCTCATTTAACCTTAATTACTTCCATAAAATCCTTATCCCCAGATACAGTCACACTGGGGGATGGGAGTTCAACATATGAATTTGTGGAGGCACACAATTCAGTCTGTAGAAGTATGTAAGTTTGCCTGGACTCACACTCTTAAAAAATGATTGATTGCCAACATTTTCATATTTTACTTAAAACTCTAGAATTCCACCTTCTCTTAAATAATCAGAAGATACTGAACCAGTGTTCCTTTATGTCAACAGTTGCCTAGAGTTGGTAAACTTCTTTCTCCTTTCCTTTTTAGACAGGACATGTATTCTCAGGCCATGATAGTCTACATCTGGCCCAGGTGATCTTAAACTATCTGACGCTTCTAGGTTGAGTTTGTGACACCTATGTAAGGTCTAACCACAATACACATAAAATAATCCAATAGCTTCTAGTTCTAACTTGAATTTTTTACCTCCCTTATTCTGTAGACTAAGGTCAGAATATCTTCCCTAAAGCACATTTTAAAAAATTATGTCCCTCCCTTTTGCTCCATGATCATTTACTGGGGGTCTACATAGTTCCAGGCATTATGCTAGAAGCTGGAGTTAGAGTAGTGAACCCTTGCCTTCAGAGAGTATATAATCTAGTCTTCCTCTCATCTGATTTCCCTTTATGTCACTTATTGACTGATCTTATCTCCTCAGGGTGACCTCACCACAGACCATTACTTTGGAATTTTTTCTGACTGTTTATTGTCAGCTATGTCCTCTACTAATTGATCTTCCTATTCTCAAATTGTAATTAAGCATTTTCAGCATCTATTATCTTGTAATGGTAGGTTGTTATTGTTTTATGCATAGTTATATCTCACTATGTAGACTTAAGACCTCAGGTCTCGACAGGATCCTATAAGATGAGAAATCATGTCCTGTATAAAGGGAGAAGCCATTTATCACCTACAGCTAATTTTTCTCTTGTGCCAATGTAGATTCCATGTTGTAAGATCTCTCAACCTTTGTGGAAAAGCAGGAAATGGAATTTTTAAATTTATTTTTAATTGGAAGATAATTGCTTTACAATATTGTGTTGGTTTCTGCCATACATCAACATGAATCAGCCATAAGTATACATATGTCGACCTCCTTCTTCAACCTGCCTCCCACCTCCCACCCCATCCCACCCCTCTAATTGTCACAGAGCAATGGTTTTGATCTCATACAGCAAATTCCCACTGGCTATCTATTTTACAAATGATAATGTATATGTTTCAATGCTACTGTCTCAATTAGTCCAACCATCTCCTTCCTCCACTGTGTCTACAAGTCTGTTCTCTATGTCTGCATCTCTGTTGTTGCAATGCAAATAGGTTCATCTTTCTAGATCTAGAAAGCACCATCTTTCTAAATTCCATATATGTGTTAATATATGATATGTGTTTTTCTCTTTCTGACTTACTTCACCAGGTGTAATAGGCTCTAGGTTCATCCACTTCACTAGAACTCACTCAAATGTGTTACTTTTATGGCTGTGTAATATTCCATTGTATATACATATGTACCACAGCTTCTTTATCTGTTCATCTGTTGATGGGCATCAAAGTTGCCTCCATGTCCTAGCTGTTGTAAATAATGCTGCAATGAACACTGAAGTACATGTGTATTTTTCAGTCATGGTTTTCTCAGGTTATATGCCCAGTAGTAGGATTTTTGGGGGCATATGGTAGTTCTATTCCTAGTTTTTTTTTTTTTTTTTTTTTTTAAGAAATCTCCATATTGTTCTCTATAGTGGCTGCATCAACTTGTATTCCCATCAACAGTGCAAGAAGGTTCCCTTTTCTCCATACCCTCTCCAGCATTTATTGTTTGTAGATTCTTTTTATGATGGCCATTCTGACTGGTTTGAGATGACACCTCTTTGTAGTTTTGATTTGCATTTCTTTAATAATGAATGATATTGAGCATCATTTCATGTGTTTATTAGCCATCTGTATGTCTTCTTTGGAGAAATGTCTGTTTAGATCTTCTGCCCACTTTCTGAAGTTTGTTGAATTCTTTGTGTTTCTGGTATTGATCAGTATGACCTGCTTTTGGAGATTAATCCTCTGTCAGTTCTTTCATATGCTATTATTTTTTTCCCATTCTGAGGGTTGTTTTTTCCCCTTATTTATAGTTTCCTTTGCTGTGCAAAAGCTTTTAAGTTTAATTAGGTCCCACGTACTTATTTTTTTTTTTTATATTTCCATTACTCTAGGAGATGAATCATAGAGGATCTTGCTGTGATTTATGTCAAAGAGGGTTCTGCCTATGTTTTCCTCTAGGAGTTTAAGTTTCTTCCCTTACATTTAAGTCCATTTATTCCATTTTGAGTCTCTTTCCCTACACTGTTAGGAAGTGCTTTAATTTCATCTTTTACATGTGCAGTTTTCCCAGTACCACTTATTCAAGAGACTGTCTTCTCCATGGTATATTCTTGTCTCCCTTATCAAAAATAAGGTACCCATAGGTGATGTGGGTTTATCTCTGGGCTTTATGTCTTGTCCTTTGGTCTGTATTTCTGTTTTTGTGCCAGTACCATACTTTCTTGATGACTGTAGCTTTGTAATATAGTCTTAAATCAGGAAGGTTGATTCCTCCAGCTCTGTTCTTCTCAAGATTGCTATGACTAATTGGGTCTTTTGTGTTTCCATACAGAGTATAAATTTTTTTCTTGTAGTTCTGTGAAAACTACCATTGGTAGTTTGATAAGGATTGCATTAAATCTGTGGATTGCTTTGGATAGTAGAATCATTTTCATAGTATTGACTCTTCCAATTCAGGAGCATGGTATCTCTCTCCATCTGTTAATGTCGTCTTTGATTTCTTTTATCAGTGTCTTATAGTTTTCTGTATACAGTTCTTTTGTCTCCTTAGGTAAGTTTATCCTTATATATTTTACTCTTTTAATTACAATGGTAAATGAAATTGATTCCTTAATTTCTCTTTCTGAGTTTTCATTGTTAGTGTATAGGAATGCAAGTGATTTTTGTGTATTGATTTTGTATCCTGTGACTTTGCTAAATTCATGGATCAGCTCTGTTTAATTTTCTGATAGTATCTTTAGGGTTTTCTCTGTAAGGAAATAGAATTATTAAAAAAAAAAAAAAAAGAAATTTGCTTTTAAAAGAGAATGTAAAAAAAAAGAATATACATATATGTATAACTAAGTCACTTTGTTGTACAACTAACTAAACACTGTAAATCAACTATATTTCAATAAAAAATTAAAAGTAAAGAGATGAGAGGAAGAAATATTATCAGGTATTTTGATTTTAATTTTTAACATTGCTGTAAGAACCAAGGCAGCATCTGCAATGGACTGCCAATTTTCTCTATCTGACCTATACTGCAAAACACTTGAGGGTAGAGATTCAATAAAGACCAGGTGGAAGCTTGGTACTATCTGCTCACCCCTTCTCTCTATGTATATGTATGTATATATGTACATATGTAAATACATATGTACATAGATACATATCATATGTATACACACATATGTACATATGTAATATACATGTGTATATATGTGTTTATATTATATATAAATTATTGTATTGTATATTTAATATATATATGCACAGTTTTTACTATAGTGTTGACTATTTATGTCTATAAAGTTATCTATAAAGACTTGCCTATCATTAGTAAAATCCTCAAGTCACCTGTAATCTCCAGTAATAAAACAGTAGTTCTGCTTTCTCCTAATACCTAACATGTGCCTTTGAATGCAGTCATCAGGACAGCCTTCCTTACCCTTCTTTTTTGCCAAATGTACTGATCCAGATTTATTAACTGAGCTCCATTTTTTTTTCTTTTTTAAAAATTGACCATTTGTTTCTCTAGAATTTGTTTCATTTCTCTTCCATTTCACTTCCCTTGAAATGCAAACTCAAAAACAAGGTACAATATCCTCAGAAAGGTCTTCACAATGCTGAACAGATATTTAATTTTTAATTAGTTGGAGCTGTTTACTCTAGCTCTTTTTTTTTTCTTTCACTGCTGTCAATGATGTAGTTGCTTCATTTTCAATTAAAATAAGAATTTATAATAAAAACGTATTCATTTTCTTATTTTAAAGACTAGTTCTGATAAATATGTACAATGTAGCTCCTCCAGCTTTTTGTTTGTTTTTTGTAGCTAGATCCTAGAATCAATATGTAGCCTTGAAAATAACAATAATGATTAATGTTATTGATAACTTTATTTATACGACCTCCATAGGTACTGAAAATTGAGATGTCCCAGGACTCTTATGGTCTAGTGGTTTTCCTTACTTTCTTCAATTTAAGTCTGAATTTGGCAATAAGGAGTTCATGGTCTGAGCCATAGTCAGCTCCTGGTCTTGTTTTTGTTGGCTGTATAGAGCTTCTCCATCTTTGGCTGCAAAGTATATAATCAATCTGATTTCAATGTTGACCATCTGGTGATGTCCCTGTGTAGAGTCTTCTCTTGTGTTGTTGGAAGAGGGTGTTTGGTATGACCAGTGCATTTTCTTGGGAAAACTCTATTAGTCTTTGCCCTGTTTCATTCTGTATTCCAAGGCCAAATTTGCCTGTTACTCCAGGTGTTTCTTGGCTTCCTACTTTTGCATTCCAGTCCCGTATAATGCAAAGGACATCTTTTTTGGGTGTTAGTTCTAAAAGGTCTTGTAGGTCTTCATAGAATTGTTCAACTTCAGTTTCTTCAGCATTACTGGTTGGGGCATAGACTTGGATTACTGTGATATTGAATGGATTGCCTTGGAAACGAACAGAGATCATTCTGTCGTTTTTGAGATTGCATCCAAGTACTGCATTTCAAACTCTTTTGTTGACCATGATGGCTACTCCATTTCTTCTGAGGGATTCCTGACTGCAGTAGTACATATAATGGTCATCTGAGTTAAATTCACCCATTCCAGTCCATTTTAGTTTGCTGATTCCTAGAATGTCGATGTTCCCTCTTGCCATCTCTTGTTTGACCACTTCCAATTTGCCTTGATTCATGGACCTGACATTCCAGGTTCCTATGCAATATTGCTCTTTACTGCATTGGACCTTGCTTCCATCACCAGTCACATCTACAACTGGGTATTGTTTTTGTTTTGGCTGCATCCCTTCATTCTTTCTGGAGTTATTTCTCCACTGATCTCCAGTAGCATATTGGACACCTACTGACCTGGGGAGTTCCTCTTTCAGTATTCTATCATTTTGCCTTTTCATATTGTTCATGGGGTTCTCAAGGCAAGAATACTGAAGTGGTTTGCCATTCCCTTCTCCAGTGGACCACAGTCCATCAGACTTAGATTGAAAAAAGTAGGGAAAACCACTAGACCATTCAGGTATGACCTGAATCAAATCCCTTATGATTATACAGTGGAAGTGAGAAATAGATTTAAGGGACTAGATCTAATAGATAGAGTGCCTGATGAACTATGGACTGAGGTTCGTGACATTGTACAGGAGACAGAGATCAAGACCATCCCCATGGAAAAGAAATGCAAAAAAAGCAAAATGCCTGTCTGGGGAGGCCTTACAAATAGCTGTGAAAAGAAGAGAAGTGAAAAGCAAAGGAGAAACGGAAAGATATAAGCATCTGAATGCAGAGTTCCAAAGAATAGCAAGGAGAGATAAGAAAGCCTTCCTCAGTGATCAGTGCAAAGAAATAGAGGAAAACAATAGAATGGGAAAGACTAGAGATCTCGTCAAGAAAATTAGAGATACCAAGGGAGCATTTGATGCAAAGATGGGCTCGATAAAGGACAGAAATGGTATGGACCTAACAGAAGCAGAAGATATTAAGAAGAGGTGGCAAGAATACACAGAACAACTGTACAAAAAAGACCTTCATGACCCAGATAATCACGATGGTGTGTTCACTGACCTAGAGCCAGACATCCTGGAATGTGAAGTCAAGTGCACCTTAGAAAGCATCACTACGAACAAAGCTAGTGGAGTTGATGGAATTACAGTTGAGCTATTTCAAATCCTGAAAGATGATGCTGTGAAAGTGCTGCACTCAATATGCCAGCAAATTTGGAAAACTCAGCAGTGGCCACAGGACTAGAAAAGATCCGTTTTTATTCTAATCCCAAAGAAAGGCAATGCCAAAGAATTCTCAAACTACCACACAATTGCACTCATCTCACACACTAGTAATATAATGCTCAAAATTCTCCAAGCCAGGCTTCAGCAATACGTGAACCGTGAACTTCCAGTTGTTCAAGCTGGTTTTAGAAAAGGCAGAGAAACCAGAGACCAAATTGCCAACATCCACTGGATCATGGAAAAAGCAAGAGAGTTCCAGAAAAACGTCTATTTCTGCTTTATTGACTATGCCAAAGCCTTTGACTGTGTGGATCACAATAAACTGTGGAAAATTCTGAAAGAGGTAGAAATACCAGACCACCTGACCTGCCTCTTGAGAAATTTGTATGCATATCAGGAAGCAACAGTTAGAAGTGGGCATGGAACAACAGCCTGGTTTCAAATAGGAAAAGGAATACGTAAAGGCTGTATATTGTCACCCTGTTTATTTAACTTATATGCAGAGTACATCATGAGAAACGCTGGGCTGGAAGAAGCACAAGCTGGAATCAAGATTGCCGCGAGAAATATCAATAACCTCAGCTATGCAGATGACACCACCCTTATGGCAGAAAGTGAAGAGGAACTAAAAAGCCTCTTGATGAAAGTGAAAGAGGAGAGTGAAAAAGTTGGCTTAAAGTCCAACATTCAGAAAATGAAGATCATGGCATCCGGTCCCATCACTTCATGGGAAATATATGGGGAAACTGTGGAAACAGTGTCAGACTTTATTTTTTTGGGCTCCAAAATCACTGCAGATGGTGATTGCAGCCATGAAATTAAAAGACACTTGCTCCTTGGAAAGAAAGTTATGACCAACCTAGATAACATATTGAAAAGCAGAGACATTACTTTGCCAACAAAGGTCCGTGTAGTCAAGGCTATGGTTTGTCCAGTGGTCATGTATGGATGTGAGAGTTGGACTGTGAAGAAAGCTGAGCGCCGAAGAATTGATGCTTTTGAACTGTGGTGTTGGAGAAGACTCTTGAGAGTCCCTAGGACTGCAAGGTCCAACCAGTCCATTCTGAAGGAGATCAGCCCTGGGATTTCTTTGGAAGGAATGATGCTAAAGCTGAAACTCCAGTACTTTGGCCACCTCATGTGAAGAGTTGACTCATTGGAAAAGACTCTGATGCTGGGAGGGATTGGGGGCAAGAGGACAAGGGGACGACAGAGGATGAGAGGGCTGGATGGCATCACTGACTCGATGGACGTGAGTCTGAGTGACCTCCGGGAATTGGTGATGGACAGGGAGGCCTGGCGTGCTGCGATTCATGGGGTCACAAAGAGTCGAACACGACTGAGCAACTGAACTGAACTGAAATGAACTGAACTGAGGACTCTTATGACTTCCTTGGTGGCTCAGATGGTAAAGCGTCTACCTACAATGTGGGAGACCCGAGTTCGATCCCTGGGTTGGGAAGATCCCCTGGAGAAGGAAATGGCAACCCATTCCAGTACTCTTTCCTGGAAAATCCCATGGATGTAGGGGCCTGGTAGGCTGCAATCCATAGGGTCGCAAAGAGTTGGACATAACTGAGCGACTTCACTTTACTTCTTCAGGACTCTTATAGGATTACTTGCCTTGGTGCTCATGAGTCAGGTAGCTCAGACAGTGAGTGGAGAAGCCGTTCAAAAGATAAATTGGCTGCCCTGAAGCACTTGTAACAAGCATGGGCAAAGACTACTGTGTTGTTTTATATTCGTTTTGGTTGCTGCAGTGGCACCATGTTTCATTTATTGGAGGAGACTGTTGCACGAAACAGTAGTATAAAGTAATAAAGTGGATTGCATGAGATTTTATATGATTTTGCAGATCCCTTTTTCTAAATCAATTCTTCAGTGCCAAGCTGGAGCTCTGTATTCCTTAAGGTTTTGTCAGATGATTAACATCACAGTCACTAAGAATCATTTAATACTCGTTTCAAATGTTCAATAGTAGAGCATACTGATAACATATAAAAACATCTCCATTATTATTATTTCCAACATCATCAAACTATTTCAAAGTGTAAGATAGTCGCAATTACTTTAAGGGAAGAAAAGAGCATTGGTATCAGACATCATCCCTAGATTCAAATCCAAGTCATTTACCAGCTCTGTAACCTTGGGAATATTAATTTCTCTGAGTCTGTATTTCTTCATGTACATAATGGAATCAGCAGTACTTACCTCACAGAGATTGTGAAGATTAAATATGTCCCTTTGGATATACTGTAGAATTGAATTGATATATCTGGTATTTTCCTAAAAGTAGCCACTGAGGTGGGGAAGTGAGTTGGGGATACAGATGAAACAAGATTTTCCATGACTGAAAATCAGTGAGGCTGAGAATAGGTGGGAATAGGCACAGGGAATTCATCTTTACTTTTGTATGCATTTGAATGATATCAATTTAACAGATTAAACAGAAACTTGGAAAACTATAGGTCAAACTTTCATCTATGTCCTCTGCCATATATCATAGTGTTATAACTGGAGGAGACCTGAAAAGGGCTAAGTAATTTACTCAAAATGACACTCCTAGATAACAATGGAATATAACATAGGTCTTCAGCTCCTAAGTAAAAGATTTTCCCATCGTTCTTGCTGACTTCTTTAACTATAGCACTTTTTAACATAAGTTCTATCAATTTCTTGCATGTAAGATTTTTTAAAATAAATTTACCTATTTGAAGGAGAATGAGGGGACTAATTTGAGAAATCTGAGGTTAATTCATACAATCCTTTTAAATCTACTCTTGCATTTGATCCTTGCAATGATCCTATGAGGTTCACAATGAGTTATTTCCACTTTCTACGTTAAGTGATGGGACATGTCCAAAGTTATTCAACAATTTGGTAATTGAACTAGAACTAAAACTCGGCTGTGGAGATCATTGAACCTCAAATCCACTTTCATTGCTAGTTTTAAACATTTGTAATAATTCCCTTTAACTTTGCAGAATCAAGAATCTTAATTTCTATCACATTCTAGGGTGATTTTTCTTTCATGCATATTTGGGTTTTCTGTGAAAAAGAAAATGGAGCTTAATATCAGCCTCTGGGGGGAATGAAAGTGGCCGAAAGCACTGAACACCTTGCAGGTGATTTTGTTAGAACATAAACTCACGTGAGAATACAAAAATCGTAAAATTAGGTATTGTTATTGTGAGTGGCTTAGATCTTTAAAGTGTGACTGTACATATTGTACATAAGTGAAGTTGCTCAGTCGTGTCCAACTCTTTGCGACCCCATGGATGGTAGCCTGCCAGGCTTCTCTGTTCATGGGATTTTCCAGGCATGAATACTGGAGTGGGTTGTTATTTCCTTCTTCAGGGATTCGTCCCAACCCAGGGGTCAAACCCGGGTCTCCTGCACTGCGGGTAGACTCTTTACCATCTGAGCCACCAGAGAAACATACTTTTGTGTAATTTTGTTTTGGATTTTCTGACAAAGGTATTCTTAAAATCTTATATGTAAATTTTGCATTTACATCTTATAAGAATTTTTATATGTGTTGTCACAATGAACTTCATGACAACCCTTTGAGGGATAGGGTTAAGTTGATGCATCTCTATTTTGCAGATGAAAAAACTGAGGTATTGGAAAAGTCAAATGGCTTGCTCAACTCCTTTCTTGTGTTTCTTATCACCTTATCTTTTAATTACCTCACAGTAGTTCACTCTTTCAAGCTTAGCTGATTATTATAGTAATGATACAATATTGAACTTCATTTTTTCGCATTATATATGCAGCCTTCACTTTCCTCATGGTAATATGTTCTTTCCTCTTAAATTCATGTTTTGTGTTTTAGCATTTCAGTTGTCCCTAGCTTCTTTAATCACATTAAGGAAAGCTGAGAAAAGAAGCTATAGGCTGGAGCCACTTCTGAATACCTTCTCTGGTGGTGATTCCTATAATTTGGATTATGTATCTCAGACACCCTCTAGATTTTGTGTATGTTGAGACTCTTGAATAGAAAAATCATAGTGAGCTACCTGCTGAGATGTCACAAGAGGAGGTTCTTTGATTCTGAGTTTTCCAATGTTTCTATGGTGATAGGTGTGACCCTTTTGGGAAGAAATCAGAGAAGTGGAGGATCTTTCAGTTTCCTTTTATTAACTATTTTTTTTTTCTAGCAACCATTTACCCTCAAATATATAATCTTCAAGTAGATACTGGGAGATCTCAATGGCACCCAGTTCAAGGAGCATTACAGCTCTAGAGTGCTGAGACTCAAATCTCAGTTCTACCATTACTAGCTGGAAGATTTGAGGATAAGCTTCTTCATCTTTCTGTGTCTCAGTTTCCTCATTTGAAAAATGGAGAAATAATGTACCCACTCTTAGAATTATGAGGATTAAATAAACTAATTCTTTTAGCAGCACTGTACCTAGCACATAGTAAGTACTCAGTGACTGTTGGCAATTACTGTTCTTTTATCACCATTTTGTTGTTAATGTCATGCTCAGAGTAGCTTCAATCTTGAAGATTTTCCCAGAGGACTATTGTAAAACTTTCTATTCCCCTGGAAGATATACAATTAAACTGTCTGAAAATATATGTGTATCTAGTTGGCCTATAGTTACCTTTTTCTAACATAAGAGACATAAGAAATGCTTTTTAAATTACCTATAATCTCAAAACACTAAAACATTGATTTTTCATTTTTCAAGCAGTTCCAGAATTTCTTATATGTCAGAGGCTGAAAGTGAGTGTTATCTGCTCAAGATCTTCTGAAATGATTGATTTGTTGTCCTTAGAGTTGTTTTTCTTTTAGCAGAAACTTTTTTAGAAAGAAGATACTCACCAGATTTGGGGTACTAGAAAGTAGTGAGGGAGTACTATAAGTACTGTAATTTGAGTTAGAGGATAAGAGTTCTGGTTCTGACTCCATCAATTTTAAACTCTATGACCTTGGGCCTCCAAATTAATTTCCTATGAAATGGGAATGATACATGAAAGCTCTCTATTTCCCTACTGTAAAGTTATATAGATGCACATGAGGGATTATTATTTGTATTGCAAAATGCTCTATCTCGTTAAGATACAAAGTAACTTCATAGGTCAGTGTCAAGATCCCCAATTCTTTGCTTTCTTTTGTAGTTGTAGACTCTAGTGGCTCTGCTTTGCTTCCCTCCTTAAAGATTTAACCTCTTACTTCATCCATAGACACTTTTTCCTCCTCAATTCTGGCCAAAGAGTGGGGTGTGTTTTTACTTGTCAGTTACCTGCTCCTGATGCTAAGAAAGATTGAAGGCAAAAGAAGAGAGTGGCAGAGGATGAGATGGTTAGAGGATGAGATGGTTAGAGGATGAGATGGTTAGTTAGCATCTCTGACTCAATGGACATGAATTTGAGCAAACTGCAGGAGATAGTAAAAGAAAGGGAAGCCTGATGTGCTGCAGTCCATGGGGTTGCAAAGAGTCGGACACAACTTAGTGACTGAACAATAAACAACAATACCTGCTCCTGTCCTTTGAAGGCACTGTTCATGTTCATAAAACAAGCAGATCACTGTGGAATACAGTGGGTAGCAAAATAAACTTGGAATATGACAAAAGTAGTATAATCTTATGAAATTTCTATGGTCATAGTCCCGGAAGCATGGTTTGTGATGTTTTGTATATATGAGACATTGACCTGCTATGGATGGGACTCAATCTTCCTCCCTCTCTCCTTTTTTTCCTCCAGTATTCCCTTCCTTAAGAGAAGAACCCAGAGGGATGGGATGGGGAGGGAGGTGGGAGGGGGGTTCAGCATGGGGAACACATGTACACCCGTGGTGGATTCATGTCAATGTATGACAAAACCAATACAATATTGTAAAGTAATTAGCCTCCAATAAATAAATATAAATAAATAAATTTTTTAAAAGGAGAAGAACCAGAAAATCCAGCTTCTAGAATGTTTCTTTCTTTCTTTCTTTTTTTTTTGGCCATGCCACTCAGCATTCAGGATCTTAGTTCCCCCTTAAGGGGATCAGGGATGGAACAGGTACCCCCACTCTCCCCCCACCCTCCAACACCCATGTAGTGGAAGCACTGAGTCTTAACCACAGGGCTGCCAGGGAAATCCAAGAAAGTCTAGCTTCTAGACAAAAAGGTTTGAAGAGCCAATTCAAGCAGAATAATGGTTATTATCTTAAGTAGGTAATTTGCATTTCTGAAGCCCTCCTGCCCATATGGTTCACATCTCAATAACATCTCAATACCAACCCCCCTTTGGGTATTTCCTGACCAATTCTTAAACAATTTCTAAGGAGCATCTTAGTCACAGACACTTTGAAGTGTGGCACCAACTCTAGAGAAAAGCAAAAAGTTTATAAAGCCCTTGAAAAAAACCTGAGTTTTCTTTAAGACTGTTCTGTACACCCTAATTTCCTTCTGTTTTAGATTTGGTCTGGCTATATGTTAAAGAAAACTTTTTTTTTTTTTTTTTTTTTAAGAGAGAGAAGCATATATACCTTCCTAATAGCTTTCCGTTTACTCACTCTTCCCAACATTTAGAATGTTGCCCAGGGTTTTCTAGTGGCTATTCCAATTGGCTGTTCTTTGAGTGAGAGGACACTAACCAGAAATGGCTGAAACATTCCTAACTATCAGCTATACCCTTTGTGCCATTTGACTAAAATATTTGTGATATAGATAGGACAAAAATAATATTTTTTAGACTCCTTGATGATTGCCATTCATTTCAGGTCAGTTCAGTCGCTCAGTCATGTCCAACTTTTTGCGACCCCATGAACCACAGGACGCCAGGACTCCCTGTCCATCACCAACTCCCGGAGTTCACCCAAATCCATGTCCATCGAGTTGGTCATGCCATCGAACCATCTCATCCTCTATCATCCCCTTCTCCTCCTAACCTCAATCTTTCCCAGCATCAGGGTCTTTTCAAATGAGTCAACTCTTCACATCAGGTGGCCAAAGTATTGGAGTTTCAGCTTCAACATCAGTTCTACCAATGAACACCCAGGACTGATTTCCTTTAGAGTGGACTGGTTGGATCTCCTTGCAGCCCAAGGGACTCTCAAGAGTCTTCTCCAACACCACAGTTCAAAAGCATCAATTCTTCAGCGCTCAGCCTTCTTCACAGTCCAACTCTCACATCCATACATGACCACTGGAAAAACCATAGCCCTGACTAGACGGACCTTTGTTGGCAAAGCAATATCTCTGCTTTTGAATATGTTATCTAGGTTGGTCATAACTTTCCTTCCAAGGAGTAAGCGTCTTTTAATTTCATGGCTCAATCACCATCTGCAGTGATTTTGGAGCCCCCCAAATAAAGTCAAACACTGTTTCCACTGTTTCCCCATCTATTTTCCATGAAGTGATGGGACCAGATGCCATGATCTTCGTTTTCTGAATGTTGAGCTTTAAGCCAACTTTTTCACTCTCCACTTTCACTTTCATCAAGAAGCTCTTTAGTTCTTCTTCACTTTCTGCTATAAGGGTGGTGTCATCTGCATATCTGAGGTTATTGATATTTCTCCCAGCATTCTTGATTCCAGCTTGTGTGTACTCCAATTCAGCCTTTCTCATGATGTACTCTGCATTTAAGTTAAATAAGCAGGGTGACAATATACAGCCTTGATGTACTCCTTTTCCTATTTGGAACCAGTCTGTTGTTCCATGTCCAGTTCTAACTGTTGCTTCCTGACCTGCATACAGGTTTCTCAAGAGGCAGGTCAGGTGGTCTGGTATTCCCATCTCTTCCAGAATTTTCCACAGTTTATTGTGATCCACACAGTCAAAGGCTTTGGCATAGTCAATAAAGCAGAAAAAGATGTTTTTCTGGAACTCTCTTGCTTTTTCGATGATCCAGCAGATGCTGGCAATTTGATCTCTGGTTCCTCTGCCTTTTCTAAAACCAGCTTGAACACCTGGAAGTTCACAGTTCACATATTGCTGAAGCCTGGCTTGGAGAATTTTGAGCATTACTTCACTAGCATGTGAGATGAGTGCAATTGTGTGGTAGTTTGAGCATTCTTTGGCATTGCCTTTCTTTGGGATTGGAATGAAAACTGACCTTTTCCAGTCCTGTGGCCACTGCTGAGTTTTCCAAATTTGCTGGCATATTGAGTGCAGCACTTTCACAGCATCATCTTTCAGGATTTGAAACAGCTCAACTGGAATTCCATCACCTCCACTATCTTTGTTTGTAGTGATCCTTCCTAAGGCCCACTTGACTTCACATTCCAGGATGTCTGGCCCTAGGTGAGTGATCACACCATCCTCATTATCTGGGTGCTGATCATCTTTTTTGTACAATTCTTCTGAGTGTTCTTGGCAGCTCTTCTTAATATCTTCTACTTCTGTTAGGTCCCTACCATTTCTGTCCTTTATTGAGCCCATCTTTGCATTATAGTATTATTGCCATTAAATAACCTTTCTTATCTCCTGACCATTCACTGGCCATTAGCACACTGTATAGAGAAGTACTCTGCTAAAAGAAAGGGATACAGAGAAGAACAAGATGAAGTATCTATTGTGGGGCTCACTTTATGGTAAGGGAAACAGACAATGCCTTTGTGCCAGGTACTGTTTTAAACTTTTGAACACATATTAAATTGATAAATCCTATGAGCTGGTACTATTATTATCCTTATTTTATAGTTGAGGAAACTGACAAACAGTGATGGAAAAAATTGCCTGAAGTCTTAATGTTATAAAGTTGCAGAACCAGGATATTAACCTAGGCAATATGATGTATGGACAAGAATGGGAAGTGACTTGGAGATGATAAGTTAGGTTTAAGACATATTGTACATTTTAGTGCATCTGATAAACAGTTGGCTGGAAATGGAGAGAGAAGAGTCAAAGGTGACCATCAATCACTGACACAGAATGGATTGATAGTAGTGGTAAACAATTTAGATTGTAAATATAGGAGGTGGAGAAGGTTTGTAAGCACACTGAGTATAAACAACTTGTCTGATGCCTAGGAGATATTCTTCTGGTCCCGAGAGAAAGATTCTTATCCTTAATAATAATAATGGTAGTGGTGATAACAATAGCTAATTATATTGAGAACTTTTTTATACGCTAAGAGCTATTTTAAGTGTGTTTACCTGTACTAATCCATTGAATCCTCACATTAACCCTATAGATGTGACATTTCCTCTACCTCTTGTCAGATAAAGGAAGTGAGGTTCACAGGTGTTAAATAGCTTATCAAAGTCACTTTGCTTCCTCAACCCTGTTGTTTCATAATCCATAGGAATTGAGGAAGAGCAGATAAGAGAGGCCTCTTGAAATTCTCTTGGCTAGAATTAACAAACCTTAGTCGAGGGATGGATGAATGGAGAAAATGAAAGTGAAGTTGCTCGGTTGTGTCCAACTCTTTGCGACCCCATGGACTGTAGCCTACCGGGCTTCTCCGTCCATGGGATTTTCCAAGCAAAAATACTGGAGTGGGTTGCCATTTCCTTCTCCAGAAGATCTTCCCGACCCAGGGATTAAACCCGGGTCTCCTGCATTGTAGTCAGACGCTTTACCGTCTGCGCCACCAGGAAAGTCCTGGATGAATGGAGAGGAAGTACCAAATTATCTCCCCTCTCTCCTACATATTTTTCTGGCAACAACCAAACAAGCTCTCCTGGCTTTCATTATGGCCCACCTGTACAGTATGAAAATTATCTGACCAGACATTCTTTTTCTACAATTGCACCTCCTTTCCCCCTCCTTCTTAAAATCAGAAATGGCTGCCCTCTCTGACCCCTTATACTTCACAGTTAATTACACCTCAAACATCTCTTATACTTTAACCCCTTTAATTTTCTTTTATTCTTTTCCACTTCTTATAATGAGAAGACACACTTCATTCTCCTTTTCTGTCACTCATCAAAAACTTTTAAAAATGTATTGAAGACTATCATGTACCAAACACTACTCTAAGCCTTTTAAATACATTACTGAAGAAAACATCAAAGGTGAAAATCTCTGCTTTCAAAAAATTTACAATTTAATGGAAATTAGAGTTGAGTTTTCTGCATCTGACTTCTGAAGTACTTATTCATTACTAGATTTCTTTCTCCATTAACCCTAACCCCTACCCCTAAAGAGGCTTCATAGAAGCCTTAGGGCTCAGCAGAGAACGATTTAAAATCTTTTAATTTTACATGGGAAAGTTGAGGCTTAGAAAGAAAAATGCCTTGACAAAGATTATAGGATATAATTCCTGGGCATCTAGCTCCCAGTTCAGTGCTCTCTTCTATACTTGCTGACTCTCCATGTCTGGTTGACCCAGATCTAAAACTGATAACAAGGTGCCTAGTGTAAACTCTGAAAGTGTTAGTCCCTCAGTTGTTTCCCACTCTTTGTGACCCCATGGACTGTAGCCTGCCAAACTTCTCTATCCACAGAATTCTCCAGATAAGAATACTGGCGTGAGTAGCCGTTCCCTTCTCCAGGGGATCTTCCTGACCCAGGGATTGAACCTGGGTCTTCTGCATTGCAGGAAGATTCTTCACTATCTGAGCCATCAGGGAAGCCCAGAATAACCTCTGACACATAGTAGTTATGCATAAATATTTTGTAAGTGCTGAATGTATACAAGAACAGCTCTACTCATATATATGGATCAAAGAAAAGAAAATGTGTTTTGAGAGAAAATTGGAGATATTTATTCTCTAAACTCTTTGATAATGACCCAGAAATGTTCCTCATAATCTCAGTAGAAGATTCATTGTGTATTATTGCCTATCTAATTATCTAATTAAGACTATTTTCTTTAATTCCTAACAGTCAATAAACAAAGGAATTATTTATAAGTTTATCTTTTACTCTTTTGTGTTTCTGTATTATAATTTGTATCCTCGCTGACTGTTCATTTAACTACATTAGGTCTTAAGCAGCTATTGTGACCCGTAAAATGAACATTTCTGTGAGTAAATGTAGTTGACATCCAAAACAATTAACTGTTTTATAGACTATCTTTTGAAATGCAACCAGGTCATAAATGAAACTAATTGTAATCGACTTGGTGAAACTTAGTGTGATCTGAAATCTGACCATTTAAGTCAAAAGCAAGCTATGACTTCATCTTTCTTGCCCTATATTTTCACCTCTAGTGACCTCTGCTGCTGCTGCTGCTAAGTCACTTCAGTCGTGTCCGACTCTGTGCGACCCCATAGATGGTAGCTCACCAGGCTCCCCCGTCCCTGGGATTCTCCAGGCAAGAACACTGGAGTGGGTTGCCATTTCCTTCTCCAATGCATGAAAGTGAAAAGTGAAAATGAAGTCGCTCAGTGGTGTCCAACTCTAGTAATCCCATGGACTGCAGCCTACCAGGCTCCTCCATCCATGGGATTTTCTAGGCAAAAGTACTGGAGTGGGGTGCCATTGCCTTCTCCGCTAGTGAGATTAGAATGTAGCTAAATGAAAGGAAATCTGGTTGATGAGGTGCTGGTAGGTACTAGTGATGGAAATGATTATGATAGTATAGGGCAGCTGAATGAAGCCACCTAGTGTTTACTTTCATTAAGAGGAAAAAGGAAACACTTGGCGGCTTCATTCAGCTACTCTACAACATCACAATCATTTCTTTAATTTGGGATTTCTGGTTTTCTTTAACAGTAATCTTTTGGTATTCTGATTACCTGCTCTGTGTTGCAAAACTCCTATATATCCTATCTACCCCCCTTACTTCCTCAGAGCAGTTCTCTCAGGGTTTACTCAAGATGCTGCCTGCCAGGCTTAAAGTCCTAAAAAGTCCTGCCAAATAATACATAACTCAACTTTTAGGTTGTGAATTTTTTTTTAGTTGAATATATATCTGAATCACTGTGCTGTACACCTGCAACTAATATGACATTGTACATCAACTATACTTTGATTTTTTTAAAAAGAAAAAATTATCTAAAAGAGAAATAGAAAATTGTTTATATTAACCACTCTTGGCTTGCATGTTTAAGAGAAGTAGAAAGATAAAATGCTTATTTAGAGAGATTTGGCATTGATGTGTAAGCAAGTTTATTAGAGTAAATATCCATACAGGAGGGTGGAACTCTTCTGTATGGAGTGAGAATTAGGCCAGAAAGGGGAGAATTCAGGAAACTATGTAGCTATAAGGATATTCCTATGAAGGTAGTGCTAGTTGGACACGTTGAAAGAAACAAATTCATATGCATAGAAGACGTGAGGGAAAGAGGCAGCTAATACTGCTGGGGACCAGTCAGGGCTATCTTGGTGAGCAGAATATGCAAATTAGAATGTTGTCAAAATTCTGACTTCTTAGTATCTAGTAAGTCCTGAAAAATTATATTTCTAGAATACAATCATGTGTAACCAAGAGTTAGTGGCATACTGTATCCATACAGTGGGTTAGATTTTATTTTTAAATTGTCTTTCCCTTGGTTCTTTTCCAGATATGGATCAACTCATAAACAACTGGGAGGTCCAACTTAATTCAGAAGGTGGCTCAATGCATATGTTCAAACAGGTCGGTTATCAAGAAAGTGAATATTCATATTGAGCCATAATAGTGTTCAGTACATGGTAATCATAAAGCTGAAGCTCATTTTTCTTTCTAACAACATGTTGGGGACTGAGAGGAGTGAAAGAAGGGAGGTTTCCAGAAAATACTTGGATGCCTAAGTTTCTGGTTCAAATAGGGAGTAAATCTGGCATAAAAGAAGTATATCCTTTGGGATCAAGGCTATATGGACAAGATTAGACACTTGGTAGAAGACAGAAATCATTTATCTAGCACTGTTCCATATTTCAAGCACTCGGAAGACTAAATTCAATGTCTTATTTTATCTTTGCAATAACTCTTTTGGATAGTGCATTAGTATTCTACAGATAGACAGAAACACCAGAATATGTATTTTTCAATTTCTCTCTATCCTTGTATCTACAAATATACATAAAATTTGTATCTATCTATATCTATTTACTCCATATGTCTGTAGATACAAATAATATATATGTATGTGTATCTTTACACCTAAAATAAAATTACATCTCTATCTATATAGCTATCCAAATATACATATCTTTATCTACCTATCTATAGAGAAATAATTTTTGTGTGTACTTCTTTATTTATTTATTTTTCAATTGGAGGAAAATCGCTTTAGAGTGTTGTGTTGGTTTCTGCCACACCACAATGCAAATCAGCTGTAATTATCCATATATCCCCTCCCTCTTGAACCTCCTTCCCCTCTCCTCACCCCATCACTCTAGGTCATCACAGAGCACCAGACTGGGCTTCCTGTGTTATATAGCAGCTTCTCACTGCTATCTATTTTGCACATGCTAGTACATATATGTTGATGCTGCTTTCTCCATTCATCCCATTCGCTCCCTCCCTTACTGTGTCAATTCTATTCTCTACATCTATGTCTCCATTCCTTCCCTGCAAACAGGTTCATCGATATGATTTTTATAGATTCTGTATATATGTATTAATATACAATATTTGTTTTCCTCTTTTTGACTTACTTCATTCTGTATAAAAGGCTCTAGGTTCATCTACCTCACTGGAACTGACTCAAATTCGTTCTTTTTGTGGCTGAGTAATAGTCCATTGTATATATGTACCACATCTTTATCCATTCATCTGTCAATGGACATCTAGGATGCTTCCATGTTCTAGCTATTGTAAATAGTGCTGCAATGAACACTGGGGTACACATTTCTTAGAATTGTGGTTGTCTTGGGGTATATTCCACAGTAGTGGGATTGCTGGGTCATATTGTAGATTTGTTCCTAGCTTTTTAAGGAATCTATAGAGAAAGAGTTTTTAAAATTTTATTTTATTGAAGTATAGTTGATTTACAATGTTGTGTTAATTTCTACTGTACAACAAAATGATTCAGTTATACATATGTGTATATATATAGTATTCCATATTATTTTCCATTATAGTTTATCACAGGATATTGAATAGCATTTCCTGTGCTATACAATAAGACTTTGCTGTTTATCCATTATATATATATATATAATATTTTGCATCTGCTAATCCCAAACTCCTAATCCATCCCTCCCCCACCCCTCCCCTCCCCTACCCCCATTAGCAACCACAAGTCTGTTCTCTATGTCTCAGATGTACGCCTAGGAGTGGGATTACAGGACCATATGGCTTATATTCTAGGCAGCCAAAGACGAAGAAGCTCTATACAGTCAGCAAAAACAAGACCAGGAGCTGACTGTGGCTCAGATCATGAACTCCTTATTGCCAAATTCAGACTTAAATTGAAGAAAGTGGGGAAAATCACTAGACCATTCAGGTATGATCTAAATCAAATCTCTTATGATTATACAGTGGAAGTGAGAAATAGATTTAAGGGACTAGATCAGATAGACAGAGTGCCTGATGAACTATGGACAGAGGTTTTTGACATTGTACAGCAGCCAGGGATCAAAACTATCCCCAAGAAAAAGAAATGTTAAAAAAAAAAAAAAAAGCTGTCTGGGGAGGCCTTACAAATAGCAGTGAAAAGAAGAGAAGTGAAAAGCAAAGGAGAAAAGGAAAGATATAAGCATCTGAATCCAGAGTTCCAAAGAATAGAAAGGAGAGAAAAGGCAGCTTTCCTCAGTGATCAATGCAAAGAAATATAGGGAAAAAATAGAATTAAAAATGACTAGAGATCTCTTTAAGAAAATTAGACATACTGAAAGGTTGTTGCTGAAATATGAAAGATGCTGGGATTATTGGCCTCTGGAGGAGAAGAATTCAATCTGGGGCCAGAGATGAGGCTTGATTACTCAGAGATTTTGTGTAATAAAGTTTTATTAAAGTATAAAAGAGATAGAGAAAGCTTATGACACACACATCAGAAGGGAGATGGAGAGTGCCCCCTGCTAGTCTTTAGCAATGGAGTTATATACTCCAATTAGTTATTACAATGAATCAAAAGAATGTCCACAGGTTGCAAAGATCTTACTAGACCCATTCCCACAATCCACATTTCAAGATAACAGGATTAGCCAGAAGTTTTTCAGGAAGGAGAAACTGTCCTCAAGCTGGATACATCCCTATATAATCCTTAGTACAGAGTGCAAACTGAGCCCTTTGTTGTGTAATCATTAGTTTCAGACTTAAAGATAAAAATGTTTTCTTTAGGTGAATATATTCCCAAAGGAAACAATTCCATTCACCATTGCAAATAACAGAATAAAAGAATTAGGAATATGACCTGCCTCTTGAGCAACCTATATGCAGATAAGGAAGCAACAGTTAGAACTGGACATGGAACAAAAGGCTGGTTCCAAATAGGAAAAGGAGTACATCAAGGCTGTATATTGTCACTCTGCTTATTTAACTTTTATGCAGAGTACATCATGAGAAACACTGGGCTGGAAGAAGCACAAGCTGGAATCAAGATTGCCAGGAGAAATATCAATCACCTCAGATATGCAGATGACACCACCCTTATGCAGACAGTGAAGAGGAACTAAAAAGCCTCTGGATGAAAGTGAAAGAGGAGAGTGAAAAAATTGGCTTAAAGCTCAACATTCAGAAAACGAAGACCATGGCATCTGGTCCCATCACTTCATGGGAAATAGATAGGGAAACAGTGGAAAGAGTGTCAGGCTTTACTTTTTTGGGCTCCAAAATCACTGCAGATGGTGATTGCATCCATGAAATTAAAAGACGCTTACTCCTTGGAAGGAAAGTTATGACCAACCTAGATAGCATATTCAAAAGCAGAGACATGACTTTGCCAACAAAGGTCTGTGTAGTCAAGGCTATGGTTTTTCCAGTGGTCATGTATGGATGTGAGAGTTGGACTGTGAAGAAAGCTGAGCACAGAAGAATTGATGCTTTTGAACTGTGGTTTTGGAGAAGACTCTTGAGAGTCCCTTGGACTGCAAGGAGATCCAACCAGTCCATTCTGAAGGAGATCAGCCCTGGGATTTCTTTAGAAGGAATGATGCTAAAGCTGAAACTCCAGTACTTTGGCCACCTCATTCAAAGAACTGACTCATTGGAGAAGACTCTGATGCTGGGAGGGGTTGGTAGCAGGAGGAGAAGGGGATGACAGAGGATGAGATGGCTGGATGGCATCACCGACTTGATGGACATGGATTTGGGTGGACTCCGGGAGTTGGTGATGGACGGGGAGGCCTGGTGTGCTGCAATTCATGGGGTCGCAAAGAGTCGGACACGACTGAGCAACTGAACTGAACTGAACTGAAAGAGACAAAAGACCTATATATAGAAAACTATAAAACACTGCTGAAAGAAATCAAAGAGGGCATTAATAGATGGAGATATATACCGTGTTCATGGATTGGAAGAATCAATATAGTGAAAATGAGTATACTACCCAAAGGAATCATTAGATTCAATGCTATCCCTATCAAACTACCAACGGTATTTTCACAGAGCTAGAACAAATAATTTCACAATTTGTATGGAAATACAAAAAACCTCGAACAGCCAAAGCAGTTTTGAGAAAGAAGAATGGAACTGGAGGAATCAACCTGCTACAAAGCCACAGTCATCAAGACGGTATAGTACTGACACAAAGACAGAAATATAGGTCAATGGAACAAAATAGAAAGCCCAGAGATGAATCCACGCACCTATGGACACCTTATCTTTGACAAAGGAGGCAAGAATATACAATGCAGAAAAGACAATCTCTTTAGCAAGTGGTTCTGGGAAAGCTGAACAACCACTTGTAAAAGAATTAAACCAGAACACTTTCTAACACCATACACAAAAATAAATTCAAAATGGATTAAAGATCTCAATGTAAGACCAGAAACTATAAAACTCCTAGAGGAGAAGATAGGCAAAACACTCTCCAACATAAATCACAGCAGGATCCTCTATGACCCACCTACCAGAATATTGGGGGAAAAAAAGCAGAAATAAACAAATGTCACCTAGTTAAAATTAAAAGCTTCTGCACAACAAAGGGAACTGTAAGCAAGGTGAAAAGACAGCCTTCAGAATGGGAGAAAATAATAGCAAATGAGGCAACTGACAAAGAATTAATCTCAAAAATATACAAGCAGCTCATCCAGCTCAATTCCAGAAAAATAAACGACTCAATCAAAAAATGAGCCAAAGAACTAAACAGACATTTCTCCAAAGAAGATATACAGACGGCTAACAAACACATGAAAAGATGCTCAACATCACTCATTATCAGAGAAATTCAAATCAAAACCACAATGAGATATCATTTCAGGCCAGTAAGAATGGCAGCTATCCAAAAATCTATAAGCAATAAATGCTGGAGAGGGTGTGGAGAAAAGAGAACCCTCTTACACTGTTGGTGGGAATGTAAACTAGTACAGCTACTATGGAGAACATTGTGGAGATTCCTTTAAAAACTGGAAATAGAACTGCCATATGACCCAGCAATCCCAGTGTGGGGCATACACACCAAGGAAACCAGAATTGAAAGAGACGAATGTATCCCAATGTTCATTGCAGCACTGTTTATAATAGCCAGGACATGGAAGCAACCTAGATGTCCATCAGCAGATGAATGGATATGAAAGCTGTGGTACATATACACAATGGATGATTACTCAGCCATTAAAAAGAATACTTTTGAATCAGTTCTAATGAGGTGGATGAAACTGGAGCCTAGGGGGGGAGGAGCCAAGATGGCGGAGGAGTAGGACGGGGAGAACACTTTCTCCCCCACAAATTCATCAAAAGAGCATTTAAACATCGAGTAAATTCCACAAAACAACTACTGAATGCTGGCAGAGGACATCAGGCACCCAGAAAAGCAACCCAACTCTTCAAAAGGAGGTAGGAAAAAATACAAAAGACAAAAAAAGAGACAAAAGAGGGAGGGACGGAGCTCCGTCCTGGGAAGGGAGTCTTAAAAAGAGAGAAGTTTCCAAACACCAGGAAACCTTCTCACTGCCGAATCTGTGCTGAGCTTTGGAAGCACAGAGGGCAACATAACAGGGAGAAAAAATAAATAAACAATTAAAACTCGCAGATTGCGAGCCCTATGGTAACTCCCCCAGCGGAGAAGCAGCGCAGACACCTGCACGCCATTAGCAAGCGGGGGCTGGGTAGGGAGGCGTGGCGTGGGCTGCATCGCTCAGAATAAGAATCTGGCCTGGATACCCTGAGCACTATCTGAGCGAAGTAATTTGGGCTAGCAAACCAGACTGTGGGATATCTACCACGCGAAAAGCCAGCCCCAACTTAAGACACCACCAGGCCCCCGCAAGGAACAAAGGACTGAACAGAGATAGCAGAGATAGCCGGCTGCAGACCTTCCCCCTCCGGTGACAGGCAGCCAGAGCCGGAAGGGGGCAATCGCAGCCCCAGAGAGACATTATCTATAAAACTGTAAGCAGGCTTCTTTGCTAACTAAAACTTCTTGGGGGTCTGGACGGTCAACATTTGCCTGAGAAGGTGCGCTGGTTTTACACCCAGATAACCGAGTGGCGGCGAGGCGATAAGTCGCAGCATTGGCGCTCGCCAAACACCTCATCACCTGAGCTGCTCGGACCTGGGAAGAGCACAAAACGCAGGCCCAACTGAGTCTGCGCCTCTGAGGACTACCCGAGTGCCTGAACCTGAGTGGCTTGGACCTGGGAGGTGCAAGCAGCCCAGGGCCGGCCTCGGATTGTTCCCGGCGGAACAACCTAGAGCCCGAGCAGCGTGGGCAGGGAGGCTACACGCGCCGTGAGCGGGGGCAGACCCAGTGTGGCTGAGGCACTGTGAGCGCATGCCAGTGTTATTTGTTTGCAGCATCCCTCCCTCCCTCCCCACAGCGCGACTGAACAAGTGAGCCTAAAAAAAAAAAAAAAAAGTTTCCCCCACCGTCCCCTTTGTGTCAGGGCGGTAACCAGACACTGAAGAGACCAGCAAACAGAAGAAGTTATAGCAGAGGGAAACACCTTGGAAGCTACAGGCAATAGATTAAAACCCCGTGGTTACTACGGACTACATAGGAAGGGGCCTATAGATCTTGAGAAATATAAGTCGGACCAAGGAACTAGCCAAAAATGAACTGAACCCACAATACTCACAATAAAACCAGAAAAAGGCCTAGATATATTTTTACTATTTTTACGATCATTCTTTCTTTCTTTCTTTTTTTAATTTTTAGAAAAAAAATTTTTTTAAGTCCTCTATTGTTCCTTTAATTTTCACTTTTATAACCTATTACTTTACAAAAAAAAAAAAAGACCCTATTTTTTTCCTTCTTCAGCAAACTTCATATATATATTTTATAATTTCTTGACCTTGTTTTTTTTTTTTTTCTTCTACTTTTCTTCTTTTCTTTAACATTGTATTTTTGAAATTCCAAACTCTACTCTAGATTTTTAATTTTAGCTTTTTGGTATATGTTATCAATTTTGTACCTATAGTTTTTTTTTTATGTAATTTCTGTGACTTTTTTTTTTTCTGTTTCTTTCTCTTCTTCTTTTATATAACATTGTATATCTGAAATTCCAAACTCTACTCTAGATTTTTAATTTATGCTTTTTGGTATTTGATATTAATTTTGTCCCTGTATTTTCCTTATAATTTTTGCAACATTGTTTGTTTTCGTTTGTTTGTTTGTTTTCTCTCTTTATGTCTCTTCTTCCTTTTTTTTTTGAAATTCCAAACTCTACTCCAGATTTTTAATTTTTGCTTTTTGGTATTAGTTATCAATTTTGTACCTGTATTTTCTTTATAATTTTCACGACCTTGTTTGTTTTTCTTTGTTCGTTTTTTCTCTCTTTCTTTTCCTTCTTCTTTTCTGTAACATCGTATTTTTGAAATTCCAAACGCTGCTCTAGATTTTTAATTTTTGCTTTTATGTATTTGTTACCAATTTTGTACCTTTAAGAACCCAATCCTCAGGACCCATTTTTCACTAGGGAGCGAGATTACTGAACTTCACTGCTCTTCCTCCCTTTGGACTCTCCTTTTTCTCCACCAGGTCGCCTGTGTCTCCTCCCTAACCCCTCTCTACTCTACCCAACTCTGTGAGTTTCTGTGTGTTCTAGATGGTGGACAACACTTAGGGAACTGATTACTGGCTGGATCTGTCTCCCTCCTTTTCATTCCCCCCTTTTATCCTTCTGGCCACCTCTGTCTCCTTCCTCCTTCTTCTCTTCTCTGTATAACTCCGTGAACATCTCTGAGTGGTCCAGTTGTGGAGTGCACATAAGGAAGTGACTACTGGCCACACCACTCTCTCCACAATTGATTCCACCCCATCTCATTTGGGTCACCTCTAACTCCTTCCTCCCTCTTCTCTTCTCCATGTAATGCTGTGAACATCTCTGAGTGACCCTCACAGTAGAGAAACCTTTCATCTTTAATGTAGATGTTTTATCAATGGTGCTGTATAGAAGGAGAAGTTTTGAAACTACTGTAAAAATAAGACCAATAACCGGAAGCAGGAGGCTTAAGTCCAAACCCTGACTCCAGGGAACTCCTGACTCCAAGGAATATTAATAGACAGGAGGTCATCAAACACCTCCATACCAACATTGAAACCAAGCACCACACAAGGGCCAATAAGTTCCAGGGCAAGACATACCAAGCAAATTCTCCAGCAACAAAGGAACACAGCCCTGAGCTTCAAGATACAGGCTGCCCAAAGTCACCCCAAAACCATAGACATCTCATAACTCATTACTGGACATTTCATTGCACTCCAGAGAGAAGAAATACAGCCCCACCCACCAGAACACCGACACAAGCTTCCCTAACCAGGAAACCTTGACAAGCCACCTGTACAAACCCACACACAGCGAGGAAAACCCACAATAAAAAGAACTCCACAAACTGCCAGAATACAGAAAGGACACCCCAAACTCAGCAATTTAAACAAGATGAAGAGACAGAGGAATACCCAGCAGATAAAGGAACAGGGTAAATGCCCACCAAACCAAACAAAAGAGGAAGAGATAGGGAATCTACCTGATAAAGAATTCCGAATAATGATAGTGAAATTGATCCAAAATCTTGAAATTAAAGTGGAATCACAGATAAATAGCCTGGAGACAAGGATTGAGAAGATGCAAGAAAGGTTTAACAAGGACGTAGAAGAAATAAAAAAGAGTCAATATATAATGAATAATGCAATAAATGAAATTAAAAACACTCTGGAGGCAACAAATAGTAGAATAACAGAGGCAGAAGATAGGTTTAGTGAATTAGAAGATAGAATGGTAGAAATAAATGAATCAGAGGGGATAAAAGAAAAACAAATTAAAAGAAATGAGGACAATCTCAGAGACCTCCAGGACAATATTAAATGCTACAACATTCGAATCATAGGGGTTCCAGAAGAAGAAGACAAAAAGAAAGACCATGAGAAAATACTTGAGGAAATAATAGTTGAAAACTTCCCTAAAATGGGGAAGGAAATAATCACCCAAGTTCAAGAAACCCAGAGAGTCCCAAACAGGATAAAGCCAAGGTGAAACACCCCCAAGACACATATTAATCAAATTAACAAAGATCAAACACAAAGAACAGATATTAAAAGCAGCAAGGGAAAAACAACAAATAACACACAAGGGAATTCCCATAAGGATAACAGCTGATATTTCCATAGAAACTCTTCAAGCCAGGAGGGAATGGCAAGACATACTTAAAGTGATGAAAGAAAATAACCTACAGCCCAGATTACTGTACCCAGCAAGGATTTCATTCAAGTATGAAGGAGAAATCAAAAGCTTTTCAGACAAGCAAAAGCTGAGAGAATTCAGCACCACCAATCCAGCTCTCCAACAAATACTAAAGGATATTCTCTAGATAGGAAACACAAAAATGGTGTGTAAATACGAACCCAAAACAATAAAGTAAATGGCAACGGGATCATACTTATCAGTAATTACCTTAAACGTAAATGGGTTGAATGCCCCAACCAAAAGAAAAAGGACTGACTGAATGGATACAAAAACAAGACCCCCACATATGTTGTCTACAAGAGACCCACCTCAAAACAGGGGACACATACAGACTGAAAGTGAAGGGCTGGAAAAAGATTTTCCATGCAAATAGGGACCAAAAGAAAGCAGGAGTAGCAATACTTATATCAGATAAATAGACTTTAAAACAAAGGCTGTGAAAAGAGACAAAGAAGGTCACTACATAATGACCAAAGGATCAATCCAAGAAGAAGATATAACAATTATAAATATATATGCACCCAACACGGGAGCACCGCAGTATGTAAGACAAATGCTAAAAAGTATGAAAGGAGAAATTAACAATAACACAATAATAGTGGGAGACTTTAATACCCCACTCACACCTATGGAAAGATCAACTAAACAAAACATTAACAAGGAAACACAAACTTTAAACGATACAATAGATCAGTTAGACCTAATTGTTATCTATAGGACATTTCATCCCAAAACAATGAATTTCACCTTTTTCTCAAGCGCACATGGAACCTTCTCCAGGATAGATCACATCCTGGGCCATAAAACTAGCCTTGGTAAATTCAAAAAAATAGAAATCATTCCAAGCATCTTTTCTGACCACAATGCAGTAAGATTAGATCTCAATTACAGGAGAAAAACTATTAAAAATTCCAACATATGGAGGCTGAACAACACGCTGCTGAATAACCAACAAATCACAGAAGAAATCAAAAAAGAAATCAAAATATGCATAGAAACGAATGAAAATGAAAACACAACAACCCAAAACCTGTGGGACACGGTAAAAGCAGTCCTAAGGGGAAAGTTCATAGCAATACAGGCACACCTCAAGAAACAAGAAAAAAGTCAAATAAATAACCTAACTCTACACCTAAAGCAACTAGAAAAGGAAGAAATGAAGAACCCCAGGGTTAGTAGAAGGAAAGAAATCTTAAAAATTAGAGCAGAAATAAATGCAAAAGAAACAAAAGAGACCATAGCAAAAATCAACAAAACCAAAAGCTGGTTCTTTGAAAGGATAAAAAAAATTGACAAACCATTAGCCAGACTCATCAAGAAACAAAGGGAGAAAAATCAAATCAATAAAATTAGAAATGAAAATGGAGAGATCACAAAAGACAACACAGAAATACAAAGGATCATAAGAGACTACTATCAACAATTATATGCCAATAAAATGGACAACGTGGAAGAAATGGACAAATTCTTAAAAAAGTACAACTTTCCAAAACTGGACCAGGAAGAAATAGAAAATCTTAACAGACCCATCACAAGCACGGAAATTGAAACTGTAATCAAAAATCTTCCAGCAAACAAAAGCCCAGGTCCAGACGGCTTCACAGCTGAATTCTACCAAAAATTTAGAGAAGAGCTAACACCTATCCTGCTCAAACTCTTCCAGAAAATTGCAGAGGAAGGTAAACTTCTAAACTCATTCTATGAGGCCACCATCACCCTAATACCAAAACCTGACAAAGATCCCACAAAAAAAGAAAACTACAGGCCAATATCACTGATGAACATAGATGCAAAAATCCTTAACAAAATTCTAGCAATCAGAATCCAACAACACATTAAAAAGATCATACACAATGACCAGGTGGGCTTTATCCCAGGGATGCAAGGATTCTTCAATATCCACAAATCAATCAATGTAATACACCACATTAACAAATTGAAAAATAAAAACCATATGATTATCTCAATAGATGCAGAGAAAGCCTTTGACAAATTTCAACATCCATTTATGACAAAAACTCTCCAGAAAGCAAGAATAGAAGGAACATACCTCAACATAATAAAAGCTATATATGACAAACCCACAGCAAACATTATCCTCAATGGTGAAAAATTGAAAGCATTTCCTCTAATGTCAGGAACAAGACAAGGGTGCCCACTTTCACCATTACTATTCAACATAGTTTTGGAAGTTTTGGCCACAACAATCAGAGCAGAAAAAGAAATAAAAGGAATCCAAATTGGAAAAGAAGAAGTAAAACTCTCACTATTTGCAGATGACATGATCCTCTACATAGAAAACCCTAAAGATTCCACCAGAAAATTACTAGAACTAATCAATGACTATAGTAAAGTTGCAGGATATAAAATCAACACACAGAAATCCCTTGCATTCCTATACACTAATAATGAGAAAACAGAAAGAGAAATTAAGGAAACAATTCCATTCACCATTGCAATGGAAAGAATAAAATACTTGGGAATATATCTACCTAAAGAAACTAAAGACCTATATATAGAAAACTATAAAACACTGGTGAAAGAAATCAAAGAGGACACTAACAGATGGGGAAATATACCATGTTCATGGATTGGAAGAATCAATATAGTGAAAATGAGTATACTACCCAAAGCAATTTATAGATTCAATGCAATCCCTATCAAGCTACCAACAGTATTCTTCACAGAGCTAGAACAAATAATTTCACAATTTGTATGGAAATACAAAAAACCTCGAATAGCCA
The DNA here is from genome assembly GCF_002263795.3 of Bos taurus. Classification (NCBI taxonomy): domain Eukaryota; kingdom Metazoa; phylum Chordata; class Mammalia; order Artiodactyla; family Bovidae; genus Bos; species Bos taurus. Next base: position 93,331,353 of record NC_037357.1, read on the forward strand.
AAGCGATCCTGAGAAAGAAGAATGGAGCTGGAGGAATCAACCTACCTGATTTCAGGCTCTACTACAAAGCCACAGTTATCAAGACAGTATGGTACTGGCACAAAGACAGAAATATAGATAAATGGAACAAAATAGAAAGCCCAGAGATAAAATCCAAGCACATATGGACACCTTATCTTTGACAAAGGAGGCAAGAATATACAGTGGATTAAAGACAATCTCTTTAACAAGTGGTGCTGGGAAATCTGGTCAACCACTTGTAAAAGAATGAAACTAGAACACTTTCTAACACCATACACAAAAATAAAGTCAAAATGGATTAAAGATCTAAACATAAGACCAGAAACTATAAAACTCCTAGAGGAGAACATAGGCAAAACACTCTCGGACATACATCACAGCAGGATCCTCTATGACCCACCTCCCAGAATATTGGAAATAAAAGCAAAAATAAACAAATGGGACCTAATTAACCTTAAAAGCTTCTGCCCATCAAAGGAAGCTATTAGCAAGGTGAAAAGACAGCCTTCAGAATGGGAAAAAATAATAGCAAATGAAGCAACTGACAAACAACAAATCTCAAAAATATACAAGCAACCCCTACAACTCAACTCCAGAAAAATAAATGACCCAATCAAAAAATGGACCAAAGAACTAAATAGACATTTCTCCAAAGAAGACATACAGATGGCTAACAAACACATGAAAAGATGCTCAACATCACTCATTATCAGAGAAATGAAAATCAAAACCTCTATGAGGTACCATTTCACACCAGTCAGAATGGCTGCGATCCAAAAGTCTACAAATAATAAATGCTGGAGAGGGTGTGGAGAAAAGGGAACCCTCTTACACTGTTGGTGGGAATGCAAACTAGTACAGCCACTATGGAGAACAGTGTGGAGATTCCTTAAACAACTGGAAATAGAACTGCCTTATGATCCAGCAATCCCACTGCTTGGCATACACACTGAGGAAACCAGAAGGGAAAGAGACACGTGTACCCCACTGTTCATCGCAGCACTGTTTATAATAGCCAGGACATGGAAGCAACCTAGATGTCCATCAGCAGATGAATGGATAAGTAAGCTGTCGTACATATACACAATGGAGTATTACTCAGCCATTAAAAAGAATACATTTGAATCAGTTCTAATGAGGTGGATGAAACTGGAGCCTATTACACAGAGTGAAGTAAGCCAGAAAGAAAAACACCAATACAGTATACTAACGCATATATATGGAATTTAGAAAGATGGTAACAATAACCCTGTGAACGAGACAGCAAAAGAGACAGTGATGTATAGAACAGTCTTTTGGACTCTGTGGGAGAGGGAGAGGGTGGGAAGATTTGGGAGAATGGCATTGAAACATGTAAAATATCATGTTTGAAACAAGATTCTAGTCCAGGTTCGATGCACGATACTAGACGCTTGGGGCTAGTGCGCTGGGACGACCCAGAGGGATGGTATGGGGAGGGAGGAGGGAGGAGGGTTCAGGATGGGGAACACATGTATACCTGTGGTGGATTCATTTTGATATTTGGCAAAACTAATACAATATGTAAAGTTTAAAAATTAAATAAAATTAAAAAAAAAAAAAAAGAAACTGGAGCCTATTATACAGAGTGAAGTAAGCCAGAAAGAAAAACACCAATACAGTATACTAATGCATATATATAGAATTTAGAAAGATGGTAATGATAACCCTGTATGCGAGACAGCACAAGAGACACAGATGTATAGAACAGTCTTTTGGACTCTGTGGGAGAGGGAGAGGGTGGGATGATTTGGGAGAATGGCATTGAAACATGTATAATATCATATGTGAAATCAATCACCAGTTCAGGTTTGATGCATGATCCAGGATGCTTGGGGCTGGTGCACTGGGATGACCCAGTGGGATGGGATGGGGAGGAAGGTGGGGCGGGGGGTTCAGGATGGGGTTTACGTGTACATCCGTGGTCGATTCATGTTGATGTATGGCAAAACCAATACAGTATTGTAAAGTAATTAGCCTCCAATTAAAATAAATAAATTTATATTAAAACAAAAAGAAGTAATCCAAATGTCCATTGACACAGAAATGGAAAAAAAAATTGTGTGATTAAGACTATGGAATGTAGTGGGGAAAAAAAAGTCTGTCCTTTCTTCCTCCTTGAGAATTCCAGACCCCTCTCTCCTTGGGGACCCCTGGACTTCTTATCAACCTACCTAGGAATTGACTTTGTCAATACCAAGGGAACATTTCATGCAAAGATGGGCTCAATAAAGGACAGAAATGGTATGGACCTAACAGAAACAGAAGATATTAAGCAGACGTGTCAAGAACACACAGAAGAACTGTACAAAAAAGATCTTCACGACCCAGACAATCAGGATGGTGTGATCACTCACCTAGGGACAGACATCCTGGAATGTGTAGTCAAGTGGGCTTTAGGAAGCATCATTATGAACAAAGCTAGTGGAGGTGATGGAATTCCAGTTGAGTTATTTCAAATCCCCAAAGATGATGCTGTGAAAGTGCGGGACAAAATATGCCAGCAAATTTGGAAAACTCAGCAGTGGCCACAGGACTGGAAAAGGTCAGTTTTCATTCCAATCCCAAAGAAAGGCAATGCCAAAGAATGCTCAAACTACAACACAATTGCACTCATCTCACATGCTAGTGAAGTAATGCTCAAAATTCTCCAAGCCAGGCTTCAGCAATATGTGAACTTTGAACTTCCAGTTGTTCAAGCTGGATTTCGAAAAGGCAGAGGAACCAGAGATCATATTGCCAACATCTGCTGGATCATTGAAAAAGCAAGAGAGTTCCATTAAAACATCTATTTCTGCTTTATTGACTATGCCAAAACCTTTGACTGTGTGGATCATAATAAACTGTGGAAAATTATGAAAAAGATGGGAATACCAGACCACCTGACCTGCCTCTTGAGAAACCTGTATGCAGGTCAGGAAGCAACAATTAGAACTGGACATGGAGCAAGAGACTGGTTCCAAATAGGAAAAGGAGTACATCAAGGCTGTATATTGTTACCCTGCTTATTTAACTTAAATGCAGAGTACTTCATGAGAAATGCTGAGCTGGAAGAAGCACAAGCTGGTATCAAGATTGATGGGAGAAATATCAATAATCTCAGATATGCAGATGACAACACCCTTATGGCAGAAAGTGAAGAAGAACTAAAGAGCTTCTTGATGAAAGTGAAAGGAGAGTGAAAAAGTTGGCTTAAAGCTCAACATTCAGAAAACTAAAATCATGGCATCTTGTCCCATCACTTCATGGGAAATTGATGGGGAAACAGTGTCTGACTTTATTTTTTGGGGCTCCAAAATCACTGCAGATGGTGATTGCAGCCATGAAATTAAAAGACCCTTACTCCTTGGAAGGAAAGATATGAGTGACTTAGACAGCATATTCAAAAGCAGAGACATTACTTTGTTAACAAAGTTTTTTCGAGTAGTCATGTATGGATGTGAGAGTTGGACTATAAATAAAGCTGAGCCCAGAACAATTGATGATTTTGAACTGTGGTGTTGGAGAAGGCTCTTGAGAGACCCTTGGACAGCAAGGAGATCCAACCAGTCCACCCTTAAAGAGATTAGTCCTGTGTGCCCATTTTAAGGACTGATGTTGAAGCTGAAACTCCAATACTTTGGCCACCCGATGCAAAGAGCTGACCCGTTTGAAAAGACTTTGATGCTGGGAAAGATTGAGGGCAGGAGGAGAAGGGGGCGACAGAGGATGAGATGGTTGAATGGAATCACTGACTCAATGAACATGAGTTTGGGTAAACTGTAGGAGTTGGTGATGGACAGACAGGCCTGGCGTGCTGCCGTTCATGGGGTTGCAAAGAGTCGGACATGACTGAGTGACTGAACTGACTGATGGCAACTGTAGTTTTAGTTTTTTGAGGAACCTCCATACTGTTTTCTATAGCGACTGCATCGATTTATACTCCTAAAAACAGTGTAGAAGGGTTTCCTTTCATCCATGCCCCGGAGAGAGAAAGACTTTAAGGAATTGGTTAACATGATTATGGAATTCTAGTGAATCCAAAATATGATGGCATAGACTGGCAAGCTGGAAAGCCATAGAAGAGTTATATTATAGTTCTAGTCCAAAGGCAGACTGCAAAAAATAATTTGTTCTCCCTTGGAGGAGATCATTATTTATTAAAGCCTTCAAGTGATTGGATGAGGCCAAGCAACACTATGGAAGGTAATCTGTTTTGTTCAAAGTTCAGTGATTTTAATATTAATCTCAGTTCAGTGCAGTCCCTCAGTCGTGTCCAACTCTGCGACCCCATGGTCTGCAGCACACCAGGCCTTCCTGTCCATTACCAATTCCCGGAGCTTGCTCAAACTCATGTCCATTGAGTCGGTGATGCCATCCAACCATTTCATTCTCTGTTGTCGCCTTTTCTCCTGCCTTAATCTCACCCTCCCCCGAAAAAAAAAAAAAAAAAAAACTTCATGGAAGCATTCAGAATAATGTTTGACCAAATATCTGGACACCTGGTCCAGCCATGTTGACATGTAAAATGAATCATCACAGATAGGTATTCTTAATGTTCCTATTTTACAAATGAGAAAGTTGTGACCTTGGGCACTCCCAGACCAATGATTCAAAACAGATTATGTGGTTTTTACAGCTAAACATTCTGTGCTAGATGTGGAGGTTCCATTTTGCTTAGGGTTGAGTTCTAAAGTCATTGCATAAGTGAAAACCAAATACAGTCAAATTATCCTTGAAAATCCCTTAAATTTCTTATAAAATTGAGTATACAGTTTTGTGTAGCCAGAAATGATCTGTTTCTTTAATCAAGTCACCAGATAAATTATCTGGCTGACATTTAGAAGTCATATTTTAGAAAAAAAATTGTTTTTTACATTATATGCTTTGTTTTTGGTGTACAATTGAATTTGTTATATGGTGCATATGGACGAGACTTCCTTGTACTATTTTAATGACATTAAACTCAATATTCCTGAGTTCCCAGGTGGAGCTAGTGGTAAAGAATCTGCCTGCCAAAGCAAGAGATGCAAGAGACGTGGGTTTGATCCTGGGTTCGGAAGATTCCCAGGAGTAGGAAATGGCAACCTGCTCCAGCATTGTTGGCTGGAAAATTCCATGGACAGAGGAGCATGGTGGGCTACAGTCCCTGGGTTGCGAAGAGTCAGACACAACTGAGCACACACACACAAACCTAATATAGTGTCCTATTTGCCTTACTTGTAGCTGTTGCGATTTAGAAACTATAAACAAATCAAAGGAGAAGGCAATGGCACCCCACTCCAGTACTCTTGCCTGGAGAATCCCATGGACGGAGGAGCCTGGAAGGCTGCAGTCCATGGGGTTGCTAAGAGTCGGGCACGACAGAGCGACTTCACTTTCACTTTTCACTTTCATGCATTGGAGAAAGAAATGGCAACCCACTCCAGTGTTCTCGCCTGGAGAATCCCAGGGACGGGGGAGCCTGGTGGGCTGCCGCCTTTGGGGTCGCACAGAGTCGGACGCAACTGAAGCGACTTAGCAGCAGCAGCAGCAAATCAAAAGTTGCTAATTGTTACAAAACATCTGCTGGCTGCTGGTGCTTTGTCATAGTAATTACTAACAGGAAGCTGAGTATAAGTGTTAGACAAAAATTATTAAACTCATAATAAAAATATTATATTCAATGAAATATTATCAAGCATACATAGCTCCCTTATTTTGAAATCTCAGTACACCTAAGCACAATTCCAAAAATATTTTCCCATGCATTAAGTAAACTAAGGTTCCAGAATTTGAGGTCACTTTTAAACTGATGCAATGTATAGAAAATTCTGGATAGTAGATAATCTCAGCATTTTTTTATTTCTTGCCATTTCCAAGATATCTTGCTTTTAGTGAAGTTAGAGTATTTGTGGTACTTGACCAAAGAATACTAACCATGTCCCAGGCCCAGAGCATGTGTTCTATAGCTGTGCAATTCTGGCAGCATCCTAGTCAACAGAAGCCTCCTAATTTGCTTAATCATGATTTGTTTATGTCATAAGGTTGGATTGGGTGGGTGTCTTGCTCAGTACACACAACTTGCTTTCAATTAAATTCATACATCACTGTGCCATATAATGAATGAGCACCTGCTTGTCATTTGCCCTTTGTTGAAAGTTTCTGATTATTTCCCAGAAGTAGGATTTCTAGGCCAAAGTGTATGAACAGATCTAAGGTTCATGTGGTATCATACATATCTTCCCCTTCCAACTTAATATAGTTAACATTCTCACATAACATTCTCTCTTAATATAGTTAATATTCTCACATAGTTGCATATATTCTCTCTCTTTCTCAGCCTCTCTCTGTTTCTCTCCCTCTCTCTCTTTTTCTCATTTCTTTCTTTGAAAGTAACATCAAGAAACTTCAAGCCTAAATAATTCAGCATGCATCATTTACAAATAATAACATTCTCCTATATGATTACATCAACACTAATACATTTGAGAAAATTACCAATATTTATATAATATTATCTAATTGGGTCATATATTTTTCAGTGGTTCTCAGTGATGCCTTTTATTTCTGCTTGAAATGTGCTTCAATCAGCCTGTTTAATTTACCAAATCCCACACTTTCTGTAGGGCCCAAATTCCATTTTCATCTCTTCCATGAAACTTTCACTGATAACCCCAACTCTCACTGATCTCTAGCGTCCTGAGCTCCTGGAGTACCAATTTATCTGTATCAGTCACTCATGTGGCTCTGTTTATTACTTGTTTTCCAATTGTAAGCTGCTTCATGTAAGTATCTCTTGTTTAGACAGTGATATTGTCTCCCAAACTTCAATTATTTATGTACCACCTTCACAATTTCTGCCATATCCTTATCAATAATATTACTTACTTACATTAAAAAATTAGATCAGTTAAAAATAAACACATATTAGTTTTGTCCTAAACAATCTGGATAATTTTGGGTTTGGTGTGGGGTGTTAGTTTCCTAGGGATTTCACAACAAATTACTGCAAATTTGGTAGCTTAAAACAACTGAAATTTACAATTCTAGAGGCCATAGCTTCAAAGCCAAGGTGTTGTAAGTCCTTGAACAGAGAGAATCTGTTCCTTGTCTTCTCCACCTTCTGGTGGATGCAGGTGTTCTTTGACTTGTGGCCTCAGCATTCCAATGTCCGTATGCTTCTTCACATTGATTTCTTCTCTGTGTTTCTGTGTGTGTCTTCTCTGTGTGCCTTTTATAAAAATATTTGTTATTGAATTTAAGGCCTACACAAATAATCTAGGAGAATCTCCTGAGTATTAGGACAAGAACATATCTTTTGAGGGGAACACCATTCAGCCCACTGCAATGCATTATGTATTTATTTTTCTAATATGTAATAAATACATAGCTATTTAAAGTAATTTTTCTATCTGAAATCAATCTCTGATGCTTTGAGAAAGAAAAAATGTTTCATTTTATTATAAAATACCTAATATACATATACATACACATGCATATATACATATGTACATACCTACATATATACATTTCTGACCTCATTTTGCCTGGATGTAGCTGCTACTATGCTTGATACTTTCTCCCAGTCCCTTATGATTACCTATTTTATTAGTTTGCACAAAATGATGAACTCTTTTGTCTTATAGTGCTTCATTTTCTGGTGCTATTATGATGGTGGGAATTAAAATTTGAGATCCCTCTAAGTTTAGATTAGGTCTAACTTTCTAATAATATCCAACTCCATCCACCTCTCCTTTCTCTAATACCCAAATACCTGATGTCCTTATTGGAAAAGGTTTGGAGATTCAGAGGGTTAAAGTGACATTTTACCTAAGCAGTGAATGTGCACATGTATGTATATATGTGCATACATGTGTACCTGGGCATGAAAATGGTTAGTCTAAACCCAGAGCGACTTCACTTTCACTTTTCACTTGCATGCACTGGAGAAGGAAATGGCAACCCACTCCAGTGTTCTTGCCTGGAGAATCCCAGGGACGGGGGAACCTGGTGGGCTGCCATCTATGGGGTCGCACAGAGTTGGACACGACTGAAACGACTTAGCAGCAGCAGCAGCAAACCCAGAGCAAAGCTAGAAGGGACTTGTGTACAAAAGCAGTTTTCTTCTTTCTGTTTGGGAGCAGCCTGAGTTTTATTTCACTACTCTTTTCTCTCCTTTCCACCTGCTGTGTTGCCTGGAATATTTTGTTCTTTCAATTTCTTTCTAGCCATGCCTTCCCACTTAGAAACTGTAACTCAGAGCTGTTTTAAGCAATTGATTTGCTGACCCTTCACTTCCCAAGGCCTGTCTATCCTCATCAAATGCTCAAGAGCTTAAATATTTGTGAAATTGACCACCGTTTTCTGGGTTTCTTTCTAGAATTGAAGGTGCTAGGTGTCTTTATCCATCCTTTAATGATATATCAATAAATAACTCTTTTTATTGACTTAAACTGGCTTAAAGTCTGATTACAATTCTAAACATTTGAGGGAAATGACTGTGAAAATTAAAACTTCTCTGAAAATTACCCCCAAGTGTCTGTACTTTTTTTCATACCTAACTTTCTTCATTGGGCTTCCCAAGTGGCTCAAATGGTAAAGAATCTGCCTGCCAATGCAGGAGATGCGTGTTCGATCCTTGGGTCAGGAAGATCCCCTGTAGTAGGAAATGGCAATCCACTCAAATATTCTTGTTGGGATAATCCCATGGATAGTGGAGCCTGGCGGGCTACAGTCCATAAGGTTGCAGTCAGACATGACTGAAATGACTGAGCATACACACACACAACCTTTTTCATATACTCAGAAATATTAGTAAGCTGAAGCCTGAAGTTTTAAAGTAGTGAATGGGTAAAGTATTTTCTCTCTTTGAAAAGTGATACTGAGTGGTGGTGGTGGTTTAGTCGCTAAGTCATGTCCAACTCTTGAAACCCCATGGACTATAGCCCACCAGGCTCCTCTATCCATGGGATTTTCCAGGCAATAATACCAGAGTGGATTGTTATTTCCTTCTCCAGGGGATCTTCTCAACCCAGGAATCTAACCCGGGTCTCCTGCATTGCAAGCAGATTCTTTACTGACTGAGCTATGAGGGAAGCCCATTTCCCTCGTATGATACTGACTACAAAATATTTAAAACCTGGTCATCACACAATATTGAAGATTAAAAGAGGTGATTTAAAGAGAAAAATCTGAAAACACAACTTTAGATCAGTTCTCAAATGAGCTTTCAAAGCTGTGGTCATTGTATTCAGTGAAAAGTAGAATGAGGAGTCATCTTAGTGATAAGTCTTAAAAATCTCTGAAAATCTGAGACTGGAAACAAACTCAATTCTTATGTTAAATCTTTCTCAGAACCTTTAAGTATAGTATGCTGTGTATAAGGAGAAGCTTTGGCAGAGAGTTGTGTTTTTTTTAAACCATATAGTAGCTATATTCAAAATATGAATGAATTCAGACTGTATATTGAAATTCTTATTAAAATTATTTTGACTATATTAAAAGAATTCTCAGTGCACACAAAAAACATTTGCTATTGTAATATGTAGATATGGAATGCTTATCCTATAAAGTTTTCAGGTCATAAAGCAAGAAATAGTAAGGTAAACTTGAGAGCTGCTTTCAAACACAGTCTATTTTTTTTTTAAGGAAGCATAATGCAGAATACAGCATTCACAAGCCAGAGAATCATTGCTATGGGTTGGAGTAACTTAAGCATTACAGGTACACTTGAAAGGGATATGTATAGAAGGAAATATGTGATGACATACTTTGAGGAAGTTACTATTAAAACAATGGCCAATAAACACATGAAAATATGCTCAGCATCATTCATTATTAGAGAAATGCAAATCAAAGCTACAATGAGGTTTCACCTTACACAGTCAGAAGGCCATCATCAAAAAATCTATAAACAATAAATGCTGGAGAGGGGCTGGAAAAAAGGGAACCGTCCTACACATTGGTGGGAATGTAAACTGATTCAGACATTGAGAACAGTATGGAGATTCCTTTAAATACTAGGAATAGAACTACCACATGACCCAACAATACCACTACTTGGCATATACCCTGAGAAAACCAGAACTGAAAGAGACACATGTACCCCAGTGTTCATAGCAGCACTGTTAATAATATCCAGGCCATTGAAGCAACCTAGATGTCCATCAACAGATGAATGGATAAAAAAGTTGTGGTACATATATTCAATGGAATATTACTCAACCATAAAAATGAATGGATTTGAGTCAGTTCTAATAAGCCTGTTATTCAGAGTGAAGTTAATCTGAAAAAGAAAACAAGTATTGTATATTAACACATATATGTAGAATCTAGAAAATTATATTGGTGAACCTATTTGCAGGGAAGGAATGGAGATGCAGATGTAGAGAATGGACTTGTGCACACACGACGGGGAAAGGGAGGGGGAAAGTGGGATGAATGGAGAAAGTAGCATGAATATATACTATCTTGTGTAAGATGAATAGCTAGTGAGAAGTGTTATGTAGCACAGGGAGCCCAGTCTGGCATTCTGTGATTACCTGGAGGGATGGCATGGGGGAAGAGGAGAGACACTCGGGAGGGAGGGGATGTATGTATAATCATGGCTGCTGATTCACATTGTTGTATTTCAGAAACCAACATAACATTGTAAAAATTTTTTTAAAAAAGAAAGAACACAAATACCAATACAAAGCAAATTAGCCTTCCAACATTTCTTTTAAAGTCTTGTGTTGATGGCAAAAGAAGAATACATGAAGACCTATTATGTACAGGGTTTTTGTCAAGAATTGTTGGACCTCTGGGCAAACTTGGTTTACAGAAGGACAACTCATGATGGTTTGCAAGCAGGACCTTGCAAAATCTTCTCTCATCAAGACAATAAGACTAGCCTATATGTTCTTCAAGCTCTATGCTTTCATCAGTCACTTTCCATTTTGGATCTTCCTGAATAATGTGCTTGTCAATACAGTGAATAACTGTGGATTGAATACTAGCCAAGCATAAGGCCTTGAATTCATAGCATTATCCTGGGAAACACTCAAAGTCTAGGAGATAGCCTTTATTTAGCAAAAGATATAGGTTGCCAAAGTAGTCTCCATTTTGTATTTAACATTCAGAACTTCAGCTTCATTAGGTTTCATGACCTAAAGCATAGAATCCAAAAAGTCTCTGAAAAGTTAACTTAATCTTCCCTTAATGTATATTGTTAGGCTGTTTATTTTTATATCTATACCCACAATCTCTATACTTCTAGAAAAATGATATTATACTTAACTTTTTCTTCTTTTTTTTTTTTTGTCCTCGCCCCATGGCTTGCTAAAACTCAACATTGAAAACCCTAAGATTATGGCATCTGGTCCCATCACTCCATAGCAAATAGTAAGGGAAAATGCAGAAAGGGTGACAGATGTTATTTTGTTGTGCTCCAAAATCACTGTGGACAGTGACTGTAGCCAGGAAATTAGAAGTCAATTACTCTTTGGAAGGAAAGCTATGACAAAGGTAGACATTGTATTAAAAAACAGAGACATAACTTTACCAACAAAGGTCCATACAGTCAAAGCTATGGTTTTTCCAGTTGTCATGTACAGATGTGAGAATTGAAGTATAAAGAAGGCTAAATACCAAAGAATTGACGCTTTCAAATTGTGGTGCTAGGGAAGACTCTTGTGAATCCGTTGGACAGCAGGGAGACCAAACCGTCAATCCTAAAGGAAATCAACCCTGAATATACATTGAAAGGACTGATGCTGAAGCTGAAGCTCCAATACTTTGGCCACGTGATACCAAGAGCCAACTCATTGGAAAAGACCTGACTCATTGGAAAAGACGTTGATGTTGGGAAAGATTGAGGGCAGGAGGAGCAGGAGGCAACAGGATGAAATGGTTGAATGGCATCACTGACTTAGAGGACATGACTTTGAGCAAATTCCAGGAGATAATGAAGGACAGGGAAGCCTGGTGTACTTCAGTCCATGGGGTTGCAAAGAGTTGGACACAACTTAGTGACTGAACAACGTGACGTGCAGAGTCTTAGTTTTCCAACTAGGAATTGAACCTGAGCTCTGATACTGAAAGCAACAAGTCCTAAACACTGTACCACCAGGGAATTTCCAGTCTAACCTCTTTGTATGCTTTTTGTTGTAACTCTTTTTTCAATGTTATTGAATCTCTGTTATCCCAGAGATTCCTGTGATTCTGCCTTTTTAATCTAAGAAGGGAGCTAGTCAGGGTAAGGGACAAGTGGGACATATGGGGAAAATAGGAGCTTATTGAGGGATTCAGAGGACAAGGAATTTTAAAGTTCAGCAGAGCTATTTTTGAAAACTTCTCCATATCCTCCCCCTCCCCACCAACAGGATTCTACTGCTTACCTTACCTAGGTGAAGTGAATCCGCTCACGAGGGATGGATTACATTAGCAGCATGTCAAACAGTGGGTCAAAGTACAGAAGACATGTCTTAGAGGAGCAGATTGAAGCAATATGTGGATCACAAACAAAGCCTGAGTTGGGATGAGGGTTTGTAAATCGAGAAATGAAAAATATCATAGTATAACAGAAGGAGACCATAGTTGGCTGTCTGGCTAAATACTATAGGTAACAATGTGACTACTTTTTGATGCTTTTATTCATGCTCATCCTGTTCTGATAGTATTTTAAAGGAAGTCAGAATAAGAGAACGCTGCCTCTTGCCCCTCATCATTCTCTGAGTTTAGGCCCACATTACCTCTCATCTAAACTTTAAAATATCATAACCATAATATAATTATGAAGCATTTAAAAATTAACAATAATTATTTAATATATTCCAATATCCAGTCAATATTTAAATATATCCAATTGTATCATAAATGACTTACCAAAATTTTTCCTTATGCTCCCTTTTTTGTTTTTAAATATAAATTTATTTATTTATTTTTTTAATTTTTTTAATTTAATTTTATTTTTTAACTTTACAATATTGTATTGGTTTTGCCTACATCAACCTGAATCCGCCACAGGTATACATGTGTTGCCCATCCCAAACCCCGAGAAAACCAGAAGGGAAAGAGACACGTGTACCCCAATGTTCATCGCAGCACTGTTTATAATAGCCAGGACATGGAAGCAACCTAGATGTCCATCAGCAGATGAATGGATAAGAAAGCTTATGCTCCCTTTTTGATCTCTCTGAATCCTGTCTTATTCCTTCTTCAATCTGTCTTTCGTTAAGGAGATAAATATCACAGAAATAGTTCTGCCCATGTCACTCCCCTCCTCAAAACAATTACCTGTTATTTCAGCTAGGCTTTCTTTGAACTGCACTTTCCCTTATAGTCCAAAAATAAAGAATAGTTGTATTTTATGTAAGGGATGCATTCTTGAACGTCTCTAATAGTTCAAAACTCCCATAACTCAAATATAATTCTGATAGAGGATGGAGTGTTGACTGGTTACTGGCTAAGTAGCACTACCATCTCTAAAGCATTCTTTAGGGTCCAGGTGTTGCCTGGCAATGGCACTACACAGTGCACAATATCCTTTATTTTTTTTTTTTTTGAAGTATAGTTGATTTGCAATATTATATATTTCAGGTGTAGAGCATAGTGATTCAGTGTTTTTACATATTATACTCCATTAGAAGTTATTATAAGATAATAGCTATAATTTCCTGTACTGTACAATATATCTTTGTTGCTTAACTCTTTTGTACATAGTAGCTTGTGTCTCTTAATCCCTTATCCATAGTTTGTCTACTCAACTTTGGTAGCCCCTTTTTTTCTATATCTGTGAATCTCTTTCTGGTTTGTATAAACATTTGCCTGTATTATTATTATTATTATTATTAGTTGGCTGTGCCACATGGCTAGCAGGACCTAGTTCCCCAATCAGGGGTTGAACTCCCAGTGAAACCACCAAGTCCTAACCATTGGACCATGAGGGATTTCCCTGTAATTTTTTTTTTTAACATTCTATGTATGTGATATCATACAGTATCTTTCCTTTTTTAATTAATTTTAATTGGAGGATGAATATTTTACAATATTTTGTTGGTTTCTGCCATACATCAACATGAATCAGCCATAGGTATACATATGTCCTACTTCCCTCATGAACCTCCCTCCCGTCTCCCAATTCATCCCACCTCTCTAGGTTGTCTCAGAGCACTGGGCTTGAGCTTCCTGCATCATAACAGCAAATTCCCACTGGCTATCTATTTTACATACGGTAATGCATATGTTTCCATGCTTCTTTCTCAATTTGTCCCACCCTCTTCTTCCCCCACTGTGTCCACAAGTCTGATCTTTATGTCTGCATCTTCATTGCTCCAATGCAAATAGGTTCCTCAAAACCATCTTTCAAAATTCCATATATATGCATTAATAAGTCAGACAAAGAAAAACAAATAATATGCAATATTTGTTTTTCTTTGTCTGACTTGCTTCACTCTATAAGGGAGAAGGAAATGGCAACCCACTCCAGTATTCTTGCCTAGAGAATCTCGTGGACAAAGGAGCCTGGTGGGCTGCTGTCCATAGGGTCACAAAGAGTCGGACATGATTGAGGTGACTTAGCATGCATGCATGCATTGGAGAAGGAAATGGCAACCCACTCCAGTATTCTTGCCTGGAGAATGCCAGAGACAGAGGAGCCTGGTGAGTTGCCGGCTATCGGGCCGCACAGAGTCGAACACGACTGAAGAAACTTAGCAGCAGCAGCAGCAGTCACTCTATATAACAGGCTCTAGGTTCATCCACCTCCTTAGAACTGACTCAAATGTGTTCCTTTTTATGGCTGAGTAATGTTCCATTGTATATATGTACCACAACTTCTTTATCCATTTATCTGTTGATGGACAGGTAGGTTGCTTCCATGTCCTGGCTATTGTAAATATGGCTACTATGAACCTGTGTATTTTTCAGTTATGGTTTTCTCAGGGTATAGTGAGAAATAGTGAGGTTTCTGGGTCATGTGGTAGTTTTATTCCTAGGTTTTAAAGGAAACTTCATAATATTCTCCATAGTGGCTGTATCAATTTATTTTCCCACAAACAGGGAAAGAGGGTACACTTTTCTTCATACCTTTCCCATCATTTATTGTTTATAGATTTTTTGATGATGGCCATTCTGGCATGTGTGAGGTGATACCTCATTTTACTTTTGATTTGTCTTTCTCTTATAAAGAGTGATGTTGGGCATCTTTTCATCTGTATGTCTTCCTTGGAGAAGTGTTTGTTTTAGTTTTGTTTTGTTTTTTGTTTTTTTGTGTTTTTTTTTTGCCCACTTTTTGATTGGGTTGTTTGTTTTTCTGGCATTGAGCTGCATGGACTGCTTGTATATATTGGAGATTAATCCTTTGTCAGTTTTTTCATTTGCTATTATTTTCTCCCATCCTGAGGGTTGTCTTTCCCCTTTGTTTATAATTTTCTTTGCTGTGCAAAAGCTTTTAATTTTAATTAAGTCCCATTTGCTTTTTTGTTTTTATTTCCATTACTCTAGGAAGTTGGTCATAGAGGATCTTGCTGTGATTTATGTCAGAGAGCATTCTACCTATGTTTTCTTCTAAGAGTTTTATAGTTTCTGGTTTTATGTTTAGGTCTTCAATGAATTTTGAGGTTATTTTTGTGTATGGTGTTAGAAAGTGTTCTACTTTCATTCTTTTGCACATAGTTGACCAGTTTTCCCAGCACCACTTGTTGAGGGAACTGTCTTTTCTTCATTGTATATTTTTGCTTCCTTTGTCAAAGATAAGGTGTCATAGGTGCATGGATTTCTCTCTGAGCTTTCTATTTTATTTCATTGATCTATATTTCTCTTTTTGAGCCAGACCATACTATCTTGATGACTGTAGGTTTGCAGTATAGTCTGAAGTCAGGAAGGTTGATTCCTCCAATTCCATTCTTCTTTCTGAAGATTGCTTTGGCTATTCAGGGTCTTTTGGGTTTCCATAAAAATTGTGAAATTACTTGTTCTAATTCTATGAAAAATACTCTTGGTAGTTTGATAGGGATTGTGTTGAATCTGCAGATTGCTTTGGGTAGTATAATCATTTTCACTCTATTTATTCTTCCAATCCAAGAACATTGTATATCTCTCTGTTTGTATCATCTTTGATTTCTTTCATCAGTGTCTTATAGTTTTCTCCATACAGGTCTTCAGGTAAATTTATTCCTAAGCATTTTATTCTTTTCATTGCAGTGGTGAATGGAATTGCTTTTTAAATTTATCTTCCTGAGTTTTCTTTTTTTTTTTTTTTTCCTCATTAAAACCTTTTTTAATGGGTCTCAAATTCTGTGTGTCAGTGTATAGGAATGCAAGGGATTTCTCTGTAGTAATTTTATATCCTGTGACTTTACTATGTTCATTTTCCAGCTCTAGTAATTTTTTGGTGGCCTTTTAAGGATTTTTTATGTTGAGAATCATATCATCTGCAAACAGTGAGAGTTTTACTTCTTCTTTTCCAATACGGATTCCTTTTATTTTTCTTCTCTTACTGCTGCAGCTAGGACTTCTAAAACTATGTTGAATTACAGTGGTGAGAGTAGGCACCCTTGTCTTGTTCCTGATTTTAGAGGAAATGCTTTCAGTTTTTCATGATTGAGGACAATGTTTTGTGGTATATGGCTTTTATCATGTTGAGGTATATTCCTTCTATGCCTACTTTCTGGAGAGTATTTTTTTTTTTATCATAAATGCATGTTGAGTGTTGATGAAAGTTTCTCTGCATCTATTTAAATTATCATATGGGTTTTATCTTTCAATTTGTTAATATGGTGTATCACATTGATTTTCGTATACTGAAGAATCTTTGCATCTCTAGGGTAAAGTTTACTTGATCATGATGTATGATCTTTTTTATGTGTTGTTGGGTTCTGTTTGCTTGAATTTTGTTGAGCATTTTTGCATCTGTTTTCATTAGTGATATTGACCTTTTATTTTCTCTTTTTTAATATAAATTTATATATTTTAATTGGTGGCTAATTATTTTACAATATTGTATTGGTTTTGCCATACATCAACATGAATCCACCACAGGTGTACACATGTTCTCCATCCTGAACTTCCCTCCCACCTCCCTCCCCATCCCATCCCTCTGGGTCATCCCAGTGCACCAGCCCCGAGCATCCTGTATCATGCATCGAACCTGGACTGATGATTCATTTCACATATGATATTATACATGTTTCAATGCCATTCTCCCAAATCATCCCACCCTCGCCCTCTCCCACAGAGTCCAAAAGACTTTTTGTGGCATCTTTGGTTTTGGTATCAGGGTGATGGTGGCCTCATAGAGTGAGTTTGGGAGTTTTCCTCCACTGCAATTCTGGAAGAATTTGAGTAGGATAGATGTTAGCTGTTCTCTATATTTTTGGTAGAATCCACCTGTCAATTTTGTTTGTTGAAAGATTTTTTATTACAGTTTGAATTTCTGTGCTTGTGATTGGTCTGTTCGTATTTTCTATTTCTTCCTGGTTCAGTTTTGGAAGGTAAACTTTTATAAGAATTGTTCATTTCTTCCAAGTTGTCAATTTTATTGACATATATTTGCTCATAGTAGTCTCTTATGGTCCCTTGTAGTTCTGTGTTGTCTGTTGTAACTTCTCCTTTTTCATTTCTAATTTTATTGATTTCAGTCTTATCCCTTTTTTTCTTGATGAGTCTGGATAACAGTTTGTCCCTTTATCTTCTCAAAGAAACAACTTTTAGCTTATTGATCTTTGCTATAGTCTTCTTCAACCCTTTTTCATTTAGTTCTGCTCTGATGTTTATGATTTCTTTCGTTCTACTAAATTTAGGATTTTTTTGTCCTTATTCTAGTTGCTTTAAGTGTAAAGTTATGTTTATTTGATGTCTCTTGTTTCATCAGGTAGGCTTGCATTGCTATGAACTTTCTCTTAGCACTGCTTTTACTGAATCCCATAGGTTCCAGATTGTTGTGTTTTCATTGTCATTTGTTTCTAGGCATGTTTTGATTTTCTTTTTGATATCTTCAGTGATGTGTTAGTTATTCAGAAGCATGTTGTTTAGTTTCCATGTGTTTGTGTTTTTTATATTTTTTTCCTATAGTTTATATCTAATCTTGCAGCATTGTGATCAGAAAGGATGCTTAAAGTGATTTCAATTTAAAAAAAAATCACTAAGGCTTAATTTGTGACCCATTATATGATCTATCCTAGAGAATGTTCCATGTGCACTTGAAGAAAAGGTGGAATCTAATGTTTTTGGATGAAATTCTCTGTAGGTATCAATTAGGTCCAACTGGTCTAATGTATCATTAAAAATTGTATTCCTTACTAATTATCTGTCTGGATGATCTGTCCATTGGTGTGTGGGGTACTAAAGTTCACCACTATTATTGTGTTACTTTCAATTTCCCCTTTAATAGTTGTTATCATTTGCCTTATGTATTGAGGTGTTCCTATCTTGGGTGCATATATATTCATAATTATTATACTATTGTTTTATCTTTTTCTTTGATCATTATGTAATGTCCTTCGTTGACTCTTGTAGCAGCCTTTATTTTAAAGTCTATTTTATCTGATTATTGCCACTCCCATTTTTCTTTTTAAATTTCTATTTGCAGGGAATAAATTTTTCCAGCTGCTCACTTTCAGTCTGTATGTGTCCCTAGTTCTGAGGTCGGTCTCTTGTAGACAGTATATATAGAGGTCATGTTCCGGTATCCATTCAGTCAACCTGGGTCTTTTGGTTACAGCATTTAGTCCATTTACATTTAAGGTAATTATTGATATATATGATCTCATTGAAAATAAAGTGAAAGTCACTCAGTCATGTCTGACTCTTTGGGACCCCATGTACTATACAGTCCATGGAATTCTCCAGACCAGAGTGCTGGAGTGGGTAGCCTTTACCTTCTCTAGGGGATCTTCCCAACCCAGGGATCAAACCCAGGTCTCACGCACTGCATGCAGATTCTTTACTAGCTGAGCCACAAGGGAAGCCCAAGAATACTGGAATGGGTAGCTTATTCCTTCTCCAGCAGAGCTTCCTGGCCCAGGAATCAAACCAGGGTCTCCTGCATTGCAGGAGGATTCTTTACCAAGTGAGCTATCAGGGAAGCCAATATGATCTCATTAGCATTTACTTTATTGTTTTGGGTTTGTTTTCATAGGCCTTTACTTTCTCTTGTGTTTCCTATCTAGAGACATTCGTTTAGCATTTGTTGCAATGCTGGTTTGGTGGTGCTGAATTCTCTTAACTTTTACATGTCTGTAATGCTTTTGATTTCTCCTTCAAATCTGGATGAGATCCTTGTTTCATAGAGTAATTTTTGTTATGGATTTTTTAATATTCATCACTTTATGTATATCCTGCCACTCCCTTCTCGCCTGCAGAGTTTCTGTTGAAAGATCAGCTGTTAGCCTTATAGGGGTCCCCTTGTGTGTTATTTGTTGGTTTTCCCTTGCTGCTTTTAATATTTGTTCTTTGTGTTTAATTTTTGTTAGTTTGGTTAATATGTGTCTTGGTGTATTTCTCCTGGGTTTATCCTGTATGGGACTCTCTTGGGTTACTGGACTTGGGTGGCTATTTCCTCTCCCATGTTAAGGATGCTTTTGACTATAATCTCCTCAAATATTTTCTCACACCCTTTCTTTTTGTCTACTTCTTCTGAGACCCCTATAATTCAAATGTTGGTGCATTTAATGTTGTCCCAGCAGTCTCTGAGACTGTATCTATTTCTTTTTATTATGTTTTCTTTATTATGCTCTGTTTCAGTTATTTCCACCCTTTTATCCTCGAGCTCACTTATCTGTTCTTCTGCCTCAGTTTTTCTGGTATTGGTTCCCTCTAGTGTATTTTTAATCTCAGTTACTGTGTTATTTGGGTTTCCCGGGTGGCACTAATGGTAAAAAACCCGCTTGCCAAAGCAGGAGATGTAAGATACATGGGTTTGATCCCTGAGTCAGGAAGATCCCCTGGAGGAGGGCATGACAGTCAACTCCAATATTTTTGCCTGGAGAATCCCATGAACAGATGGAGCCTGGCAGGCTACAGTCCATAGGGTCACAAAAATTTCAGCCATGACTGAAGTGACCTAGCATGCAAGCATGGGTTTTGTTGTTCATTGCTGATTCTCTATTCTTTAATTCTTCTAGGTCCTTGTTAAACATTTCTTTTTATCTTGTCAATCTATGCCTCCAGTATGTTTATCTGTGCCTCCATTTTATTTCTAACGTTTCACATGATCTTTACTTTCATTACTCTGAATTATTTTCCAGGTAAATTGCCTATTTCCTCTTCATTTGTTTGGTAACATGGCTTTTTACCCTGTTTATTCATCTATTGCATGTTTCTCTGTCTTTCATGTTTTTCAGTTTACTGTGTTGGGGGTCTCCTTTCTGCAGGGTAGAAAGTCTTACTTCCTCTTAATGGAGTCTGCCCTCTTTGGGTTGGATTGGACTAGTGCCTTGTGAAGGTTTCCTGGTTGGAGGGACTTGTACTGTATTCTGGTGGATGTAGCTGGATCTTGCCTCTCTGAGAGGCACTGCCTATGTCCAGTAGTGTGTTTTGGTGTGTCTATTGGCTTGGTATGACTTTGGGTAGCTTTTCTGCTAATAAGCAGGTTTGTGTTTCTGTTTTGCTAAAAGTTTGATGTGAGGCATCTGGTACTGGAGCTTGTTGGCTTTTGAGTGGGACTTGATCTTAGTGTTGAGACAGGCTTTGGGGAGAGCTCTCACCCATTAATGTTTCATGGGATCAAGATTTCCTGGTGGTCTAAAGTTCTGGACTTGGTTATCCCATCTCAGTTGTTCAGGGCTGACTGCTTACTTTAGCACCAAGACATTATAGGCCACACAGCATAGAAGACAAAACCCCAAGTCTGATGTGCAAAGCAATGCTCAAAACAACCAAGAATACCCAAAGAAACTCAAATACATGCAAAGAGAAGTGAATGAGGAAAAATAGGGGGAAAAAAAGGATAAAAATGATCAAAAAAGAAGAGAGCAATCAAGCCAATAAACAAACGTCTAAATGAAAATGAATACTAAAAACTACACTAGCAAATATACAAAATAAAAAGCATGGAAAAATGCAAAATAACTTGAGTACTGTAAAAATAGAAAAAAATTAATGTGAATTTATTTAAAAATAAGATGCTTTGAAAAAGAAAATACTAGATTATAAAAAATAAACATAAAATGAATAATAAAGAAAAAACAACATTAGAACAATAAGAAAGAGAGAAAAAAGAGAAGAAACATATGGAGAATGGTAGTAAGAAAACTGTCCTTGTGATTCCTCTGTTTTCTTCTCTACACAGTGTGCTCCAGTCAATTTGCCTACTCAGAAAATCCTCCCGATATTTCTAGAAAGGTCTCTGCACCTGTGGTGGTCAGTGTGAGGTCAGCTCAGACTCAAATCTTGCCCTATTCAAGCTTTCACTTGTTCCCAAAATCCACAGTTGCCCCTAAAGCCTACAGGCATGTGTGCTAAGTTGCTTTAGTCGTATCCAACTCTTTATGACCCTGTGGACTATAGCCTGCCAGGCTTCTGTGTCCATGGGATTCTCCAGGTAAGAATCCTGGAGTGGGTTACTATGCCCTCCTTCAGGGGATCTTCCAACCCAGAGATTAAATCTGTGGCTCCTGCGTTGCAGACAGATTCTTTACTGCTGAGCATGGGGGAAGCGCCTAAAGGCCACAGTCTCAGGCTAATTGGGAAATTTAATCTGCTGTACCTGTGGCTGCCAGAGCAATTTCCCCTTCTCTCCTTTGCCCAAGTGGCCCCTGGTACTTTGCCTTTGTTTTAGGCCCACCTCTGCTTGTAGGCTGTCCTCTGGTATCTGTTCTCTGCCCAGACACAAGGGGTGAAAGTGGAAGCTTATTAGGGCTTACTTCCTCAGTTGGGCTGGGGAGAGGAAGGGGTACAGCAGACACAGTGTGGGCGGTGCCTGCTGTGGCCAAGACCTGCAGGACGTCACCACAGTCTGAGGCAGATCATGTACTTCCCCACAGGAGTTGGCCTTGCATTGTGGGTCCCTCAGCAGAGCCAAGCAATTCAGGCCCCAGGAAGATGTGGTCAGCGACCCGTGCCTGCTTTTAGCTTGACCCCAGCTTGAGCCTGGGGTCAAGAGCGTAGTGGCCTGTGTCTTCCACCTCTGGCACTTGTGCCAGCTCTTCTACCTTTGGATTCTCAGACCTCAGCCAGCTCATCCCCCTAATGAATTCACAAATGCAGGGTCCTGTCACAAATGTAGGACTTAGAATATTCTTGCCACAGTGACCTCTTGCCTCTCTGTGAGGCCCAGGCTTTTCCCTGGACTCCCTCAGCTGTGTTACACTAGCCCCCTCTGAGTATCTTCACGGCAGTCAACCCCAATCCTCTCCCTGGGGTCCAATCCCAGAAGCCTGAGTTTCAGCACCTAGCCCTCACTCTCTGCAGGTGTGGGTGTGTGAGCAGCTTCTTGACTGGGAAATGCTGTTCAGCAACTATCTCCGTGGTGAATTTTTTCCATTTTGCCTTCTGAGCACCTGTTGCTATGTTCCTCTCTGAGGTTGTAAAGTTCCCCCCTGATCCTACCCATAAAGGTGTTTCCAGGTGTGCAGAAACTTTGCTCCTTCATGACTCCCTCCCAAAGGCACAGATCCCCATCCCGAAGTCCTTTGTCTCTTCTTTTTATCTTTTGCCCTACTTCATTCCTTGAAGATTGGCTTGCCTTTTAAGTCTGGGTTCTTCTGCCAGCTTTCAGCAGGTGTTCTGTAGGAATTGTTCCACATGCAGATGATTTTTTGAGGTATTTGTAGGAGGTGAAGGCAATCTCCCCATCTTATTTGTCCACCATCTTGAAAGTCTCCCTCATACAGTATCCTTTTGCACTTATTTCACTCTAGGACCCTCCAAGTTGCTGCAAATGACAGAATTTCATTCTTTATGACTGAATACTCTTCCATTGTGTGTGTGTGTGTGTGTGTGTGTTTGTGTGTGTACCACATCTTCTTTATCTATTTGTCTATTGGTGGACACTTGGGTGACTTCCATATTTTTGCTACTATAAATAGTGCTGCTCTGAACACTGGGGCACACATATCTCTTCAAGTCAGTGTTTTCTTTTTATTGCTTTTTCTAGATATATACCCAGGAGTGGAATTGCTAGATCATATAATAATTCTATTGTTTATTTTTTGAGGAATCTCCATATTGTTTTCCATGGTGGCTGTACCAATTTATGTTCCCATCAACAGTGTAAAAGTTTTCCCTTTTATCCACATCCTCTCCAACATTTTTTATTTGTAGACTTTTTTATGTTATCCATTCTGACAGATGTGAGGTGATAACTTGTTTTTATTTGCATTTCTCTAACAATTAAAAATGTTGGACATCTTTTCATGTGACTATTGGACATCTGTATGTCTTCTTTGAAAAAATGTCTCTTCAAGTCTTCTACCCATTTTTTAATTAAGCATATCTTTGACCTTTGAATTCATGGAACTCTTAGAAAAATTGCAATTAGTTTGAGGTTTAATGTTGTTTTATATATTGCTTATAAAGCAATGGAGCTTCCCAGGTGGCACTAGTGGTAAAGAACCCACCTGCAAATGCAGGAGACATGAGAGTCATGGATTCGATCACTGAGTCAGGAAGATCCCCTGGAGGAGGGCATGGCAACCCATTCCAAGTTCTTGCCTGGAAAATCCCTATGGACACGGGAGATTAGTGGGCTACAGTCCATAGGGTCAGAAAGACTTGGACACAACTAAAGTGAGTTAGCACATAGCCACGCATAAAGTGATCATTTAATTAGTATTTTTTTTTAAGCCATGCCACATGGCATGCAGGGTCTCAGTTCCCTGACCAGGGACTGAACCCATGCACCCTACATTGGAAGCATGAAGTCTTAATCACTGGACTGCCAGGGAAGTCCCTTAATTATTATTTTCAAATTTAATAGTTGCACAGTTAGATTCTGTATATGATACAATTGACTGTACTGCATCATTATTCCCTAAGCATATTATTTATTGTTATACCTCTGTAGACATAAATCTCTTTCTTAGCATTTCTCTGCCAACAGAACTTCTATTAATTCTCTAAGACCCATCTAAAATATCACTTCCTCTTTGAAACCTTCCCTAATCTTCTAGACAGAAAGAGTCATTCCCTTTTATTTTTCTAAAATGCCTTGCTTGTATGTGGGCTGCATCACTTACTATGGTATGACTTTTAAGTTATTCATATTATTCTATCATTATAGTTGGTATGTTACTATGTACTTCATGGCTATACCTTATTCATTTGTGCCCTCACTGGGCTTAAAACACTACTTATAGTAGATACTCAGATGTGTTGATTCTGATTAATCTTGCAGAATTACTGTAAAGATTAAATGAAATAATATAACTGCCTTAAACAGTGCCTGGTGCTGGTACTCAATAAAGTTTCCCTCCTCTTTCCTCTTCTTTTACTTTTTCCTCTTTTTTCTTTTGCTTCATTTTTCTCAATTCCCTATATATTCTGCCCATAACAAGATAATAGAGATTTCTTTCTTTCATTGCTTACATGTCTCTTCTTCAGGGTACTAACACTTTGTACCTCTCATTTGTTTATGTATTTATTTTAGGTCACTGGCCCTGTTCAAATTAGAGATTCCCTTAAGAGAGCAGACAGAGGTAATATGACATCTCCACCACTCCTGGATGCCAACTCCATGAAGAACCCAGCATTGTTAAATGACATCAAGATTGAGCCCCCAGAAGAACTTCTGGCTAATGATTTCAACTTGCCCCAGGTGGAACCAGTTGACCTCTCCTTTCACAAACCAAAGGCTCCTCTCCAGCCTGCCAGTATGCTGCAATCTCCAATACGTTCTCCCAAGCCACAGCCTGCTTCCCAGACTCTTGTAGTGTCCACTTCAACATCAGACACAGGCAGTTCAGCAAGCATCCGTACTGTTCTGACTCCAGGCTCTATCCTGGCCTCATCTCAGGGCACTGGTGGCCATCAGATCTTACATGTGATTCACACCATCCCCTCAGTCAATCTGCCAAATAAGATGGGTAGCCTGAAGGCCATCCCAGTGGTGGTGCAGTCGCTGCCCATGGTGTATACTACTTTGCCTGCAGATGGGAACCCTGCAGCCATTACAGTCCCACTCATTGGAGGAGATGGCAAAAATGTTGGATCAGGTGAGCATCAATGTGCCCCTTTGCTGAGACTTACCTACCTCAATCTATTCCCTTTTTGAATATTGTATCTCCTATTTATTTTCCAATTACTCTTGTATATAGCTTTAAGAGCAATTTTTCATAAATACTGTTTTCATCATGTTTCTTTGATGCTTACAAATGTACAATGACTCTTTTTAGCCTATGTTTCTCAAACTGTGGTATGCATATCTTTGAGTGAAATACTATATAACTTACTAGAACCTCTATATTTTGATAGTAAGTAATTTAAAATATTTTATTAAAAAGAAAAATATAATATTTGAATAATATTTTAAGATAAGACAGGAACTTCAAAAACACTTTTAAGCTTACTAAGACAACCACCCTTAGGTAGAGGATATGTTTAGTCTCTTATGCCATTGGGAATACTTTGGTAGAAAAGTTGAGCAAGTTTCTCGCCTTACATACATAGCCAGCCTTACCTCCTTGCCTCTCCCAACACTTTAGCTTTTCTCTTCTCTCCAGGTAAAATAGTCTTCTTTGAAATTTTGCCATCTCTCCTGTGTTCCACCTCATTTTGCATCTATCATCCTTCATATTATTTTTTTACATGCCTGTATCACAAGTATATGGGCATTCTTCCCAACTAAATTGTAAATTGCTGGAGGGCAAGACTATCTTATGTTTCTTTGTGCATCTCCAGAAAGCAAAGTGGTAGATAGAAGTTATAACAAGTCATCTGATGAACAAACTCGAAATTTAATGTTACCTTTTACCTACTTTTAAAAGTAAGTTTAGAATTCAGAAAGGTATGTTTATCTCCCTTTCACCACTATCCACCAACCACCCAGTCCCCTTCCTAGAGGAATATCTAATTTGTAATGGGACACGATGGAAGAAAATTATATAGCCTTTTGAAGTGATTCAAGATATTTAGCTTCACCACATCTATAGAATTACAATAAGTTTTAGATGTTCAGCTTTAGGAAAGGCTTTGAGAAATTGGATTATAGTCAGAGGATAAAGATTAAGATGGTGAGAGGACTCAAACTCATGTCAGAGAGGAGCTGATAAATGTTTAGCATTAATTAATAAGACCAAATGGGAGATATGTGGGTAGAAATGACTAGGAATCAGATTTCAGCTCAATGTAAAACAAACAAACAAACAAAATCTTTCTCAGAGTTTTCTACCTTTGAGATTCAATACCTTATTATCACTCCATCACTAAATGTATGATAATAAAGAACATACCAAGCATCAAATTGCTGAGACTCTGTCATGTTCTTCTGAATAAAAATGCTATTATCGACTAGTGGTTAATTGTGGTAATGATAAGTGTTTGTAACAATCTTGTGTCTGACATCTCTTAAGGGGGGAAAATATGGTTATCAATTCTCATGTAGAAAGAGAGCCAAATAAAAATGGTAAATTATTTTTTTTTGTGAGAATATGATGATATTAAGCCAGTTTGGATGGTTTTGATGAGTTTTGAATTGCCCCATAATAACCATCAGAACTATTTTAAATAAACAGAATGCATTTTAAAAGTGTTGTCATTTCAAGCTAAGACCATTAGCACTGTGGTCTCTAAAATGCTATGCTTACACTTTGATTGGGGGCAAAAAGGGATGTTGCAGAAAATATTTGCAGCATAAAAAGAAAGCATCAAATTTTTATTTGTATTTTCTTACCCTTTACATGTTATTTTATTTATTTTCCATAATCTACACATAAGTTTAGGATATAGGTATATTTAGATCATAAACACAGATACACATTCAGAGACACAGACACAGGTGCATACTTACAATGTTTTAGTGAATTATATACAATGTATGGAGATGACTGCACTAAACAAGTACTCCCCACACTCAACTTTGTTGCCATCCTTAAGTTTCTTCTGTATAGAAATTTTGAACATTTCACTAGATCTGAAAGATGGCTGACCACCTGACTAAGTTTTGTTAGGGATCAGAGACACCAGTGTTTGACAATAAATACTTGAGGGCTTCTGCCAACATAGTTGAAAGGGAAGGATGGTAATATATATCAAGCACCTACTCAACACCCATTATGTGTCTCATCTCAATGACTCATTTTCATTTAGGAACACAAAAGCCAAAGGAGATGTTCTCACCTCTGACATGAACCTAGACATTGATCTGAGGACAGCTAGAGAACTATTTAGAGTTTGATTAAACAAACACACATTGAACCTGACTTTTCAGGAGACCCTGTCTTGGGAGCTGGAGATAGAGTTGAATCATACTCAGACCATATCCTAGAGAAACCCACCATCTCACTGTCTTAGAGAAGCTCATTCTAGTGAAAAAGCTCCAGAAAGCTCCTTTCTACACTTCCCTCAAAGGAATTTCTGTATCCTGCTATGCTAAAATTTTAAATGTTTTTTCTCTTCTTTTCATACAAATATACTTCTTTCATTTTTGCTTTTCTTTATTTCTCTATCTTGCTGCTACTTCTAATATTGGCCAAACTGGGAATCCTGAAATGATTAGACTCGTATATTTGTAGCCCACAATGCTCTTTTTATTTGCTTTTAGTTAAAGTTGAACCCACCTCTCTATCTCCACTGGAGATCCCAAGTGACAATGAGGAGAATGCAATTGAGAGTGGATCCTTACAGGGTATTCAAGGACTACAGCAAGAGTAAGTACTTTTATCTCTACTTCAGGTTATTTTCTGTATACATGTGTGTGTCTGTGGTAGCAGTGGAACAGATTCTCAGACACAGTAGTAAGAATTTGAGGACAACAAAATATAGATAAACTGCTTTTTCAGTGAAGGTGTGCTTGTATGCACACATGTGCATGGACATGGATGTTATGACACAGTAATGTTCTAATTGTAGATCATTGATTTTTACCCTTGAAAAATGTACAAATTTCCTATGAAGTACAATTGCATTCTGTTTCTTTCTGTAAGTTTAAAGCAACCTTATCACTGGTTTGCATTTTAGCAACCATGTTGGATGAAAAATACATTTATTTAAACCTAGGAATGAGGCTTATTAGAATGAAATGCTCACACAGTTTGGGAACAGAAACCACCCAAAGAAATATTACCACCTTCTGGGACCTACATTTACTCAGCATAATGGCCTAGTTGAGGGAATTGCTTGAACTATTTCAATTATTCCTTCTGGGAGGCAGGGCTGATATTAAATTTGAATAAATTAAATCCATGTAAGAGGGGATCCCGTTATACATAAATTCACTTATTAGCCTCCACTTTAAAATCATTATTTGGCCCTATCTCTCTTTCTTTGCTCAGACCAGCAGCAATGACACAAATGCAAGAAGAGTCCCTTGACTTGAAGAGAAGACGGATTCACCAATGTGACTTTGCAGGATGCAGCAAAGTGTACACCAAAAGCTCTCACCTGAAAGCCCACCGCAGAATCCATACAGGTCTGCCCACCTCCACCTTAACTACCCCCTGCCACACGCACACCAAATCTCTGAGAGAAAGGAAGAGAAGAAAGTCCTAAAACAAAGTTTGATCTATTTATACTTATGGGCACAGGTTCCATTCATGGCTTTTACCCCTATGTCATGTTTCTACTCTACAGTAGCTGTCATGAAACCAGCCTAAGAAAACATAAACCTGGTGTCTTCTGAATAGTTAAGGTCCCCATTGAGCCCCTGTAGGTCTTTCTAATTGGGAAGTCTTAACATTTATGCAGAGATAAAGGCAGATAAGATTCCCTCCCTTGTGACCATCCCCACAAGTTTTACTGAGTATTGAAAAGCACAGTGAAATTAAAGCAGGCTTTTTGAGCTCAGCACCATCCACTAACCTACAACATACCTTTGTTCTCATTGGAACACAGGTGCCCATAAGCAAGAATAAGTAAAGCAGACCTTGGGGGCTGAGAGTTAAGGCTAAGGGAGTGAGCAAATGGTCCCATTTGAAGAACTATCACTCAACTCTAAATAAGTATTACCAAATCTCCCAAATTAAAAATTTAAGATTTTTTTTATGTGTAACATCCTAGATTTCAATTTTGTCTTCTAATTAAATGAATTGTATAATACCATAGATTCAAAGAAACCTGCCTGTGGGCCAGAAGTAGCTTTTCAGTCATCAGTTTGTATCCTCGTCTTGAAGACTCTTCATCCCTAATCATCTCCAACTCAGAAGTGAGACTTGGACACTCTGGACAAGGAAGGGACCCTCTTTTCTTGTAAACATATGCTGTATTACAGTTTATATAGGAGAGCCTAGCCTTAGTTAATGTGCCCTAAGGCTGTTAATCGGAGAAGGCAATGGCACCCCACTCCAGTACTCTTGCCTGGAAAATCCCATGGACGGAAGAGCCTGGTAGACTGAAGTCCATGGGGTCGCTATGAGTCGGACACGACTGTATAACTTTCAAGTAGACAACCTGAGCGACTGCACTTTCACTTTTCACTTTCATGCATTGGAGAAGGAAATGGAAAGCCACTCCAGTGTTCTTGCCTGGAAAATCCCAGGGACGGGGGAGCCTGGTGGGCTGCCATCTCTGGGGTCGCACAGAGTCGGACACGACTGAAGCAACTTAGCAGCAAGGCTGTTAATAGGTGACTAATTTTTAGACTGCATTGTCCCAATATTTCTATAACACTCTTATTTGTTGATGTTTTATTTGCTTCTCCTTTACCTCGGATGAAGGCTGATTCTATTGAATATGTATATTGTTTAAGTATTTGAATTTTCAACATGCAAAAGTAGATGTTAATAGTTTACTGGACTCCTAACATCAACAATTGTTTTAGTATATGGCCAAATTTGTTTTTTTCACCCCTACCTACTTCCCACTGTAAAATTCCAGACATCATATTATCTGCATCATAAATACTTTAGAATATATCTTTAAAAGGCAAAGATGTTTAAAAGTGAGCGTGACATTACTATCACACAGAAAATGTCCTTAATATCAAATTTCCACAATTGTCTAATAAGTATATTTTTTAAGTTTGTTCCAATTTGGATCTAAACAAGGCTCATATGTTGACTAGCATAATCAATATGAGGAGCTAGCTATGCTTAAATAAAGAGTGTTCTTGGTTAGAAAACAAAAGCTCTGAGATAGAAATAAGCTTGCCTTGTTCTAATAACTGACAGATATCCAGCATAGCTAGGCATATTGAGTGTAGTAGTTAGTGGTGGAAGCATTGAGGTACAAGAGTAGAAAGGGAAAAACCACTTAAGGAAGGCTACTGTAGTGATGCAGGCAAAATGAGAGCCTGACTAGAATGTTAGGACTAAATATGGAGAGAAGGAAGTACGTTGATGAGTGAGGGGACACTAATGACTCTCAGATTTCTTTTTTGGATTACTGGATAGATGGAGGTACCATTTACATGAATAGAAAGTTTGCCAAAATAATACATTTAGTAAGTAAGAAAAGCCCTCTGGAACCCAACCTTGGTAGGCAACCTGGGTATAATTTTTTTTTTTTTTTCTGTTGCTGATATTGCACAAGTTCTTTGGAAGAGGCAGCTGAAGAAATGTCTGATTTATTGCCCTCCAAAAACTGGACTTCATTGCAAGGAGTTCCAGATATCTACCTGTCTCTGGTAGATATTCTCAGCAGAGAGCCATAAGGCTCTTATTTATCTGGATCTCTAGTA